>NW_024044237.1:22020126-22746792 GCF_014851395.1 Micropterus salmoides
GTTTGTATTCAATGCCTACTTGCATTTACAGACAGAAAATTTGTGTTGCATGTGTGTTAATGTGTCCAAACTTTGTTTTTCCATTGAAACATTAAGAAATATAGAAAAACTGTTACATACAAACAGGGGAGAGTAGGAAAAGGTAGACTCCAACTTCTCTCTCTGAAACAAAATGAAACATACAGACAGTCTGCCTTGAATAAAAACACTATATTGGCGTAAATTTAATTTTTGAGGCCGTCTTAGGGTTACTAATATTTGCACTTATCGTCTTGAAATCCTCTTGGAGAGTGATTCCCAACAAGGGTTAACCTACTTGTACCACAAAGTACCTCTGCTGTTGCCAGAGGGGGTAATTGGAAGGACAACAGAGTAGACCAGTTATTTTGAAAAGTAGAATTTTTGAAAATCAACAAATTAGATTGAACATTGTTGTTGTTGTTGTTCTTTAGTATATTTATTGTCCCAATAAGCAATAAACGACCTAGCTACTAAAGAGTGACTGCACACAACCTGAGAGTCAAAATAGATAGAAGTTTGAGGTTAAACATCCAGTGTCTGCCTCTCCAAGTGGTAGTGGTTCGATTGCAAACTTGACCAAACCCACTGAAGAAAGACATTTTAAAATGACTGCAACTATATCCACTTTTATATAATTAATTGTATTAATACACACATTTCAAAATCAGTTGAAATGAACACATTTGGAATACAGCAGGTTGGTGTTAAGTGGATAGGAGAAACCAATGAGGGAGTTATATTGTATATACTTAGTTACTACTGTTTAAACCTACAGTATTAGGCTAAACTACAGTATAACCTCTTCTCCTTTTATAAACAGGTCTTGTGAAGGGCAAATTATTAAACAAGACTAAAAGTCTACAGTCAAGTTATCAGCTCTGTGAGGCTATGCACAGATAAATACTAACAACAGCATGCTAACATGCTCACAATGACAATGTGGACACACTTGTGCTACGCAGGTGTAATATTTACCATGTTCAGTATCTTAGCTTAGCGTGTTAGTGCTAAACACAATGTACAACTGAGATTGACAGGAATGTTGTTTTGCAGTATTTGGTCATAAACCAAAGTATTGGACACACTAAAACTTTGACTTGATAGCGGCACTACATGAAAAGTCAGGAGAAAGTCAAAGTCATTACGATTTATCCTCTGGGGACCATGAATGTCTGTACAAAATGTCATGTTAATCCAGTCGTTGTTGAGATATTTCAGGCTTCATACTTCATTGACATTTAAAGGACTCAAATGTTTGACTGTTTGACAGCATGAACATATTTCCATATATAATAAGTTTTGATTGGATTTTTCTATCAGTTAGAAATAAATCCTGTGGGGTTTTCTTTTTTTAATTAAATTTTTAATATGAACATTTGTCAAACCAGAAGTGACCTACACATACATCATACAGGAGCTTACATGCAATATATGTTCTCTAAATTGACCCCCTGTAATACAACAAGAGTCATTTCTCAGGAATAAATTAGCTTATCAGTCTGCTCCAATTACAAGTTCAATTGCTAGGCATGTTCATTACCTCAGGTCAGTGTAATCTCCTGTCATCACCCTGGGAATTTAGTGCAGGGTATTGCAGCGAGCAGGATATTTGGTCACAGTGATTAACAACAATGTAATTAAAATATGACTGTGCAAGTGCATGAGAGGATGATTGCACATACAGCTTGTACTCTGTTCTCTATTTTCAGATTAACAGAGGCCCCCGAAAAAGCACTTGAATGACATCTTTATTTATCTTTGTCATTCAAACAAACAAAACTTGAGACACTGGATTACAGGAGAGCCTTGGATTTATATAAGGCTCTAAGCTAGACCTTATACAGGCCTACTCCACCTTCATTTTCTTTATTCACTGCGTAAATGTGGTTACCAAGAAACGACGTGTTGCTATGGGTGTGTGGGTGTATAGCGGCAAACGGGACCTATGCTGAAAAGATATTCAGCCCTGAGAAAAATAACAGAAGTGAAAAACTTAAAGGTATGTCAATGACAGGGAGCAAGAGCCGGAGAGGAATGTTGTGAATCACAAAACACAAACTGATTGTGAAACAGATATTTGGGCTGTGACGTGTAGCAGGACAACAAATGCTGAGGCATTTTTTTTTAGACAAAACAGCTCACTACGGATTCACCAGGCAGTCTGCAGAACACAGATACTTGCCCCAAAGGTAGGTCACATCTTCATAAAGAGTCATTCTGAAGAGTAAAAGTAACAATACAACTATATACAAAAGTCCTGCATTCAAATTATTATAATATTAAATATTATAAACAATAATCTTGTTTTAGGTTTCTGGAGACACCGAGTACTATTTCACACATACTTAACATGATTTTATTTGCTTGATACTTCATGACTGTTGCTTATTAATTAAAACCCTGTGTATTCACTGGTGAATATTAGGAGCATGTTTTATTTACAAAAACAACTTTAGTCATATATCATGTAGGGCCAAACTAGATTTATTTCTTAAATCATTCTGTTTTGTATTTATGTGAATAAATAGTGAAACAATATTTTTTTCAACCTGGAACTGTTCTATACTAATATTTTGAGTGATTATCACTAAAGATTTATAAATTTCTATTGGCACTTCTGTACCTGGCAGATTTACACTGCCAAATGGACTAAAGGGAAAGTCAGACTTATTGCTGGGTTAGTGAAAAAAGAAGCATGCATGGGGTTTAAAATGTGCTAAGCAAGGACAAAATCAATGTATAAAAAGTGAAATGAACCTGGACTCCAGATTAAACGGGATTTTGAAGTGATGACATGTTTCAGTTTCAGAAAATGACACATTACTTCTGTGTGTGTCCCAGCTGTAAAACATGTTTTGACTTTTTTTACATTACTACTCCTCCCAAATCTCAAATATGTCTATTAGGATCTGTTTTACTGGCGTTTTATAACTTTTGTTAAAAGTTTGACCTGAGGTTTAACTGACCCCAAACATGCGGATGTCACTATGTAATGGCTTTTGACAAACAAAGGAAATTTGTTTGTTTAGGCACATATATCCCTATAAAAGGAATATTTCCCTATTTTGGTGTGATAATTCCATTTCTATTTTTTGGTAACCTTCATCAAACATGTAAGCTTAGTTAGTGGCACAGGGAAGAGTTACCACTTCAATACTGTTTGGCTTTAATAAGGTCAGAAAAAAAGAAAATTTAAGTATGACCAGCAATTTTTAAATATACATAGTATTTTTTGCATATTTGTCAGAGTTGTATTCTCATATATTCTAAAATAGCATTTGTATTACTCTTTTAGGAAAGCATTTTAATGTTATATTTGGTTAAGGTCTTTACAACCTGCTTATTATAGGCATTTCTAATTTAGCGTTTTATTAACAAACCAATTGTATCCAACAAAAGGCTCCTGGAAAAAGGCTTGTCTATAACCTGTTACCTGTTTTCCAGCTTGTTGATACATACAGGTCTTGTTTGTGTTTTAATGTATTTTTGGAGCTCTATAGATAGAAAACAGGCCTCAATGAGAAGAAACGAACAAACCACAGCTAACAAGTAATTGACCCCTTCCATTCAGAAATCAGCCCAGAATGAATGAATCAGTAAATTGTTTGGGACAATAGACAGCACAGAAGGGGAGAACAAATTCAAGGAAACTGTAATGGTAGTTATGTGAGGGCTGTCACGTGATCAGTATCAAAACGTTGTGTCAATAGAGATGTATTTTGAGCAAGGACAGTGAAGGAAAAGAGTACAAATGGTCCAAGTCGAAGAAAAGAACGATGTACAAATGTGGTTTATTGGCTGATATGAAGCCCATTCAGCACATCTGTTCCTCCCTCACTCTTATCAACCCACTCACTGCTTTTGTTATGCAACTCTCTGCTCTATCTGGAACATATGTCTGCATGATATACATTAAAATTAGCACTTGAGCTAACGCCACATGTAAATGCATCCATATATCAGGTCCACCGCCTTTGTCTTTTGCCCGATTTGATCTGTGCTTGACCTTTTTCATGAAAATGAGGTTGCGAGTTAATCGAGACACACGGAGAGAAACAGGGAGAGAAAAGGTGGAGAGGGACTCTCAATGAATGATCTGCTTCTAGGAGGTCTCTCATGATGTAACACATCTACATCATGTCACCATGGCAACCCCGCATCAGCACCAACTTGCTGTGGCGAGAAAGAGTCGGCATCTGTGCTGGTATGTCACGGTACAGTACTCTGGGAGAAAAAGTATCTTTGTGTGTCCACAGCAAACATAAAAAGACATTTTGGTACAAATTACTTGATAATAAGAATACAAATTGCATATACAATTATTTAATTATAAATATTAAATGTGAAATAAATACATTCCAAAATTAATCAGGACTGTTCACAGGCTTTTCTTGTATTTAAAGTTGAGCATGATGCGTATTTTTAAAAACTGCATGTTAAATGTAATAACCTTGAGCAAAGACACACACTCAGTCACATGCAGTATAATAAAGCCTCTCATGGCAGACTCCATCCTCAATAGAAATATCTTGCCTATTTACAGAGTTATTGTCCCCATGTTCTCTTGTGAGTCTAAGTATAATCCAGGGACCTTGGGGAGACAGAGAACATGGAACACAACTAAAGAGCTCTAGTGAAAAACTTCTGCCCCCTGTTCTGTGCCCTGGCTGCTAAAAATAAACTGGATATTGAAAAACGAAGAGAAAAGGTACAAGGCTACTGGCTTACAAAGCCAAACCAAGAGAAGTGATTGATAAAGGTGGGAGGTGAGGAGCAGGAGTGTGGATAGAGCTGTGTGTGTGGGTGTTTGTATGGTTTCATATTCACAGGTTGCGTCTGTCTGTTGACGGAGCTGACTTCAAATCAGACAGAGTGACAGTGTTTGTGTGTGTGAGCTGAGCAGCAGATAACATGCACGTTAAAATAGCTCAAAAAAAATGGTAGACATTATGATTACACATGGGAACATTTGTTCATAGTTGCCATTAAAATGTTATTTTCTGAGTCTTTGTGGTGCTCCTGATATATTTAGAAACATAATTTGAGGCCCAAACTAGTGAATCTTACATTTTCTACACCTCTTATTTTGTTCCTGGGTCATGAGGAGACTGTCCCAGCATGCATTGTTAAGCCTTAAGATTCAGAGCAGGTTGGGAACCTCACAAGTGATCACTGATATGATGATAAATTACAGGGGTCGCAAGGGAAGGAAAGCAATTTAAAAAAAATTCCTGATGTACAAAGTTATGCTTATTTTTTTCATGATTTCCTTTAGTCTTTGCCTTTTTTATTATAAATTACAGGATACTTCAGGACCAAAATAAAGGGAAAACTCCCTCTTTGGTTGAACTGGTTGCTCGAAGAGATTTCATCATTTTAAGGGGTTACAAGTCAAAAAGGTTGCGAACCACTGACCGAGAGTTACAAATTGACCTAACACAGATGTCTCCAGAGTGTTGGGGGAGCACTCAGAGGTCCACCTGCTGTTTAAGCATATGTTTTAAAAAAATAGTTCTCATTGCCAAACAGATCCTGTCATAATAATTTTGGACATATGGAAAAAGACAGAAAAGCTGGGACGTCATGGTGGCCAAGGGTCCAAGACGTGTACCATGTAACTGCAACTGGATCTCTGTTCCATGTCATCCCCAAATCTCTCTTTTCCTGTCCACTTCTCTGCTTTGAACTACAAGAAATAAAGACAAAATACCCCGCCCTCCCCACCCCCCAACCAAAAATAAAAACAAACAAAAAAACAGAGAAGGAAAATAACACTTGAATGATTTTTCATGGTACATACATACATGAACTTTCAGTCAGTCCTTATGTGTGTTGCACACTGTAGTTAATTATGTAGTATTGATACTGATATTTGATTAGATTTAAAAAAAAAAAAATTATACATAAAAATCAAGTGGTTAAAACTTATAACATATAACAGCATATCCCCATTAAAAACCAAAATGGCAAAAAAAATCTAGATATTAATCTAAGAAGTATAGTACAGTTTCCATTCACTGTCAGTGCAGCAGACTGTATCATGACATGAATTAATCCTTGTGGCGTAGGCTATCTTCTACATTAGTAAGGAGATTTCCATTTTTATAAAAACAAATCCTAATTTTGTGTATGGATCCTTGTCTTGAAATCTAATTTTTGTGTTAGTTTCTTTATCCCAGATAAACATAATTACGGGAGAAACACTGCAACAGATGCAGTGAGCAGTATTTCAGACGTCTGGCTGAAGCTAATTTGAAGCCACCGATTCAAGATACAAACTACAGATCAGATTGTGTAGAAATGTAAAGCAAGTGTTCGTGTGTATATCTGTACATGTATGTGATCATCTCTTTTAGTACGCGATTATTCAGATTTTACACACTAATGTCCATCTTTCAGCTCCCCAGTTGTCCCTTTCTACCTCCCCACGTCCCTAAATTTCAATCTTTTTTTTTTTGCTCTTTACTCCACATCCTCTCTCTCTCTCGCTCGCTCCCGCTTCGATGCAGGAGTGGGAGGTGTTGCTAGGCGACAGATTAGCTCCTTCCTTTCAAGAAGCAGAGCGCAGACCATGACTCTCTGTGTGTAAAAATAAACAGAAAAAAGAAAAGACAGTCTTAGAGGGGAAAAAAGGACAAGTATCCTTCACCTCTGGCAAGAGAACCACACTTTTTGTTTACCCTCAAATTACCCCCCTCAGCCTTTTTTACCTCCTCATCTCCTGCACCCTTCAACCTGAAGTGGTCCAAAGATAATTCACTCATTTACAGCCCCCATTTAGATTAGAGATAAACACAATCTGTCTCTCATCATCTGCAAAAACATTTTATCTGTAATAAACCTTCATAACCCACACTATGATGTGTATGCTGTTGCACAGACTGATGATCTATCCTCTCTGTTCCCTGTGATGTGATGACTAAGGTTGTGGAGGAACATGCTGCTCATCCCTCATTCGCAGTTTCAGTGTGCCAACGACTGAAGCTGTGAAAGTCACACCTGTTGGCGACTGCTACTGAAAAATGTGTACGTGTGTATGTGTGTACAGAAAGATCCAGAATACTCCTGTGCTTTGTACATCTGCTAAGTGTGTGTGTGAAAGAAAATGACAGAGAGTAAGTGTTGGTGAATGAGTGTGTAATTGTGTGAATAACTGAGTGCATAAGCAAGTGAAATGTGACTGAACGAGTGAATTTGAGAGGTTGAGCAAAGTAATCGGTGAGTGAATGAATCTGGGTGAATGAATGAGAAACTGAGTGATTGTGTGATCCATCTAGGCAGATGTGGGTGAGCGACTGAACCACAGAGCAAAATTTAAGTGCGTGAGTAAAATGTGCTTGAATAAGTTATCAAATGACAGTGAGAGGGAGAGCATGTGGGTGAGTGAACAAATCTGGGTGAATGAATAGCAAGTAAATGCACAGATGAGAGAGTGAGTAAATCAGTGAATGTGAGGATAGCAGAGAAAAAGGGTGATGGTGTGAGAAATCTATGTGAATGTGTGAAGGTAGCAATTACAGTTTTTCACAATTGCTAAGACACATTTCTTGAAGCCGTCATCCATTTTCTCGAAACTTTAAACACAAAACCTAATGTTTAAACTATATTCACAAAACCTCTGACTCCTCTGGCAAAATCAAACAATCGCCTCCTCAAAACCATGTGATCTATGCTCAAAATCAAACACTGCTTTCAAAACATAATACAGCCAGTCAATATGTAAAACACTACAGAACATTCTTTAGACACTACATCAGAAAATTGAGAATACAGTGTCCAGGGCATGTAGTACAGAAAATGTTTTTTGCGTATAGGAAACACATTTTCCAATTTAAAAGTATAGTAATCACTACTTAGTACAGTAAATATATGGTATACTGTAAGTACTGCAAGTTATACAGTATTGAATATCTGTATATTCAGCACTTCCATAAAAATACAATACTGTAAGCCCAAAGAACAAAGAAAACTCTAAATAAAAAGCTTATTACATTCAAAAATGTTGAGCAGCCGCAAAATCAAAGACAGTGAGAGATTCATTGTTCTGGGTCCGGCCAGAGGACATCATTCACATCACATGCCGTTGCATGTTCCTTTTTTTGCCAAGCAAAGGAGGAAAACCCTCGGGTGTGCTGGATGCTGCCTTACTGTAACAACACTCCACACCCATCTCACCACAGGACTGTAAGAGATTTTCCCTAGTAAATGAAATTTGATCATAGACCTTCCACCACCAGGACGAGAAAAATTCCTTTATTGGACTGAAGAATGGGCTCTATGGTTGAAGGTAAACATTTATAAATCACTGGTTGCTGGTTGATGTTGAACCACTTGCTTAGCAGGAAAACTACAGTGAAAGCTGACATTGTCCCATAGACAGGATGTACTGCCTGCTGATGATCTTGCTGCTCACGCTCAAACACAAAATCCCAAACACCACCCAGAAACAATGTTCAGTGTTATATGGCCCCAAGGTTGAGTGGAAGTAGAGAACCTGCCCCTTACTTATAGCTTAGTCAAAGTGTGACATTTCCACTACGCTGGCCAGGGACTTGACCACATATTGGTTTGATCACATTATCAGAAACAAGTGTGCAGAATTATGAGTTGTTGTGTGTAAAAGATGACAGCTGTGTTGTAGTTGTATTTAACTTTTGTCTCATTCATTTACCATTTTGCAACACAAGTGCATCACATGCAAAATGTGTTTTATTGAGTAACAGTGAATGTGAGGATAAGAGAGATAAAATAATGTACGCAAGTGAAGTAATGCAAGCGAGTGAATTAATGAGTGGGTGAAAAAGTAAATGTAAGGATGACAGAGGAAGTGACTGCGTGAGATATTGAGTGAGTGAGCAAGCGTAAGAGTGAATGTGTGACAAGTGTCAGTGAGTGAGTGAAAGAGCTAAAGTGATTGATTGAGTAAGCAAGTGAATCTGAGTGAAAGTGAAGGTGTGAGCGAGTGAATCAGTGAGTGAATGGGTTTGTATTGGGGTTGGAGTGTTGGTCGGTCAGCCCACCATTTTGTTTTGTTTCGTCTAACTAAATACCTGCAACACTAATGACATTCCCATGATCCTCAGCTAAACTTTAGTGCTAATAAGCAAATGTTCGCATGCTAACACGCTAAGATTGTGAACATGGTAAAAATAACATCTTCTTAATATCAGCATGTTAGCATTGTGATTGTGAGCATGTTAGCAAAGTAGCTTTACAGAGACGTTAGCATGGCTGTAGACTGTTAGTTTCTTGTTAGCTCACCACGCTAATGCAATAGATTAACTACACTCTTTCTGTCAGAAAAGATTAATAAGATTAATAATTTGCATTTGAAAATAACCAAACCAGACAGCCTCCTTGCCCTTTCAAAATGTACCAGACAAGCCCCTATGAATGAGTGAATGATTGAAAATATTAAATAGTGAGCAAATGACAAAGCAAGGGAGTTATTGAATAAAAAAATAAGTGAGTGACTCAATGAGTGCCCGATTTAATGTGTCTGGATGTGTGAAGAGTAAAGAGGGTTATAAGAGTTAATGAGCCTACACATGAATATTGAGACAAACAGGAGTTTCTGGCACAAAGACGGCCCACTAATTGGATTCATTTGAGTACATTTGCTGTCAGGGAGACGAGGCACTCATCCCTCCGACCCCTTGCTCTTCACCATGCCATGTTCCTCTCTGCCACCCACCTATGATACCAACACAACCCTGTCTCATAATGGCAGGGATTATCATGACAACTGCAACAATAGCAGCGCCTGAGACAAGAGAGCGTGTGGGACACCGGGACAGCTTATGTACCTACGAGACTGCTGGGTGGAAAAAAACAACTTTGAGTGTTTTTGCTCTGGGAGCTCCTGCATAAAGATGTGTGCTATTTTTGTCCAGAGAAAGTCTGTCAGCGCTGTTTTTAAGGGCAATCTTTGAAAACACTACATCTTGAAGAAAGTGATGTGTGCTTAGTCACAAATCCAGAGAAAATGAGATTCACATGTGCAGCAGCAGACTCAGAGTTTGAAACAACAGGGAATCATCTTTTAAAATAAATGCTGACAGCATTGTTTAGCGCGTTAGCATGCTAACATTTGATAATAAGCACTAAACATAAAGTAGCCTACAGCTGAGGCTGATGGGAAGCAATGCCATTTGCGAGTATTTTTTTGTAAAGTATTGTAAAATGTAAAGTTTGTCCTGATGATGGTGCAAGATGAAAACTCACAAGATCACCAAAGTTACTGCAATTCATCTCGAGGAAGACATAAATTTCTATACCAAATTTCATGGTAGTCAATCCAATATTGAGACATTTCACAAATGATGAGTTCCCACATCATGTGGTTCGGTTACATGGCTACATGGCTACATGGCTTCCTGAAATATTTAGGATTGAAAATTGATTGTACTCATGTTTAACAGCAACACAATGTGGTTTCACTTTGTATCAGTGAGTTTCTAATCCCATACAGGTCAGGGCCTCTCAGGTAATCAGAACAAAGGTTCAAAGTTGAAGACTGAGCAAGTTTTTTCTGAGCGGACTCCCAGGTTACAGCCTTCTTCTTGGGGTCAGAACAGCAAATATTGTTGACTGGTCTCATCTAAAAATCTATTTATTATTTTTTATAGATGTTTCCTTGCCCCGATATGTTCTTGTTCATCTTAATTTTTGCTTGTGTTTGATTCAAATATTCATTCAAATGCTTATTGTCTTTTTTTGTATCTGTGAAGCACTTTGTAGCCCTTGTTTTGAGAAGTGCTATTCAAATAAAGTTGTACTTTTTATTCAACAGCCTGTAAACTCCACAGTGGTCATGACCTATGAAGGTTTTTTATTTTATTTTAATTACTTCATAAAGGTCAGAACTGGACCATAACAGAACCAGGCTGGAATGGTAATCTTCCTGGCACTAGGATTGTGTCCAATACCAAAATGAATCAAATAAAGGTAAGTGTTAATTCATTTGGATTTGGTAATGGTGTGCAGAGATTTCTTACATAAAGTGAACAATATTTTTTTTTCAGCTTTAATGCCCATTAGAAATACGTATGTGTATAAATCAAGAGCTGAAAAATCATTTGAGAGCAACACAGTGGGAAAGCAAGAACACCATCACCCAGCACATACAGTATGATTAAGAGTCTGAAAGTTAGGGGACAAAGACATTTATAAATCAGAAAAAAAAGATTTGGTAAATGGTCAGTAATAATGATTATGTGGTTTTGTAAATTTAAAAATATCATGTACAATTGCAGGCATGGTACTGTAAGTATAAAGAGAGTTGGAATCTAAATAATTCACTATCAAATTAATTTGTGGTTGATGGCGACCGACTACAAGGTCAAACATAGGATGAAAGTAATTTTGTAGTCAGTCATCTAAAATAAGACTTTTCTGTAGTTAAAGATTATTGTCTGTCATTTATTACTCCAACAATGGTCAACATGAGGTAACAGACCTATGAGCTAGTTAATGATGCAGCAGACAATCAATTTGATGTTATTTGTTTTCGTTTTTTTTTTTTTTTTTTACAAGAAACAAGAATGCTGGAGTAGTTATGGTGAAGATTCTTGAATTTTAGGATTGCTGATGAAACCATGACGCAGAGGACCATATTTGCTATGTTACAACACAGAGGACAACTTGGTGAGTACAATCTGTTTACTTGTAGCAGCTGAAGAAACCAATACTTTGGGTACTTTTTCAGCCAAAGTACTAATGAAGGTCGGAAGATTGTGTAAATAAGAGAAATCAGGGGGAAGGAAATGCTATAATGCAGTATGAGGTCATTCCTGAGTGTTTGGTGTTTTACTCAATGAAGCGCTGACATACAGAAGTGGTGTGCGTCGATACGATCAGGGGCAGACTGGGACAAGAATTCAGCCCTGGCACTGTAGTCACGCCAGCCCACCTTACCACGCATCCCCACGAACACTCATTCACTACTTAGGCTACATTTGTGTACAGATGGTGAGATAATATAAGCAGTAGGCCTACTGTAATAGCAAGGGCTTTGTCTTCTAAAGAGTTGGTGACATAAGGTCTGAGATTAGGGGTGTGATGAAAGACTTCTGTCATGAGAATAAGACGAGAAGATATTTTAACACTATTTTGAAGAAATATTCAAAGATAAAATGTATGAGTGGGGGATCTGGGGGTCCTCCCCCAGAAGATTTTGAGCATTAAACTCTTAATTTCCTGCATTCTGGAGACATTTTCTGCACCAATTTATGGAGTAAATGTCTTTATTTATATTCCAGCAACGTCCATGAACACAGTAGCCGATTTAAACATTGCAGAAAAATGTTTTCTCACACACTGCTCTCAACATTGGAATACACATGAATAAAAACATTACTCACTAGCCTACTGAATTCTGCTCTCCTTGCCTTCATTTCCACACAAGCAAGGAACATACACCTCTGCTGCAAACACAGCGGCTTGCCCTACCTCTTTCTTTCTCTCTTCCTGTATTTGTCGACCCTGTTGACTTTCTCTATGAGCAGTGGGCTGTTTTATGAAGTGGCCGAAATGGCACAGCACTCGCGATTTTCACCCGCGATACCGTTTTCCCCCGCGGGTGCGCGGAGGAGGATAGTTAATGAAGAAGCCAATCGAAACCGAAACCAACATTGTACCCAGTTGCACCTGCACCAAAGAGTTCACTGTTGCTTTACCGGCCTTTAATGTACCTCAACGGCCGCCCAAGTAAAGCTGATGTGTGGGAAACACTGATTTAATATCAATCTGACCGGCCCTCCCCAAAACAAATAGTCCGCCCCTCTGGCATATGCCAGAATTGCCAGGTGGCCAATCCGCCCCTGGATACGATAAACAGTCTTTACAGTAGAAACATTAGAAAGTATAAAATCTAATTCAACATCAATACCTGCCCAGTACATACATACATGCAACAACAAAACCAATAAAATATGAAATCAGACTGTATGACTAAGGACTGAGACAGTCACAGCTATAGCATATGTAATCATGTTTCCTGAACTTGCAAGAAAAAAACCTGCGAAAGAAGAAAACTGAAACAAAAGGGAAATTACCACACTGCACTTGCTGAAAAGCAATGTAACATGAAAGGAAACAAGTGCAAATTGTGTCAAATGTCTGGCAGTAGTGCTGCATTCAACAACCATCAAAAGACTTGATATCTTCTTTTAAAGGAATATACTGTAATACTTATGTTTAAGGTTGTGCAGTGGTTAGCACTGTCGCCTCACAGCAAGAAGGTCGGCCCCGGCCTTTCTGTGTGGAGTTTGCATGTTCTCCCCGTGTCCGAGTGGGTTCTCTCCGGGTGTTCCGACTTCCTCCGGTTAGTGTCTCCAAAATTGTCCTTAGGTGTGGATATGAGTATGAGTGGTTGTTTGTCTATGTGTTCACCCCGCCTTTCGCCCGATGTCAGCAGCCCCCGCGACCCTGTACCAGGACAAGCGGTTGACGATGGATGGATTTATGTTTAACCCCTTCCCAACAAGGCAACTAGACGCTGCTAACAAAATACAGTTATGCTTATGGTCAGACAGCACTTACAAATTTTAGATGGGATTAATAATTTGCCACTGCAAACATTCACAAATGTGCAGTGGCAATGAGAGCACATTGCCACCTCTGACCAGTTACAAAATGTTCCAGATTTGTCCTTGTGGCGCTGCTGACTTTGACTAAGCTGTCAAAGTTGGTGTGTACGGAGTGTCGGCGTCATTAGTTGGTTGTCACATTGATTGACACATCATGTGGTATATTGCACTCTAAACATTTGCACATTTGCATTTTCTGTACATTTTGCTCATTTGTAATTGGTATGAATATCCGTTTTCCTGAACCAGGTATTTGACTTATTGTTGTGTTGTCTTAAGTTTCAGTTAAAGCCTGGTTGCATAACAATGTCCCCCAAGTAGGATAATAAAGATAAACTAAACCTAAACTAAACTAACAAATGTAGTGTTTAAGCTTAACAGTGTTCATCACTATTAGGAGTCCAAGATTGCTTATAATTTGCTTGTTTTCTCTGATAAACTGTCTTCACCCTAACCGCTTTCAGTTCATTATCACGTAAGTAAAGCCAGAGCCAGAGGAAGATTGTCATGTTTGCAAGAGAGAATGATTCAGACGATTATCAAAATGACCGCTAATGAATTTTTGGTTGACTGACTAATGGATCAATCAATACATTCAACTCTAATGTAGAATTAATGTAATTTATGAAGAATTACTATAATAATATATATATATATATATAGTCTGTCTTTTTTAACAGAATTCAACCAGATACTTTAAATCTTAAAATTGTCCTGAAGGCAGATAGAGCCATATGAACTTATAATATCTCACAATTACACTCTCACTTTTCCAGTTTTGCCCTTCGGCCATCCTCACCTTAGGGCGCTCACCCTTGGCACCATAACACTGCACTTCAGTCATTCATTCATCACGTCCCGAAGGAGGAATAATAGCTGGGTGATCTTTGACACGGAACTCATGCAACATGGCCACATCAAACCAAGCGAAAGGTAATTAGATGCACCTGCAACAAAGAGCATGACTCAACTTCAGGCCTTACAGGGTCGGTTTAAAAATCACAAAAGATCTGCGCAACCTCTGCACAATTATGTCTTCTCGAGTGAGCTGCACTAATGAGTGTGACACTGCATCCAGAATAGCCAAAAGGAAAACTGATGTCACTGTCCTGATATGTTGGGCTCCCCACTTTAGTAACAGACTGGTGTGTGATGTATTTCTGCTCTAGTGGCGCTGCTTGCCCCATGTGATGTGCAGCAGAGATGACAAACTCATATCAATGATTTCTATGGATTGAAGGCCTTGAGTGAAGCAAATTTAAAGAATAAAAGTGAGGACTAGAAATAAATAATAGTAAATTCATCCGTACCCCTAGATGCAAATCCAACATTCTTCTCTGATCATCTGGTAACAATCCGGTACCTTTGGGTCATTACCACACGGTGATGGAAATACAACTATAGAGGAGGAAGCAGAGATGGCTGAGTCATCCAGTAAGAAAACCGAAGAAATATGAGGCAAAACAGACCTCAAAGCAGCATCAGCCTCACAGACGGACTGAAGAGCTGAAGTCCCCAACAAGAAGCAGGATGATTCATCAGTGAGCTCTGCATATTGACAGATAGTGTGAGCCAAATTAATCAATATTTTTTTAACAAATGGGCCATGTCCTGTTGACTTTTCATTCGTCTTCATTCATCTAGTTGAAGTAGATAATGTATCCTACTAGTGCGCGCGCGCACATATATACACGTACACACACTCGCGCTCACATGTTTCATTCAGACAAATTACGAACACGTTTTTCATTATTTTCGGGTTTTGTGTGAAGAGACAGGAGGGGTTTGGGATGGTAGCAAATATGTTCCTTTGAAAACTAAATGGAGAAAATGTTCCGGCACATTTTTTTCCTTTCAGTTGCAGGACTTCATTTGCAGTCACAAGGTGATCTAAAATCTTTTTTGATTCGCGCGGGCGTGTGTGTGTGTGAAAATGTGCATTACTCATGTTGTGGGGACATCTGTTAGAACTCATAATACAGGTCCCCATAACGTAAATTATCACATTTTAGGGCTCGGTTTATGGGTAGGCTATGTTTGGGTTATGGCTGGGATTAGACACTTAGTGGTTATAACCTTATGTCGCCAGGGAATTAATGTAAGTCAATGCAATGTCTCCTTAAAGGATGGAAACAAGTTGGTGTGTGTGTGCTCGGCTCCACATGTGAAGCACATACTACAGATTTATTTTGGGGGCTAGAAGTGAAATCTCCCCTCTGTAAATAGGACGATCAGGGCTGGATGCGGGGGCGCGCCTCGCGGGTCCTTGTGTCGGTCACCAGAGAGATCTATTTTTACATACAGCGCAGCTTGCCTCACGTGAGTCTGGCTGCCGGTTTTATAGGTTGCGCAATACCGGTTGCTGTTTGCGCGCCTCAAATTATTCATGAATGTCATTCTTTAAAATTGCTTAACTTTTCAGTGAGCTTTTGAAGACCATCCTTGTAAGTTTAAAAAAAAAATTGTGAACAAAGCGCCGACCCTGCCTCACACATAGCCTACAGTCATTTGTTAAACAGTTTAATTATAAGAGAGTATATATATATATACACACAAAAGCATATTCACTCAGAATTGGTCTATTCTCGCCTGTATATTGTTATATCAAAATCGGAAAAAAGTTATTGTCCATCACTAGGCAATGGGAATATTTGAAGTTGCTTAAGCAGTACACATAGAATAAAAAATACATATATCATATCGTCTAGCTATATTTAGAAAACATGTTCACAAAACCCCAAAGATTTCCTCTTAACAACAAGAAAATACGAAATTGCCTTGATGGCATAGATTATACGCAAAATTCATGTCTAACAATTGGAGGCTGTCGGCAAATGAGGTGTACGTTTCTGCATTCATTCCTGTTTACAGCTGCCCGGGAATGATGTCCATTCATAAAAGGCGACGGCGGAGCGGTACGAGCCAGCCTCGGCATCCATGTCCGCCTCCTGTAAACAGCAGCTCAGTGACTGTTGTCTTCGTCTCTGCGGCACAGCTGAGCAGCAAACAGCATCAATCTCACATATTTAACGTGTTGACAGTAAAGATGTGGTCAAAATGAATTATCGCACCTAACAAGCACCTGCGGTGTTTACTGACAGGTCTGGGGCAAACAGTCCATACCTCCGGTGCCAGACACATAAACACAGAAACCTATTTCGTATGCAACCCAGTCGTCCCCCCCCACCCCTGCACCCCCCTCATCCCCCTCCAAATACACCGGAGTCCGGTGACTCCGTTTACGTTTTACGGTTGCTCCGCCCCTTACTCGGTTTTGTCCAAATCGGGCTTTTTGCGTCGCCGGAGCTCCCGATTTCAGCCGGACGTCATCACCGAGTAGAGGGAAGAACTGACGTCGATGAAGAGTCACCGAAAGGAGAGGGCACGGGAGAGGGAGGGGGAGAGTTCCACCAATGCTAACACTGATATGAGATACATCAATCCCTCTCGGCCCCCCCTTCTTCTCCACCCCCCTCCCTCCGTTTTACGTTGGTGTTGGTGCGTTGGGAGCCCCCCTACTCCGGCGGAGTCCCAGGCTATATAAGAGACTTGCAAGCAGAGTCCCTCAACCAGATTTACGGGTTCCGGACTTCTGTGCGAGAGACGGCTACCACGGCCGCCGATTCACCTGCACTCTGAAAGGGGGGACAGACATCCAGCATCCGAGCTGGACGCAGTGGCGGAGCTAAAGCAGACGGAGACAGGATAGGAGAAGGTTTTTAAACCTTGCTCTGGAAAAAACAACAACAATATTGCTGAGATGAAAGTCCAATAACACACCTCACCGCTTTTCCACACTTACAACCTGTCTCTTAACGCACCTCGGAGACAGGGCACCCCGACTTCAGCCGAGTCACGGCCTTAAACAACGCTCCGGACACAACTCTCCAACTCACAACTGGAGGAATTTCGATAGTTTTCCTCAACTACCGGCCACAATGTACCGCTCAACCAAGGGAGCATCCAAGGCTCGACGGGACCAGATCAACGCTGAGATCCGGAACCTGAAGGACTTATTGCCGATAACTGATGCAGATAAAGCGCGGCTCTCATACCTGCACATCATGTCACTTGCCTGCATGTACACCAGGAAATCAGTCTTCTTCACTCAAGGTAAGAATTAATTTACTCTCAATAAAAAGAGACCTGTTGATGAATCTCATGTAGCTCTGCTGCATAGACAGACTGCAGCCTCTCACAGTGGTGGAATCAACAAGTGTTTTAGTGGCACCGCAGGCAACTGTCTTGATATAGACCGATATCTAATTTTCGGAAAAACTGCACAGCTGTGGGTGATCAATTGATCGGAGATAATCACATAGAAGCTGATAAAAGCCTTTAAATTGCAGTTTGTCCGTGGTGCTGAAATGCTTGAGCGCCATAAGTGCAGCCGCACCGCTGTCCATGGTGCTGAAACACACTGCGGCCACAGCGTTTTCTCCACTGCTGAGATCAGATATGTTCATTCTTTTTTATCAGGTTCACGTTTACTAACAGCTCCTTTCTGCTCTTTCCCTTTCCACAATTATTTTTCGTCTAGAAGTGGGAAGTCTTGAGGAGAGCCAAAGGTTTCTGTCTTTCCACGAGCTGTCGGAGTTGATGCAGGCGCTGCCGGGATTTCTGATGCTGGTGACTGGGGAAGGGAAGCTCCTGTACCTGTCAGACAGCGTCTCCGAGCACCTCGGACACTCCATGGTGAGTCTACACACAACTGATGCATTCGCAGTTTGGTAAATGTATGGTCAAACTCTACTTTAGGGCTTCATGAATAATGTTTGTGTTTTTAATTTTTCCAGGTGGATCTTGTGGCACAGGGAGACAGTGTGTATGATATCATCGACGCCTCAGACCACCTTATCATGAGGACCAACCTGTCAACCTCGACGTCGGTTGAGATGGGTAAGACAAAACATCTACATTAAGTTAGATTTTTTTTCTCCAGCTAACGCAGACTGACCGAAAGTGATTTTTATTAATAAACCTCCTCTCATCTTGTCCTCCACAGACCATCTCTTCCGCTGCCGTTTCAACACCTCCAAGTCCGTGCGGAGGCAGAGTGCTGGGAACAAGCTGGTTCTGATCCGGGCTCGCTGCCTTTCCCCCCCGGCCACCTCTCCTGCCACCGGGTCCTACTGGACCTCCAACCCAGTCTGGGTGTGTTTCTGCTCCCCTCTGGAGCCCCACCCGACCCGCTCCAGTCCCGGGGCAGAGAGGGAGTCAACCTCTGCCCCTCCCCTGGCTGAGACCAACTTGTTCCTGGCCTGCTTCCACTCCCAGCATGGCCGGGACATGAGGCTGCAGACTGCCCAAGACAGGTGAGTTCACATAAACAGCACCTCACTTCCACCTGTTGCTTTAATATGCACTAGTTCTTAATCTGTTTATGAGTGATGACTTAAAGGAGCAAAACATTACCGTCCTAATGTATCACCACCCACTCTTTCCCGCAGTGTGAGCGCCTATCTGGGCTTTGATGTGACAGCTTTACGCTCTCGCTCCTGGTACAGCCTCCTCCACCCACAGGATCTGTCACATGCCTCCGCTCAACACCGCAGCCTATGTAAGTGTACTCTTCTCACATACCTACCAGTTACAACCATCCAAGCCCACACAGTCACACACACAATGTGCCCACTGGCACATCCACACAGTGAAAACACTATGATGAGTAATAGGATTACAATTCAATGCCAACTTGTGCTATGACTGTTGTTCAACAGTGAGAGAAGGAGGAGAGGGCAGAGCTGAAATGGTGGTGCGTGTGCAATCTCAGGACCAGTCCTGGCTTTGGCTCTACATGGTGCTTCAACTGCAGCCCGGAGAAATCCCCATCAGCAGCAACAACTACATCATCAGGTATTTACATCCTTTTTTCAAAACTACACTCATCAATTTGGAGACAAAAGACTGAATAATACAGACACAAACACCATCCTAACTCCTCTGCTCTTTTCTTTCATCTCAGTGACTCGGAGGCCTGGTCAGTGCGTCAGCAGCTCAGCTCAGAGCAGACCCAGCTGACCCTGGTTCTGAGTGCTGGTACTTCTCAGCAGGAGGGTATGAGCCTCCAGTCTCCAGAGACACTGTCCAGCCCAGACCAGGTCTTCACCCCAGGCAGCAGTGGCCTGTCCGCCCAGTCCTTCGATTTCAGCACAGCTGGCTGCAGTGTGGGCTCCTCTGATGACCCAGGGAGTTCTGCTGCTGAGGCTATGCAGCTGGAGGGCGACCCGCGCTCTAGTATCTCCTCATTGGAAGAAGAAAGCTTCTTTCAGCAACATCCTACTGAAAGCCCATCAGCTGCCTCCTCCCCTACTCCAGTCACTGTTGAAACAGTAGCAGACTTAGACTTTTTAACCCAGAACATTCTCCTACCGCCCTCCTTCCAGCTCGACCCTCCACTGCCAGCTCTCCCCCTGCCTCTCCCCCCTGTCCCCACCCCACAAGCTCAGCAGAGTAAAGAGTTTGTGTGCACACCACCCTACACTCCCCAGATTGGTGGGGCCAGCTTCCCATTCGGTGAACCCCTCTTCAGCTTCGACCCCACTGGCACTACCACTCCACCGCCCTCTGCTACAACAGCCAGCGCCACCACCTCAATTGCCCCTTCAGCTTCCTCCTCAGCCCCACCAACTACCGCCTCCAGCCCCGCTCCCCCCACCACCCTGTCTACCAAGCTCCCCCTCACACTACCTACTCTATCCAGTGACTTCCTCTTCACTGATCCCTGCAGTGGCTCCCTTTATGAGAAACTGCCCCCTACGCCTGACAGCCCTGGAGACGGTGATTGCACAGTGATGACCCTGCCCGAGGTTCGGGGTCCACTGTATGTAGATGTTCCACTGGGGCCCCTGCAGTGTCCCCCTGAGGGCCTCCTTACCCCTGAGGCATCACCCGGTAAACAGCCCTGCCTCTCCTTCTTCTCCCTGGAGAGAGAGAGGGAGAAGGAGAGGGCAGAAATCTCCCTCTTAGCTCAACATATCAGCTCACTGGCAGAGGGATTCTACCTGGATCCACTCTTGTCCAAACTCTCTCCTCCCTCCATGTCACCCTCATCCTGCCCTCCCTCCCCCTTCCTGTCTCCCACCATAGAAACTGCTGATGTTGATTCGGTCCACATGCTTAGGGAGTTTTATCCCATCAAAGCGTGGAGAGGTCTGGACATTCCCATCTTCTTCGATGAGGATGACTCTCTGTTTGAAGAGAGCATCCTAGAAACCCTCCTCCAAGATGACTTTGCTCCTCCTCAGTCCACCGACCTCTCCTCCCCCTCCCCCTCTCCTATGCCCGATCCCTCCAGCCCAAACTCTCCTCAAACCCCAGTGTACTGGCGCCAACCCTCCCAGTTTGAGGGAGTGAGCCACTTCTGTAGCGTCCAATCGGCGCAATGTAACTCCATGGCTGGGTGCGGGGCGACTGTGGCTGCTGAGGCCGGGGCAAAGGCGGAAGGGGAGGGGCTAGCGGAGGAAGCAATGGAGATCGAGGTGGTGTCATCTCCTGTGTCCTCTTGCTCCTCTATCCCAGCTTCCCCTCCCCTCATCCTCACTGCCTCCCCCAGCCCTGCCACCTCCACGCCCATCGCCTCGCCCACGCCCGCTGTGTCTTGCACTCAGTCCCTCCTGGAGGAACTGGCCGTCCTGGAACCCATGTTTGGGGCAGGTGCCTCGATCGCCCCTGGCTTAGGGCAACAACCTGAGTTGTATCAACTCCAATGTCATCCACCGCCACAGTGCTTCCACAAAGGTAACAATCTGTCTCTTTTCTCTATTTTTTTACTTTTGTCTTGTTACATGAGATGAAAAAGCATTTCTGAAAATACATCACTAACTTCCTCTTTCTCTCTTTTCCATTTTTTTTGTCTTGCAGATGGGAGTGGAAGTGTTCCTCCGTTCTAAAATAAGTCTGTGACTTACTTCATTAAGTATGGCATATTGTCATATTTTGTGGAGCCCCTTTTACTGAAAAGTAAAAAATAATTAAGTGTATAAATATACATAATGTATATACAACTTAAGGACTTTAACTCCTACATGTCTCCTAAGAACAAAGATTGGCTTATATTTTTGTTCAGTCATTAATCTGTATACTACTACAAACTGGTGCAACATTTACATGATGGTGCAACCACATGGACTCATAACTGACTGGGTTTTGAGTCCATGTGGTGTCTTTCTGCTTCTCTGTAACACGAGCTTCAGATATGATCAGACAGAGAAACATCTCTGAACTTGTAAGCGCTGTTTAACTTCCAGACGCGCATTTGTATTCACTCGTAGTGAAAATCTGTTGTGAACAAAGAAAAACAAAAAACATTTCTTTCCATTTCAATATGGAGATGAATTAAAGCACTTTTGCCTGACATGCAGCAACGCAAACCCAAATCTCAAATGTATCGGAAGTCAAATGTTTACAAATTTCTTTCATCCTTAGGATGACCACTAAATGTACATCCAATTGCAAACAACTCCTCTATCCAGTCTTCAGAGCCAGTACAGCTCTGATTTGATAGCACTCTTCGTCACAGCCTTAAAGGCAACATCAAAACGCAAAAATAGTTGTCAACTTTAAACCTGGGATACTTTGAGCTTTGAGTTTGCGGCTTCAGACCTTTGACATTTCATATTTTATCTCTCCATCTAAAATCTTGTGTATCAATGTGATGTGCAAACAAAAAAACTAAAACATGCAAAGAGATCCTGGCATGTGAAGATCTCAAGAATGTTGAAGGTATCCATTGCTTTTACGAGATGTAACACCAAACAAGAAATTGTCTGGAAGTTTGCCGGAGCTCTGATCATGCCAAAAATCCACTGCTACGTTGTACTGTACATTAGACTCTGAATGTGGGCTCTTCAGGTCCCCTCCTGGCTTGAGGGCAGTCGGCTGGATATTGTTGCAGCATCAATATTTGCAATGCTGGCAGCTTATAGCGGCTCCTGTGTGCCTGAAACGGCCCTGACCTGCTGAACTCTGAACTCTTTATTATGTCCATTCAACATGGACATTTACATCGTTGCTCCACTGGAGTGCGGTGTAGTGAGGCACAATTGACTATGTGAATGAGCGATTCTTCTTTTTTGAGAGGGGTTAGAATACAAAGTTTTGTTTTAAAAAATGAAAATAGGGATGGGGTGCTATTTCTATTCAGTTACTAAGCGACACGGGTTGAGAATGGTACTATTCCCATGGTGTCGACACGCTCACGTAGAGTTGTCTACGGTCAAGTAAAGGATTGATTCCTACGTTCTAGCTATTAAAGGCTAAGTTAATATACACGTGTAAAATTACTATATTGTATGTGTGATATTTGAAAAAGATGTTATTGCATATGCATTATGTCTGTGGATATAGGCATATGTTCTTTTCAGAATGGTTGTACACATTTGTACATTTGTATGAAACAGTTATTGGTCTGTATATATATAAGAAAGAGATTTTTATTGCCTAAGATGGAATATATTCTAAACATCTTACTTACTGCAGAATGGACATTGTGGACCAGTGTTCTATTGTGATGCTTATAAGTGTATTTGATTGTCATACAAATGCATTTATATTAAAGTGCACTTAATGCGACTGATGCACTTGTGTCGTCATAGTCAAGCCCCTTGTTCCTCCCTCAGCCTCATCATCATCATTAGCATCATCCCACCAACCCGGCCTCTTTTCCTCTCCCTCCCATACACTCTCCTCCATTTCTTCCCCTGGAGCGAGTTTCGCTCAGCAACAGCACTGACGCACACACATGACGAGACAGAATGAGACACTATCTGACTCAGACTGACGCACACTTGGCATCGAGGTTTTTGCGTGCGAGGATGTGCACACAGGCACACACAGTTGGCCTCCCACTTATGATGATGTGCACACACACACACACACACACACATATATTAGGCATATAAACCCCCCCCTTTACAAATCACAGTAGCCCACTCGACGAACCTGCGACTCCATCAGCACTCGCCGTGGCGTAAGACTCCATATATAGGCATTCCTGCTCAAGAGCCCAGATTGAAACAGCCCCCCATCTATTCTCAGCCTCCATTCAGAAGGATCAGAGAGGGGAGGGCTGGAGAGAGGGGGGAGACAAAGAAAGACTGAGGAGAGGCTAAAATTAGAGGTACAGTAAAGAGGGATGTGGGACAAACTGATGCTCTGTCGCCACAGGATGGAAAGGTGAACATTAACAAAATCAGAGAAAAATACATAGATAACCCATTGTGAGGCCTAATATAATATATTTTCTGCCAGATCTCATCACCAGTGCCACATAATAGATAATACTGAAATTATTATATATAATGAGACAAAGCCAGAAACATTGTACTGTTTTTCTGCCAGTGAACATTTTGTTCCTCGCTGCTGCAGTGTCTGTGATGGAGTGCAGATGAGCAGTGGAAGCACTGCACAGCTGACTGCTGCTCTCTCCTGGCAAAGATGAGTACATCGCCAGAGAGGAGCATTATGTGAAAAGCCATGTTAGGAAAAGGCTTTTCACACGCCAGTTCTAAGGACAGTTTAGATTTCATGTTCGCTGGTCCAAATAACATCACACTATTCAATAAATATACATTCTATTTCTCTCACATTTTGTTCACAAATCTGTCAAAATCTGTTCTAGTGAGCACTTCTCAGACAGCATGGGTATTGCACATGTGTGGCTTAGGGTGGCCACAATGTGCAATATATATATATATATATATATATATATATATACACACACACACACACACATATTTATACACATACACACTGCAAATACAAGAGCCATACCGGCTCGGAGGTCGCCCGGGTCAACAAGGTCCGCGTCAGGTGTTAGGGAACCAGGGCAACCTGATGACAAGTGGGCTACTGGAACAAGACATTCATGGACTAGAGCAGAAAATATGAATGTGATGCAATGCTACTATACAAGCAATCTCGGTGAGAGGGGTTATATGCAGAGACTATGGGATATATGGATGCTTCAAAACCCATCATCAACACTGACAAAGAAACAACTCCTAGCACAGTGTTCTAATATCCGCAAACGGCAGCTCCTATCACAACTAGAGATTGATGAGGTACAACAAATATGCTACGGCAAGAGGAAACCAGGACGACAAGTCATCGGGGAGATGTCATCATCATACCCACACTCAGAGATTGGGTCCCAAGCCCCAATAACAACAAGCCCTTACGGTACAGAATCACTCAACATAAGGGCGCCTGACCTACGATTGAAGATCATAACTACATCATCAATAAATATTAATGAGCCTGTTGCAGAAGCAGTCATGACATCACCTCCACCATGCTTCACAGATGAGCTTGTATGCTTCGGATCATAAGCGGTTCCTTTCTTTCTCCACACTTTGGCCTTTCCATCACTTCGGTAGAGATTAATGTTGGTCTCATCAGTCCATAAGATTGTGTTGAAGAACTTTTGCGGCTCATCTCTGTACTTCTTGCAAATTTCAATCTGGCCTTCCGATTCTTACTGCTGATGAGTGGTTTGTATCTTGTGGTGTGGCCTCTATATATCTGCTCTCTGAGTCTTCTTCAAACAGTGGATTGTGATACCTTCAACCCTGCACTGTGGAGGTCGGTGATGTTTTGGGGGTTTTCTTCACAGCTCTCACGATATTTCTGTCATCAACTACTGTTGTTTTCCTTGGCTGACCTGTTCAACGTCTGTTGCTCAGTACACCAGTAGTTTCTTTCTTTTTCAGGACAGTCCAAATTGTTGTACTTGCTATGCCCAATGTTTGTCCAATGGCTCTGGTTGATCTTCCTTCTTTTCTCAGCTTGACAATGGCTTGCTTTTCTCCCATAGACAGCTCTCTGGTCTTCATGTTGGTTTATATATGTGTATATATGTGTATATATAAATATATGTGTGCATATACACACACACACACATATATATATATATATATACACACACAGGTTAAAAGTGACCTAAAACAATACTCAGATGCTTACTGTTAAGAGTTATTGGTTGCTGAAAATAAATTCTCTCTTTGTATTTCCCCAGACAGTGTTTATTTTCTGAGCTGTGGAGGAGGAATAATTCCACAAAAGACGGAAATTTGCACTCAACAAATGGCTGCATTAATGTAACACTTTTACCCAAATGTGCCACTTGTTCACCCATTCACACAGAAACTGATGGCAACAAGCTCATGACCATCTTCGGACAGGAGGAGCTTGGAATTAAACTACCAAGTTTGTGATTAATGGACAACCTCCTCCATGTCATGTGCCACAGGCTGTAATGTTCGATGATACTCAGTTTCAGACGAATTTCAGAAGTTTGCACAGAACAAGGACAGTGTCCCCCACCACAATCACTTTAGGAAGGGATTTCTTCAACACCAGTAAGGACAGAAGCAACAATTTCAGCAGTTACAGAAATAATTAAACCGATATTAAAGGCAATTAACTGTGTTGCATTTAGGGGTACAACTAATGATTATCATTCTTCAGTCAATTACCTTTCTGATTTTTCCATTAATTTCTTTATTTAAATGTGACAAAATAGGGAAAATGCCCAACAAAAGATCTCACAGTCCAAAGTGAAATCTCCAAATTTCTTGTTTTGTCCCAAATCCAAAACTTAAATGATATTAAACAGAAAAACAGCACATTTTCACATTTGAGAAGCTGTAAACAGTTATTTGTGGTATTTTTGCATTTCCATTTTTGATAAAATACTTAACTGGTTCTAAAAATGGCTGACAATGATTTCAGTCTATAGAGTTATTAATTCATTGTTTCAGCACTATCTTTATGCATTACATTACAAAGTGTAAAGCAAAACTTTAGTAAAGTATTGGTACATGGCTTACTTGGAGGCTTCTCAGATTTTTGCATATAACATGACAATCATTTATGTTCTTGCATAAATGTAAATCTAATCATGTCATTATAATTCCAGCTAAAGTCAATAAGCAATAATAGAGTTATCGCACCATCTGATTTTTGCAATAATTCATGTGATGAACCCTTCAGATCACAGATTGATGGTGAAATGTACATAAAACAATCTGCACAACCTGACAAAAAGCCAAATCCCTCCCAGAAGTGTTAATAATAGATAACAACATCAAAGAGACTGCATGTACAAATCCTTCCAAGACAAAGCAATTATATATTCATTAGCTCAGCTCAGAGGAAATGAAACACTCAGGGTTGCAAATATTTTCAAAATTGAAGTGGATGTTTTTGTTGCCAAAAATTAAGGGAAGTAAAAAGCTCTTATATCATTCTAAAATACTGAAACCAAACAATCTGCAGTAAAGATGTGTCTTAATATCAAATGTGAATAAGGAGAAATGAGAAGAAACACATATCACATAACTGTTTATTAATATTGGACACACAACATTAACAGTGTTTTGGTATAAATGTGGCTCATGAATAGAGTCAATAAAAACAGTAATGGGGGGTAATAATGGATACTACAGGTCTTCATTTCTTTTTGCCCGACAAAGCTTCAGCTGCAGCAGCTGCGGCTGCAGCTGCATCAGCTTTCAACTTCTCCTCTCTCTGCTCCAAGAAGATTTTGTACTCATCAGCTGAGAGACTGAAGAGGAGGAGGGAGAAAAAGAAGGAAAAATAATATACAGTTACCCCAAACACAGACTTAATGTTACAAAATCAAAAAACAGTAAAAACTACACAGACATAATGTTAAAAATGGGGTTTCTTTGCATCGCTGCGTCATTTTGTGGTTTGTTGATTTGATATTTAACACAACTGCACTGCATATGCGTATGATAAACACCAAATCAAGATGCTTTCAGCAGAGATGATGATATTTAATAGCATCAACTCCTTAAGCTATCTGCGACATTAAATTTACACATTGTTTTTGGCATCAGTCATCGAGAACCAAGCAGCAATCTCTTCTTTCGACTCACCACAGTGCAGCAGTGTTCAACAACCACCCAGCGAGAAATCCATTGTAAAAGAGGAAGAGATACCAATTTTTTCACGGACAGAACTCTCAATAAATCATAATGCTTTGCAGCAGCAAAAAATGGTAAGGTTTTCAGTAATGGGGAGAGAAGTATTTTGGGAAAAGAACAATGGCATTAACTGAAGTAGAAATAGATGTGGCAATTTGAGGGAATTAGTTTGTGCAAGAATACAGAACTTAAACAGTTTGTGGTAAAATAACTGCTATGCACGTAATAAATGATAAATATCGTTAACACAGGTGGACAGGTGGTAAGCAAGAAAGTTGGTTGGGGTGGAGGGTGGGATGTCAAATCTGTAAAATCTAAAGTATTCTGACACAAAATCAGGATTGTGCTTGCTTATAGCATTCAATGTTTGTGTCCCAATTCAATACACCACACTGACAGTATACAGAACATACTACATACTGTGTCTATATATTGTTTTATATATCTTACAAAATAACAGCAACAAATAAATAATTTAAAAAGGGGGGTAAGTTTTTATCTGGAGTGTTCATGAAGCTGTTTTAACATCATCTACAATTTGTTTCATTTTTGTGCTGCAGCTCCTTCCATTGTGGTGGAGTCCATCAACAATACACTGAAAAATGTTTATTAATTTATTCTTTTTATTATGCATACTGACTTCTTGGAGTATACTGTCACTTCACCAGTGTGAACACACTGCATACCTGTTTAACTTTATGTGAATCAGGAAGTTAGTGTTTTTTTGGCATTTATGCCTTTATGGGATAGTTCACAGTATAGGTACAGACAAGAAACATGGCAGAGAGGTGGGGAACAAAGGTGCAGCAGGATGCTCAGACAGAGTTGTTGATTTAACTCTATTTTTGAGACTGCAGACTACTGTTGTTGTACTGGACTGCTTGTTATTGTCAAGTGCTCATGTTGTTATTCATGTTATTTTGTATAAGGAGAGAGGGGCTACAAACAATAAGTGAACATTCATCTGTCTGTGGTTAAAGCTGTAGCTTATGGTACAGCTGTAATACAGTACACCATACTGTGTTGTATAATGCAGAGTATCTTATTAAACCAAGTGGCAAATTACATCATTACAGCAGCCAAAACACATCAGTCGCAAAAATGAAAACTAAACGAGGACTACAGATAATATTAGGTACATTAGTACAATAAGTTCCATACTGTATAATGATGTTAAGTATTAGTATGGCAAGGTACTGCATTGAAACTACAAAGATTAATAGAGAAATTGGCTGTCCAATGAATATACTCATGGATGAATTACTTTTTTAAAATCCTAAACACCTGTTTAAGTTTTCAAGGCTGCTCTGAAACACTAAAATTTCTTTTCTAATTGCTCACTGTAGCCTAAATATGCACTGTGAAGCTCTATAACATAGGAAGAAATTAACATACATCTAACAAAGATAAATATTAAGTGTGACTTGGTATGGAAAGATACTCAATATTAAAAAGGACAAGAGGTTCTTTACAAACCACTCCGCTCCTCAAAAGTATCCCAACTTTTGACTTTACAACAATCTTTGCTGCAGGGTCATTTCATTGATTTGCATCTGATACTGAAGCTACTGTAGGTATGTTATTGCGGCCGCTGTGGTCACTTTACTGTTTTCTTATCTGACCTCTAGTGGCCGTTAGCAGGTATTGCAGCATCTGCAGATGACACCAGGATCCTTCAGTTGCTGCTTTTTTGCCACTCTGCAGGAATGTGTGTGAAGATTTACATTTGTGACAACGTGTGTCCTAGTTCATTTAAAGAACATTTAATGAATTATATAAAAGGACACGACCAGCACTGCACTTCTGACAGCACTGCTTGTGTGCACACAGGTCTGGTTTATGTTATCTCAGGTCAATATGATGAAACTTTAAGTGCACCGAGCACAGACTCAGGACTTACTCGTTGACAACCTTGATGCCAAGCGAATGGGCCGAGCCGATGATGCATTTGACGACGGTCTCAAGGGAGGCGTTCCTCATTTTGAAGCACTCATCCTGGACTTTCACCTGGGCAATCTCATATACTGCCCTTACAGACACCATACCCGCTGTCTCGTGGCCTTCACACACATAAAAGAGATTTCAAATTGTAAATAAATTCATTCTATAAATGTACAAAACAGGACAAGGTGGGTGCAGCATGTGTGTGTGTGTGTGTGTGTCAGAGATGGTAAAGGGGTGGTACCAGGCTGGAACTTGGAGCATGAAAGGTGGAATTACATAATTCTCCTAACACACCAGCTTTGCCACTTCTTTCCTCTGCTGTAGTTCTTACGCATGTCATGAATATAACATCAATCACAGCAAAGCTCAAAACTGAGCCCAGGGAGAGATGTGTGTTCGTTACAGGATGGGCTCAGTGGGTGAAAACTGGAGTGAGAGCAGATACATCTGTGCAGCAGCACATCTCACCTGTCTTGCCGGCCCCTTTTGCAATGCCCGCTGCTTGCTTGAGGAAGTAAGACACAGTGGGCTGGCCGATCTTTATGTCATAGGTTCTGTCAGGCTGAGGAGACAGAAGTATTCAAATTAAAACCTGTGATCAAAGGCGGGAATGTGAACATGAAATTTTCATGGAACAATAATCTGATTCAGAAACTGGCTACAGCCAGGATTTTATAAATGCCGAGCACATAATTCCCTCAGCGCAACACCACCACCCCTAAGAAATATATGCTTAGACACCAGAAGTCTATAAAACATAATTTTTTTCACATTTATTCACTAATTTAAATTAATGGTCCTTAGTTGCTGTTGCTACACATGCTAAATGTTCCTTTTGCACACATGCGGTTCACAATGATAACGATGGCAGATTGTGATTTAAATTCATTTTAATTTCTGGAACAATGGGCCCTTGATTTCAGAAAGTGGTAGATAAAAGCAGGCTCATCATTTCTAGCTGTTGGCCGTCGGTTTCTATCTTTTAGCTAATTAAGATAAAGTTAGCTAGCTCTATGACTTTGAAAAAGCCTGTGGCCCACTTTTTAATGTTTCTAGCTGACTTTTTGAAACTAGAGTCTTGGAAAAGAGGTCTTACAAACGCACTTGATGGCTAAATGATATGATTGAAGACTGAGGCTAAAGCTGCATTTTTCCTCACCAGCTGATGATCTATGTAGAAAACTGCAGTGTAGAGCTAGTTAGTCCTACATTAGTCTATGCATAGGATGAAGATAAATGCAATATCAGCCTGTTATTTATTATAATGCCACAAAATAATGTCATGGCCCTGGAAGAAAAGCTGACTCAGGCTACCACTGTAGGTAGTAAACTAGGCAGCTTACGTTAGATTATACAAACGCAATGTTAAGTGATTTCCGTACAATTTTCCCCGTGTTTTTAATTTTAAACTGATTAAATGCTGATTATCGCTCTTACAGCCCCATATACACCACGTCATCATATGGAGGAATCCATAGCTTGACAGGCCTGCTGTGACTGGTAAAGGTTACTTCGCTGTAACTGGACAATCAATTCGACAATTTTACCTACAAACATGATTTGTAGGTAAAATGTTTTGTTTAAGGCTGCTTTGAAACAGTGACCCAAGTGCAGTTGGTCTTCTGGTGGAGAAATACTAGACACATTTGATTTTAGTTGTATGACCGTATTCATTTATTTTATACCCCCCACACCAACTATAATGTAGAAAGCAGCTGTATGTTGTCATCTCTCTCAGTCCCTCATATCCTGTTTCTTTTCATCTGTCTTATCTGAAAATGAAGGCAAGAAGGCTAAAATTTCAAAAAAGAAAGCAACAGAATTAGCCTTCAGAATGCACCATGTGTTATTTCTGTGTAAATGCAAAAGTGATTAAACCTCAATATTCCCAGAAACAATACTGAAAATGAGTCCTTGGTGTCCTCAATAGTAACTACGGCCCTGACAAAAAATTCAATGTTTCAGTTTATGACATGATAATAACTGAAATGAATAAAGCACATTTTAATCATGTTTTAATGTGATAAATATTTTACTAAGGAAGAGCACAGACATGAGTAATTTAGTTTCCCTGCGTTTTGAAACATTTTCAGCAGGTTGTAATTCAAGTTCAAAACTAGTTCTACAAACTGTAGCGTCAATCTACTATTCAAGCTTCAAGGCACAATGCTATGTTAAACTGAAAAAAGTTAAAAGACCCTCAAATTGAGGATACATGATTAAAGCTAAGATGAACGAGTTTTAGGGGGCAAGCATTCTCTCATCTACAGTATTTATGAAACCAGTGAGTCAGGAGTACCTGATATTTCTTTCATCCCTCTCCGATTCAAGTAGTGCTTCATTCGTTTTTTTTCTTACCTTGGGGCTAATTGCTTACTGTGTGTTCAGTGCAATAGTTACTGTTACAGAAACTAAAAGTATACTATGAAGAACCTGTATATTTAAATCAAGAATATTAGATATGTCGGTTACTTTCCCCATCTCTAAACAAAAAAGTTTATCACTTTGCATTTTCTCGTAACGGTTTTTATTCATATGAGACTATAATTTAAACCTGCATTAAAGGGGCATTATGGAGTTTTCAGTGGCCACTTGTGGTGCATCTTTAAGATTGCAACCAGGCGTGTGCTCGTACATGTGCTCGCTTGAACTCATGAGAAAGCATAATCTGAACCACAACCGCTTTCATAAAGAGATCCCACAATTGATCCTTCGCTAAGCCACGCCCCCCCTTAGTTACTGTTGCTAAGTCAGACAAACTGTCGGGAACTAACAGACTTTTATCACGGCGCTGCCACTGTCTTTTACTGCACTCCCCGGAGAAATATTGTCTAATTTTTGGAAAAAACGATCTCAGAAAGAAGCAGACAGTTGCATTGTGCATTTGAAGATTATATTCAGGCTGTCAAACTGACTCAAAATGATGTGAAAAAAAAATAATGATACAAGCTAAAGCCTACCGATCAAAGAGTCAAAGTGAACCACAGTATCACCTGACTACAATATTAAGGATCGACATTGTTCCTGTACAGCTGGATAGGTCTCTATTCACTATTACAGTCATTAAAAAGCAGAACAGTAGGGTTTTATAACGTTACATTCAGTAGGAAGTTAGCTAGCGTTAACTAACTAACAAACATTAGGAACAATCCACAGCCTACATTTTTCTGGATTTGTATTAGGTTTTGGAAAGAGAATAAATCGTACTTCTATCAACGTCTCTGGGCGGCGAAAGTAATTATTACGTGCTATAAGTATAAGTGCCCCAGGAACAGCTTTTGACCATATCTTGGAAAAATACGCCAGAAGAGAGGTAGAAAACGACTCCTTTTGCATTAGTCAATGGAGGGCAACCACGAAAGTGTTGGACCTCAGTTAGAGCGAGTCCTATACTGCGCTGTCATTGGCCAGCCGCGTGTTCGAGGCATGGCTTAGCGAAGGGTCCATAAATGCAGACATGTTCAGGCTCTGTTACTTCAATGTTCCCAGCTCATTCAGCGCAGCAAACTGCACAATACTCCAAGGAAAAAGGCAGTGACAGCGGCTATAGACGGACAGGGAGACAGCTTCACACAACATGCTAGAAACTCAGGTAAAGTCCCACTGCAACGTTACAGTAATATTTTATCAGCTTGAGGTTGAGCTAATCCATGCTCGTTACATCTACTGTGCTACATCGTTAGCTCGCCTACTGCTTTTCAGTAACAACATTACTATCTGTAAATCTTTCACCGGAGGCTCAGAAATGTCAACACAGCTAAATGTACTGGATGATAATGAAACTGTTAGTGAGCTGAATATTATAACGAGATTTTGTCCACACTTTATAACAGTTAGACCGCAGTAAGTAACTTTACTGTAAAGTTAGTGGATGGGTCTTCCTCTGTGTTGTCGCTGTTTTGTTGCAGGAGCCTATTGAATATTATGTGGGTCATGTTAGTTACAGCGACTGAAAGGTAGAGAAGCGGTATACCTGAGTATTGGTAAAACCACAATAAATCTATATTGAATGTTACGAAGCAAACAGTGGCAGGTCCGAGCTAATGTAGCGTTAGCTGGCTGCCCTGCCTGACATCACTATAGGTTAGTAAACAAATCACTCTGCATTGGGCTTCATCACATAAACCTTTATTGTTGTTTTTATCCTTACATGGAGTTTATGTTGGAGTTGGTGTTGTGCTGGAAGCCTGTTTTGTGGTGTTAGCGCACAGGGCTATATCCCGACCCAGTGCCTGTACCATGAAGCAGGATTTGAGCTTATTGAGGAAACTTCGGGGTGAACCCTGGGTTGTTAGTGCCACGACGGTGGTTCAACTTCTTACTGGGGTAGATCTCCATGGTAACTTATGCTGAACGGCTAACCTGCTCCGGAGCAGGTTATGTTCCAGATAAGAGATCAACTCTATGAAAACGCCGCCAACTGACCAATCAGCTATCTTGGAAAATCACCATCTGTAGGAAATCCCACAGACTGTTTTATAGGCTGCTTTATGTTTGCTGTGGTGATGAGACACTCTTGTCTATAGTGATATTGTAGGCCTACAGGTTTTTACAGTAAGCCTACTAACTTCTTTGAAATGTGTTTAATATTTTTTATTTGCTCCCCAGCCTGTCGCAGATGTTAAAATAAATGGGTTTTATTTTTCTTATGTGAGGCTGAATATTATGAGCAGTTTGGTAGGGCTATTGAAATACTAAATTTTAATATGAACGTAGGCTATGTTGGACTTGTTCAAGTCTATTGGTCATCTGCTGCTAACACCGCCTCTTTTATGTGAACGCGCTCACAGCTGGATTGGGCAACCCTGGGTTGAGTTACCGAGTTGATAACCAGCTTCGTGGTACCGCTTATCCTGATCGCGATTGTTTTGAGGCTACAGCCCATTGACAAAGCAGTGAAAATTTGATTTATAAAAAAAATAAAATAGAAACTGTGTTACATCGTTAAGACTACATATAGGGGTTGGACAATGAAACTGAGACGCCTCTCATTTTAGTGTGGGAGGTTTCATGGCTAAATTGGACCAGCCTGGTGGCCAATCTTCATTAATTGCACATTGAACCAATAAGAGCAGACTGTGAAGGTCCAATTAGCAGGGTAAGAGCAGAGTTTTGCTCAAAATATTGCAATGCACACAACATTATGGGTGACATACCAGAGTTCAAAAGAGGACAAATTGTTGGTGCACGTCTTGCTGGCGCATCTGTGACCAAGACAGCAAGTCTTTGTGATGTATCAAGAGCCACAGTATCCAGGGTAATGTCAGCATACCACCAAGAAGGACGAACCACATCCAACAGGATTAACTGTGGACGCAAGAGGAAGCTGTCTGAAAGGGATGTTCGGGTGCTAACCCGGATTGTATCCAAAAAACATAAAACCACGGCTGCCCAAATCACGGCAGAATTAAATGTGCACCTCAACTCTCCTGTTTCCACCAAAACTGTCCGTCGGGAGCTCCACAGGGTCAATATACACGGCCGGGCTGCTATAGCCAAACCTTTGGTCCCTCGTGCCAATGCCAAACGTCGGTTTCAATGGTGCAAGGAGCGCAAATCTTGGGATGTGGACAATGTGAAACATGTATTGTTCTCTGATGAGTCCGCCCTTTACTGTTTTCCCCACATCCGGGAGAGTTACGGTGTGGAGAAGCCCCAAAGAAGCGTACCACCCAGACTGTTGCATGCCCAGAGTGAAGCATGGGGGTGGATCAGTGATGGTTTGGGCTGCCATATCATGGCATTCCCTTGGCCCCATACTTGTGCTAGATGGGCGCGTCACTGCCAAGGACTACCGAACCATTCTGGAGGACCATGTTCATCCAATGGTTCAAACATTGTATCCTGAAGGAGGTGCTGTGTATCAGGATGACAATGCACCAATACACACAGCAAGACTGGTGAAAGATTGGTTTGATGAACATGAAAGTGAAGTTGAACATCTCCCATGGCCTGCACAGTCACCAGATCTAAATATTATTGAGCCACTTTGGGGTGTTTTGGAGGAGCGAGTCAAGAAACATTTTCCTCCACCAGCATCACGTCGTGACCTGGCCACTATCCTGCAAGAAGAATGGCTTAAAATCCCTCTGACCACTGTGCAGGACTTGTATATGTCATTCCCAAGACGAATTGACGCTGTATTGGCCGCAAAAGGAGGCCCTACACCATACTAATAAATTATTGTGGTCTAAAACCAGGTGTTTCAGTTTCATTGTCCAACCCCTGTATAGCCCCTTTAATTGAGCAATATTATCATTAATTTAGTGTCTAGTTTCAGGACACCTGATGAAGTCCAATACTCACTCTCCTTTCACCAGCTAGTCGCTAACTGTGTCTGTGTGCTATATTGTGCTGAGCAGGTAGTGTACAGTGTGTTTTACTGCTGCAGCTGGGAACAATGCTGATGAGAGTTTTGAGAGTAAATCAAAACATTATAATTGTGAGTTGTAAAACTAAGACAATGAGCTGAAAGAGGCTAAAAATCTCTGCAGAGCTGAGGAGAAGTGTAGGTAATTCTGATAATTAGTGCAGTTTTAAAGAAGAGAAAAACATTGAAATAACCTAAACTGTTTGCATTAAGTGTTACATAATACGTCTACCCCTTGCATCTTCATCTGCTGCTGTACTCATCTGCTCTCATCCACTCGCTCTTTCTGTCCTCTCAAGACCAAAATAAAAATAATCTCTTCAGCCTCACTGAGTTATTCTGATCCTTTTCTTTTAATTCAGAATTATTCCCTGGCCCCAAGGTCTTTATAAAATCTGACATATAGATCCAATCAATAAATCATACGTGGAAAGTTTTCTTTGGATCATCTGTTATCTGTCACGTAAAAAACAAACAAACAAACAAAAAAAAACACAGGACAATAAACTGTAGGCTGAGCTGAGAAGATACCACAGAGCAGGTGATTTGTCATCAGAGTCGTGTTATCTAACAGTTGTGACCTTTCGACAGTGGGAACAGAATTTTTCTCTATCTACGGAAAAGCTGTTGGTTGCAAAGGTTCAATGAGCTGCTGTTGTTTCCTCCTACATTTCATAAGATGAAACACAAACATTTACTGCGCCTGGCTTTTTCTTACAAAATGAAAACGCGAAAAAAACACAAAGACGGGGCGTGACAGTGTTATAAAGGCCGTGAAAAAAGTGTTTGAGCAATAGCTTGATATCAAGAGATAGATGAGGTGATTAACTTAGCTTATCATAAAGACTGGAAACAGAAGCAGCTAGCCTGCTCTGTCCAAAATTAAACAAAATCTAGCTACTTGAACCTCTAAAATTCATTAATTAGCTTTTATCATTTAATGATAATTTTTTTATTAGCTGTAGTTAATCTAAGGACTAATTTATTGTTCTAATGTATTGTTCTATTTTTTTATTACTCAATTAAGATTGGAATTCATTTATCTAATATAAATATCAAAAACTTGTCTCATCAATAATGCAAATTTAAATAATGATAAATTAAATTCAGTCTAATTTCCACATCACGGATCTATTATGATTTTATTATTATTAAAACATTTGAAGACGTAGACGAAGAAGAAGAAATTTCTTTCATCACTGGAGTAATATGCAGTAAGATAATAACCTATTTTTGCATCAGTGTGGGGCAAACAAAACAAGTGAAACGTTCCTCGTGTTGATAATCCTAATACAATGTGCTTGTATGGAGACAAAAAGTAAACAGGACTTGCGGTGCTGCCTCTGCCATCTTGACAAAGCGCTCCAGGAAATTGTACCTCTGTGATAAGTCATTTCCAATTTGCAGACCTTACAGAGCACCACACAGCTGGGTCTCTGTTCTAAAATACCAAACTTTAGATAGGCGAAGGCCAGGTTTGTTAGCTGCAGCTTGTTCTCCGAGGAAATCCCTGCTTTGATCAGGTGCAGCACTTAAATAATAATAATAATAATAATAATCTTTATTTGTAGAGCACTTTTCAAAAACAAGTTACAAAGTGCTTTAACAAGTGTAAAGACAATAATACAAAAACAATACAAGATAAAAGCATGAAAACATTGAAAAGACTAAAATACAGATAAATATAAAATTAGTAAAATACAATAAAATAAAAGGGATAAAATAAAGTCAAATAAGATCGGGAAAGGCTCTCCTATAAAAGTATGTTTTAAGAAGGGACTTAAAAGAGTTCACTGACTCAACCAACCTGATTTCCTCGGGCAGGCTGTTCCAGAGCCTCGGAGCCCTGACAGCAAACGCTCTGTCCCCTTTAGTTTTCAGTCGAGACTCTGGAACAGACAGCAGACCTCTGCCCGAGGATCTCAAGGTACGTGCTGGTGTGTATGGGACTAAAAGGTCAGAAATATAACAAGGCAAGAGGCCATGAAGAGCTTTAAAAGTGATCAATAGAATTTTAAAGTCAATTTTAAAACATACTAGGAGCCAGTGTAATGAAGCTAAAATAGGAGTAATGTGGTCATATTTCTTCTGGTTAAAAGCCTGGCAGCTGAGTTCTGGACAGTCTGGAGTCGATAAATAGATTTTTGGGTTAAACAGGTGAAAAGGCTGTTGCAATAATCCAGGCATGATGAGATGAAGGCGTGTAAAATGGTCTCGGTGTCCTTAAAAGTTAACATAGATCGAATTTTAGCTATATTTCTAAGTTGATAAAAACATGATTGAACAAGCTTTGTGGTGTGCTGCTTGAAATTTAAATTACTATCAAACCAAACACCAAGGTTCTTTGCCACAGGCTTAATGTGATTTACTAGGGAACCAGCAGATGGCAGTATTTGATTTGCCATCTGCTGGGACCCAATGACCAGGATTTCTGTTTTGTTTCTGTTATTTGACATCCATTTTTTAACTTCACAAAGGCAGTTGTTAAGTGAACTCAGCATTCCAGGGTCTGTGGATCTGACGGGCAAGTATATTTGTGTGTCATCAGCATAAATATGAAAAGAAATGCCATGTGTATGGATAATATATCCAAGGGGAAGCAGGTACAAGGAAAACAAAATGGGTCCTAAGACCGACCCCTGAGGCACACCATATTTAACTGGACAGAACGAGGAGACATAGTTGTTTACAGACACGCAAAACTTCCGATTTGACAGGTAGGATGAAAACCATTCTAGGGCAGTACCAGAGATCCCCACCCAGTGCCTCAGTCTGTCTGTCTAACATGATGTTGTGATCAATGGTGTCAAAAGCAGCGCCAGGTCCAGGAGTACCAGGACTGAGCACATGCCTTCATCAGCAGACATTAAAAGGTCATTGGTGACTTTAAGCAGGGCAGTCTCAGTGCTGTGGTACTTCCTAAAACCAGACTGAAACTTTTCAACTATTTTGTTATTTTGTCCAGGGTGCAGGTGTGGCCTGTAAACCAGGGGGCAAGTGCTACAGGGACAGGCTGCAGCCTGACCTTACTGCTTTATTGCGACGCGCCAACCACATTATGCAAATTAAAGTATTTTCGTTATCGATGAGTGAATCGTCCCAGCCCTAATCTGTACACTAGTATAACTTGTTGCCTGGATTCTTGTGTAACCATAAGACACCAGGAGGTCTCTGCACCTAGCAACTGTTTGGCAAGAAATAGCAGCAACTAATCCCGTGTAAAACCACAACTTTTTAGCCACGCTATGGATGACAATGTAAGTCTTTCGGTTCACCACTTTGTTTCAGATTAAATATCTGTTGGATTTCCATTAAATTAGGTTCAGACATTCATTCAGGATGAACTGAAATAAAATTGGTGATCCCTTGACTTTTCATCATCCATCATCAGGTCAAAATTTTAATTTGTTTAATATTTGGTTTATGATCGAACACCTAATGTGATTCCCGTCAACCTGAGCTGTACTTTATGTTTAGTGCTAATTAAAAATCAGCATGTTAGCACGCTGACGTTAGCATTTAGCTGAAAGCACCACTGTGAGGCAAGTACAGCCGCCCGCTGGCATGGCTGTACACTCTTAATCTTGTTACATGTCTGTTTGCATATGGATTAAACAAATGAGATACACACCTTCGTGCTGGAAGGATGATTTTTTTTTTAAACTTTGGACAGAGACAGGCTCGCTGTTTCTAGTCTTTATGTTCAGCTAATTCCTGGCTCAAGCTCTTTTAGTTAACACACAAACACAAGTGTTGTATCAACCTTTTCAACTAATTCTCTGCCAGATAGCAAATCCCTGGATTTCCCAAAATGTCAACATTTAAAGTGAGATAAAAGGCACAGCTCAAAGCTGCCGACAAGTCTGAGGGGAAAGTTGAGCTGAGAAACATTCATTTCAGAGGTTGAAACATGTTGCATGCACACACTTAACATTACAAAGTAGACACAGAACAGTGTATACAGAACAAGCACAACACTAAAAAACACCAGCAGATGGCAATGACGGGCAGCAGCGAGGCCCCAGATGTGATGGCAGAGCTGTTGCTGGATATTGCATGTCAAAATAAATTCACGCCTTTTAAAAGGATTAGGCTTCCCCCCTCCTGACATCACAAACCTCATTACAACACTGTTAAAAGGACGCAACTCCTGATTTCAAACAACATACAAAGAGGTGGGAGGAGGGTGTGGCAAGTCAGACAATACATGGTTGTGTAAAATGAAAACTACACGCTCATAACACCTCTTTTCTGAGTAATTCCCATTTCTTGCATGCACTTAATGCTTCTTGACTCCAAGTTCCTCTGGGTATTGCTCCATTAATGAATGCAAATGGAAAGGCTTACTTCAGTGGTAGAGTATGAATAATGGAAGTGCTCTGATAATGTTATGCAGCTAGTGGAATTAACCACAATCGTGGGAGGGAGGGGTACTAAGTGTAAAGGGTCAGGGCTGGGTTAGAGAGACCTGCAACGAGCCTCAAAGACGCACCTTCACGTGGATCTTGATTGGGAGAGGGATGCCCTCCTTCAGCTCCTTGGTTTTCTCATTGAAGTCCTTGCAGAACTGGCCAATGGGGATTCCTCTCTGGATGGGATAAGAGGGAAATAAACATGGGAAAATGATGGAGGATCGCTTCAAAATGTATGAGAAGTGAGAGCTCGCAAACATTCAGCTGAACGTCACTCGTGTCACACTGTGCTGCCAGAATACAGATGCCTGGGCTGCTGTCAGTCAATCAATCACACAGCGTCAGAGGTCTGACTATATCTGCACACACGAATGGTTCAGGGAATGGGAGTGTGGCGGTTAATACATGTGACAGGTCTGAGTGTTTTTGTGCCATAACATCTTGAGACATTTTTACACTTCATACTAGTTATTCTTGTTATATTCACACTGAGATGCATCTGTGTGTGTGTGTGTGTGTGTGTGTGTGTGTGTGTGTGTGTGTGTGTGTGTGTGTGTGTGTGTGTGCGCGCAACCCTCTGTTGTTCCAGAGTGTGTGTGTCTGTGCATGTCACTCGAGCTATGACTGAATACATGTTGGTGCCCGGAGCCAGAGAAAACCAGTGATGAATGAGCCTCCCATTTTCCAGCTCCTGCGAGGCCAACCAGAGCGAAAGCAAAATGGATGGGTGACATTAAGTCAACACCCGGCCAACGCTGCTCCTTTGCACCATTCCTCTTTGGAGCGGAATTCAGTGGCAAAGACTAATAAAGAATCTAATTATTCCTGCTGAAATTTATACTGACCTTCACCCGCCATCCTTCCCAAAGGCAACACACTGATTGAAATGTTCATTTCAGAAATGAGGGGAAGGGAAAATAGGTTTTTTTATACAGTTTAATGGACTTGCAAGCTTCTATTGCTCCACGACAGAGCAGAGCAAAGCTTTCAGAATCTAATAATGGATCTGATGAAAAGTCAGTCATCCTGAGACATTCTCCAATGACAAGACGCGGAAGACATTTATTTGAACTTAACGGAGCAGAAAGTTCTGTGAACATCATTTCCACTAAAGGCTTCAAAAGCACCTGATGAATGCTAATCAGCCACTCCATCTACAGAACTCCATCCCTTCATTAGTGTCTAAAACATAACTTATTACTCACCAGCGTTTCTGTGAATCTGCTAACATAATAACAAACCGATTGAAATTTCAACACATCACATGAGTCGAGGCAGGTTATTGTTCCAGAGCTGATGGGTGTTTTTTGAATTACAATATCCTATTAATGAAATGAAACACAGCTAGGTCCCCAGAGCCCTCACTAGGCTCTACCTTCCCTCCCGTGCTTATTAATAGTAATCCCATGTCATCTTCACTACCTTCTACCCATGCCCTTCCCTCCCTCCTCATCCCATAAAACAACACAGCTAGGGTAAACAAGCAGGGAGGGCGCACTGAAAGAAAGTCTAATTAAATATGGATTAGTATAAAGGCTGTGATGTTGGGTATGAGTCAAAGCAAACCCTCGGGCTCTGCCTCACACATTCGGCTCCCGTTCCTTTCCCTTCTGTTTAGCCCGTGTCGGAAAATGATCTCTCCCAATGACTCAGATGGCCCTTTCAAGCCACACAATGCCGTGAAAGGGACTCCCTGACCAGCCAGAGATAATGCCCGATGCTTCAAAAACGTGCGAGACATTATGCATACAGAGGAGCGACTGTTCTAAAGATAGACAGAGGCAAAGACTTTGCATGTCCTCCCTGACAAGGCAGTCCTTCGCTGCTAAAAAGAGCTTGAACAAACATGGAGAAAAAAAATAGGGCAAATAAGAGAAAGACTGGCCTGAGGACTAGAGACACGACCCACTTGGAGATAGCAAACACTTTGCCCTGAGCTCTGTACACAATTAAGTATACACCAGAGACAGGTAATCATTTAATTAAACTGTTCCACAAGAGTCCAGGCATCTCAGATGAGAGTGTGAGCAAGTTTTATTTTGGCCTCAGGCTATTTAATAGTTTAACTGCAGTAATTACCGCGATTGAACCGTGTTGGTAATTGCAATCACGGTCTTTAAAAGTGGCAGAGGGCTGGCATGCCATGAAAGCAAGTTTCAAGGTTGGCCCCTCCAACTTCACATGACATTTATCAGAGAGGGAGAGAGAGAGAGAACTAGAACAGTAACATTCATGCCCTGGCCAAATCGCTAACCCCGTTCGCTGCATCTGAGCATCTAATCATCCTCGAGTCCGAACTGCTGGATAAATCCCCTCTCTTCCACCATGACTGATTAGAGCCGGGTGCTCTCCAGTATAAAATGGCTGAAGCCCATCACCCAAGGCGAGGCCTTCCACGCCGGCTGCGGACAAGGACATTCAGTAGCACATCTTCAAAAGACTTCTGAGATCCTGGGCATCGGGATTAAACGCTAATCTACGAAGACATTTCCCGTCGTCAAATCCAGCAGCGGCACTGGTGAGTTAATTGTTGTGTGATCCATTCAAGATCTGCGCGGGACAGTCTTATTACTCATAATTATGGTAGCAATTAGGCATTTGCAATTAAAATCTGAGAAGTGTCCATTTGATTTGACCCTTCCACCATATTCTCTGCAGTCTTTTTTGACACTCCCTCCCTGTTAATGTGATTGGCCTTTCAGCTTCACTAACTCTTTTTAACAAGATGTAGCACTGGTGTGGCAGGATGGTGTGTGTGTGGATGGCGGGGGAGGAGAGACAGAAATGGGAAAGAGAGACAGCTGAGGTGTGTTAAAGTTGTCAGATTGTGGCCAGCGATCGCGGTCAATATTTGAACAATGAGAGCGGGTTTGTTCGCCCGAGCTGAACAACGGGAGAGGAGAAAAGTAAAGCCAAGGCCGTGGGAGGTCCTCATGAATATGGGTGAGTGTGTATGTTTATGTATGAATACTTCTGCCTCATTTCAATCTGACAAGACTATCCGTTCAAGAGTGGATGTGTGTGCATATTAAGCTGCCAGGGACTGCTGACGGTGAGCAAGCGTTCACTGTGTGTGGTCGCAGGTGTCTGCATCTGAGAGGGGGGAAATGTAGAAATGAGGGAGAGAGGAAGAGAAAGGGAGTGGAGGAGGAGGGGAAGGAAGAGATGGAGAGTAGGTCAAGTAAAGTATTGTGCTTATGGATGCGTGGCAAACATGGAGATAAAGGACACAGACGCAGGATAAGGCCTTGGGGCAAGAGGGGGGATTAATTGCCACTGGCACACAAGGCCACATAAATTGCCCAGGGCGGTCGACACAGCTGAGGGCTGCGATACAGTGACAAAGGTGTTACAGTGGAGAGAGGCTGGTGGGAGGCGAGGTTAATTAAACTCTTCAGTGTGTAACACTCTCATTCATTACCTTCATTACCTTGTTCATTTAATCTGCTCCGCTGTTGGCATTTTATCACATTCAGCCCCAGTCTGGCGTCATACAGCTGATTAGGTTTCATGTTGAACCCTCAGCTGCAGAAGGGGTAACAGAGTGAGAGGCTGAGCAGCAGGTCAGTTTAGGTCTAACAGACGCAGCAAACAGCACAAAATAAATTGAGTTCATGCTGGACATGCATTTTACTTGATTTTCTACCCTGGAATCAGTGGATTAGTCTTAAAAGTGGAAAATGAAAACGATTTTCATCCCCCAGTCTCCAGTGAACTGTGCTGAGGCCAATATACAGCCTTGTATAAAAGAGCTGAGGAGCGCTGCTCAAACGCGCTTAACTGACGGAGCGGACCAAATTCAGGGACTCATCTTTATAACAACCAAAACTTCTCAGCAGTGTTGTTTCTGTCTGGACCTTTGCTGAAAATAGACACAGCTTTCACTTTTGGTACCTGGCACAAGAAGAAGAAGAAGAATTTGCTGTTTGAGTGCATGGTGAAAGCAAGCAAGCGGGCGAAGGTGGAACAAAATGGATTGCATCACGACAAAACATCCCATTTTCAACTCCATTAGGTCCCCCTCACAGTCTTGACAGTGTTGTGCTTTTTACCACTTCACATGATTAATCACGTGTGGAGGCTGCTGCAGAAACACAGAAGCCTGAACCGCAGGCAGCTGAGGCTCCACGCTGGAGATGACTGAACAATCACAACATACGCTGACAAGTGGAGGAGAGAAACACAAAGAGAGAGAGTCAAGGGATGGAATAAAGTCAGACTGCAACAACTGATAGCAATGTTTTAACAAACCTTGTGTTGTGTTTGTGGAGTACTCGTGGAGATAAAAGTGAAATTTGCATACTAAAAGGTGTTTTTCTTTTACAAGGGGAACTCCACCGATTTTACACAAGTCTGTTCACAGGCATATGTAAAAAAATAAAAAAAATAATACAGAAAACTTGTACAAAGCCTTTTGTGGCTCCAGAGGGAGCTGTGTAAAATCTGATGAACTGCCTTAAGTGATGTCACTTGAGTTAGCGTCTGTTGGGCCTAAAGACTACAAGTTTGAAAATTATGGAGTTAGAAAGTAGCTTACCAGACATGTGTAGCTGCTCCTCATCTCTGCTTGAGGCTCAAGGCTGCATTAGTCGCTACTAGCATACTACACCCAAATCTCAGACTGAACTGTTGTGTGGTCAGGTTGCACTGTGGGTAATGTTTCGACAAGGAAGAAGAATTTATGGAATAAAAAAAAAGACAATATCACTGGTTCTGCAGTTCTGATTTTGATCCTTTCATTTTTTTTTCAACCTTTCCATCATCAGTACGATGTAGTGCAAAGCTAAATCTGTGAGATACCCTTTCGGTTCATGCCTCGGTAATTACACTGAGTCCTCCATGTTTGCCATGTTTGTGGACTTCAGCCTCGGGTTCTATGCGGAGCAGTGCTCACTGTTGAACTCTTCAGCATTCTTGGACAGTCTGCAACCCCATGTGTCCTACCAAACTTCCCCAATCATGTCTGAAGCAAGAAGTGATGACTGCACAGTACTGTGGACAGCTTGCCCGCCTGGCTGCCCCTCGCCCTCCTCTGCTATTCTCACTGTTCGCCCTGTCCTTTTTCCTGCCTCACCCCCCCCCCCGCCCCCTCTCTGAAAGTGAGCCAGCGTGCAGAATGACCTTCAACCACACCCACAGGGAACAAGAACAAAAAAAAAGAAAAAGAAAATGAGGATAGTAGCAGGATGGAGGAGAGAATGGGATAAACATGTGGAGAGGGGTGACAGACAGCCAGGAGAAAGAAGAAGAGGGGTGAAGAGAAATAAAAAAACCACAAGCTGAAGTAAGGAAAATGGAAAAATCTCTCTTCTCTTGGAAGCCAGCAGAGCGCAGAGCTGAATCTGACAAGAAAGATGACTCTCCATCCCCTTTCTCACAAGTCTGATTAAACCTCTCACTCTAAAATGAACCCGGCACACTGAAAGCCAAAGAAACGAGGGAGGTTGAGCCTTTGCTAAAGGTGCAGACTGGAATGCCTACAGATACACTTGAAGGAGCAGGACCTTGAGGACAAGGTGACGCAAGGAAATTCCTTAAAATAACATCTATGGTCGACCAAAATAAATTTTGAACGAGGAAATCAGCCAGCCTTCTTTTTATAAAAGGTTTTATTTTTGCAAAGATCTGCCTCAGAAATTCCCAATCCTTGTGTTTAAGTATTCAGTAAGCCGGCTGTAATGAGTTAATCTACAACAGAGGGATGATTTCCTTGTGTGACTAAGACAGTAAGCAGACAGGAGGAGGACTAATTAAAGTTGTAACATCTGCCTTCAGAGCTCTAAATGTGTCTACAGGCTACAAGCATCTTTCGCTCCACTTCCTCCGCTCTGACTTCAAGCCAGGAAGGGTAAATAAGGTATCAGCCTGCTCCCAAACAATGCAACTAATCTTCTGCAAGTGGCATCATCACCATTACCATAACCAATGAGTATACTGTAACTGGGTGCTTTGAAATATTCATAGCATCTTCCAGCTAAAAAACTTCCACAGCTGATGCTGGAGGAGAAGCTGAGGAGGGTGGGTGGTCTGGACTGGAGCACGTAACATGCTTACAAATGAACACCACAGCCAAACTCGGACAGCGTTGAGTGAGTTTCTCTTCGTCCTCCTATCCTCTCGGTGTTGAACGGCTCTCTCTCTCTCCCTCTCTCTCTCTGTCGCTCTCTCAAGAGCCATCTTCTCGGCTTGATCTGTATGCGGTTTACACTTTAGCGGTTCGCCGCTGATCCTTGCTGCTCCACTTCTGGACGACTTCCCCCAGCCGCTCCGCACAGCCGGAGCTCGAGCGAGCAGCAGCAGCAGCAGCCCCCCCCGCCCCCCCACACACGGCTCTCTGCCCCCGCTGCTGTGTCAAAAGATAAACCGGGAAACCAGCAGAAGCCCGACACTGCAGTGACAGATCCAGATTCAGATCGAGCCTCTACAATAACCACGGAGCCGCGGGGGATATCGGCCACGCCAGATCTGCACGGAGGGGGAAACCTTGATAAGTAGCCTATTTTTTGTTCCTACAAACTAGGGTCTGCTTGGTGTGGCAGTGGCGATGACTTCCCCCTCTTACAGCCTTGAGACGAGCCCTCTCCTGGAGCCTGACTGTGAACAAACACCCGGACTGTAAGAAAGACTTTATCACCGAGCCCGGCTCATCAACGACAATAAAGAGAGACTTTATTGGTCACCGACAGCGCTTCTACTAGTGGGGGAAAACACATTACTTGCTGTAAATCAAGCCAGGAGGATCGAGCCCAAGTGCAAGACGAATGGTTTGGGTAACTAAAGCTTCAATTTACTACCAGCCGTGCACGGATAAACCCACAATACCTGCTGTTAATAGGGCAGTTATGAAACAGGTGTTGCAGAGAAGCGGTTTAATAGATTTTTAAATTGCCCAAAGGATCAGCAAACACACAACAGCATTGCATGCTGGGGCAGCTAATGATAACGGCACATTTTTCCAAAAGAAAAACAAAACCTGATAACTCTGTAAAAAAAAAAAATGCAAAACAACAAGCCCCTCAGGCAATACCTGACAAATCAACAGATGTTTTGTGCATATGGCTTTAAGTCTGGAGAGCGGATTTATTCAGCAAGGCATTATCAGGGATTGCACACTGGCTGGCTCTATATTAATTAATTACTTTGCACATAATGGCAGAGATGTTGTCCTGATGCCCTTGGTGCTCCAGGGGCACCTGTTATAACTTGTGAGGGATTCTAGTCTTTGATGTAATTTGGAGCTTTATGGGGCGTATTTGTGGAGATAAACTTGGGGTGTAGACAAATTAATGTTTGCTCTACATGGATTTCTGTCCATTTGGATAACACCCAATAATAATAGAAAACAAATGCAAGTGGCAACTGCTCTGCCTCCACCCCTTTGCTTTATCTCTATCCCTGTTGCAAAGAATGAGAGCTTTTTGGATGATTACTTAGATACAAGCGCAGATGGAGGGAGAGTCTTGTGCACTAGTGTCACACCATATAAGCTTAAAGACAAAAGGTGGGACAAAAATGGATTTTCAGAACAAAACAACACACACTTAAGGCTGGAGGAGAAAAAAAAATGAACAAATCTTTCACCTACACACTATTACATGCCATTACTCATGCTTACAGCAAAATAGGCTACCTCACCTTGTCAACAGCAGTGTCACTTCCCGGCAGGGGAATGATGAATTTGGTCATTATTGATGAGCTGAGTGGACACACGGGCTGTCATCCCGGTCCCTCACTCAGGACAGAATAAATTACACAGCGTTGACAGGGAGTCAAAACACAAAACACAGGCTGACAGGGAGATTTCCAGGGTGAAATTTAAGGCGCAGGTGGAATAACTTAAGAGGCACGACCTCGAGAAAAAGCCAGCCGCAACAGTGGCTGTAAACTTCTCCATCCCCACCCTGCGCCTGTAGATTGGGTTTATTCCCAGAGAAAGAATAAAACAAATTTGAATTTCAATATCCTCTCAATCTGTGGCTTGGTGAAATTCATTCAATTTCAGGAGAATAATAATCATGTTGCAGTATGCGGTGAGACAAAAGGCTTCATAGACAATCAGATATTACGAATGCTGGCATGATCCACGCCTGTCCTCCCACCATGCCTCCGAGCGGATTAATCAGTTGAGATCGTTCCTTTCCTCATCTCTTTGATTCATCGGTTTCAGAACAAACTCCAAATGTCTGTGATATTTCAATACTGGAGGTGATGAATACACTTGGATTCATTCAGGCCAAGCTGGCTCATCAAATGCATGTCTTCATATAAGTGGGTGGAAGTCACTTTCTATCTGCATTTGAGTCTTTTCCTCTTCATCACTTTCACCTCTTCCCCCCCTGAGCTTATTTATGAACTATTACCATCATGCAGTAACAGTTTATTAGGCATGTAGACAGCCAAGAGGCCTATTAATCTTTCACTTGCAGTCATATGCTCATTCTCCCTCTCCACATACACACACAATCTCAAGCCCCCTTTTTTACCCAGTGGAGTTCCTCAGCCCTCTTCAATGATTCAGACAGCACCGAGGAGGTGGCAGAGCTCCTGTTAGTCTTACAGTGAGGGAAGTGATGCGTCTTCCATCGGAAAGATATCAATACACACTTTCCACTGGCAGACTTTTCTCAGAGACCGCAATCATGCTGACAATCTCTCGCTCGATCACGCTCAACTGTTGCCATTACGACACATCTGAGCTGGTAATGATTTTTATATTATAATGTCATTGATCCTGTTGAGGGGTTGACACTCCCGAGTGGTGCTGAGAAGATAACTGACAGTCCACTGGTCTGTGCTGTGCTTTTACAGCTAAATACGATAAAGAGAGGTCAGTTCGATTACACTGTAAAGGCAATGGTCATTTCTCAGGCTATGTCAATACTGGGGTTTATACTGTCCGTGGCTGAGATATGAGCTGCAACAAAAAAATTCAGCCAGATTAGCATTGCCTGCATGCACTCACCCAGAGTACACAAAGACAGTCAAACGCATCTCTAAACAAATAGCAAGTTATCAATATTCATCTGAAATGAGAGGGGACTTTGCAATGATTAAAGACTGCAGCACAGTATGAGAATAAACATGGCAGACTATAGAGGCAGAGAAAAGGCTTTGACAGGGCACCTAGCTGCGCCTGAACACAATTAATTAATAATGAATAAGAGAACAAAAAAAGAACAGAAACAGCAACAATACACAGAAAAAAGTAACTTGGGGAAAATCTCAAAATCAAAAAGAAGCAATGTTGGGACCTTTATGGAAACTATTTAATTCAAAGAGCTGCAGAGTAAAAAAAACAATTTAACAGGCTTCTGCTAGAGCAGCCAGGGTAGATGTAGCTCTGGCCAAAGATGAAGGACGCTTAGTGCTTACTAGGCAGCCAATGTCTTTAACCATAGCAACAAACATCAAACTATTTAACATTTAGTTTGAATAATGCTGGGAAAAAAACAAGAATGTTTTCTTATCTTGCATATCTGGTAGTTAATGGGGACAGATGGCACCGCGTAATGCAACGTGAGCAGAGTTTGAATTCTGTCGATGTAACAGATTTACCACTGTGCATGTGTGCGTCTCTCTTTCAGGCATGGTACCCACGCCCCAGGTGTGCGTATCAACCCTGGTCACAGTGAGCACGATGGCAGTGGTGGACCTCTACCTGCTGGAGCAGAGCATGCTGGGGGCTCGTGGTCTTCCAGGACCCAGCGTGTGGCAGTGTGTGACAGTGTTGCTAGGTGATGTGGGCTTCCTGCTCGCACTGCGCTTCGTGTCGGCCGGCGTGGTGTCAGAGGCGCGGTCGCCGCGTCGTGGTTTTGCCAACGCCCTCTGGTTCCTGTTCCTGTCCCTGCTCCAGCTCAAGCTCTTTTTCGTCTGTCATAACTACAGGCAGGAGCGCCGGCCGCCCGATCCGCTGGCAAGGAAGACCCTGACGCTGCTGCTGTCCATCTGCCTGCCCTCCCTGTTTCTTATCCTGACGGGAGCTGACCACATGTCCCCGCAGCGCAGGAAGCAGGAGGTGCGTGGCCGGCTCCTGTGGGTGGTGGTGGACCTGCTGGATGTGCTGGACCTGCAGGCGGGGCTGTGGGAAGCCCAAGGAGGGGCTGCAGCAGGAAGTGGAGGGGTGGTTGAGCAGAGGCTGCCCATGTGGGCCGAGGGCCTAGTCTTCTTTTACTGCTACGCTCTCCTGCTGCTGCTGCCCTGTGTGGCCCTCACAGAGCTGGGGGCCACCGGCCTGCCAGGACAGAGGGGGCCCCGTAAGGAGGCTTTGTACCCTTGGCTCAGCTTGGTGACTATCAATATCTTCACACTGGCTCTGAGGGGCACAGGCATGCTGTGGTACAGGGACCCTCGTGTGTCCACTGTGTTCCTGGGAAAGAACCTGCTGGCTCTGGCAGTGAAGCTGAGCTCAGCCTGGGAGAGACACAAGCAGGAGCACGGTGCTGCGGGAGCGGGGACTGTGGCTGGAATAGAACCAGGAGACTCAACCCTGCCAAGCCAGAGCTCAGGGCAGGGAGAGGGACAGACCCAGGGGAAAGCTCCTCCCTCTCATTATCACACACTGTCTCGCTCCCAAAGCCACACTCTCTCCCACGTCAGCCTGGAGCCCACAGACACACCCTTAGGGCCCTCTTTCATCTCCCATGAACTCTAGAGTCTCTCTGAACACGCACGCATGCACAAAAGCATGTACGCACGCCCACACCCAAAACTCAGACCAGCCAAGCCAGTATCACATCCAAACAGATAACTTTCAGTACAGCAGTGATGGGTATAATGCAGAGCGGTGGAAATGCATTTGGCAAGCTTGGCTTTCTGCACATCTTGTTGTGCTAAGAATAACTCAAAATGCATTTGTGGGCGTGTATTTTTAAACTAAACACTGTGACCACATTTATCGGACTGTAAAGGATATTCCAGAAATGTACGTTGAGGTCTAGTAGTGTTTATTCCCTTCTTTAATCTGGGCACAACTGCCCAAACTGCCTCAGATTAGCTGAATTTGATGCATCCAGATGGCTTGAGGTTTTCTTCATAAACAGTTTTAATTGTGATTTCTTGCTACTCCATGTACATTATCTGTTTGGGATTATCTGTGGTTTCCTTATTTGAGTTAAGCACATGTCGTTTCAGGGAAAAATTTGATCAACGCTCTTCTGCCTTAAGATGCCAAAAGACAGACTGTGACCTTTAGTGTACATTTTCTCTGTCACTTACAGAGAACTTGCAAAGAGAAAAGTAATAAGTAAGTAATACAGAGGAGTGATGATTTATTTTTTCCCTTCAGTACCACAGAGACACGATTGAAAAGGCATCCACCAGTAAAACTCACTCTCCACAGTGCTCCAATATTTCAATGTCTAACCCAATGGAACCAAATCTTTTGGGCTTGTGAGCCTTTAAATCAAAGTCTGCTCCCGACCCCAAGTGATGCTCTCTTTCTTATTTGAATAGGTTTCAGAGGCTCGACTACGCAAAGCTATCCAGCTTTTCTTTTTTAAAAGCAAAGGTTAAAGAAGAGTCAGAAATAATAGACATGTGTAGCAAATGTTTTTTGATCATATTCTATTGTTTAATGTCCTGACCTTCCAGATTCATCTTCCAACCCCGTGGACTAAGGGAACACCAGCTGATATCACTTATTAGTTGTCTAGCAGGAAATCAGTGTAATCAGTCATTGTGGTGTTTGGTTGGAGTGAAAACCTGCAGACTCATGGGCCTCGTGGTCAAACATCCTTGCCAACTGTGTTTTGTCTTCATCAGCTGGAGATAACACACACACACATACATATACATACAGTGAGGAAAATAAGTATTTGAACACCCTGCTATTTTGCAAGTTCTCCCACTTAGAAATCATGGAGGGGTCTGAAATTGTCATCGTAGGTGCATGTCCACTGTGAGAGACATAATCTAAAAAAAAAAAAAAAAATCCAGAAATCACAATGTATGATTTTTTAACTATTTATTTGTATGATACAGCTGCAAATAAGTATTTGAACACCTGAGAAAATCAATGTTAATATTTGGTACAGTAGCCTTTGTTTGCAATTACAAACGTTTCCTGTAGTTTTTCCACCAGGTTTGCACACTGCAGGAGGGATTTTGGCCCACTCCTCCACACAGATCTTCTCTAGATCAGTCAGGTTTCTGGGCTGTTGCTGAGAAACACGGAGTTTGAGCTCCCTCCAAAGATTCTCTATTGGGTTTAGGTCTGGAGACTGGCTAGGCCACGCCAGAACCTTGATATGCTTCTTACAGAGCCACTCCTTGGTTATCCTGGCTGTGTGCTTCAGGTCATTGTCATGTTGGAAGACCCAGCCTCGACCCATCTTTAATGCTCTAACTGAGGGAAGGAGGTTGTTCCCCAAAATCTTGCAATACATGGCCCCGGTCATCCTCTCCTTAATACAGTGCAGTCGCCCTGTCCCATGTGCAGAAAAACAGCCCCAAAGCATGATGCTACCACCCCCATGCTTCACAGTAGGGATGGTGTTCTTGGGATGGTACTCATCATTCTTCTTCCTCCAAACACGGTTAGTGGAATTATGACCAAAAGTTCTATTTTGATCTCATCTGACCACATGACTTTCTCCCATGACTCCTCTGGATCATCCAAATGGTCACTGGCAAACTGAAGACGGGCCTGGACATGTGCTGGTTTAAGCAGGGGAACCTTCAGTGCCACGCATGATTTCAAACCATGACGTCTTAGTGTATTACCAACAGTAACCTTGGAAACGGTGGTCCCAGCTCTTTTCAGGTCATTGACCAGCTCCTCCCGTGTAGTTCTGGGCTGATTTCTCACCTTTCTTAGGATCATTGAGACCCCACGAGGTGAGATCTTGCATGGAGCCCCAGTCTGAGGGAGATTGACAGTCGTGTTTAGCTTCTTCCATTTTCTAATGTTTGCTCCAACAGTGGACCTTTTTTCACCAAGCTGCTTGGCAATTTCCCCGTAGCCCTTTCCAGCCTTGTGGAGGTGTACAATTTTGTCTGTAGTGTCTTTGGACAGCTCTTTGGTCGTGGCCATGTTAGTAGTTGGATTCTTACTGATTGTATGGGGTGGACAGGTGTCTTTATGCAGCTAACGACCTCAAACAGGTGCATCTAATTTAGGATAATAAATGGAGTGGAGGTGGACATTTTGAAGGCAGACTAACAGGTCTTTGAGAGTCAGAATTCTAGCTGATAGACAGGTGTTCAAATACTTATTTGCAGCTGTATCATACAAATAATTAAAAAAATCATACATTGTGATTTCTGGATTTTTTTATTTTTTTAGATTATGTCTCTCACAGTGGACATGCACCTACGATGACAATTTCAGACCCCTCCATGATTTCTAAGTGGGAGAACTTGCAAAATAGCAGGGTGTTCAAATACTTATTTTCCTCACACATTTTTTATTTATATTACACACACACACACACACACACACATACATATATACACACACACACACACACACACACACACACGTGTGTGTTTTAGGACCACTTTTACTGTTAAAACTTCCAGACAACAAAATGTGCATAACTCAAGATGCCAACTATTTATGAAAGATGTCGTTTCCATGAATAAAATCTTTCAATGGCAGGGCTTCAAGATGGGCATTTTGCATCATCTTAATCCTATTGCAACACAAACTACAGTGCAGGTCTATTTTAGTACATTGTTTATAAAGACAGAATACCAATGTAAGTAATCCCTTTACAGTTTCACTACACTTTCAAAATTCATGTTTTGCTGTTGTCTGTACCTGTCTCAAAGTCTCTGTGAGTCACACGCACACACACACACACACACAAAAAAAAAAAAAACTGTCTAGCTGCCTGCCCAACCCTCAAATCCTGTTTTCACTTTCCGTTTGAATTATGGATGGATTAATTTGTTGAAACAAGATTTTGGCGTTGTACTATTTCGGCATCATGGGATTATGGGTCAGAGCAGCAGGTGTAGAGGATGTACAGTACAAGTGCCTTGTTTCCTCGCAGAGCTACGAGCCTCTGAGTCGTACACGTTATGTGTACCATATGGAACTTGGACATATTACCATGTGTACACTGTGAAGTTATTCCACAGCTGTTGTCAGCTACACCTCCAGGACAGATTGCAAACTAATAAAGTGTTTCACACTCGCCCAGTGTTGATGGTTCATTGGCTATTATGTAGGAGCATTATTGGGAGCCTGTCACCCACATAAAGGAAAGAACTGGAGGAGTCAGTCCAAATTATTCAAGGCCAAGAAACCTCAGGGATAAATAACTGCCTCATTCTTTAAAAACCTCCACTATATTAAAGTCAATCAGCTCGCTTTCTTCAGTCACAAAAAATTACATGTTTTTATATTTTTTCATACTAATACTTGTGATCCCCCCCCCCCCCCCAACACACACACTAGAAAAGCTTGCTCTTTGCTTCGTGGAGCGGCACCCTGACAAAAGGCCGTCATTTATCACAATTATGCCAGCGGCCCCATCAGTTCAGAACCTCTCGCCGTAATCCTTGAGTGTGCTGTCGTGTTGTCTGCCTTTAATGCTGAAAGAGAGAGACTTCTTGATGTGATGGGGTGTGCATGTCAAGAGTTGTTGTGTGTGTGATGTTTTTTTTTTTTCCAGAGTGAACTGTCTCGTTTGCTCACAGCGACTGAATGCACACGTCGTCAACCTCTCCTCTGAGCTTTAATGGTCCTATTAATTGAAATTGGGGCTATTTGTCAAAATGCAAGCGCTTATTCTCACTGCTTTATGCTTGATTTACAGGCTATATTTTCAGGATGTATTGAGACTAATGTACACACTCAGCCACAAAAAGGAATTTAAGTTTCAGTGGGGAATTTCTCCCCTATTCAGAGAGACTTTTAAGGGGAAAAAAAAAACTAAAAACAGGATAACCAGTGTAGTAGACTGCATCCAACTCTCGCCTACCCTGTTTCTTTCATCTCCTCCTCCCTGCTCACTCTACATTTCAAACACACACATTCTGGATGCACTCCCTCTTGGGCAACTTCTCATATTTCTATTATACTAAAAGGAGTGACTGCATAGGCAGCAGCCTCGGCAAATGACTACCTCCTAGAATTTGTTACACCTGTTAAGCTCTAGATACAATGCTCAGCATTTTCCCTCAGCTCCCACCGACTCTCAGAACCTGCTCCTCAGAAAAAAAAAAAAAAGAGCACGGGGCGCTCTTTCTTCTTTTGCCACTCTCTTTGGTGCTCTCCCCTCTATTCGCCTGAGCTAATTTCATTCTGGCTTGTAATTATTCTCTTGTACCAAAGCTGTCAGTTTCCCTTTTTTGTCTCCCATTCCTTCTTTTATTTCGCTCGTTTGTTTAAATTTGCCCCGCAGCCGACAGGCAGCCTACCTCTCTGCACTTCCCCTGTCTAGGGTGGTTAGCCAGAGATGAGGGAAAAAACCGAGGAGACACTGGTTAAGATTAAAGGGCCGGGGCACAGCCTAAAGCAGAGCGACGGCCGACTGCCATTTATTTACCGCTACACACACCATGAGCTTGATGGAGCACGAGAGCCGAGAGAGACAAACGCACACAACATGCCGCCCCGACAACAATGACATCCCAAACAGTCCAAGAGGAGGCACCTTTAGATAAACACATGGCTTTGTTTTGCTTGGTTGAGCACTTGGTTACAACCCATCTCACCTCATTACCCCTGACACGGCGACAGCTACAGTATGCCTACAAGCTCACACCCACCTTGTCTGGCAGAAGGAGCCACATTTAACAGACAGATGTCTAAATCATTCATCATAGCACACACGATGAGTACCAACGCTTTTGGAGAGAACTTCAAAGTATATCCTATGAGAAAGAAATGATGCAAAAGACTCAGAGACTCTATGATATGCAATGCAATACTGGAGACAAACGCATACTAATAGCTTACTGATGTTGGGATGCCATCAGAATAAAACAGGAGATAAGCACTGGTCAATTTACCTGATGCTCAGATGAAAGTAAATAAAGAACTTGGGTTGAAACATTTAGTCAGTCAGTTAGCTGATTGACAGAAAATTAATCGCTAATTAATTTGGTTACAGCTTAATTGTCAAAGCTATTTGTTAAACCTAAAATAACAGTTTGTGGTTCCAGCTTCTCAAACGTAAGAAGGTGTTTTGCTCAATAAATCTACAAACAAATCTTTACCAACAAACGTTTAAAGTGAACTGACTAAACTGAATCCCCATTGTCTCAGACAGAATCAGTAGATCTCAGCAGTGGAGCGCCACTTACCAGTGACTGACCGCACCGCTATGATTCACAATATGCTTCCTCGTTAAATGTCTATTGAAAGACGGCAGTTACAGTCATAATCTGATAACTAGGTTGTTAATTATGGGCTGCTGAGCTATTAACTTTGTGTAGAGTGCTTGTGTAGGCCAGTTTTGTACTGAACCAAATGTGACAGCTTGACCTAGCAACAGAGGAGTAGTGGAGTAGAAGTATAAAGTAGTACAAAATGGAATTGCAGAAATATAGTACCTCAAGTACTGGAGTGGATGTACTTGGCTACTTTCCACCACTGAAATTAAATCTGTCGGTCGGTTTGACAGAAAATGCAATGTGAAGATGTCACCTTGGGCAATTTGTCACAATTATCTTACATTTTACAGTCTAAATGATAAATTGATCAACCAAAAAATAATCAATTGATAATACATTGCACTTATGTCGCTCCTACGCTTAGTTCATGAAATCAAGTACAAGTGTAGTTAAAAAAATAAATAAAATGTAGCGGTTAAAAGGAAAAAAAATTTCAGTAGAGTCATACATACATAATTCAACAAGCTTCTGGCTGAAACAGAATATGTGGACAGGGCACAGAGACAAGTGTTCAAATAAAATGATAACAAAGACGGGCAGTAAAGACAACACTGTATACATGTTGGTAAAGAAACCACTATTCTTAGTTTGTTTGTTATCTCGAGTTGTCACACATTTCAGATTCTTCAAAAATGATCAAATTCTAACCATAGCAACTTTGGGACAGGAAACAGTGTTTTTTGGGGTGAGAACACCCAAAAATACCTTACTGATGCTGACATATCAACAGTCATGTGACTGTGTTATATGATGTGAGAGACAAGGAGGGTTAAAAAAAAAAAGATTGCTGTTTGGAGTTTATATGCATACCTATCAGAAGCTTTCATTAAAAATATGCACCCTGTCTGTTAAGTAATGCAATTCTGCTTTTTAAAAAAACATGTTTTTTTCATACAAAGTGTACAAACATTTCTGTTATGCAAAATTAAGCAACAAGAAAAAAAGTATTTTTTCAGTCATGACACTGACAGTGAGTTTCTGAATTCTCAGCTTCGGCTCAGAGGAAACTCGGAGGTCTCCAGTGTAGCTGAGTAGAGAGGGAGGAAGATTTAGCTGAGCCTTAAATGTGATCAGTAAAAATCTTAAAATCAATTATACATCTAACTGGTAAACAGTGCACAGACGGTAAAATTGGGTTATTACGTTCTCTTCACTTGGCAGCAGTTAAATCCTGGCTGCTGTATTTTTTAGTAGGAATAAAATAGGCTGGAATGGGATGAGATTAAAGCATAGATCCTCCTCTTTGTTATTGGATAAAAATGTCTGGATGTTTCCCAACTGTAGGAATCATTACTGTACCACTCACTGCATTACTCCTTCAACAGTGAATTAATTGTCAAACACCAGTCCAAAGGTTTTGATCACTTGCTGTGTGTGTGCAAGATTATTGGGAACAATTGTTAATACTGTAAACATAATTAATTAATAGATTTTTCCCCACTTGGGAGCAGCGAAAATAAGCTGCAAACACAACACCTGACACATTGTCACCTTTTCAGTTGATAAAGCAAACTTATTAGCACACTGTTTCTTATTTAAACATTTCAGCAGTTACAGAGCAACATTAGGAGCCATGTTTTTGGCCACCCGTGGAATTTAAATCGAATATTCACTAGCTCCGTTTTTGGCCTCCAGCAACTCCTGAGAAAAATATCTGGCTCTTCAGTGGCTAAATGCTCCACTGTGCTCACCAGCTCGTCGCTAACTGTGTCTGTCTGCCATTTAGTGGTGGGAAGGCAGTGTACAGTGGGTTTTGAGTTTTTTTGCTGAAATCAGACATCTTTTGTATTAACACAGCGACAGCCACGGCACAGACATTACCTTTAGAAATGATTCAGCATTTGGAGGGAAAGAAGGACAGAGCTGGAAGAGGTTGAATTGCTTAATGATTAAAATGATTAATTACTTACTACTAAAAAAAGCAACAAATCATTGGATGGAGTTATTTGAAATTGAGGTGGAAAGATTATTTTCAGATAGTGGCAACTATTATTTGATTAAAGGGGAATTCAGGAGTTTTCAGCGGCCACTAGCGGTGCGGTTCCAAGATTGCAACCAGGCGTGTGCTCCTATGCGTGCTCGCTTGAATTCATGAGTGCGCATAACCCGAAACTCAACCGCTTTCATACAGAGATACAACAATAAACGCGGAAACACCGGCATGCCAGCTGTGACTTTTCTCCAGACATGTTCAGGTTCTGTTACTTCAATGTTCCCAGCTCAGGGGCAGATCAACGCAGGCTCCGTGCCTTTCACTCAGCGCAGCGAGCCGCATATTGGCAAAATACTCCCAGAAAAAAGAGGCAGAGTGAAAGCGGCTATAGACAGGTAGGGAGACAGCTTCACACAACATGCTGGAAACTTAAGCAAACTCACACTGCAACATTACAGTAATATTTTTATCAGCTTGAGGTTGAACTAATCCATGCTTGTTACAGGAAACGTTTGTTGTAAGGATCCTACTGAATATTATGTGAGTCATGTTAATTACAGCAACTGAGAGGTGGAGAAGCTGTGTATCAGAGTATCGGTAAAACACCAATAAATCTAAATTGAACATTATGAAGCAAACAGCGGCAGGTCTGAGCTAATTAGCATTAGCTGGCTGCCCTGCATCGCATCACTATTAGGGGCGGGAATCACCAGAGGCCCCACAATACGATATTATCACGATATTTATGTTGTGATTCGATTTTTCCAACTTCCAATTAGATCCCTAAAGTCAAACTTTGTCAACATCTGTTTATCTAAAAAGATACATTTCTCTGTTTGTTCATATCACTTTCAGTCCTCTATATGGTCCTGTTAAGTTTTCTAGTGGAATAAAAAAGATTTTATTATTCTAGTACCAAAAAGTTAAAAATCTGCAATTTATATAATAAAATCGATACAGTATCGATACAGTATTGCCATGGCAAATATCACGATACTATGCTGTATCGATTTTTTCCCCCACCCCTAATCACTATAGGCTGGCTAACAAATTTACATTTGCTTTTTACCGTTACATCCTTTCTTGCAAGCTAAATCAACACTTTGACATAATACCAGTGGTACACAGGATAGTAACATGAGTCAAGTTAAGTGTTGAAGTACTGTGGAAAGCAATACAACTTTGCACAGGACAACATTAGCAACTGCTCGGCGTTAGCCGGCTAGCTAACGTGACTCTCTCTGTGACATTGTGGCACCGACATGATCTGAATCTTGTTTGGTCTGACAGCCTTCATCACATAAACCTTTATTGTTGTTTTTATCCTTACGTGCAGAGTCTGTTGTGCTGGGAGCCTTTTGTTTTGTGGTGTTACTGTGTTTTGTTGATTGCATTTCGTTAGCTGCAGTGTTGTCGCTGTAGTCGGAGAGAGTGCACACAGGGCTACATCCCCACCCGGGGTCCTCACATTAAAAGCAGAATAGTGGCTGATGCAAGCAACAGAGAAAACAGGCGTGTGCTTCATTTCTAAGTGAGGTTAGAGCCTATTGACAATAAGGCAGTGAAAATTTTATTTATTAATAAGTGATTTCATTGAAAAACTACATATATGGTTTGTCATTTTTCAAGCAAGAAAAACACCAAACGTGATGTTCCAGCTTCTCAGATTACTGCTTTCACTTTTTGATCTCATTCTAAACTGAATATTTTTGGGTTCTGGGCTGCTGGTAAGGCAAAAAAGGTAATTTCAAAATGTCACGCTGGGAAATTGTGATTTCTATTTTCCAAACTTTTCTAGACCAAAATATCAATTGAGAAAATAATCAGCAAATTCATTTAAAGAAACTGTTTATTTATTGCAGCCCCAATATGTGAAAATCATAGGTGGAAATTATATCAAGTAGATGTGTAGAGCAACATAGAGGAAGTAACGGTGAAACAGTAGAGAAATGTGTTTAAAATTACTTAAAACTACACTAATTTTGAGCACTAAATCCCAGTCTGACAGGGAGTTCAGGTTTCCAGTGAACAGATTTAATGTTTTAGTTTATATTGGGTAGCTGGTGACAGCAGAGTATATCACTTTGAACAGAACCGCAAAGTAATGGCACTGTTACTGTCGATGTCACATAAGAGAAATAATATTTTCACATCATTTAACTCCTTTCTGACATTGCAACATTTGCCTTTTCCTGATATTTTTAATCACGTGTAGCTCTTTTCTGCCAGTTTTGTTCACTTTACATTCTCCTCTCTGGGTGCCGTCATTAAGGTATAGAGATGGATGAACTGTGAGAATTGATCTGGTTTCCAAGTGTGCAACATCCTCCAAGGCTGATGAGCACTTTCCATTAAAGAGGCTAACTGGATCTCATTTGAATGTACAGAACGAGCCACAGGGTTGCTTTCATTCAATCTTACAAAGGACAATCAAACTTAAATAGCTGAATGTGCCATTAAAGCAGGAGCAGACTGTACCGTTTTGATGTAAAATAAAATGTAAATATTACAAGATTTAAAACAATAATTTTGTGTGATCAGAAAGAAAGATGAGGTTAATGAACAGAGCATCAGCATTTAACAGTTTCAGCCTCAGTTATTCTTGTCCACTCACTCCAAACTGTCTTTATTCACAGCTCAACGCTTGACGACCGCTGACTTAATTTTATTGTTGTACCAGCTAAAACATGAATTCTTCTAGTTGGAATTGGCACCAGTGGTAAAAAACAAAACAAAACAAAAAGAGGTGGTGCATCCCTGAGCAATAAAAAAAACAAGACAAGTACAGCTGTCTCTGTGGAGCAATTGAAGCAGAGAGAAGTACACAAGAATTTAAGACAAACCTTCACAGGCTCAATCCCATTTCATCAACTGGCTCGTAAAGTGTGAGTGAGGCTAATGTACATGTACAGCTGCTGTGGATGGAGGTGTTAGTATCTTCGGCCTGGAAACTGAGAAAATAGTTGCAGACTGAGGGCAGAGTGTGGCGTCCACCTGCACAAAGCAGCTGTGCGACTAGAATAAGAATGGGAATATGAATAGGGCTAAGGGAGGAGATGGAGGTGCCAGTGGGGATGTACGATGAGGGGACTGAGGGCAGAGAGAGGCAACTATGTGATTGGCAAAGCATCACATAGGGTCACAAGGATCAGATTGTCTCACGGTTAATGAGAGCTATGTGCAGAATGTCGGTTGATAAAATAAAGCCCTGCTACTGCAATTAAGTTAATACTCTTGATTACTTGGAGCGAACAGATGGAACAAGAAGTGGAATCGTAAGTAAATTTACCTGTCCCAGGATGGGGCCTAGTGGGGGTCCTGGGGCTGCTTGTCCTGACCTCACTATGGCCCGGATTACATTGCCTGCATCCAATTTCTTCACAGCCTTTGCTGCCTTGGAGATCTTTGACATCCTGATCTGTCTGGAAAGCCTTAAATCTGCCTCCAAGTCAACTGAGAATCCATCCACTGAAAACACAGAAGACAAACAAACAAATTAGCCTTTAAAGAACACACAACTGCAACAAATAATTTACGAGCCGGGTTCATTAAAACATCATACACTCAAATCGATACAGATACCCACAGGCAAAGCCCGTGCCTTTCCATTCCGCAGCGGGCGAGTAATTAAAAAAATCTTTGCCTTCGATCGGCTCAGTGAGAGCCACTTTCCTGGAGGTGTTTGCAGTGTGGATCAGCAGAGAGACGCCTGCCATGTTGAAGAGTCTGAGAACTGGCAGGATTTAAACTTCTCTCCCCAAAAAATCATGGTGTGCATGCCAAAAGGCCTCCATCGCCTCACCTGTTTCCGATGTGTCACCACTAAACTCCCTGTGCTGCAGCACAGCTTTCTCTGCATCAGTAGAGGTCAAGTGTCAAGGGCAGCAGAGGGATACGTAACAATACTGATACATGGAGGAGGACAGGAAGTGTCATCCCTATATACAAACGTAAAGAGGGGTCGGCTTTACATTCCACCATAAAATGCATTTGCCAAATTAGGAGTCAATTAGTGGAGTGTGGAGAATGGCCTGAACTCCTGGCCTTTCTCTGGGGAGGCAGAACACATAAAAGCAGGCCTATAATCCTCTGCTGGAATAAAAGCGATACTGACACGGCTGTAAAAAAAAAAAAAAAAAGAAAAAGATCAATGCCTGAAGCCAAGGGACAAATACAAGTTTTAAGGTTGAGCCTTGCGATTCAGGGGAACCCTGCATTCAATAAAAATAAGTACTTGAGGGGGAGAGAAGAGGTCCAGCAATGATTCATTGTAGGCAACAGAGGGTATCCAATTAGATCAACAGAGGAGACAGTACCAAAAAGATATATGGGACCTCATGCTGCTTTAGAGCAACAAACAGGGAGAAAGTGTTCCCAAGAAAAGTTGTGATTCTATCTGGGCTGCTGATTATTCAGCAGCCGTTAAAGTGCAACCACCATACGCAATATCTGTAAGGGCATTAAGGTCATATGCATACTGCAGAAAGAGTGCCAAATAGAATTCATTTAGTTTGAATTCCCTCAATAGCTCTCTTTCAGAGGTCAATTTCATGCCACTCACATACTGTGTTCCTCAATTTGGAAAAATCATGTTACAGTTTAGATCAATTTTGGAGTCAGAAAATGCAGAGAGCAGTAGGCCTATGCATTAAATCTGAATGGAGAAAACCCACTTCTGTTGTCAAACAGTGACAGAAAGACTCATGAATCCTTCACTGGCAAGCTGCAGAAATATTACTAAGCAGTTTGAAGGGGACAAATGCACCACAAAACATCTCAACTAATAAAATGACATACTGTACGTCCAGAGAGACGAGGCTTAACTGGAGTTTTGTGACAGCGAGAGAAAAACAATTATGGCCGGCATCAGACATTGGCTTTTAATTCCAATTTGGGGCAAAGGGAATAACAGTTTCGAGAGTGGGGAAATGACAACGTAATGCTTTAATGCACCGCAACTCCAATCTCTGTTGGAGTATGAATAATAAAACCGCATTTCCCTCACAAAATGAAATCACTCATCACAAGGCTAAGCAGTTAACGCTGAAGAAGAATTGACCTATATAAGGCATCACAACTGCACTGACAGTACGTTTCACGCAGCTGAATATACATTAGATTCAAGGAATAAAGCAGCATTAGCTGTGCAGCGGCAGGAAACATGGTTCGCAGCAGTACAATAAGCCTCAATCAGAGCTGGGCCTAATGTTTGGCTGTGAATAATCAAATCAAAGCTGCAGTAATTTGAAAGGAACAGACAATTTTGAGCAGCTCTTTAGGCTGAATATTATATTCCATACTGCAATTACTGGCAACAGCGTCGTCGATAACAAGGAGTACACAGAAAGAGCAATTTGTTCAGGCCATGTAGAGTTGCAGCGTAAAAGCACTTTGTTAAAGCATGCTTGATAAATGGCATGCCACAAAGCCAGCATTTAAATTACCACCTAATATAGGAAGGTGAGGTGTGCTATAATTGAGTAGAAAACACCACACACGTTGGACCGTTTTCTCCAAATTGTTGTTGCACCCAACAAAGTCATTCCTATTCCTGAAATTTGAAGATAAATGCATTTCTTGTCCTTCATGAATTTGAAGTCTCTCATCAAATTATCAACTCATGTAGCTTTGGATAACAAATCGCCGATCACCATGAAAATCCAAACTCCCTTATCTGTCTAGAAAATGTGGAATTTCTTCAAGCTCCCCTGCAGCCTGTCAAGAAAACCTACTTGAGTTGGAAACACTGTATCTTTGACGGAAGTAAACATGTCAATAAAACTGAGCACACAAGAGAAAAGCAGTAGAAAAATTCCACCTGATGATAATGTGCACGGCTACATAAACTTGTTACGCCCCACCGTTTGGTGGCTACATGGGGCGAACAACACTCCAACACTGACACAAACTTAACACAGATAATCACCTTTAAAAACAACCAAATCAGTGGAATTTATTAACTTAACAAGACAATAACTTAAGAACACCAAAAACATAAGAATGTAACACAAAATGCCCAGGCTGAGAGGCAGCAAGACCAGCAGTCCCAAATCAAAAAGCCTCTCTTCTGACGCTTGCACAGGAGCTTTTAAAGACCGCCTTCCAAGGCCAGGTGGACCTCGTTCAGCAATTAGCTGGAGCACTTCCGGAGCAGAACAGAACAGAACATGGACACAGAACAGGGAAACATACAGCCGTAACAAACTGTTGTGAAAAGATACCCTGAAATTATAAACTCATTATATTTTCATCACTTATTCATTATAACAAGCCTAAAATTTCTAAAGTAACAACAGCTTCTGTGGCGTGTTTCAGCATAATTAAAACTGACTGCACTTTCAAGGATAAAGCTGACTTTGATTAAAGAGATTAATCAGCTTGCTATCAAAAATGTGGGTTTAATTGTACTAGTGAAGCCCACCGCTGTTTGTTGTTTAGGCTATTAGGTTCTCTTTAGTCTTCATTAAGGAAAAAAGCCAAACAGTAGCCAACACCAATGAATGTTCTAAATCTGTTACAAGTCAAGGTTACAGATATTGATCTTCTACAAAATGACATTTCTGAAAAATGGAAGAAATGGTCCAAAAGATCACTTTAGTTTGAAAGTCCCAGACCTTCCTCACTATAAATGATACTGACATTGTATCAGCCTAGAGGAAAGCGTGTCTTTTTTTCCCCCTCTTTATATCTTTTTACTGCAGTCAGGTGAAATAAAAGCTGAATACTAATTGATTTCTCAGTGGGATCAGGCTTTATACCTGCAACAACACAGAATCAAGTCCGGTTCAATAACCTTTATTACGCTTTATCTGCCTTTTCATCTTCATTTCTCGGCGAAATAATTAGAAATGAACAAGTGAAGAAAATTAAGTCAAATACTTTCTGATAACGCAGATTCTGTGTTGCCACATGAAATAAAGAATCAAAGATTAATATCTTATCAAAAGGAACTGATAAAGATTAATTTGAGTGTAAATTTGTTAACCTATAAAATGTGTTAACCTTTATGTGGTTCGTTTATGTTTCTCTACATCTATTCCTTATATCCATCCTAAACCATCTTTGCAGGATTGGGGGGGACTCGTGCTACACCAGACTAGATCTAGTATTGCTGACTTGTGTTTAATACTAACATAGGTACTGGATACTTCATGTGGGAAACTTGGACATAAGCTTATCACCCTACTTGTAACTATTTTGTACGTATAATTTTAAGCCACGCTAGCAGCATGGTGATGTTGGTTGGTCGGTCCACCACTTTGGTCCTGACAGAAAAATCAATAACAACTATTGGACTACTAAATATTTATGGTGCCAAGAGGATGAATCCTACTAACACTGGTGATCTTTTGAGTCTTCCCACAGCGCCACAAGCAGGTCAAAACATTCACTCATCTTGTTAAATGTCTCAACATCTACTTGATGGGTTGTCACAAAATTGTGTACAGACATTCATGTTTGGCAGACAATGAGTCTTAATGACTTCGGCAAGCCTCTATTTTTTTCCTGTAGCGCCACCATGAGGTTGACATTTGCAGTTTTGAGTGAAATGTCTTAAAGGCCACTGAACACTCCCACAATACTTTAAATTTATGACTAAATACCTGCTGACATTCCGATTAGCCTCAGTCATACTTTGTATTTAGTGTTAATTAGCAAATGTTAGCGTGCTAATATGCTAATCTATGATTGTGAACTTTATTGTATACATGCCAAACATCAGCATTTTAGCATTGTCACTGTGAGCATGTCTGTGAGCCTTTTGGTCAAAGCACCGCTGTGCTGTACAGCCTTACTGAGCTGCTAGCATGGCTGTGACGATATATACAATGAGAGGATTTGTCTACCATCAGGGAATGTGTCTTACCATTTATCCCATTATTTCTGGGTGTATTAGGGCTTCATGGGCAATGTTGCAAATAAAATCAAGCATATACAGAGATGAAGGTACTTCTGTCATTATTCAAAGGGGGACAGTAGTGAAATGACAAGAAATAATGGGAGAGAATGGGAATAACACAACAAAAGGTTTATCTCCAAAATCATTTTCCAGTCACAATATAATGGTATCCATTCTAACCACTATTCCACCACGACGCCCTGTGAAATAGGATTTTATCCATGTCATCCACCATTTTTGAACAGATGCAGCACTCCTTTGTTAGCGTCCTTTTGTTCCCCACGTGTTGCGATAACATGGCATTTACAGCCTTAATAAGGATGATTTTAGTTGATATAATACATTTACACAAGAAAGCTTCTACACTAGGTTTGAAATGTGTGTGATCTATTACTTGATACACATTTCTTGCCCCAAGGGTCTAATTTTGTGATGCTCTGATAGGAGTATATGTATTATTATTCCAGTCTCATAACTCAGTCTTAATAGTAAAACCCATTCTGTTTCCGTCTCTTTAAACAGATAAAAACTGTCAAGAGCCCTTTGCCAAACAGAAACTGTGATTAGTTTTCTTTGACTAAGGGAACAAATTCATTCTTATCTTCCAGCCACACAAAAACCAGCTCTGACAACTGGTTTTCTTCAACTCTTAGTGTGGCAGTCCATCTAGTGGTGGCATTCACCTTTACATATGAAGTAAGACATTTAGCTGAAAGATTAAATCAAAATAAGATAGCGGGCACATGTGTGTAACTACTGCGATGGCCTATATCACCACTACATGACCCAGACAAGTTTAAAATAAACAGGAAGAAAGGCCCTGGAGACACGCTGAAGTCCCTGGATACTAACAGAACAAGAGCACAGGCATATTAAAATTATAATATTCCTAGTTTCTGCCAATCTTTGCAGAAATGTTTAAATACCATTAAAGCCACAATAAATCTATGATGTCCTTGAATGCATAAGATACCCAAACCTCTGTTAACGGCACAGGAAGGACTTGCATTGGCAGCGGGGAACTCTTCGATGCAGTATTTGTTTAGATGGCACCACATTATGAATTAGGAGATACAGATTAACTGTAATCAATGAGCCTAATGCAGTGACCTGAACAGAACAAATGTACTGGGCTGTGATCATTCAGTGAGCCACAAGAGACACTCTGGATAAGATTAAGAGATAACGTCACATATAAAGTTATAGAGAGCCAGTCATATGCCATCGCTGTTCCACTACATTAGTATTCATCCCATCAAACTCCAGCCCTGGAGCTATTGATTGCTGAATGCCAAGTGCTAAAGGCCAGTCAAATAAAACGAAGAACTCAAGAAGAGTCTGAATGATCCCACAAGACTGAAAAGAGGGAACTTGCAGGACCTGATTTAACCGAAATGTAAACCTGGAGGTCTCATCTCTCCGAGCTCTTGGCTAATCTGCACGCTTCAGAAATAAACAACTCTTCACTTCCACACATTCAGAAATAAACACATTTTAGGATCAACTACTCTGATGTAACGCAAGATCGCATTCGTTTTAAACTACAAAATAATTACCAAGTGGCAAGAACTGCTTTGTATCAAATTTCTAGTGTGCAATTTGCTTGGAAAAATGCATTTTGAAATATCTTTAGCTGATGTTCTTACTATGCAGACAGACAGGGGGAATGTTTTCAGCATGTTTTACAATCCAAAACATCACCATACAATGCCTTTTTTTTTTTTTTTTTTTAATCTTCACAAGCTAGACACTCAACTGAGAACTATCTGCCATTATTGTTGTCTAATATTACCTGAGGCTGTGTTTTTAACTTAAGCAAATAAACCCAAAGGATTGTTTTTAAAATTATGTTTTATTTATTAAGAATTGTGACCAAATTATATACTAAACAGCACATTTTAATGTGCAGAAATACACTGGGTCAGAACTCTCTGGTAGACAAACCAGGCAACAATGAATCTGTTACTAAACAACGTCAATCCTATCTTTGGAATTTCTGCAATGCAATTACTAGTTACTTAGCAGCTGGTTCAATCTTTGGATATTCATTTTGGAAAGTCGTGACTGTAACCATATGAGTGCAAACAGAGAAAAAAACAAAGATACTTATCTCTGATCAAATAACAGACATATTGGTTTGGCTTTGTCTATCATTACTAGGGGTGGGAATCACCAGAGGCTCCACAATACGATATTATCACGATGTTGCGGTTTGATTTTATTGCAATTTTAAATATATTGAGATAAATTGCAATTTATTACCTTTTTTCAACTAGGTCCCTAAAGTCAAACTTTGTCAACATCTGTTTATCTAAAAAGATACATTTCTCTGTTTGTTCATATCACTTTTTCTTACTTATATATCACTTATTTCAGTCGTCACACCCAAAACCATCAACAGACTGCTATCTGCCGTTCTTTGTGCCTCATGTAACATATACACACACACACACACACACACACACTAATATATATATATATATATATGGCCCTTTCCTGCCAGGTCCATACAGAATGGTTTTCTTGCAAAGAGCCCTGACCTCATCCCCATCCAACACTTATAGTATGAACTCAAGCGCCAACTGTGAGCCAGGCTTTATCGCCCAACAGACCTCACTAGTGCTCTAGTGGATGAATGGGAACAAATCCCTGCAGCCACAAGGGATGAAAAGAAATGAGATAATCAGCAACAATCAATGTTTGGTATGCCCGTATATTTGTGGCCACACGGTGTATTATATCACTTCACTTGTCTTTCTCTTGTTAAGCAGTCACCAAGCAAAAATAAGACAATTAATGCTACTCTGTCCTGTTTTAATGCTGTCGTGAGAAAAGTTGACCACTGAAGCATCACATACATGCCCATCACTGCAGTCTGAGTTCAAACGAAGACCTTGTACTTGAATAGCGATGACTCCTAGTCGAATCTCCATGCATGCATTATCTCTGCTTGTCTGTATTCAAATCCCAGGGAGGCCCTTTTCTTTACTGGCTCCCCTGAATTACATTTCCCTCTCCCCACCGTGTCTGAATGGCAAGACAGAATGTGCTACAAACTGCCTGTACTTGGAATAAATCTATAAAAGCAACAAACAGCAACAACGAGGCATCAGCAGCAGAGATGGTGCTTGAGAAATATAAAAAAGGGAAAACAGCACTCAGTTCAGATCATCTTCTGATATATTTTGCAGGCAGGCAGCATGTTTATATGTTGTGGGTACATCGTTGTTTTTATTCTCTAGTATCTGAACACAAAGCACGTGAAAACCACTGATTGGTGTGTCAAAAAAACAGGTTAACGTTATATTAGAGGCTCAACTGTAATGTTTACCTTCACAGCAGGATGCGTTAAGTTTTAAGTCTGGATACATGATTGATATGGCCTGCAGGTACATAAAGATATTTTTTTTGTTCGAAACATCATGAGACAGTAACAACATGTAAACAAACAATATGAGTGGAGGAAGAAAAGCAATACAGTCACAGATTTAGCCGAGATTTTTTACACACATGCACACATTTGTTCCACTATCCCCGTGGGGACATGTTATTGACATAATGCATTCCCCAGCCTCTTTCCCTAATCTCAACCATCGCAACTACATGCCTAAGCTTAACCCAACCCCTCACTTTAGCTCAACTGTAACCCTAAAACCAAGTCTTAACTCTCAAAAAGCAGTCTTTACCCGTGAGGACCTCAATTTTTTGTCCCCACGATGACGTAAGTCCCCATCAGTCAGTGTGCATTCAGGTTAAAGTACCCCCGGGATATAATGAAACACAAACACAAAGCTGTAGGCAACATGTGAATACACAAGGCTCTGACATTATAAAAAGAATTATAGCTCAGAAACTGCAAGCCAAGTGTGACTGCAGCCAGGATGTGACAGTAAACCCTCTGAATTCTGGAGCCATCTGCCCCTCTGGGTCTGAGCTCCTGCTGCAGCTGGAACTAACATTCAGAATATTGGAAGTATGATAAATATATAACAGTGTGGTCAGTGAGCTGGGGGATGGACGCCGGAATTAACAGCGGTCAAACTTGAAACACTCCATCTACAAGGAATCTGGATGAAGCTAAAATTAGATGTTGCAGTTAGGCAATGACTCAGCTTTTTTAAACACTATAAGCAGAATTATTTTTGCCCCGGATGTTCTCTCAAATATTTAAACCATTCAGGCATATACCATATAGACCAGTATCGGGCTGAACAATTTTGAAAAACTATCTAATTGCAATTATTTTGTCTGATATTGCAATATGATTTGAGATATTAGAGGGAATTTAATTCATTATTCTAATTTTCATTTGAAAACATATTTAAATGATTAAGGTGTAATTTTTGCAAGGATCTGTACCAAACAAAGATGTTTTCTTTTATCATAACAAATACTGCACCTCCATATTGCAATTTCAATGATATTTTGATTAATCGTTCAGCCCTACACTTGTGGTTTCTAATCTCAGGGTCACAACCCGCAATGAATGGGAGGATTACCCAGTTAGGAAAAAAACATAAGAATACATGATAAATTTATTTTTTCTGACTGTAACCCAGCTTTATTTGCAAAATACTACTAAATAGGGGTGTGATGAGATCTCGTGCCACGCAAGATTAAATTGTGACGATATTTCTTGTCAGGTAAAAAGCTGTCTCACGAGACTCAAGCAAATTACATTTTTCACATGCTGTCAATCCACAAATTAATTTTCTCAAGCAGTGAAATACAAATGTATAACTGATAAGATTCGTGGAGCTAATCAACTCAACCCAGCTGATTGACACCGGCCTAACCCGCTCGTGCTGTGAGTCCAGACTGCTGTGATAAGTGGTTACATAGCTGACTAGAGTTTTGCAACATAAGCATCTAAAAACTGAAGCCAGCCTGCTCTATTTGGGACTGTGAGCTGCACTTTATCTGAGCTGCTGAAGTTAACGTGTGTGGATTTGTGGTGAGATTTCTGCCTGATCAAAAGTGTTTCAGTTACTTTCTGTTACACATACAGCATGCAGTCCCAAACTGCGTTGGTCAAACAGTCTGAAGGGGATAACGTTACTAGCGGATCAATAACGTAATGCACAGCAGAGTAAAGGGCTGGTAGACTTCTCATTAAATGATCACTTTACTCTGGTAATACTCTTGCCCTTTTTCTGGACATGTCAGAGAACACAGATGTGCAGACAGTTTTGAACATGAGCTGCTGAAACACAGGAGGTATTAAAGTCCAGGAGTTTATAACTAAATTAAAATTTAATAATTTATCATTGAGGTGACTAAATCATGACTCAGCAGGGATATTACATGAGAAAAGTTGATCTAAAGGAGAAACAGGTCTGAAAGCAGCACAGAATGACTGAGAGCTGCACTGACTTATATTCTGTAATAGTTAGGCAATAGAGTTTGAACTGTCACCTGCCACCTGAATTTTGTGTTTCTTTATATAAATTTAAAAAAATCACCATAAACTGGTGCAGAAAAATGCATCATAAGGCAGCAAATAAAGTGTTTAATGCTCAGAATTTTCATATAATTCAGCATTAATTAAAAAAAACAAAGTTTTAAAATCTCATCTCATCTTGATCTCGTGAACCCAATCTCGAATCTCATCTCGTGGGTTAAGTGTCTCGTCATAACCCAACTACTAAACATTCTGAGGGGAAAATCCCTCTTCCATTGAACTGGTCCCAAATCATCGGCACTCAAAAGTTGAAGAACCACTGACATAGATATAGATCATAACTACAGTCTCACAGAACAGGTTTTGGTCTTGTTCAAATGTGTCATTTTCATGTCTTTATGACCTTTTCAGGGTTTAAGTATGGGATTGCATAAATTACAAATTATAAACTAATATAGCAGATGACCCATGTCTTTTGGGCCAAGGCCCTGTAATCTTGGTTTCAAATATTAAGTACTGCCTTAAATATTCATGATAAAATAAGCAACAATGAAAGTTTCTTTAGTTAATTTTTATTAAGAGTTACTCAAATCTCAGGTAATCTGCTTCTTCAAGATTGTGGTTGTGCTTTGATCAGATTTGATTGACAGTGGCCTGGCAACACAAGCAAACAAATGTCACCAGACTCACACGAGATTTTTATTTATTTTTTTTAACCAACCGAGCCCCAGACACTACAAACCAATAAACAAATTACAAACAAAAACACAAATACCTCAAGTAAAATCACCAAAACTGTTTAAACTTTGCCAGAACATCGTTTGCTTATGTAGGTTATCTTTGCTCATAGGAAAAAGATTATTAAAATACGAAAATACGTTTTCAGGGACTTTAACGTTAACATTAAAATAAATAAATAAATAAATCATATGAAACGAATGACAACAATCAAACTGAACACATGTTTCAGCATCAAGGGGAGTTTTGACTTTGCTACCAGCTTGAGTCTGAACACCATGGATGCAGAGCTTTCCTCGAGGAACCCGTTTAATTTATCAAACCCCGTGATGAAAAACAATTACGACACTGATACAACTTGTGAACAGCATCATTTACCTTTAATATACTAATCAAACACAAAACGTGAAGCACAGCAGCAACACTTTGTGTCCACAGTCACATTGAACAGCAAGAAGCTAAACGCACGTTACCTCCATTAACACCGTGAGTATCCCCAATAAACATCTTAAAACTCTTATAATACATCAAAGATGAACCCGGTAAACTCTATAGAAATTATATAAACGTCAGCGGTATCATACCTGTCGCTTGTCCTGCACCTTCACGCCGAGAGCAGCCTCCTTCAGGGCGCAGACATATTGGATTACTGCACATTGCTGGCTGTATGCTGCTGTTAATCCCAGAGCTGCCACCTGCTGGTGTGGAGGACCAGCTGCAGCATCTGCGAGTAAAGCTGAGAAGATAAACTTTATTAAGAAAGAAGAAATTCACCTGTTAGAGCTGCTCCTGATACATACAACAGAAGAAAATAAATAAACAAAATACAAATAGAATAGTTATGCTAAATATGTAGTATCCAATACTTATGCATTTGACTCATAACAGTTCAAAATAGCACTGTAGCAGCAGGACAGAGGGTCAGTGACCTTCTACGGGGAGAGCAGTGATTGGTGGTTATGTAGGGACTGAACCCTTCTATAGAATTTGACCTCTAACCCCTTGTTTTGTTACCTCAAAATAGTACTGTACCCTTCTATGGGTTTGACCTTTTACTTTACAGACTCAAACCCTTCTATGGTACCTAACAGATACCTAAACATATCCTATATAAGCTATGTTTGATGTACAGAGAGACAGAGTGGCCATCGGGCTGGGTCACTCTCCAAGCTGCTGCAGAGCTTGTAATTGATGCTGAACTCCTTGATTTAATAAACTTTTATGATCAAGAACAGTGTCAAGCGGGTTTCTTCTCAACACATCATCGCAGCATTATTGTTCGGACACCACATGTGTACAATATATACACCTTTTGTGTATATTTTATATTTATATTTATATAATTTATATTTAGATATTTAGATATATTGCAACGGTCACAGCAGGAGGTAGTTGCAGATGTAGAAATAAATATAAATGCACAGGACAAAATATATACAGCGGTGCAGTTTAACATGATAAAGGCTATATATCCTATATATGGCTATGAATATACAGTACACAAGCCATCACTCTGATGAACAGCTGACTTCTGACTCGCAGTGTCAGGAAGCATTCCTGTGCAATAACCCAGTAACTCTGCCTCTAATCAGCCACCTGTTTACTGGTTACCACTTATTATATCATATTGTATATTGTATATACTGTATACCAAATCCACCTACATCAAGTAATATCTGCACATAATATTTATTTATTCCTGCATCCTTTGCACTATGCTCCATCACACTGTGTATATGTTTACATGTATGCATGTATGTGTATGTGCACCTGTATATGTCATCCACCTCCGACATGTACATAATAAGAATAATGGTAAAATAATTTACATCTTTTGCACTCTGCTCGTTACTCTACTGTCTCAATCTGTCTGTACTGTTTTTGTTTATAGTGTGCATATATGTGTTCTTTATACTTTAGCCTGTGTCTGATTTTATTATTTTATTATTGTATTATTGTATAAGTAAGCACATTGTGAGCAATGTACAATCCAGAGCCATTCTTCACATACCTGGCAATAAAGCAGATTCTTATTCTGATTCTGATTCAGTACTGATAATACTACAGTGTATCAGAAATAATAGTGCAACAAAGTGACTGTGATAAATGTTGGCTGATGTTATAGTGACCGCTACAATATGTCACTGCTGTGTTGAAGAGTCTGACAGATGTTGGGATTAAGGACCTGTCTGTTGCTGAAGTAGCTGCTTAGGAGAATAATTTTAACAGTGACCTGGAGTCTCTTGCTCAGGGACACTTGAGCAGGGCACATGGCTTTTTTTTTTAATGTCCACTGTGTGTAAGTAGGCCTTCAAATAGTTGAGATATAACCACACCATCAGTAGCTGCTTTTGCGTTTTCAGTTGTATCACTCCATCTTCATCAGGGGATGGATTTGGCAAATGTAAATGGCAGCGGTGGAAGAAGTACTCAGATCTTTGACTCTGACTGTAGTAATAATGCATCAAAATCTTATTTCACTAAAAGTAAAAGAGTATCATCAAAACTTTTTTTTTAAATGTATTGTTTTTAACATTATTATTATTCCTAGCCTATTCTGCCGCCAGCTGCTGGTTTGTTAATAGACTAATTGTTGTATTTAACTCTTTTCACTTTTACTTCTCTGTGTATTTTTCTAGATTAAGCTAAGATGTACCTTTATTGATCGCCTGATGGGAAAATTCAGCTTGACATGGCAGCACAAGGAATTGAAGTCAAAAATAAAATAAGAAATAAAATAGGAATAATATTTACAATGAATAGATCTAGGTGCATATGAATGTTTCTAAACAGACATACGTTGATACAGTATCTGTTTCAGAATCAGAATCACGTTTATTGCCAGGTACATTTTCACATACAAGGAATTTGTCTTGGTAAATTGGTGTTTAACAGTGCACATACATGTAGAAATATAAATATAGAAAAAGTAAAGAGACCTGTTTTCTTAGATGAGAAGCTGTACAATTTGTGTATGTACAACTATGCCAAAAATTGCTAAAATATACAAAGGTTATTTGACAAGGGAAAAATGTTCTGGCTGCACCAGGACACCAGATGGTCAATCTGCCACCTGTAGGCGGAGTCATCCCCACCAGAGATGAGACCAGCGAGGGTTGTGTCATCTGCAAACTTCAGGAGCTTGACAGGCTGGTGGCTGAGGCTGCAGCTGTTGGTGTACAGGGAGAACAGCAGAGGGGAAAGAACGTAGCCTTGAGGGGAACCGGTCCTGGAGTCAGAGACATGTTTTCCCAGCTTCACGTATTGCATCCTGTCGGACAGGAAGTCTGCGATCCACCTGCAGCCACGCTTAGCTGGGAGAACTTGTCCTGCAGCAGAGCTGGGATGGTGTTGAAAGCAGAGATGAAATCTACAAACAGTTTCCTGGGGAATGTAGTGAAGGCCCATGTTTACTGTGTCGTCTACAGACCTGCTGGCTCTGTATGCGAACTGCAGGGAGCAAAAGACTTCATAATCATAAAGGTCAGGGCAACGGGTCTGTAGTCATGTAGTCCTGTGGTCCTAGGTTTTTGGGGGACAGGGATGATGGTGGAGGCTTTGAAGCAGGCCGACACATGGCATGTCTCTAATGAGGTGTTAAAGATGTCCCTGAACACCAGAGACAGCTGATCAGCACCCTGCTTCAGGATGGATGGTGAGACAGAGTCTAGCCCAGCAGTCTGTTGACATCCCTCTCCAAGATGGTGAGATAGAGATAGAGACAGAGACAGAGACAGACAGATGAGGTGGAGCTGTTTTCCACTGAGGATGGGGAGGATGAGATGGCGGACTTGGGCCAATTGGTGGGGTGACGGGGGTGGTCTCAGGTCTGTCCCATTGTCTTTCGACAGGAAAACTGGTTCAACTCGTTGGCAAGGCGAGAGTGGTTCTTGGAGAGGGGGGGATTTTGGTTTGTAGTTTATGTGTCTAAATCTTTTCCAGACAGAAACAGATTTGTTTGTAGAGAAGTGATGTTGATTTTTCTCTGAGCACAGCTGCTTAGCATCTTGAACCACCTTGCTAAACCTGTACTTTGACTGCTTAAACCTGCCCCTGGTCACTCATAAATGCTTCTCTCTTTTTAACCTTAGCTGTCTGAGTTTAGCTGTGAACCAGGGTTTGTCATCATTATAACTCTGGTGCATGATGGTACGCAGCTGTCCTCAGTCACAGAAGCATCTGTAAACTCATCCAGTTTACAGATGTTTGTATTTCTGTAATCTTTTTATTTCAGTTTAACTGTATAAATGACTGTGTGGTGCTTCCTCTGTCACATCACTTTCATTGACGTTGTTGTCCAATATTATTTTAGACATACTTCTCGCAATGGGAAATTAAGTGTGTATTGAATAATATTGTTTTGTTTCACAATGGCTTCCAGTGAAAACCCAACTGCTGTTTTTAACCCTTTTTGTGTATATTTGGAAGTATGAGGTCTTCATCAGCTGATGAAATCAAAGATCTACAGTTCCATGACAACTGAGCCAACATCTTCTGATGAAGCCCGTGCAATGTTATTAAAATCTCCAGAAGTGGTACTCTGTGTGTGTGCGTGTGTGTGCAGTATATTTAGTAATTATTTTAATGCATCTCACACTTCATCTAGGTGGATTAACATGTTTAACTCATCTGAAACATTTTACTCAAACTTAGCATCGGATCAAATAAGCTGGTTATTTATCTTATATTTACTGCTATATTTAATATAAATATATTTTATAAAATATTTTATTTGGCATAAATTCAAGTTATTGACATTAACACTAAGTTTCCTTTAATAGATAAAGTAGTACTTTGTTAGATAATTAACCAATATACAAACATTCACTATAGACAAGTGCTCACAGTGACAAAATGTTTTAGAAAATTTTTATTCTTTTACATTAAAATGTGAAGGGTGAAATTTCAACTGTAAACATGAAATAAACTTGACTTTTACCTCTAAATTTCACAACAAAAATACAATTTTTAAAGCCTGTTCCCACAAAGTATTTCTGACTTCAAACAAGTTATCAATGGTAATAAATTAAAATTCTGTAATTCTACACTATGCAAAATAAAATTTAATTTATTTATTTAAAATAAAAGCCAAAAGGAAATTCACAAAATGTTCACCGTAAAAACGACATAATGGAGTGTCTGAGATAAATAAATAATTTGATATTCTAAAATGTCAAAAAACAACCCCCCCCCAAATCACAATCAAGGGTTCACAGATCAGTTAGTGAGGTTGGTCACTTTCTGTAAGGCAGCAGCGCTCACATTTAGAGAATGCTCACTGGGAAACAATTTCCTCAATAGGAATGACAGGAGCATCTGTTATGGAAGATAGAGCAACAAAATCAGAACAGGATTTTTTTGCTATATTAAATAAAATGAGAAACTTACATACAATAAACGAAGGACAGTGACAGAAAAGTAAATGCAGAGATACTTACATGTACGAGCATTTTGTTTTTTTCACGGTCCTGGAACAGATTAAAAACAGACTCCACGTCTGTCTTCTTTAGGACAAGATAGTTTGAACCTACAGAGAGAACATAAAAATTTATTTTATGTACGTTTACGTTTCCTACTAGTGCAGAAAGGCGACAACCTACATTTGGCATTCATCAGGTTGTGCGCTCTGGCCCTGGTCTCGTTCTTCTCCTCGTCTGTGCGAGGAGGACGAGGTGGAGGCGGTGCAGCTGGTTGAATCTCTGGCCACTGTTTTTCACGCACAGCATCGATGTATGTAGCCATCTGCACTTCTGATGGGTTCATCTTGTTTAGGAAAGAGTTCACTTTTCTGGAGAAGAATACAACACAACCAAGGTCACCCACAGACAAAAATCCAAGTCACAGTATAAATAAGGGGTTGGGTGTCTGAACCAAACTTACTTTTTCAAGATGGGCATAAAGGGTTTCAAAATGGCATCAAATATGTTTATGAGGATGGAGTTCCCTGTTAGGACAGAAAGTATTGGGTTTATCTTCAAAAAACGGGACTATGTCAGTGTTTTTACATGTTTTAGCTTTGGCATAAACTTTGCATTTACCCTTAAGGCTGCAGTAATTAATACATGCCACTAGAGAAACAACCAACTCCTAATTAGATCCTCAACTATGTTCACCAGCCACTTGATTTGAACATCCAGTGTTCAGTACAGTTTATAGGTGTAGATGAGAATGGCTGAGAAAATGTGAAAGCATAAAAGAATTTTAAAAATGGTAAAAAGCGCTGTAGCTGCAGAGTTATGTATTTTTCTTTACCAAAAATATGGGGCTGAAGATAGAGGATGTTATTGTGCAGGCAAATATGTTGACTAAAAAAGGTAAAAATGACTTGATCTGACTTTTTAATGCTCCGTTATTTTGGCACTAGTAAAGACCTCAACTGAAATGAACGAACACAACTGGCTGTCTAGATTTAGTTGAAAATTAATTAATTAATTAATTAATTAATAATTAATTAATTAATTAATCAATCAATCTCAAAATCTGCAGTATGGTATAAAAACACTGGTAGTGAAGGACACATTATTTCTAGTAAATGGACTACAACACACAAAACACTGGTATGATCTCAAAGCTCTTAATGCTGTAAACACTGAACAAACCAGAAATTTCTTTCAGCAGATCAAATATGGCTTTTGTTGCCTCCAGCTGGCCTGGCTTTTGTGGCTCTTGGCTCTTCTGACACTGGGAGTCCTCCCCTCTCGGCAAAGTGTCCTGGTCCTTCCCTTTAGTCTTGTTTGCTCCACCTGACATCTTGAAACATATTTTGTCCTTTTTATTTGACTTTGCACTGAAGTGACACCACGATGGACCTTCCGTGCTATTCCCCTGAAACTCTCCATTTTGTCTGCAGTGCGCTGTGGAGTCTGACACAGGTGAGTCTTTATCACTGGTGGTTCTTGTTGAGAGCAAGGACTCTAGTGACCTGGATTGTATCAGTCCCTTGAACATTTTAAAGGGAGAGGTTAAGGCATTACTAGAGTCCTCTGTTTTGTTGGGGGAGCAGTTTTTATTTGCAGGCTCCAGCTCCTTTTGTGTTTCTGCTTCCTCTGGCGGCACTGAATCAGAATGATCTTCCAAGATAACAATAGTTGGGATTGTAGTACCAGTAACATTGTTGCCCTTCTCAGTAGAGGCACCAGGGTTTTCTAAAGGCAGAGTTGTGGATTCAGGATGTGAAGATGTCATTGTGATTTCTTTCGGGGCCTCTGTCTGAGGACTAGAGTTCTGCAAAGTAAAACAAAATAATCAGGTTGTGACAGCTGAATCTGAAGCACCTGACTTTAAAAGGTACAGAGTGGCAGACACCAGCAAATGAACAAATTCATACACGCATCGGTTAAAAGTCTAAAAGTCTCAGTCCCAGTTTCTTACAACTTCAGTCTTATTTCCATAGTTTGGGTCACTGTTTTATTGGTTATTATAAAGTTACCACAAAGTAATTGATTAGATCGGGGCTACGCTGCAACATTCCTCAAACAAAGTCCAACAGTCCAAGCAGCCAACAGTTTATGCAAAATTATTCACAAACTACTTTCTTTGGAGTAAAAAAAAACAAAAAAACAAAGTTAGTGATGTCTGTAATAATCCCCTTCTGCACAGGAGAACTGCATGTGTGCACAGCCATGGAAGGTAGGTCAAAGTTGAACCAGGTTCTGTAAACTGTGAAGGATGTTTACACTACAGAGCTGGAGTTATACTTTTATTATTTGCTATGTTCTCTCTTGCAAATAAGTTTGTCTAAATGCCCCTCAGACAACTTTATAACTTGGCAAGTACAATGTTACTGTTACCTATGGGAATGATGAATGCCAAAAGTACAAAAGTAAGCACCAGGTTGTAATAAGCCTGAATCATTCTTTAAGATGTCTATCTGAAGAAAAGCAAATCTGTTAAACTTTACCTCTTCTTCCTCTTGACCTGGAGTCAGGAAGTAAGCCAAGCCACTCAGAAGGCCCCAGACACCTCCATAATGTTCCTCCTCATTCAGTAGTTTGTCAAGTGGGCAGAGGAACTGAAAAACTGGCTGACTGCGGCCGATTAGATCATCAGAAACTAATTCCTGTAAAAGAAAATAACACTTTGAGTCATTATGATTTTCAAGTGTTCATCTGTCAACACAGTATTTTTGGCGTCTCTCACCTGCAGGAAGTTCTCCAATGATCCCTTCGCTTCTTCTTTGACCTCATCTGTGATCTCTGACTCCTCCGGCACCAGGATTGTGGGCAGCCGGATCGAGTCCTGATAGAGGACAAAATAAATGTCTTTTATGAACAGTTCCATGAACAATGTTTGGTCCAACCCCTCTGTCTAGCAAGTTTTAAAACTGTATACCATATGATTGCAGTAACATTTTGTGGTTCACAATGTTGAATTTCAGACTTGTGAAGCAAACGTTGTGGTATGTTTTCACAACAATGCTTCCTTCTGCCACAAGCTGAGTTTACAGAAAACACAAGTCTTTTCTCTGAAGTCAAAGGAAGAAATCCTCTTTTAGTCGGTACATATCATGATATCTGTCCATTTGTGGAAAACCATCCATTTAATTGTTCAATAGAAATTCCTAACATTGGACTGCATGATTTTGATTCATTAAAGAGAAATTTGCATTTTCAACTGTTCCAGTATTTCACAGTGAAAGTTTCTTGCAGAATCAGCTTGACAAAATAAATCATGCATGTCATCATTAACCACATTTCCACCCCCATGTACAGAACACGAGCAGGAAGTGTGCAAAAGGTATTTCCAAACATGTAGTCGCTCTTCTAGTTTGTGGCTAACTTTTGCCTCATTGTACTGTTATCTAGTCCCACATAGTTTCACTCTGGCTACCCTGTCTCCACCCTAACTCCTCAGAGTGCTGTCAGAGTACCTTTAACAAGTACCTCCAACATTAAAAGGATAGGATTTTTACGATTTTAAGAATATACTCGCATCCATATGTACATATTGAAACTGTTTGTTTTTGTCACTGTAATTGTTCCTCCTATTCATTCATGTTCTGAGATGTTTGCTCCCTAATCTGATTCCAGTGTATGAGATAATAGAACAATTGAGCACCTTCAGTCTTTTTAGTGCAAATACTTTGGAATTGCACTACAATTTTATGTATTTCTGGCCAGTATGGAGAGGAAAAATAATTAAAGTGAACAAAAACGGTTTCAATGTACATGTGAGAAATGTGAAACCTAGTCTTTAAATTGATTTTATCTGAGGACACACCTTGCCTTCTCATCATTCATTCCCTCCAATTCACACTCACCCTGACAAGCATCTTTCTAAACTGGTAGACACTTGCCAAAACAGTGAGTGTAATTATTCCCTAAAAATGTTCTATCAAAATAATTACAAAGATGTTTATTTACTGGAATAATCTCCTCCGCGTACTATGATGGTTTGGTTTGCTGGCTTGCAACCAGGACATCAAGTCAATGATAAAAAAGTCAATCTGTAGTCGTCTGCACACCAATACAGCAGGGAATACAAAGCCAAACACAAGCAAGCCCCATAAAGCATGTTGTAGCAATTCCACTCAGAAAATGTTTAAGTACCAAGTACCAAGAAGTTTTAAGTTGAGTCAACAGCAAGTCCCTTCTTAATGAATGTCTTAGAGCTCATGGATAAAAACTTCTTCAGCTAGGTTTGATTTTACCCACAGCATGCAGACTTACCACTTAGTTAACATAACTAACATAGTCTAATTACTGGACAGTAAACATACAAACAATCCTGCAATAAATATAATTTGACGATGTAGTTTGTGGTGGTGCTGAACTGTTTTGCATTATACAGAGAGGTGTTTCTGTTCTGCTTACCCTCACTGGGTGGACAAAATAATAGAAACACCTGTCAGTATTACACAACACAATTGCGAGTTTATTGTACCTAATAGACAGACATATCAGAGGTGATTACATCAGTTAAAAGTAGAAATTATATATAAAAACACAAAAGATGGCTTTCCATCTGCCTTTTACCTGCCATCTGTTGCAAAAGTACACAACATCCATGTAGGTCTTCCTGATGTCCCAATGTAGGTTCTCAGGGCTGTCCTTCTCCTCCAGGTGAACAGTGAAGATTATCTCTTTATCCTCCCAGTCGGTCTACAACACAGTCAACTCCTAATCAAACTCCATCACAAACATTAACATACCATAGAAGGACACGTTTTTACAGTGCCTCCGCAGACAGATAAGCCTCCGGGACATTCCACACTGCCAATGATAATTATAACTCACATGAGGGATGCTGACAGCCCAGCGGCCGGCACGCCACATCTCGTATGACAGCTTGAATTCCATCATGTCCTCTTGGACGCTTGTCAGGTAGTTATCCAGATCACTGTCCTCCTGATGGTGTTTGGCCAAAAAGCAACAATGAATCTGTCATGTTTCACAAATTGTACTCCTCGGTTTAATATATTGCGTTATCTGCAGCAGGCTCACCCTGTCAGAGTCCTGCTGGCTGAGAATGGATCCTCCCTGGTGTCCTGGTTTTCCTGGATCGCCATGGTCCTCATCCCTGTTGGCTCCTTCTTCATTATCTTATTTTTCTTGGTCTTCTTGGGCTTCATCTTGTCAACAAATTTTGACCATCCTTCTTTTAACTTGTTACCTGAAAATTACAAAAACTTATTTCATCAGTATTTTTTGTTTTTTTATTGTGTACACCACAGTACTGAGAAACACAATTCCCCTGCCTGATATACTGAGTACTGTATGTGGAGAGAATAACAATACATTCTACTTTGACCTTGATTTCTGACATAACAACACACTTTTAGCACATCATTATAGTTGGAAATTCAGTGAGAAAAACTACTCACCACACAATCCACACTTCTTCAGGCATGTAAGCCACGTAAGCATGATTAGTAATCAAACGTTCAATGTTATAATCTATGTGGCTGCCTGGCAATTAATAATTTTTCCAACAGACTAAAAAAGCATTTTTTTTCCTGAATTTTTGATGTGATCATAACAAAAAAATACACAGATTTATCTTATCATGGCATAATCAATTCTTATTCAGTCATCATTACTGTTGGATTATTTGCAATATAAAGAGATAGGAGTTGCTTGAAGACAGCACAGAAATGAATTGGCATTCAGCTTGCTGTTTGTGTAATTAGCTGTCTGGACAAACAAACAAAAGAATCAGGGGATTAATTATGTGCTAAAAGGCAGGCTGATAGAAAATTAAAAAGTCACGTAGCTGACCACACATTGCTATTTATCAAACTGTTGTACAATACGTTATGTAAGTGGTCTTCTATTCTCTAAACACTCCATCTGCCTTTCTCAGGTCTCTGTCACCCTCATCTGAAATGTTTTAACACTCAAAGCTGAAAATCAAGTTTCAAGAATCACATGTACTACTCCTTAAGTATGAAAGAGCTCAATTAAAGACTCTCAATTACAACAACTCACTCACAAAACACACCTTTACTTTTGGCCTCGATCCTAGTGCCGTTTGAAATCCCTGCTCTCTCCAAGCCCCTAGAATTAAAAAAAACACAGACCCCCAGGTCAGTACCAATTCCAAACACAGGAGGTGGCCCCTGCTGTTGCTACTTTGAGGCTTGCTATGACTAGGTCAAGTCAGCGGGGTGCAGAAGATGACAGCCACTCACACTTCACTGCCCTCGGCCTCGCCTTCGCCCTCGTGTGAAGCCAGCGAGGCTTGATCTGGGTCTGATCCACACAGCTCATCCACAGAGCCTTTGGGGGTCACGCTGTCAAGCTGGCTCACCACCAGCTGGTTCAGGTTGTCGGGGTCCGACAGCCATGTCACCAACAGGCCCAAACCTGAGGAAAACAGCCAATACACTAATCCAACAAACTCTGTCTTGACATAAATACACAAAAAATCAGGAGGCACAATATTCACATTTGACAGTATTATTGGATTGTTGTTTTTTAAGTCATTTTAACACAGCTGGAGTTAGTGATAATAGCTTCCACAATTAAACATATTTAAAAAGGAAGAGTATTTTCTAAACATTTTCTAAAATAAGTTGCCCCGAGTTAGCTGCATCTGGTTGGCTTAGCTTATAATTAAGACTTGTTGTATCTCGTTTGCTTAATCCGTATAAGAAAGCGAATACGAATTTCCCAAAGCCGTTACTTTAAATTTCATTTCAACCCTATTTAAAACATTTATTTTGAGTTCATATGTCATGTGTGGTTGACAATAAGTGGTACAAATCTTTAAAAAGTGAAGCCAAGTAATCTTTTTCCTCATACAATAAAGACTGATGATATGCGAGCGCAAATGATCAATCACAAAATTGTGAGCAATCACAATTTTATGCAAAAATCAGGATTGTTATTTTTGGTGCAAAAGTACAGCCCTGTAATTTTTCCACTGTTCCAAATTATTGCAAACACTCAATTATGTATCCATGAATTAAACAATTATGTCAGAAATTATCTGTTTCTAGCTGCCAAGATGAAGAGAATCTGGACATGCAGATAATGTTTTAACTACAGCACTTATTGTAACTGACCTACATGTATAATTGCAAAAATGTAAAGCACAGCAAGATTCCCATGAGACAATCCCAAGAGACAAAACATTTTATCTGTTACTAAAAATGACAAAAACCTAAAGGGAATTGGCAAATCACTGTGAAAAGCCCTTTCCTTTTTTGTAACCAGAAATGCATGTCCTCAACTCGACAATGCCACTGACAATAAGGGATTACACACAATTCACACACTTGTAAAATAAGTCATGGGAGGCTTAGTCCTTACACAAGACTGTATTCCTGTGGAGAGAGAATTTAATGCTTTCCTACCCTTTAAGGCAACGATCTCATTTAAGGCACAGCGGCTGACGTCTTGTCCCCAGAGAGATTCGGGAAGAAGGTTACATACCAGAGTTTCAGAAAACTCTCGGAGAACTGCAATCTCTTCTGCTCTGGAAGTGAACAAGAGAGCTCTGAAACAGAAAGCAAAATAGAGGTGACTCCAACCATTAGTGAGCACTATACTGGATCATAGATGTTTATCAGCACATATCTCGGATAATCGCTTTATCTAAATCATAAACCTGATGGGATGTGCTACTGTTGAAACACCATTCAGCATAAGAAGAGCCATTAGGATGTGCAGGTATGATCTTGTAAAAGAAAGGTAAATTATTCATAAGTTATTTAAAATATGGAGGTATTTATAGAGTTCAGACACATTACTGAGTGCAAAGAGTAACTGAAGCACCATGAGTTCTGAGTCATTAAACTGAAAGTATGTGTAAAGTCTCACCTGTCAGACTGCTTCGCATTGTGCAAGTGCTGGGTCAAAATCCGAATGGAGCCTACGACAGCCTGGCAAACATCAAAGTCTTTTGCTCTCTCAATGATCCGGTCAATTACAAAGTCAAACTCCCTGCTGAGCACCTGGTGCAGAGGCTGGTTCTCACATGGCTCAAGGACACCGTACCAAGGCAGCACCAGCTGAGCGTAGGCACGCTCAAACACTGAGGGGAGCAGTCACAAAGGAAAATCACGGTAGCACCAAGCTCCCACACTCACCTCCTGACCATCAAACTCAAACACTGCAGTGACTTGAACGCTTGTTTGGTGAAATTCAAGCTCTATTTTTTGCTTATTATTCAAATTGTTCAGGCAGGCAGGACTTTCCTCTGAACACGAGGAGTTGATGGTGGTATGAAGACTGGTCTATTCATCAGGGAACACACATGTTTTATTTACAGCAACATAACTTTATATCATGCAGAGAAAACCAGCTAAAAGTGCAGATGTAGACCATAATGTTTTTTTTAAACTATGAATTTTTCATATTTTAAACTCAATGAGAAGGCACAAAGACAAGTTGGAATAAAATCACTTTACATATAAATACTGTTTACATTTTCTTTGCGGTATTTTTGTGTATAAATAGTTACACACATTTTAACCAAAACTATTCTATAATATTTTGAGTGATTTTGATTAAAGATTTGTAACTTTTAATAGATGCCTGTGTCATTTCTCAAGTATTTTTGGGTTCCTGTCAGGTTTATTCTTTGTTAAATAGACAAAATGAGAAGTCAGACTTACAGCTGCAGAAAAAAAAAGGATATTTATGTGGTATGCACAATTTGAAAGGTGCTTAGTGAAAGACAAAAATGCAGAAAAAAACCCAGCTCATGCATTTGAATATGACTGAATAGAATGAAATAAGTGCTTTCAAGGACTAATCATGAAATACTTGTTTACAGCAACTCTCAAAGAAACTGAGCTCATTCAGAGTAGGGATGCAATTTTTTCAGTCCTGATACTGTTACCTGGGCTTTGGATAATTGGCTGACACCGATACCAATCAGATAACAGTGTAAAATGACTAAGCTGTATTCCTCACTGAGGAAGTCATTGGGAATCATTATTTTATGTGTAAGGCAACATCTGGCTTGACTTAAACACTGCATCCTAACTTTGTGAAACAAAATGCTGTGAGCTCTTCTAGCAAAATGTTTCGGTTTCCCTTTGCATCTCCCCCTCTTGTCACAGATACCTGAGCCAGCTATTTGAGTCATTATTAGGCCATATCAGAAATCAGTATCAGAGTGTCCCAAATTCAGAGCTGTGGTATCAATATTATAGCTAAACACCAACCAATATCATTAACGCTGTACAAAATAATAAAAACAATGTGTTTGCAAAGCAAACACAACTAAAATTAGAAGCATGAAAACCAGATATCTTATTTCCTCATCACAGCCATTTACAACCCATCTACAGAGAGAGGGTGTGTTTGTTAATGTTTTCGTTCTTTACATAAACATGCCTCACCTTGCTGAAGGGACCTCTTCACCTGTGGATACTGAGAATCCACTGGTTCAGCCTGCTCCCTGGTTTCTCTGTCATTCAAGTCACCAAACGACTCTTCCTCAACAGTTTCCTGGAAAACAAAAAACTATGAGTCAACTAAAAAGGGACTGAGAAGATTAATAAGAACACAATGAAAACTGGAAAAACAATTAGTGCTGAACTCACAGTAAACTACTGTGGCTATGTGATGAGTGAAAACATGTTTTTCAGACCTCAGTAGCTACAATAAAAAGCACCTCGGGTTTTGTGTGAACTAATTTCACAACTCAAGTGTTCAAGGGTAACCTGGCAAACAAGTTAGATTACTGACTAAGCCTACACATTGACTGGGATCTTACAGACAACATGCTACATTAACAATTCTAATATTTATAGACCTAGCTCACTTATTAACGCATATGAGGGAGAAAGGCTAACTACATTTTCAATATTTGAACACATTAAAACATGCCGCCGTGCTCCTAAATCCAAATCTTCCCCGCAAAAAGACATGTTCAATCCATAAATGCAAAATGTAAGTTACTTAATACCTGGAGTGGATTTTCCTTCGTTTCTTCTTCAGTTTGAGTGCTGATCTCTCGCATGCTGTTTCCAAATAACAGCGAGGTAGAAAAACAAAAGAGAAAACATAACAAGTACTGTGTCACTGTGCGCCAGCAGTCTGAAAAATACCACACCAAGCCAAAAGTAATGGCGATGGAGAAGCGCCACAGATACATCTTCTTTTCTTACAAGAGGCTCTTTTTTGCTCGTATCTCATACTTTGAGACAGTGTGTGTTGCACATAGCCAGAGCAGGTCTGTTCACGGACATCTTTGGCACAGGAGAAGAAGACTCGGCTTCCTCAAACAACAGTCAAACGTTATTAACAGTCAAACTTTATTAAGTTGGGTAAAGCAGAGCTGTGATTGGCTGCAGGTAGTCCGCGCGTGCCTGTTGTTGATTATAGCAGGGTGCCATCTACAGGTTACACCTTTACCTTACAGCAAGGAGCTCTGATCTATCTATCTTGATTACCAGTGGTGGGAGTGTTCAGATCCTATCTTTGAATAAAAATACCAATCCAAGAATTTAAAAATACTCCTTAACTTAAATTACAGAAGTATCAACTTCAAAATTTTTATAAAGCAAAAAAGTAAAAGTAGCCTAAAGTAAAACCGCAGTGAAATATCCCGTCTCTGATCTTTCCTTTTTTTTTTTTTTATAGAATAATGGATAATTTGACATCTTTGGGTATCACACAGCTATTTAAATGAAACCATCTAAGAAGTTTAGAGGGGAAATATCTCTTTGGTGGATGTGTTAACAGCTCATTGACATCTGAACTCATAGACACTGTTTTTTATAAAAAGGTCTCAAGCCCAGGCATGGGAACCACTGGTTTAATTTTTAAGCTTAATATTAGTTAATAATTGTTTCAATAATTAATCTGAAAATTAACCAATAGCTATAACTGTTAAATAAATGTTGTGGAGTAAAAAAGCACAATTTTTCCCTCTGAAGTTTAGTAGAGTAGAAGTATAAAGCAGCATCAAATAGAAATATAAAAAGTACAAGTACCTCAACATTGTGCTATAGTAGGCCACAGTACTTCCTTACTTTCCACCACTGTCGATTACAGAGATTGACTGTTAATGGATACATAAGTTTTCCTTTTTTTAGCATGACTTACAAATTTAGCTTATGATCATGATATCATATTATCAGCCAATAAAAATATATTTTTTTAAACAACCAAGAACAGGTAAAATAAGGAAGAGCTTGGCCATTGATAAGGGAAGTATTTATCATAAAGTTGTCCAGATTGAGATAATAAAAACAAAGATAATGTTTGGAAAAGATTTAAAAGTGTGTGGTTCTTTACTTTATCTACTCCAGATTACTGTTTTATTGTCACATTGAATCATATTCAGCCATCACACTTAAATAAATACCATATATTGTATTACATTAAATCAGTTTTCATGCAGATTGTTTGTTTCGACCTTCTGAATTATACAAGCTCTGATGATGATGTAATACTGATGAAAAATATAAAGTAGATTTGCCAGAGCAAAACTGGGCATCCAGTTAAGCGTTGCTGAAGACAGGCTATTTTATTTTTAAATATGGAACTCTAAATCTTTCCAACATTCAGACTAAAGACAGGCCTTTAATGAGCACAATCTCCTTCAGCTTCTATTAAATGTGAACATTATAACAAAAAACATTTACCAGAATGGGTTGGTATAGCCCACTAATAAAGCTATGTTACAAACAGCAGATACTCTTTGTATTGTCACTCTGAGTAACTTGTGACAAACGTAGATGTTACTGATTATCTGTCAGGACCGGGGGCCAGAAACTCAAACGCAGACTAGAGAAATGCACAGAAGTGGTTTATTGAGCACAAGGGGTGTCCTGGGAGAGGTTTGGGTGAGGTGGTCGTTCTGAGGGTCTGCGGTTCTGGTCCCAGAGCTTAGATGATTTCCGGGGCACAGGAGGGAATCCGCGTGGTGCATGTGCAGGTTTCCTGAGGTCAAGACAAAGAGAGAGCAGTTAACACTGGTACGAAGGTTCAGACAAAATACTGAAACTAAGACAGACAAACTGGCTGGCGTGTCCATACGGTTAGGTACAACGATCCGGCGGGGACTGGAAGGTTGGCAGATCTCTTAAAGGCGTGTTGATTGCAGGCAGAGGCCCTGGTGTGCTGATTGCGGATGTGTTTCAGGTGGGAAAGCCTGGAGCTCAGATTGCCACGCCCACCAGCAGCCTCAGTTTGTGACATTATCAAAACCCCCACTTCCTTTCAAGTGCATAATTTATCTCACTGTGGGTTTTGTCCTCATGAGGTTAAAACACTGAGGTCATGACCCGGTGCAGCGGTGATGTAACTCAGTCTAACAGCTGAAATTACGCAACAGACTGCCTGACAGGAGGACAGCTTCAGTGATCCGTGGCCCTTCATGTGGCTACTGACTATGAAGTCCCTTTTAAGAGGAGGTCACACCAGTGGTGGAATGTAACTAACAGTACATTTACTCAACAATATTTGAGGTACTTTATTTGATGCTACTTTATAGCCTACTTCAATTCTGAGGGAAATACTGCATTTATTTTTACTTCCCTACATTATTTTGACAGTACTTAACAAATTAAGATTTTTCACATAAAACATATGTGCTTATAAAATATGTTGCATTGTTATAGATTAAACTACCAAAAATATATAAAATTGTTAAAACTAGCTCCATAGCAAAGTACACATTAGTAAGTTATCTATTATATAATTGCGTAACTAACAGGGTTCATCCATCCATCCATCGTCATCCGCTTATCCTGCGTACAGGTTCGCGGGGGGGCTGGAGCCAATCCCAGAGAGGGGGTTGTAGCCAATTCTGTGGCCTGGTCGCTGCCACACCGACCACTGGTTTCTGCCACACCGACCACTGGTCGCTACCACTAGGGGAGCTAAAGATACTAGTTTCTGCCACACCGACCATCGGTTGCTACCACTAGGGGAGCTAAAGATACTAGTCGCTGCCACACCCACCACTGGTTTCTGCCACACTGACCACTGGTCACTACCACTAGGGGCGCTAAAGATACTGTTCTCTGCCACACAGACCACTGGTTTCTGCCACACAGACCACTGGTCGCTACCACTAGGGGAGCTAAAGATACTAGTCGCTGCCACACAGACCACTGGTTTCTGCCACACAGACCACTGGTCACTACCACTAGGGGCGCTAAAGATACTAGTCGCTGCCACACCCACCACTGGTTTCTGCCACACAGACCACTGGTCACTACCACTAGGGGCGCTAAAGATACTGTTCTCTGCCACACAGACCACTGGTCACTACCACTAGCGGCGATAAAGATACTGTTCTCTGCCACACAGACCACTGGTCGCTACCACTAGCGGCGCTAAAGATACTGGTCGCTGCCACACAGACCACTGGTCGCTGCCTTGCTGTCCCACGAACCACTAGTTGCTGCCTTGCTGCCAGGCTGCCACACCGACCACTGGTCGTTACCACAGTCTTTAAGGGAAGGCTCCTTTCTGTTCCATGTCACACAAACTGTGGCTGTATTAAAAAGGTCAGTTTCAAGTTTTTATACAGTCTATGGTTCCAAAGTATACCTAAAGTGACCTGATTTAGGTTAGTCATCAGGTTGAGGCCGCGACCAGCGAACATGAAACTAGAATTAGACTCTGTATTGACTGCTGCTTATTTGTTTAGCATTATTGGCTTTTTGATGCATCCTCCAATTAGTACAGCGCTACATATGATAATATGCTTGCTATTGTGTGCCTGCGGCCATCAGTGCGTAAAATAATAACACTTAAATGTTATACCTATATCATAAAGGGTGAAATTGCGTCTCTCCTTGAGCAATAGTCTTTGGTGGCATTTTTCACGCTATTGAAACTCAAACTTTGTTGCAATATCGCAGACATCAGGGGCAAGTAGTGGACTGCTGTGTGTGTGTTTGTGGGCATGAGATGAGGCTCCACACTGCTGCCACACTGGTCGGTGTGGTCGCTGCCACTTGGGGCGCTAAAGACAGTGGTCGCTGCCACACTGACCACTGGTTGCAGTTGGTTATATCTACTGTAATACATCTTTATCATAATTCTTTGTTAAAATATTATGGATTATGCCTATTCTTATTGTTGCACTATATATTGCAGTTTGTGTGGTTATACCTACAGTAACAGCCTACATCTATCTATCTTTAGTCCTTGCCTATAACAAGGCCTGTGTTATTATAGTGTGTGTGTGTGTACATCTTTCTATATCACAATACTTTGTAAAATATATTCTATTATATCTTATTGATGCACTGTAGGCATACAGTATATTGCAGTTTATGTGGTTGTAGCCAATCTACAGTAGGCTAATACATCTATCTAGATCACAATACTTTGATAAATATAGCCTACAATATTATCGATTATGCCTATATTCTTATTGGTGCACTCTATATTGCAGTTTGTGTGGTTAACCTGCAGTAATAAATCTCTATCTTTGGTTCTTGCCTACAAGAAGAAGGCCAGTGTTGTCACCTGTGAAGGAAAGTGTGGTGAACACTTGTTGGTTGAATCCAAGCTAGACTGATTTTAACAATAAGAATATAGTTAATCAAAAATTAGTAGGCTATATTTAACAAAGTATTATGATCTAGATATATTTGTTACTGTAGATAGGCTATAACCACACAAACCGCAATATATAGTACAACAATAAGAGCAGGCATAATCGATAACATAGTATATTTAACAAAGAATTATGATAAAGATGTATTACATAGTAGATACAACCAACTGCAACCAGTGGTCAGTGTGGCAGCGACCACTATCTTCAGCGCCCCTAGTGGCAGCGACCAGCGACCACCGTCTTTAGCGCCCCTAGTGGCAGCGACCACAACAACCAGTGTGGCAGCAGTGGCCGGTGTGGCAGCAACCCAAGACTGTGGAGCCTCGTCTCATGCCCTCTCTCGCCAAATTAAAAGATTAAGTCTGGTTCGCGATGTCTTCTTCATACTTTGGTGTTTTTGAATTGAACAATGGCAACCATGCGAATAAAATACTATCTATTCATTTCCAGGCCATTTTATCAACTTAGTTCGCCATTTAACTTTGGAAAGTATTGTTTAAGGTTTCAAAACTTAAAACCTCCAGACCTCAATTTTTTATGTTGCATAGGGTATCTTTCCCTAAATAATGACATTTGTTCCTCCAAATGAAATTAAATAAGATCTTATCTAATTCTTTGTATATTTCAGTAGGCATTTCCAGTGATAAGGATACATAGATCTAGGATATTTCCTCAGCATTAGATAGTAGAACTCTACCATTCAGTGAAAGATGCCTCATCCACCACATGTTGAACCTTTTTCATTATTTGTTTAATCATAGGGCTGAAGTTTAGGTTATTGCAGAGTTTTTCATTCTTATCACACCCAGGTATGTAACTGGGTTCTTCACAGGGATACCATTAACTTCTGATAGTTCACATTCCTTAAGTGGTAGCCTAATAAACAGATTTGTTCAAGAAAATTCCTCAACACATCTAATTGCGTTGATCCATTCCTCTATTGTATCATCTGCCAGTTGAGATAATTTAAATGATCTAAGGTCACTTTAGGTATACTTTGGAACCATAGACTTTATAAAAACTTGAAACTAACCTTTTTTAATTCAGCCACAGTTTGTGTGACAAGGAACAGAAAGGAGCCTTCCCTTAGAGACTGTGGTAGCGACCAATGGTCGGTGTGGCAGCGACCAGTATCTTTAGCGCCGCTAGTGTTAGCGACCAGTAGTCTGTGTGGCAGAGAACAGTATCTTTAGCGCCCCTAGTGGTAGTGACCAGTGGTCTGTGTGGCAGCGACCAGTATCTTTAGCACCCCTAGTGGTAGCGACCAGTGGTCAGTGTGGCAGCGACCAGTATCTTTAGCGCCGCTAGTGGTAGCGACCAGTAGTCTGTGTGGCAGAGAACAGTATCTTTAGCGCCCCTAGTGGTAGCGACCAGTGGTCAGTGTGGCAGCGACCAGTATCTTTAGCGCCCGTAGTGGTAGCGACCAGTGGTCAGTGTGGCAGCGACCAGTATCTTTAGCGCCCCTAGTGGTAGCGACCAGTGGACTGTGTGGCAGAGACCAGACCACATAATTGGCTACAACCCCTGCTGCAATCCCAGCTGACAGCGGGCGCAAGGCGGGGTACACCCTGGACAGGTCGCCAGTCCATCGCAGGGCCACACATAGACGGACAACCGCTCACGCTCACACTCACACCTAAGGACAATTTAGGGTAACCAATCAACCTAGCCTGCATGTCTTTGGATGGTGGGAGGAAGCCGGAGCACCCGGAGAGAACCCACGCAGACACGGGGAAACTCCACACAGAAAGGCCGGGGCCCACGACCATCTTCCTGTGAGGCGACAGTGCTAACCACCGCACCACCGTTCTGCCCTAACTAACAGGGTGCATTTTTCTATTGTTTCTGCACTCAATATTTTTACATATAAAAGCATTTTGGTACTTTAAAGTACATTTTGCTAATAATACTTACGTACTTTTACGTAAGTGATGTTTTCAGTACAGGACTTTTTTCAGTGTATCCTACTAGCAAAATAAATGCAGTATGTCATATTGAAAGTAGACTGTAGACTACATTTGTCTTATTTGTTAACCTGATGAGGCACAGCGTATCTAAAGCCACACAGACAGACTGTGTGTAAATGGCTGTGATCCCCATTGCTCCTGATTCACTAATCCCTTTTAAAGTTGTAATCCAGCAGCTGCAGGGAAAGACCTGCTAAATGAAGAATTCACTCTGTGGTACCTGCTGAGAGGAGATTTTGTGGATCGAGTGGTCAAAACAGTCTTAAAACTGATTTCCCTTGGGTCTGCGGATATATCCCAAGAGTTTCTGAATCACTGTAGGGAGATTAGACTACACTCAGCTCAGTAAGTCATGTAATCTGATAGTGTTGCTAAATGAAGCTATGTCCTCCATTCAACATCAGTCTGGGTTAAGTGTCCAAGACACAGTGATTGTGTCTACATTAACTTGCCAAGCAGAGTACTTTTTATGTTGACAGGATGACCACATTCTTCTCAGTGTTTAAGATATTAGCTTTAGACGTGCACACCATCTGTAGCTGTACATCTAACAGAAATTCACACTAGATACAGAGAGAAAAACACATTCATTTGAAAGTGAGGAATCACGTGGTGAAAATACTAGACAAAGACATCTCCAGGGACAGTACTAAACTTTTGATGAACTTAAAGAGTGAATGATGGTTCAAAGCTGGACTAATATTTTGGACCTCAATATAACTTATTCTCTTAGACTTAATTATCTAGTCACACTTTCAATAAGAATAATTACAGCTGCAGTGAATGAATGCTCATGGGATTTCTGTGATGTTAAAAGCCTGCAGCAGATAGAGTGCTTGACTGTACTGCCATTAATCTGTAACCTTACTGACAGACATTTTCCCAAGTTATTGCTAATAAGAATTTTGGACCACATATGTCAAATAGTCTCTTGAAACAGTGTCTTCATTTTTTTTTATAAATTCTGAAATGGATAGATAATGTTCCCAGGGGGCAGCAGCTCCATAATTGTTCAATGAAAACAACTGAAGACTGATGAAAGCAACCAAGTGGCCCTGTGACCTCATAGTCAGCACGCAGTTCGTAATACAATGTGACAGTATATTGCTGGGATATCAACGTGTCCGAGTCCAAATAGTTTAAACATACACAACACTGCTTGGTGTGGAGGATTGGTTTGCTACAAACAAAACATTCACCAAAGATGTCCCATATTAGGATATGCAGCATCTGCTATTACAGAAAGGTCAGTACACTACATACATATTACACTTGTCAGAGACGTCAAAATGTACGTCCTGTGAGGCTACAACCTGCTATAATCATGTGCTTCATTACAGCTGGCACAATCATGCATCAGGAGAAATCAAATTTCTGACACCCCTTAAAATACACACACACCACCACCCTTAAAAAAATCCAACCATGAACTGTGCCTTTTGCTTCTTTGCTCTAATGAAAAGCTACAATATGTTATTACGTTTTTACATACTTGACTTGACAATGATAGTAAATAACTGGAACAGGTGTGTCAGTGGTCAAACAGCTCAAGGTTAAAGTCCTCAGTCACACCAGTTGGAGTCAGATGAGGTCTGGCAGGAGATAAAAGTATATTTAGAAGGTTGGATTAATCCACCTCCCTACAGGTAACCCTGGTTGTTTCTCTGCAGGAAGTCACATGTGCAAAATGTTCTGCTGAACTATCAATATATTTAAAATAACACTGGGTAAGCTCCTGATTTCCTGTGTATCACCTTTCTGTAAGTATGCCTAGGTTGAAATATTGGCAGCAGGTCAACTTTCTCAGCTGATTTTGGCTTAACCCCAACTACAACCTTAGAGACCTCTGCAGCTCTAAGCTGTCACTCAAGAGGCCGCCCAACGGCTATCTGAAGCAAGACGGCTGAGGACATGAGCTGCCAGGACACTCTGTAATGGTACCCTTCATATAGGACATTACATTTCAAAACCAGACAGGAGACTCAATAGGTTGCGTTTATTTCTCTTTCAGTAAGGTTCCTGGGTTCAGGGAATGACATTCTGCTGAGGGGCAAAACAAAAAAGCATGGGCCAAGAGAAGAGTGCATAACAGATTCCCCCAGTACAACTAGTAGAAAATACTAGTTGGTCCCTATAAATATAGCGCAGCATTTAAGTCCTTCCAAATTTACAAGATATGTTACAGTTAAACTTCACAACATGAATAGTGGACATACAAAAACTTAGATGACTTTTTTAAGTTCATCATACAAGACAAGCACGAAGGCGCCACCCATGCCTCTGAGCACATTAGATAACGCTCCCTTGAAGAAGGCCTTGGAGCCCTCATCACGTAAAATCTTCTTCCAGCAGTCAATGGTGCCAGTGTACATGATGTCAGCTGTGGGGAAAAACATAATTTTAAAAAGAGGTCACACCTTTATTCAGGTAACACAGAAGCAAAAACAGAAAGTTACACTTTGATATATTGTGTTGATTACCTCCTTTGCGTCCAGACTGCATCATCATACGACGACGGACAGTGTCAAAGGGGTACGACACAAGACCAGCGACCGCAGTCACAGACTGAGCGATCATCCAGCTAACAAAAATGTGTGTGTTCTTGGGGTCTGGAAGCATGCCTGTAAGAGAAATGTCAATCAGGAATATTAATGTCTTAAAAGTGAGGGAAGTCTAATGAGAAGTGATGCATCAAGCTCTGCCACGCCTGATAAAGAAAACTCACCTTTTGCTGTGTCATAGACCCCAAAGTAAGCAGCTCTGTAGATAATAATGCCCTGTACTGAAACATTGAAGCCCTGGTACAGACCCTTGAGGCCATCAGACTTGAAGATCTTCACCAAGCAGTCTCCCAGGCCTTTGAACTCACGTGCCTGCCCGGATTTGCCGACATCAGCGGCCAGACGTGTTCTGGCGAAGTCGAGGGGGTAGACGAAACAGAGCGACGTGGCTCCGGCAGCGCCGCCAGACGCCAGGTTACCTGCAAAGTATCTCCAGAACTGTGTGCGCTTGTCCACACCGTCGAGGAAAACTTTCTTGTACTTGTCCTTGAAAGCAAAATTGAGGGCCTGAGTGGGGAAATATCGGATGACGTTGGCCAGATTCCCTCTCCAGTACGAGAGGAAGCCCTGCTCTTTTGGGATACGGATGACGCAGTCGATGATGCCCTTGTACTGCTTGTCAACTGTAATCTGTTTGCTGGCATGTTGTACCTGTAATTGAAGCCAAGATATGGTAAAACATTAGAGATAGTAAAGTGAAGAAGGTTGGATGGAAGCAAAGTAGGTCAATTTTGGATTTTTTTCCAATGTGAAAGAGCATCTATATGGTACCTTTAACCTGGTAACCTTCTAACTTGTATACTCAGTGAGGACACAAATGCCGTTCATGAGTCTGTCTGACAGACACATTTGCACCCATGTGCCAGATTACTACTCTGCTGGCATCCATTCAACAATTCACTCCCCTCCCTCCCGCCTACTATAGCGCAAACCTTGCTGTGACCTTGGCTGTCTGTTGCAAAGCCAAACTAAAGACATACTAAAGACATGTCATGGAAGATGAGCTTTTGAACCCCGCAGTCACAGTGAACGGCCATGTCTGCCCGTAATAACGCACTGCATTTTTGCCTGGTGAGACTGCAGGTTGCTGGCCGATTTATTACGTAACAGGTCTGATGCGCCACGATTCTGCTCAGTCTTCATCTGCGCCAGTCTCTGACGGAGGATTTACAACTTGAACAGTGTAGCATATGCACCTTTACATTAAAATCACGTTTCATCTTGTTAAATTCACCCTCCATCTCTATCCCTAAGAAATACCAGAGTATCAGCAAGAAAATGCTGTAAATTAACAACACGATCAAGCAGCATCTAATTCACAACTATAACGAATTAAAGTTTTCTCAAAAAGAGCGTTCACACCCACCTGGAGAAGGAGCTTGACTCTCTCGATGGGGGCTACAGCTGTTTTGGAGATGGCAGCGGCAATACCACCAGCCAGGAAGTCCTTGGCGAAGGAAATAGCTTGTTCAGTCATCTTCAGATGTTGTCAGTCCCGCTACTAGTCGGTAGTCGCCTGTGGAGTTGAAATGGCCGACTCCAATGTAGAAGAGAGCGGATTTATGAAGACTGAACGCGAGAAAAACTGTGAACTTCCACTCTCGCGTCTCATTGGCCGGCTGTGGAAGAAGTGGGCGGGATAGGTGATGTCCTTTGATTCAGATTTGGTACTCTCCCTCATCACTCAAGTAACTCTGAGTAAGACCAACAGTTGTCTGTCCAGCAATGTGTAACTACTTGACATGTTACGACTTGTTGTTTTGATATTCTGATTGAGCCATATCTCCACAGAGCTCAGGGGATACTGTTATGTTGTTAAATTAAGTTTTGGATCAATCAAGGTCATGTCAAATGACACATTAGAAGCAATTGACGTCTAAAGGTTATGGTGGATAGAGGTCATTCTATCTGTTATGTCCTTTGGCCGTTTCCCACAGCATAGAGGTGAATGAGGGAGGAGGACATGTTTGAATCAGCTGACCAACCTGATCCAACCTTATTAACTATAAATACCAAGTTAGCCTGATTTAAATCTTACCTGAAGTGTTGCCCATTATCAGAAACAGACCTAGGCTGTCTGTTGTCACTAGACTCAAGAATATTCATTGGAAAGAAGTTACACTATTGGCAGACATTCAGTTGCATTTTTACTATGGGGCAAAGTGGAGTCATTCACCAAAGTAAATGTCAAAAATGACAGAAATTGGGCCTAATCAATGAAGAGGTAGATTTATGTGTCTGAAGGTCAACTGAGATTATAAATATATAATCTATCTAATCAAGATTTACAAAAACATAGGGAAAAAACACATTAGGAATGAAAAGTGGGCCAGAGACATTTTTATGTTGTATGCAAATGTCTTGCATCACAAACATGATTATCCATAGCCTACTCAAACTCAGAATTTTACATTCATTGTCCTTTAAAAATATAAGCTATCACACAAGTAAAGTAAAAGAGCATTTGCATCTATTTGAATAAACTATGGCACTATTTGAAGTTCATGACAAAATAACTGAACCAAGCCCCAAAATAAATAGTTAACACTCAAGGCACATTAGGATTTGGTTAAAAACAGTCCTGAAAAGACACAGTGGCCGACTGAGTCATAAGCAAATAATGCTGTCAGATAAAATAATATTCTAAGAGGTAGACCGTTTCCGACATAATGTAAATGTCACATTATATGAAGACATGAAACACAATGGTATGTAATTATGACAGACACGAGCCTCCGGAAAATCAGTAATTTTGCTGGTCAAGTGTGATAAGCAGTCAATATTTCTCACAAGACATCCTCCCGTTTCACCAGCGGTTTCCAAAAGACGACTCCCCTGACCCAAAGTTCCGTTTTTTTAAGTAGCGCTTCAACTCCTCCAGCTCGTTAGGCCCGAGGCTCTGGTCTACCCCTGGTGCAGGTTTGTAGCTCAGGGGCGAGATGATGTACCCGTTGCGGTAAAGGAAAACCTGCTTACACATCTCAAAACAGCTGAAAAGAAGGCCAAAGTAGGGAACAATCTGTAAGGAAATGACAAAAGGTTGGGAGATAGAAATTAGTGTATTTCCTAGTGATGCTAGGAACACTTTGAGTGACCTCAATCATATGATTAAAAGCCTTGGATAGCCATAAATGCACACAGAGGGGCTTGTGGCCTGGTTTGGGTATTATTAAAAGTGTGTCTCTACAACTTGCTAAGTTGCTTTATTTTCATTCAGCTGCTCATGCAAAGGCCTAACAAATAAAACAACATTTATGTCATGATACATAAAACAACGCATATTGACATTTGCAGCTGAAATAGGAGAGAGGAGCATTCTGTTCTAGAGACAGACTTTGCTCACCTTGCTCGTGATAGTCCTGCTACGAATTACACACTGAACATTGCTTTCCATGCTCCTCCCCCGTTCTCACTCTCCCTTTCGTGTAGGCCATGGGTCACTGTTATAAAAGCCACTCATGTTCCTAAGCATGTGCACTTATTTCAGTTCCTATTTACTTATATGTTACACATGTAGACCATATGATTGATAGAGAGTACAATATGGCAGAGATAAAGACAGAATAATTTATGAGTGAAACTGTACCTTTATTGTGTTGGCAGTAAGGCCATTCCACAGCGAGAGGACGCCCTTGTTTCTAACAACCTGTTTGAAACAGTCAATCATTCCATTGAAATGGACGTCAACTCCACCCAAATGCGGCAGGCAGGCACTCTGCGCCTGAGAAAAGATTAAAAGTGACAAGGAACATCTGTGAATAAAAGTGTCACGGTGGGTCTGTATGTATGTATGTATATACATACACACACACATATATATATATATACACATACACACATATACACACACACATATATATATATATATACACACACACATACACACACACACACGTGGCAACACTATTACAAAATTAAATATAGGGACAAGACAAGACTATAATAAACACAATGTTGTCCTTTTGAGTGCAAAGTGAAAAGTTGAGGTCTGGAGGAGATGAGAACTTATGCGGCAAACCCAGTTAACAGAATAAGGAAGCTTTAAGAAGCGTTATAAAGAAAGCTCACAAGAATCTTGTATGAGACAGTCACACAGTGTGCTCTTCTGTTTTGTTAATCACACCGACAACTCTGCAGGCTGACTGTCATGTGACAGAGGAACTGTATCTTTAGAAGTTTCAAGGTTCCCAAAAGTAACATGTAGCCATAAGGGTTTTAGACTATTCAACAGCTTCCTTTGTAGAGGAAACATCAAGCCACACAGCGAGATAAACAATACTTAGCATAAACCATTACCCTAAGCTTCTGCAAACATCATCAGCTGTTTTACTATCATCCATTCTCTGCCTAACTTTTAATGTTTAACTCAGACAGAGACAATCGCTAAATCCCTAAATTTAATAATGATCTAACATTATTCTTTATTTTAAGGTGACATGGCTGTGATGTTTTGATGAACTGAGACATACTGTACATAAGCCTCAGCTTGGCTGCTGTCTGATTGTTACTGGGTATCTTTAGAGGACTTATCTATAGCTTCTGCAGACCCGGGACACATTCACATTCCCAGCTGCTACTGAACCTTGTGGTAGCTAATAATAGGCTGATTAAACCGGATATAGTATTCTGTCCTTTGCAGTGCCATTGTTCCCCATGTGTCCTTCCTAACATACGGCAGGCATCTCAAACATCATTTAAGGTGAACATGGGGTAGATCAGTGTGTTTTCTTATGACCTCATTATTTTTTATGATGGAAAAACATCCTGACCCTACAAATAGCCAGAGGTTAAATTATTCAGAAGGTCAATTTCAAAAATGTACAACTAATTGAAGAATTTAAACTAAAACCAAATTCAAAGGCCAAGTAGTAGTAGTAAGGCTAAACTTAATTTTGGTGAACCTCCACTGCCCCCTTATGGATTAAATGTGGTAAAACAGCTAGTAAACAAAACCTATTACACTGTAAACTTGTTTACAATTATTTCCAAAACATTTTGGGTAAAATAATGACAGACAATATATAATAGATATAAGTAATAGTAATAATACATAAATATGATGCATCGGTCTGAGATATCTATCAAATTTGACCAGCTTTTAGACAAATGGACTATCAGTCATTTAATAATTTAAAAATAACTTTGTGTCCCTTCTCCTAAGAAAAAACAAAACATAACGTACATGTGGAAAGTTCTGGTGGTAAATTACCTGCATCTTCCGTTTGACGGTTTCAAAAGGGTAGGAGAGGGTTTGGGCCACTCCCGCTGCAAGACAGCCATTAATGAAGTTCTGGAGGGGAGTGAAGCGAAAAGGTGGCTCCTGCCAGAGCTTGTCCAAGTTCATGTAGACCGCATAGCATCCGATAGAAAAAGGAAACGCACCTGAAGACAAATGCAGTGTATTGCAAGTTACAGTTAAACAATCAACTCATATCAGTACTGTTACTGTTATGTAATGTTTCACAGTGTAATGAATGAAAGGTAGAGCTATTTTAACAGCATTAACGTCTGATAGCTTAACACCATCCATATAAGAAATTATCTCATTTGTATGGATATGCAAACACACCCAAGAAAGTGAGGGAAAAGCCCCTGTAGAGAGCAAGAAGCCCTTCGTTCCTGTAGATCTTTGAGAGTGTGTGAATTACGCCAATGTATGTGGGCTCTCTGCAGTTCTGAACAATGAGCCTGGTTTCTGCCACCTCCAGAGGGTACGTGACCAGGGCAGCAGCAACGCCAGCCAGTCCACCAGCTAATATGGCTCTCCACTGAGAGATGAAGCCCAGTTCGTCCATGTGAAGGTGGACAATCCTGGACACAGAGGAAGGCTAAATTAATAACACTTAATTATACAGATTGCACTGATCAGCAAGTGAATGATTATCTCATTTACTGGCAGTTTGATGGCATTTTTTGACAGATGTGGGTTTTAAAGTGCAAGTTCCTCTCTGTGAATTTATTATTTTGGTTCAATATAAGTTTAATATGCAAGATAATTAATAAAGGGGGAAAAAGGCAAACATTTCCTTGTTCAGGCTTCTCAAATGTGAGGATTGGCAGTTTTTTTATTCTGTTTGATATAAACTGAATTCGGGCTCAAATAAACTTTTATTTTCATTATCTCTTCACCTGTCGATTATGTTTGCGATTGATTGCGTGTCCCCATTTAGTCTAAGAGATGACGTCTTCAAATAACCAACACTTGACCAACACAACATTTAATTTACAATGATATAAAACAGAAAAGTAGAAAATCCTAAAATTTTGAGAATATTTTGATCAACTATCCAAACTGTATGCAATTGATAATCTGTCAATTGACTAATCTATTAATTGATTGATTCTAAATTCTTGGAATAGGTACTGAAGAAGAACAAAACATTTTAAGATTTTGATCAAATTGCGATAGACGCTTACCATCATTTTGAGGTATTTTATAGACTAAATGATTAATCAATTATTTAATTTATTTTAAGTACCAACATATTAGTTTGTAATAAAAAAAAAAGTTTCTCAAAAGCAATGTTAGTTGCAGCCCTTCTTTATTAATGTCATCTGCATCATTTCCCTGTTTTCTCTTTTCTGTTTTGTTGTTTCATATGTGCAAATAAATAAACATTATAGGCCTATATAAGAACACCCAGGGTTTCAGTAATAATTATAATCTCAGTCTTTTTCCAAGTCAGATTTCAGTCAAATGAATAACATGTCCTGTGTGTGACAAAAGCATAGAGGGCTTTCTTATCCTAGAACAGGGTGTACAGTACAGGACAGTGGTTTGCGCAATCATTATGCGGTAGTGTTTACATGCACACGTGACCTAAAGCATGAGAGGGTACATACAGTTGAAAATTAGCCTGCTGGCTAACACTGGCACATTTACAGAAATGTTTATTAATGTGCACTGTCCTTAAATAAATAAATGAAATGAAATGAAATACTGACTGTCCAGTCTATAGACAGTACATATTGTATTTATGACTGCGCACTGGATTACTGTTGTCACGTCTGCTCGCTGCCCTGCATCTTTATTTATCAGCCATGCCTGCAGTAACCCACAAACACGATATTTGTGTACCCTCACACCTCAGCCTCACAGGCAACACTTCCTCCTATGGGTAAACACTTCCTCCTCCCTATGATTGTGAAACACCATTAATCAACAATAAATAGCCTAATCTATGTATGAACATACATATGTATATGTTAAGACAGCAACTAAAAATCCTTTTCATTATCACTTAATGGTTTTTACTATTCAAGGAGCTTGACTTATAGTGATAGTAAACTGATCTAAACTCAATATCCAGACTATTAATGTATGTTTCGAGAAATCGGCAAATTAGTCAACAGTGTCAATTATCATTATTTGCCTTAACTAAAATAGTTATTGATTAATTGACTAATCAACTAATGGTTTCAGCTCCAGGGTTGACCTGTGAGACAAAAGTTAGGACGAAGAAACCCTCTCACTTCCAAAATCGACTGAGGACATACAGCCTTCTGATTGGCTGAAAAGGGAAGGTGCGCCTCGTACGGTAAAACAGGAAGTCCATTTTTAGCCGAACAGAAGAGAGTAAACAGACTATTTAAACGAACCATTTTGCTATTTTATCTTGACAAACAATAAAAATTATTGTGATTATCACGTTTTATTCTACTGAAAATAATGTCTAACTTTACACTTTTACATTGTTCACCACACAAACTTGCTACGTCAACGTCAGCTGACCAAGTTCATTGTTAGCTAACGAGCTAATTTAGCATAAACAACGGGCCAAAGAGAAGCTTTTTCTCGATAAGATATGCGACAAAACTGAAACACCAACTTTAGATTTCGCTTCACTTACTTTTTGTATGTTGTGAGATGAACAGCGGTGTAGGGGAACAACCGGAGACATGACACCAGATTTCCTTTCCAAAATCCTCGAAGTCCTTCATTCTGGTAGATGAGAAGAAAACCTTGCCATAAACCCCTCTTACAGTGAAAAGTGCCCACCTGACTCTTTATTTTAACCACCTCCAAAGGCGACGTGACGGTTTTACTGAAAATCCCAGCGAAACCGACGCACATAAAGCTTTGAGAACTCGTCAGCCTGTTGTCTTTTGTAACGGAGGCCATCACTATTTGGCTCTCATCTGAATTGTCTGGTCCCGGCGATTATTTCAGTTTTCTCCGATGGACAATGACAATTTGTTTATGCAGGTTAGACATCTAAATATAGCGTCCGGGGAGGTAACCGTCCCTGGTCTGACCAGCCGTGTTATGTGACAGTGTTGGAGTTGAGCTGATGTAACGTGTCAGTACGACTAGATGGCGCTCGTTGACCGGGTTTTAAAACTCAGAGAAGCCTTCAAACTCATTAATGTGCACTACAGTTTATTGTCATGGGCCCAGACGTGTCTTCAAACTTATATATATAAACACTGGTGAATGAATATTAACACCCTTTATTTAAGTTAAAATACTGCCTTACAAGTAGGGTCCAGCAAACAGCGAGAGTATCCACAGGATGAAGCACAATTAAAGTAAAAGTACTTAAACAAAAGGGCCCCATCCAGTGTTATATTAATGTATATATCATATTATACTATTATTGCATTATTAGTGATGCATTAATATGTAAGCAGCATTTTAATCCTGTCGGTGGATGAGGTGTAGCTCATTTTATGTCAGTCTACTTTTTATATGTTATGTTTATCTATAATTATTAAAACATATTTTCTATTATAATTTGTTAAGTAACTAGAAATGTTTACTACTATGTAATACAGTTACAATTACAGTGTTTACCTCTTAAATGTAGTGCAGTACAAGTATAAAGTGGCATAAAATAGGAATAATCAAGTAAAGTACAATTACCTCATATCGTACTTGAGTACAGTACTTATTTAAATGTACTTAATAATAATAATAATAATAACTTTATTTGTATAGCACTTTTCAAAATCAAGTTACAAAGTGTTGTACTGTAGTAACAAACAAGAATATATAAATGACAATAAAAATTCAACAATAAATAATATAACAATAACAGCAATAAATACAACAGTTATGAAAAAGCCATACAATAAAAATGAGACTTTAGAAGATATTTAAAAGAGGCCACTGAGTTTGCCTGCCTGAGATCTCCAGGCAGGGAATTCCACATCTAAGGGGCAGCAAAAGCACGGTCACCTTTAGTGACCAGAAGAGATTTTGGAACCATTAGTAGAGCACTGCTGGTGGATCCAAGGCATCAGTCAGGCTGGTACGGAGTTCTCAAATCACAGGTATAGGCAAGAGCCTTACCATTCAGGGCTTTAAAAAAAAGTAGGAAAATTGACTCACAGTTAATAAGTGAATGGCAGCAAGGATTGGTGTGATGTGGTCACTCCTCTTAATGCGAGTGTAAAGCTTGGCTGCAGCATTTTGAATGAGCTGCAGTCTCTGAATGTTTCTCTTAATAATACCCAACACCAGAGTACAGAGCATTAAAATAATCGAGTCTTGAGGAGATGAAGGCATGGATAACCTCCTCTAAGTCAGCAGAGGAGAGGAATGATCTGATCTTGGTCTCAGCTGGACAAAATAGGACAGCCCCACTTTGGTCACCTGAGCATCAAAAGACAGCTCAGAGTCGAAAATGACACCAAGGTTATGGCCTTCTTTACGAACATTGTCTGAAAGGGCACCCAGCATAGTAGAGAGATTATTAAGGTAGCTAGTGCTGGGTCCGAAGGGGTTAAATATAATTACTTCTGATTTGGAGTGGTTTAACTGCAAAACGTTATTAGACATTCAGGTTTTTTTCTCAGCCTTAGTTACTTTCCACTTCTTGTAAATAAATAAATAAATACAAAAATGTGTGACAGCTCTGAAACACATGTATTCCCTGTGTATAAATAGTATTGCCTTAGATAAATGTTAAACAGGTTGAGTGCATTCATTTTGAGAAAGAACTTAAGAAAATATTGTACTTTTTACATTATATTATACATTATATTATATTCAGAAAGTTGATGACTCAGGGAGCCCCATATGGAAACCAGAAACATTATTCTAATTTGTCTTGAAGGTCATAACTGCATAAATGTGTCTGTATTGTGGGTACAGAGATAACAGTGGAGGAAGTGAAATGTGATCAGTGCAGTAACTCTTTTTGTCACTGACTTAATTCCAGTAAATAAGAAACAGTTAAGTTGTTGAATCAAATCATTCCTCATATTTTCAGCTGACCTCTTGAGGGATGCCCTTGAGGAGCACTTTGGGAACCACCTTTTTGAGGGATTGGCGGGGTGAATTTATCTCTATTGGTGCTGTAATACTACAACTTTTTGAGTTGTCTTTCTAGCAACTGGGTGTGATGACACTATCAGCATATTCTACTCAAATAGAGAATTTGGGTTATAAACTGCTCAACTAAAAGTACATAAATATGAGAATACTGAAAGTAACAGATACATTTTTTTTATATTTCCATGTATTAATTAATTAATTTTGTCATTAGAATGGTCTTTTCAGAGTAACATCTTGACCAAAGTCCTGGCAAAAATTGCATGACATTATTTCAGTACAGAAGTGCACTTCCAACCAACCTCCTCTGAGTGAAAGAGGGAAGAGGTTTGGGTTTGGAAGTTTGGTTCAAAGCAAAAAAAAAAAGGAAATATCCTTCTTTCTTTCCTATTTTCTTTGCATTGTACTAAGAAGATAAATCAGGTCTGATTTAACTGCATTCATCAGCAGGGATTTGTTGTCGTGGTCTTGTTTCTGCACCATGTTTGTTTTCTCCTGGTCTTGGGCTGCCAGGAGCAGCTCCCTACCCTGCGGGGCTGACATCCTCAGATGCATGCGAGGAGCCCACATTCTGTCTGCGGCTGGACCACTTGGCTCTTTCACAAAAGCTTTCTGGAACAACAGAACAAACCAAAGGAAATGACAGCCTGATCACAAGAGGTATCCCTCACTCACCCTCTAGCTGCCTACTGGAGGAAATTGCACTAATAGTTAAGAAACAAGTGTAGAACTTATTATTGCCCTGAGATGTGCAGACACTAGAGTTGTAGTTCATATTAACTTTTCATGCAACTCGGCTACTATTTTAAAGTTCAGAAGTTCAGGGGTATTTGAATCATATTAAACTACTAGCAAATCAATACAATTTTGAAGATGTTGAATTGAAGAAATGTCTTCATAGTTATACTCAAACAGAAGAATTTCAGTGTAGGAATAAATGTTTTGCCTCTCAGAGCAATAAAAGAGCGCCACTTTGAAAATGCTTTGAGAGATAATGAGATGTCTTTCTTTAAAGATAAGTGGTGTGATGTGGACTCATGCTGTATCTTATCAATTAATGCTTCAGCAATCAAATGGGACACCACCAAGAATATGTGGCCACTCTGTCTCCTCCGCTGTCCTTCCTCTGCCCCTCACATTGCCTCTACCCACCAGTATTTGTATAGAATACACATAGAGCACTGCTTTCTTCCTGTATGTATATCCCCCTCCCGAATGAGCACTTCCTCCATGCAACAAAGTAGTGCGGGAGCAGCCTGCGTGCCTTTGTGTCCCTGGGACTGGCACATAGCAGTAGTTGTAGGCTGGCTGAGGCATTGTCATTCTCTGGATGTCATGCGCAAGTCAACCCTTGATCTCCCACTTTGAAGTGCATTGCTGGAGGACCCCAGATCTGTCTGTGTATCCAATGGGAGCTCACAGCAGTCAGCAGAGGGCGCCCGATACCAGGGAGGCTGCACAGAGTCCTGGGTCGCTGTCATCCTTACAGACTGGTGCAATAAAATTCTCACCTCATTATCTGAGACAGTCACATCACAGGCTTGTGTTGGCAGGGGAGGGGGAAAGGGAAGAAAGGGTGGGGGTGGGGAACAGGCTAGGGTGGGTGACACCGAAGTCTGTCTGTATGTGAGTGTGTCTTTTTTTAAGGGTTTGGGGGGTGTATTGGTGAGAAAAATCAGGCATAAGTACAATTCACTGAGGCACCATGTTGACACCTCTACCAACAAGGCTCAGGCCAAACTGCCGCGCTCCCGGCTCACTTCACAGGAATGATAGACTTGTTATGCATAGGAGCCCAATTTTGAATTAATGGTTTCTGTGATGGGTTAAACTGTGAAAGGTTGTCAGGGTTTGTTAGGAATAATAAATTAAATTTTGCACCTCATTACAGGGAATCGTCTTTATTACAACAAACACTGAAACTACTGTTATCTCAGCCCTGTAAATGTGCTTAAACACAGTCTGTTAAGAGTAAAATCAGCAGTAAATTTGTGTTATGGTGATTTCAAGTGCTGATCCATAAACTGTTGGATTCGACTTACTCTTACTCATTTGCAGCGACATTTTCAATGGAGTTGTCCATTTGGTGTTGCTTTTTTAAAAACAGTCAAACGTCAGTAGAAAATCTGTGACTTTTTTAAAACTTGGAATTTTGCAAAAATGTCATATTGTTTTGTGTGATTTCTATTTTCCTTATAAAAACTTGGAATGAGGTATTAGCTATTTAGTCAGGATGTAGATGACCAGGAGGCTCATTGTCTGTGAGGATGCAGAGGAGAACTTCTGGCAGCTGGTGCCCCCTTATCTTCCTATGTACAGCCAATAAATCAATATCAAATCTAAGGAACAGGAAGCCAGATGGCCTTCCCACAACCTACTAGGCCAGGGTGCTCTCAGGGGCTCCTCGGCTACTGTACCACTGGTGCATGCAGCAGTCCTTTGAAGACATACACATTCAACAAGCAGCTCAATGAATGACTAAAGGGAACAAATAAGCTGTTACGACTCTGCTCAAATCAGTGTTTGTGTTTCCATCCACATCAAAGGCCTCAGTCTGTTTGATATGCAGCCCCCACACCTTGATCCGAGCCATGTACAGGTAGAGGGGAGGAGTAGTCCATTGAGAAGAGAGAGGGTCATGTGGTTGCTTCTCTCAGCCCTGGCTCGAGGGTAGTTGACCCAGACGAAGGGTCTGGTGGTGTCTCTCGTACCCCAGGGAGCTATTGCTCCTTACACCCATCACTAGACACATTATTTATTGGGTGGCCTATTGATTTCATCCTTTTAAGGAATATTCACAGGAATTGGGAGCAGTAATTACAAAATAGGAAAATTTAAAGATTAGAATGAATGAAAAATTAACTGAAAGATAGCAGCAGGGTACAGTTGTGTAGTTACTGATGGCTGCGGCAGGTAATCTAAATACATCCCACCAGACTCATCTTGATTTCTGTGTAGGCCAGAGGTCGGGTTAAACAGTAGTTTGATTGAATGGCTGTTCACAGGCCAGTGTGAAATGCCAGCTCTATTGCAATGTGGGAGTGGGAAGGAGGGGGTTTCTCTGGCCTTTGTGTGGCCCATGGTCTTAGAGCACGGACCCCATTGTTAGAGGCTGACCAGCCAGCCCCTCAGACTCTCCTTTGCCCTGCTTTGTCTCGAGCAGCGTGACCATTTCCTTCATCCAGGTCAGGGTAGGGTCGTGACTTTGGACACCAGTCTTCCCTGTCTGTCTGTTCAGCTTGCATTCTCATAAATGCATACAAGACTGAGACACATTCACTGTTGTCACATGTCAGTGTTGAAAATGTACCCGTGTTGGAGCAGGTTTCAGCCTTTTTAAACTAAGAGGATAACAGTAACACCATGTATAATCCTGACTCAGTGATACCTACAACATTAAAAATTAAATTGGATAAAGTGGACACTTAGTTTGAGATACAATGTAGAAGTCAGAACACATTTATGATCAGTATAATTTGCATGGTGAGAAAGTGTGTAACGCGAGTGTGTAAAACACAGTACCACATGCACAAAGCTGAGATAACCTCTTTACTGCCCTGAAGTGTCTGAGTTATGCAATTGTGAAGTTTTACAAGAGTGGACAGTACTTCTGTCCTGAGGCTGGACCTGCCTTATCATGGCCTGGCCATCATGGTGATAAGAAGAGGAAAGGCCAAAGGGCCATAAGGAACAGTGTGCATGGTCCAGGTCAACAGTGTGAGGAGGCTGGACTCAAAGGGGAGGCAAGGCGAACAAGAATATTATCTGATAAGAATCACCGAGGTCTTTTGATCTCAGAGGGGCTGATCCTGAGCTACAGGGAGTCATGCTGGGCGAACGAGCAGAACGACACGGCAGGTACAAACAAGCAAGTCCTTGAAGATCATCTGGTCTGAGCATATTTACATAAGGAAGACTGGAAAGACTCTTGCATGCACACACACTCAAACATACAGTCATCTTGTCCGCAGGATTTCACACTAAAGTAGCATTCTTAACATGTTTAGCCACAAGAAAGCACAAATAATGCCCATTTTTCTGATAAAGTTAAATGACCAGCCAATTCCTGGCTAGTAATATGATAAAAAAAAGACAAATCTGATGCAGCAGATATTTACCAATGTAAGCCACGACTGGGCAATAAATTCAAAACCCACAAATGACTGTGAGCCCACTGAAGAGAAGCTTGGATGTCACAGTGTGGTCTGGTGGGTTTTGTCTCATAAGTCACTGATTAAAAGCCATCATGTGGAGGCCAGACAGGACCTGGGGCTGCAGTGCAAGCTGTGGCTGCAGTGCAAGCTGTGGCCTGAACCAAATGCCTGTCTCGCCCAGGGCAAGATGGAGGAGGGATTTTTGCCCGGAGTGGATAGGGGGTGGGTTAGCAAGCTGCTCCAGAGTTAAAGTGTCCTTGGTTTCCCCTTAGCAACAGTTAAAAATAAAAGTGCGGATACACACGTACTTGTATCTAAAGCCTCTCTTTCTTTTGCAGAATAAGGCCCAGGACACATGGTGATATTTTATATCTGTTTTTAATTGTCAGCAATTTCAGAAAAAACTAACAAATACTGTCTGTGTAGCCAAAGCCAAAACATTTCTTATTCCTGTGTGCCATAAACGATCACCCCCTTGCACTGGCTGACATCTTAGTGTGCACACTGCAGTTTATTTTGAGTACAGTGCCCAGCTGTTTTAAAAGAATGAAATTATATTTGTGACCAGTTTACAAGTGTTATATCTTCAGTAGGAAGGAACGGGCTTGAGGCTGAAAGCCACAGAGAGGCAGATTCAGAAAGTTTTGAGTGATGGACTAAAGTACTGTTGGTTTTGGTTTTTCTGTGAGATTGGTTGACAATAAAAGAAATATAGAATATTTAATGGGCCTCTTTTCAGATAATCAGAGTCACTGAGCTCTGTTTTTAGCACAGGCTTTTATTGTATTTATTCGTCACAACTTAAAAATGAGGGTTATGATTTCTTTTAAATTTGTCCTTAGTTCAAATCAAGCCGAGACAATGACAACAAGGTATCAGCATCCTGTTACATCCAGGCTCCAATTAAAAGAATTAAGATGTAAGGGGCCTTCATTATCAGCTCTCTCTGAAGGACATCAAAGGCGGTGGTGGAGTGAGAGTGCAGCTGCCTTGACGGTGTGAGTTTCTCCTCTCTCACTCCAGAGGAACTTGTTTGTGTTGAGGATGTTTACTGATCCCAGGAAAGACAAACAGCCTCCTTCTTGTGTGTTGGCACCGCAGCTCAAACAGAGAGCAGTGAGGCCCATTCTGTGTGTATGTGCGAGAGAGAGCGAGACAGAGCTTCAGGATGTATTGTATTGTTAGGTCTGTGTTTATCTTGTCTCTGTGTTTTCACCCCACTTCCAAGTTTCCCAGCAGAAGTTGACCAAATCCAATGCTGTGAAATACAATTTGCCAAAAAAAGGCAGCCAAGGCATGCCAAAAGGCAGTTACACGTACCAGATGTATACAATATATTTTAAATCAGCATAGTCATTAGATTTTCTGATGATCTCATGATAAGTCATGGCTTTAGTTCAGTCAAATAATCAACTAATTCATTACTCACAAATATACATTAAACTCCGCGCTCAGTTATTATACCTCATCTAAACACATGGTGTCACTCTTTCTCATCTATGCTGATAGACTTTGGAAGAAGCCCTCCTTAACTGTTTGTTACTCAGTACACTTGTATCACATACCATCATGTGTCTTAAATCTTTTCATGGAAATATCATTCAAGCTTATTCTGAAGTAAAACACACGTTTGGCCCATGTTTAGATAATTGTGTAGTGTACGATGGCAAATTATGATACAGTACGTACATTACTTTTTAATTTAGGCTGGAGGCAATGCAAGAAAGTAGGTTAAACTGTGAGGACATTTTAATAGAAATTATTACACTTCCATTTAATCCTGTATTTCAGTTAACACTGATCGCAAAAAACTTAGCTTCACTCCCAGGCTGTTTTATAAAAAACAGACCAATTGACATCTGTGTTGGCACGATGTACTGTCTAATTCTGTGAGCTTATATCAGCAAATGTCACTTTGTACTGAGGTTTTCTACCACAGCTATAAATCGTGAGGGAAACAGGCTTTCACAGAGATGTTTTATGGCACAGAGACTTCCCTTCCATTCTGCAGGGGGTATGGTGCTTTACACCGTGTGTTCATGTGTCACAGTCCTTTTAACAGGCGCAGTCTATTTTTCTATTCAGCATCATCCAGGTGTTCACTGACAGATGTTTTGATAACACAGGAAGTTTGTATTGTTGGCTAGATTTGAGAAAGGGTGACAATATAAATTTATTAAAATGTTTTGAGCAGATTTGAATTATTTTATATGTTACTGGCTTGATTTAACATTTAATACTACTTCATCATTTACATGTTGATTTACATAATTGAAAATAAATATTTACCTCCAAAATGTAGTGGAGTATATATATAAAGAGGCAGAAAATGGACTCAAGTACCTCAAATTTTAAATAGTACATTACTTAAGTAAATGTACTTTGTTACATTCCACCACCGTTAAAATAGCTGGTAGCTTAGAGATAAGATAGATAAATAGCTTATCTAATGCCAACAATTATAAAGTCATAAAACACTGACAACCCTGACAGTAAAGCTGCAATAACCAATTATTGTCATGACATGTTGCTTGTTTTTTCCAACCAACAGTCCAAAACCTAAAATGTATTCAGTGTATTCAATCATGACATACTAAAAAACCTTTCAAATATACATATTAGAGAAGCTGTATCCTAAATTATGTAGACTATGACATGTCAAATGCAAAACTAAATGTAGAACACACTTGCATTTACAAAATATAATTTATTAACTCTCTGACAGTGATGTATATATTTATATTGGAGAACAAACAATACAAACACTGTATGTTAATATATGAAATGTGTGTCTTACATATGACTTTACAGTATGACTTTTATTTTTTTAATTTGTCCTATTTCTTCTTGTCATGAATCATGGCTGAATGATTGTATTGTTTAGTCTATTAGCAACATTTAGCAGCAATTCATTGAAGGAATGTAACTAAGTATGTACTTTTACTCAAGTAGTGTGCTTAAGTACAGGTTTGAGAAACTTTTACTTTTTGAGTATTTTCCTTTTTATGCAATAAATATTGTACTTTTTACTCCTCTACATTTATTTACAAGCATTAGTTGCTAATTATTCTTCAACTTAAAATTTACATGCAAAACATATGAGGAGCTAAGATAATATGATCTATTAAATGTATATTAAATAGCTTTACTATTAAACTAACCTGTGTATAAAGTACATTAAATTGTCTAAACACTGACAAATTATAATATTAAGTAATAATGTTCATTAATACTGTGTATTATTAGCAATCTTATTTTATTTTATATTTTTGATACTTTAAGTACAATTTGGTGGACTGTTAGTTTACTGAAGTAACATTTTGAATCCAGGACGTTAATTTTTAATGGAATATTTTTAAACTATGGTATTTCTACTTTTAAATTATCTGAAAACTTCTTCCAGCACTGAAACAATGGTTGGGCTAATAGAAAATAACATGCTACAGAAGATGGGAAGTTGTTGTTTTATGATACCATTCTGCATGCAGGATAATATAGGCTAAGTCTTTATTGATCCCCACAGAGCAAATTCAGTTGTTGCAGAAACACAAGGACAGAAATAAGTACAGATTAGAGAAAGTAAAAAATGCACAATAAGAGGTCTACAAAATTACAAGGCAAAGGTGACAGTGGTGTGAAGTGAAGTGTGTGGTGGCACCAAAGTAAGCAAGTCTAGTAAATGTAAAAATTGTACATCTGAGCAGTGGAGGAAGAAGTATTCAGATCATTTACTTAAGTAAAAGTAACGATACTACAGTGTAAAAATAGTCTGGTAAAGGTAAAAGTCCAGCATTCAAAATTTCACTAAAAGTAAATCAAAATATACTTACAGTACCAAAAGTAAAAATACACATTATACAGAATGGCACATTTCAGAGTTATATATTATATCATTGGAGTATAATCACTGATAGATTGATCACTTTAGTGTTGCAGCTAGTATAGGGGTGGGGTTCATTTAAACTACTTTATGCAGTGTATCTAAATCAATAATATTAGGCTCATATATATTTTATTTGTTGATAAGGTGGAGCTAATTTAACCCCATATCTTATCGCACCTTATATTAAGGTTTAACAATAGATGATATTTTATTGTTATTGTTGATTATATTTTGCACTGACAATCTGAATCTGCAAAGTAAATTGTAACTAAAGTTATCAGATACATTTAAAGGAGTATAAAGTGCAAATGCCTGTTTCTTTGTACTTAAGTGCAGTATTTGAGTAGATGTAGCCTTCTTAGTTACTTTTCAAACCTGCACCAGACTAATTGCCTTTATGAAATGTAATAGCCTGATATAGTATAACATACTAGTACCTAGTATAGTATAATAACAAAACATATGAGGTTATTTCGTTGTACACCAGCAGTTTCTGTTATAAGTGACTGAAAAAGGTAATACTGTATTGTGTACAGGTAGCCTACTGTAGCAGAGCATGCTGTGTACACCTGCATGGACTTCTTCCTGTGCTCTACGTGTGTTGGCGCACAACTGTGTGATCGAAACTGGGAGTCGCCAGCCTTCCCCTGAAGGTTGAGCTACACCTGGGACAGCGGGCTGTGGTAATTCAACCACAGCAATGCGGTAAAAAGAAAATGTCAGAAAACCTCGGCGGTGTGGCTGCTGTCCAGTCTTCAGGCTGTCTTATATTAAAGTCGTTATCCACTGAGTTCACAGTGGTCTCTTTGTTTAAGCTAGCGACACGTTAGCTGCTGCTTCCGGAAAACAACCTTCACACAGGTAAGGCGAGTTTCGGTCTCGACTTGAGCTAATTCTCTTTGTTTATGTAAACATTCACAAAACAAGGCTGTTTCACACTTTTCAGGGCTTCGCCAAGCCTGTGTTTAATGGTAAAATGTAGATGTGTTAGAGCACGTATTCACTCGTTGACAGAAAAGTGAGTTTCCGTTGAGCTTTTCTCAAGGTGTGTAGCAGTTAGCGTTTTCTCAGCAGGTTGTGCGCTAAAGGTGAAACCATGGCACACCGCCGTATTAACCATGAATCCATCCGTCTGACTGATACCTATGAAGCCTAACTTTTATTACCTCTTCTGTCATTTGGATCTGACACATTAGTGTAGTGATTACGAACAAACCAACAGCCATGGGCTGACAAGAGAGGGGGCACTGAGTTATTTATGGTCCCGTTGACGACACACATCCAGGCAGGGCTGGAAAGTGATTACAAATGCCCTTGTTACTGTTATTAAGTAGCTTTTTCATGTACAAATGGTAACTTTGTTGACAGCACCACTGAATTATAGATGGTTAGTTGTCTCTGTGTATGTATTAAGTACATTTACTGAAGTACTGGACTTGCTTTACTGAGTATTTCCATTTATTTCAACTTTATGCTTCACTTCTGCTACATTTCAGAAGATGTACTCCATTACAGTTATCTGATTGTTCTACTTACTGGTTACTTTGCTGAGAAAAAAGCTACATACAAATGTAATGAGTTTATAAAATATGATGCATCATAAATAGATTATACTACTCAGTAGTATACTTAGGAGTTAACTTTTCTCTACCATGAGCAGCTTCACCATAACAATGCTGCATACATATATTAATGCTTCAATAATATTATTCTAATTAAATACATAATTCTGAAATTAACAATTCTGCATGTTTTTTGTTTTTTTTAAAACCAGTCCTGCCCAGCAGCCTGGTATAGAGTATGATGAGCTGGATACCATATTGTGCCAGACAGATTTTACTTTAACAAGAGAGTATTAATATACTCCTTTGTCTGTTTTATTATTGAATTAATTATGTATTGATTTGTCACCGGCCGGACAGGGGGGCAGATATAGGGATGGGGGGTACAAACAGACAGCACAGCGAAAGGACAATTCTGCATGTTGAGTTCTTCTACTTTTACTTAAGTAAATGATTTGACTACTTCTTTCACCACTGGTCAAGATGCAAAAATGGCACAAATGCTCAAATTGGCCTAATTTAGTGTGATTATGTGCAGCGATGCAGTTACTTCAAAGACTAGTCTTCAAAAGGGCTGCTAGGATTTTCAACAAGGGTAATCTGACTTAACCTAATATTTCAGTCAAGTAACAGCACTACTGTTTGATAAAAATATTTGTGCCAGTAGCTGTTACAAGTACGCAGACAACAACTAAAAGTTTTTTAAGCAGAATTGTTGTGGAGATAAAAAAAAGAATACAAATATAGTTGTCACACTGAGACAATGTGAAGATCCCTAAATACGTTTCGGAAAATCGCTGCATGGGAATAACACTGAAGATAAAGTCTTTTTGTGCCTGTAATCTGGACTGGAGTCACAAAGCGAACGTGAACTGAAGGTAGTGAGTTCATTGTGGTGGCTAATGTTTTTCTTTTCCATATGTGGTAATGTGCAACAGAACAGTTTTCTTTGCCTCTTTGTGTTCTTAGGACATAGCAATATTTAACTGTTTTCATTTTTGAGTAAAATGAATCATCAGCTGTGAGTGTACACCTTTCTGTTTTCAGTACAGTAAGAAAATACGCAGAGGACTTTTGTTTATGAATTACAGTTACCTTCGGCCCTTCATGCTGAACACAGAGGCAGCTTAATAATAAGTTGTGGTTGCTTAGTATTCCTGCAGATATGCCATGCAAATGTCATTGTATTTAAGGCAGGAGACTTTGCCTTGCTATATCAGTTACATAATGTACTAAAAATAGATGGCTTTTGATTACAAAGGAAATACTACTTTAAATTTAAGGACACTGATTTGAGAAAATATCCATGTAACACTAATGATGAGTAATGTGTAATTATAGGCATACTCAGACACTGATTATAATGACTTATTCACCTCAGGGTATTAATTTGATTAATTTTCCATTTAATGTGCAGCATTTACTGTATGTGTTATTTCCATTGCTAATACTAGTCATTGGTGTAATGTAGAGGCAGACATGACACACCTCCTGTCTTATGGACTCCAAGGGAGAAATTATTTGTCTAACATGGCCTCACCTGTGTTCACCGAGGGTGTGGCAGCACATGTGACTCACTCATATCAGCCATCAAAGAGAGTGATTTCAGCTCAGCTTTGAAGGGACGCCACCTCGGGTAATCCTCTGGGAGACTGGAGGACACAGTCGAGCCACAGACATTTCCCTCGAAAGCTTAGACTGTCACATGAATACAAGGCATTTGATTTGCATAAGGTGTTCCCAGATCAAGGCTGGTTGTGTCAAGCAGATGTGTTTTGGCTGGCTTTAAAATGTATTTCACCCAACCTATTACTAGTTTCATACATGGACTTCTATAATGTTTTTACAAGTGTGGGATTCCTGTGAAAAGATTTTCTTGCTCTAATGTAGGATTAGGATTAAGTTTATCTCTAAGTTATATAAGTTTATATCTGTGTGAGACTGTACTTGTGATGTTGAGGTAGATATGTTATATTAATCCAAATATATTATATTGATCCAAAGAAACTCAACAACTCAAAAGAAACAAAGTTTGTTTGTTTTTTAAGTAGTAGATACATTTTTCAAGGGCAGCAGCTAATGATTATTTTTGTTGTGGCTTGTCTACATTTTTGATCAATTATTTCATCACTTAGTTTAGTTAGTAATGCAACAAAATGTCCCAAAGGCCAATGTTATGTCTCCATATTGCATGTTTTCTCTGATCAACAGCCCCAAACCCAAAGATATTCAGTTTTATTGTTGTTGCAATTAACAATTACTTTCATTATTAATACACCTGCCAATTATTTTCATTATTACCTGGTTAATCTACTGGTCTATAAAATGTCTGAAAACTGAAAAATGCCTGTCACAGTTTCCCAGAGTCTATGGTGACGTCTTCAAATTGCTTGATTTGTCTGACCAACAGTCCAAAACCCAATGATTTTACAATGATGTAAAACTGAGAAAAGCATAAAAGCTTGCATTGAAAAAGCTGACAGTAGTTAATCTACTAATAGATTAATTGATTATTCAATCAATTCTAATAGTTTCTGTGCAGCCCTCTTTTACGTAACGCTTTTGCATTTTGTCTCCATTTCACATGGAGGATCCCAAGAATAATGAGTATCCTTATTGATGTCATGTTCCTTGGGAAACATTGAGATATACTGCTGTGTCAGGTAATAGTGGACAGTGATAGATACAGAACCAGTCACCTTCAGACTCAATAATCAGGAGGGTCTCCAGGGTCGCTACATGTCTTCCAGTGAAGTTGGCCACTGCTCTTATGAAGATATGCTGCATCATCGGTGAAAGCCATTGGGTGCTCTCTGTGGCCCGCTGTGACTCCCAGCTAGTGCATGTCATTTTATCACAAAACAAATTGTACGCCTTAAGTATAGGAGTGAAACTGTGAACGTTTTATTGATGATAGAATCAGCTGGACCCGTTTGCAGCAGGGCAGCATAGTGTATTTAATGTATATGTATTACTAATCTGTTGTTTCACATTCCTGCACCAGGTTATGTGATTTCCAAATAAATGGAGCACAGCCTGGTTTCTACTGCCTCTCCTTCTCTGTGCTACAGGATCCATGACGCCTATCCATTACAGGATGAGGTATCACTTGTACATAGTAAAGACAAAGAGAGAAAGGGGGTCTTAGGTCGCTAAGACCCAGACTCAGCCACGTGTGTGCACACACATTTGTTGTCGGTTTTGTATGTTTACAATCAGTCACCCAGCTACTGAGAGCACTTAACCTGTGGTATTGGAACATCAGCAGTCTGAGCCCCCAACACACACACACACACACACACACATACACACACACACACACACACACACACATTCACATATACATATATTCACTGGCATTGACAGAAGTAGAAGGAACACTTTCCTCTCACTCTGCCTAGTTACACCAATTCCCCTTCGCATTCCTAACACCGATGCAGTCAGAACTCATGCACATGCATGCCCACGCACACACACACACACACATCCGGAGCCATTATTCTGACGGTGTGCTGCTGGAGAGGCAGGGCTCTGGTTTCATTCAGGCTTCAGGCAGTTGCTAGGTTAGAGTCTCGCATTTGCGTGCGGTGGCTACTGGGCTCTTGACAACAAAGATATCATCTCGGGTGAGTCTCTGCAAGGGAATAACACTGAAGATAAAGTCTTTTTGGGCCTGTAATCTGGACTGGAGTCACAAAGCGAAAGGGAACTGAAGGTAGTGAGTTCATTGTGGTGGCTAATGTTTTTCTTTTCCATATGTGGTAATGTGCAACAGAACAGTTTTCTTTGCCTCTTTGTGTTCTTAGGAGAAAGCCATGCATCTTATGGTGGTATTTGGTGGTGATTTGTGCATTTATTTGCCTCTGTTGCTTCTCAGACAGTAAGACTCAGACATTGGCTACACAATTAATATTATCGAAATTACAAAAAGGCCAAGTGTAATATCCAAATCACAGAAGCTGCAAATTTTATGAAGGTAAAATGTGTGACTAAACAGCATTATAATGAAATACTGTAGTGCTGCAGAGATACCACTGCCTACACATCTTGTTCTCCAGATGTAAGAAAACATGTTTGTTTGTTTGGTACAGACCCCAACAAATGTCACACCATCATGATTGTAATAATTCTTTCAGTAAAATTTAAAACTGTGACAAAAAAATGATCATTCCCACTAATCGTGAATCATATCGCAAATTGTAATATCTGTAGAAATAATTTGACCATATTGTGCAGCTCTATCAGACAGCATACAGTCTTCTGAAATGATGCGTGTCAGCTCAAAGGCACAAAAGCCATTTACTTTAATAATGAGCAGCTAATAAATGTTCACCCTTAACAATTTATTTAATTAAAAATCCATGCAATTTATCTTACAAGTTAGATTTTATGAGTTCTAACTCAGTCTGTTTGGTGTAAGTCACGTCAGTTTGTTTAATATATTTGTTCATATGTGGAGTCAGCGGCCAAAAGTTTCTCCAAAGAATGCGTTCTAATCAGCACTCTCCTTATGAGAAGGAATTAAAGGAGATTAGTAGCTGCACAAAGGGATGGAGACCACTGCCAAAAGGGTGCAAGGGGTCATTAGTGATGGGGGTTGTATTTCTGCCCAGTTCATTCAAAAATTCTTACCCTTGTGTAGTGCCATGCCTTTGTTCCTTCCCATTAGCAGCAGTTTGACTTTAGTCAATTTTTTCTTGCCTCATTTCACAGGGTTTAGCCATTTCAGTGTGGAGCATGGTGACTTTTAGCTGAGTTTAGAATTCCTTTTGTCCCTCAGGAAACTAGCTGAGAGGAAGCAGCTGCGGCTTGCTGCCATACTGCTGCTGCTCTGTGGATTTGTCATTTCCTGTGGAGCTGGCCGATATGAGTAGAAATAGTCCAACAGTAGAGCTTACTGTTTTTATCTCTCAACAGAAAATCCAAATGAAGACATGGAGATAACATTTTTGACTCTTTGGATCATTGTTTCACTGTCACAGTTTGAATGGATTCTGCATAGACTTATGAAATATACCAAACCCAGTTTTTAAGGAGATAAGAGGACACAGATATTTTCCCGAGACACAGACTTTTGGACTGACCTCACTAAGCTAATGGCTACAACAGAAATCAAAGTTCCTGGCAGCAGTAGCGCAGCAGGTCTGTCGTGGGCGCGGGTATGTAAGGAGTGTGGCCAGCAGCATGATGGCCTGGAAAGCCACCTGTACGAGTACCAGGATGAGGTGGACGATGAACTGGTTTGCCACATCTGTCTGCAGCCCCTCCTCAGACCTATGGACACCCCTTGTGGCCACACCTATTGCTTCCACTGTCTGAGCAACTTCTTGAAAGAGCAGGACTTCTGCCCTGTGGACCGCCAGCGGCTGCAGTTAAACCAATGCCGCCCCTCCAGTCTGCTGGTCAGGAACCTGCTGGACAAGCTGAATGTGATGTGCCCCCACAATGAGTGTCAGCAGCAGATGCAACGCTGTGAACTGCAGCCTCACCTGCACAACAGGTAAGACTCTGGATGGGATGTTCACGGGTCATGACAGCTGTTTCAGTGGATATTGTGAGATGTTTACCTGGTTAAAATGAATGGTCATTGGATATGTTATTCTTCATGATCCCTGTTGTGCTTGATCACTACAATCGAGTGTTCACAATATCATGAACAGCCATACTATGTAATGTGGGTGGTGATGGCGCAATGGATAAGACTATTCCTTTGGTGTGAGAGACCCTTGTTCAATCCCCCACTGTGACCCATCCACCATTGTGTCCCGGAGCAAGACACTTGGCCCCTAGTTGCTCCAGAGGCGTGCGACCTCTGACATGTATAGCAATTGTAAGTCGCTTTGGATAAAAGTGTCAGATAAATGTAATGTAACCATTTTATAATAGTATAGCAAATAATACTTTTTGACCCTTCTGTCACCTCTGGTAATAGCTGCAGTTTGCTGTAGAAAAGTAAAATCACAGACTGAGGCAGAAGCAGACCTCAACTTAAGCAGAAGAGACTTGTCTATTGTGCTGCAGGAAGGGAAAGCCTGACTGTTTCACACAGTGTGATGGATGATGTATTAGAGAGGGAGACCAATATAAGTGTCCTGTATTTCATCAATTTGTCAAGAGGCACACAAGGCTTTTTGCAGGAAGGAATGCAAGGGATTTAAGGCACAGGTTTAAATGGAGATCAGGGCAAATCAGGGAGAATACATCTAAAGAGTTGTCCATTAGTACGAGGTGGGCATATAAACAAAGCAGTGAGCACAACATAAAAATTCATAGCAAGACAACACTCTAAAGATGACACTTGCGGATTCCTTGCGGTTTAATTACTTTTTACTCCACAAAGTGCTCTAAGTCGAGCCTTCGTGCGCTGAAAACGAATCCCAGTGACCATTCATGTGGTCATTAAATGAATGGTTCAACACTTTCTTTCTTTTCAAGAGTAAGAGGCGAGTAATATCACTCTTTTATATCTGTCTGTATAATGTGAAGCTGATGCTGCTTAGCTTAGTATGAAGAGTGAAAGCATGAGTAAACAGATTTTTTGGCTTTATTTAATGTAGCAAATCAATCCAACACCTCTGATGTTCACTTATTAACATTGTAAATCTTGTTTTGTTTAATCCAAACAAAATTTCGGCTAACTTGTAATTTAACATATATCGTACAAATAGGAGAGCGGTATCAATATTCTCATCTAACTCTTGGCAAATAAGTGGATCTATTATATCGTAAGGCGTATCGAATGTCGTGTACCCCCTAGGTACATATATGGATGTATCTCCACTTGAAGGTAAACATTATTCTGAATACTTCTCAGGAATGTAAAATAACTATCATCAAAATTGTTTGTATTTCCTCAACATGCCCTTACAGAGACTGTGATTTCCCCCTATGTTGCCGTACAATTTATTCCTGGTAGCGCAGTTCCACTATGAACGCACAAACTTGTAATTATTGAGCTCAAGGCAAGGTGCACGTCAGTCGTCACGCAATCATCGTGCTGGCCAACCATGATGCAGTCAGTTGCGGGTGGCAAGATTGTCCTGCTGCAGCCTCTCTGTGTAAACAATGAGGAGACAAAGTTCAGGCATGAGGATCAAGCAGCGGTCCCAGCATTCTGACTGACTTAATCAGAATCAACCTATCTCACCCAGACACTGCAATGCAGTGAAATTGTCTACTCATCTGCATAGTGCTTCTCTTCCTAATCCTGTGCATAAAAACACTCTTGTCTCATCTTTTAACACCCTTTTTTATTTCTTTACATTTCTGTGTTCATCCGTCCCTGACACTACTTCGTAGCTCAGAACATCCCTTTCCGTTGCATCAAAATGATTGTTAAAAAGTAAAGTCATTGGTCGATCATCAGCCAAATCATTCTCTTTACTAGTTTCCACCTTGTTCCTGTCTTTCCTCAGATGTCCTGTTTTTCGAAGACTGCGGGAGGAAGCAGAGAAGAGGAAGAGGCCCTCGTGGAATGAGCTAAAGGGACGTAAGAGTGACGGAGAGTTGTCTGGTGAAGCTAAACATTCAGTAACTGTGTGCCGAAATCCACCCCGAGATCAGCCTGAGCCTGGGCTGATTAACCCTGCCTATGAAGAAAGTGAGGATGGTATGGAGTCAGTTCATCACACAAACAACCACAAAGAAATTAGTGATTCAGTCCAGAGTCTGTTTTCCATACAAGTAACACAACACAGCACAAACATGATAACTAGAATCAACACTTCTTAGGAAATGATTTGCAGTAGGAGGTTGGTCATACTGTTATAATGTTATGTTTATGGAAGCTCATAGGTTGAACAGAAATAGTTTTCTTGCTGAGGCAATTGCAAAACCCTAAATCCTCATGCCCATCCCCTTCAGTGGGGGTGGTTGTCAAAACACAGATGGGAAATGCCAATGTTTTTAGCCTTGAGGTTTTGATTCGTGATTCTTTTTGAGTCTGTAACAGGTGAATCATCAGCCAAGTCGTAGGAACATGTACCAACTCACAGATGTTTTAACCAAACCTTGTCATCCCAGGGAAAAACCCTAAAAGCAGCTTGCAAGCCTGTACCATGCCACAAAGAAGCTTGCATTGTTGTCTTTATAATCTGTATTTTAATCAAATTACTGTTGTATGCTCTTAAAATCTGTGATGTACAACGAGCTGACTTGTGTTATTTTACAAGTTGAGATCCACTCTGTTTCTCTGTGTGTTACTCTTCACTGTGTGCTGTAAAAACAAATGGTAAAAAGTAAAGTTCAAAAAGAGGTTATTGTTTGACAAATCATCATTTTATGCATGTCTCTACCAGTGGAGACTACTCCAGAATTTTGGTAAACAAAATTTCTTGCCACTTTTCCTGGGCGTTAGGTTAGAAGATCAATATCTGTCTCCATGCATACAGTAAGGAGATTTGTAGAAGATGCTATCTTATTTTTCCACAAACATCAAATCTCCCTAGTGCTCTTCTAAAGGATAATTCCAGTTAATTGCTACTTGGGTGGTGTCTTCATAGTTCTGTCTATCATTAGAATAAGTTATTGTAACATTGTATTCACTTAAGTAATTGCTGAGATCTGGGAAGATGGTGACATCACCACAAAGAAGTTAGAAACACAAGTGGCCAGATAATCTTTAAAAAAAGTTGCCAGGTAAAGCGAGAGTGAGGGCGTCTGAAAAAAATCTGTCATTGCGCAGGAAAACTGTGTGCTTGTGCAACAGCAGTATGTTAGGACAAAATTAAACAAGGAGGTTAGTCTATAAACTGTGAGTGCTGACAATTTAAATAATAATTTTACTGTTTAACTGCTAACCTAGCTAACCTGGGGGTTTGTTAACATGTATGATTGCCTGAGTGCAAGTGCCTGTTGGAATAATTTTTTATGACATTGTCACTTTCCCAGATTTAAGCTGGGAGAGAGTATAGTGTTACAACTTCTGATAGGAATGGTGGCTAGCACAAACTTTATTATCACATAGTTTGTTTTTCAGGTATTTTACAAGGTGCAGCTCAGCAAACAAATGCTGTAGAGTGGGGATATTTGCTTCATAAACAGGGTTTACAGCTATATTTATTCTGCCTGATTTCCTGTGCCTCTTCCCTCCAGACAACACCCCCCTGCGGTCCAGTCTTGTGGCCGAGGCCAATGTGGTGGAGCTGTTCAGAGAGGAGACGGATGAGGAGCTGGGCCTTCGCATCGTGGGGGGGAAAGACACACCACTGGGGAACATAGTCATCCAGGAGATTGTCAGGGACTCGCTAGCAGCTCGCGATGGCAGACTTGCTCCAGGGGACCATATCTTAGAGGTGAGAGTCATAAACTAAGTGAGAAAAGTGCTGGGATAATAAAGCCCACAATGTTATGTATTTATCTCTTTTTCAGCATGGGAATTCTGGTGGCATAGTGTGACACAATTCAGTTCAACATATCTTTCCATAAATACCATTGTCGTGATATTGTAAACAGGTTGCTTTGCAGCAGGAAACGTAGCAATTCAAGATAAACAAGTTTTAGCTCCATGGTAACAAGGTGTGATTAAGACTGGCGGGCCAAACACGTCATGTCAGTGTAAACAACTTTGACTGGTTGCTGAAGAGTCATATGAAACGTTATTATAAAACAAGTTTTCTGCTAATGGTAGTCTAATACTTTTTTGTGCCATTTATGGCTGCATATAACAATATATAATAGAGATACATTAATTTCATTTGGCGACGTTTACTGTCTTTCCCACTTTCCCAGAGTCAGAAACTAATAAATGCTTTAGGACAGACCTTTTTTTGCTGTCTTTTTATGGGTATTTAAGAGTGACAGATACAATTGGGTGAGCACATAGCAACCCCACCCTGTGACAGAGATTACAAATAGAAGTCAGAAAGGAAAAAAATTATCTCAAAGGCTTTTGCCTCATTTTTTAATGAATTAATAAAATTCAGTTTTTAATTAATTAAATAAAATTAGAATAAATAATTGGTAACAAAAAACACAAAAACAAACAAGGGGATTACAAATAAATATACAGTGTAAATATACCTCTATACAGCATGGGGTCAGAAGTGTTAGACTGTACTGTCAATGACGTCTGTTTCAAAATATGAAAATATGTGCCACATCACATAAACTTTTGTAACATATCTTCTTGATGAATAGTGAAATGTGCAAATGTGCAAAATCTCCATTCCATAACTTCAATGTTGGGTGAGTTTTTCTTTCCATTTAAGGAGTATAAGTCATCTAGTTAGAAGAGATGTAAAGACAATCATGTTTTTTTCTTGCCGACTATAGTGCACATCTTGTGGAACCACTCCAAATATCGCCATTATAGCAGAAGGTTTATGGGTACTTCTAGGACGTCTGAAAAGGCTAGACATTGCTTAATTTCGGACAAGACCAAAACATATGTGAAAGGACAGACCTTTTTTTTTTACGTATTTGGTGTAGTCTGAAGTGATGTCACGTCATAGCAATATGCGGCTATCTTGGCTCAATTGTTGAGTGTGTATGGGATGAAATGACATAATCATGATCCCATAGATGTCCAGGAATGTCGCAAAACTAAGCAAGTAGCCTTTTTCCAAGCTTTGTTTGAGGAGAGGCCCATAGTCTCAGAATTTAGAAATCCCTGAGCTAATCGATTATTCGACTAAATGTTGTGGCTCCAATGCCACTTTTATAGACATTTTATTAACTTAATATTAGAGGTTAGTGTCAACACCTGTGTAAATGGTAAATGTATTTACTTGGTTTAGTATATTATCTGCAGCAACACTTGTGGTTTCCACAGAGGAGAATAGAAGTGCAGAATATGACTAACTGGAGATTTTAATACGTTGTGTTTTCCTCTCTTCCAACAATGTCCTCCTCCTTGGATTTCTATCCTCCGGTTCTCCTGGAATGCAGTACCGCTGTAAACCGAGCTTATATAGCTTTCAGCCTCGACTCTGGCACCCCTGCTGTAGTGTGTCCTCCAAAAGGCAGCTTTGCCTCTAAAGCCAACCAATCCCATACCTAGAGATGAAAACAAAAACCTGCCAGGCAACAGGCTGCCTTCAGGATGTGAAACATTAGCTGCAGTTTTTTTTGGCTTTGTGGAAAGATGGTGTATGTAAAGAACAATTTAATGACTGAGATCTTGAAACTCGATCTTTCTTCCCCTTGAATCGATGCATTGATTTTTGTGAAGACCTACTTTCACATCAGATTGTAATAAAAATACCACTTAGTCTCTTATTTTAAACAGAAGCGGCAAGCTGATGATAACTTGTAACTAGTATTTTGTTATGTTCCGATCCTTCTAATGCAGAACAAAGACAGTCAGATATGACATAAAAGTCAGATATGTCAGAGCTTTATGTTTTAACATAATCAAGTCAAAGTTCCACTTTTTAACACAACTATCTTGTAGGAAAAGTAATATGATTAGTTCATATCACTTTTCTGCTTAACAAAAAACTTTCTACAATGGCAGCATACATGTACAGATGATGATCTACTGTGTTTGTGTTGGGCTGCTCCACCACTGACTGTGTTGTTTCTTTTCTCTGTGGTGTTGTGTCTCCAGGTGAATGATGTCAGTTTGGCTTCAGTCCCCCATGCCCGGGCCATCGCAGTGCTGCGTCAGCGTTCCCTCCTCAGGATCACTGTTATGCAGGAGAAAGGTTTCAAATCGAGGGATCAACGGTCTGATCATCACCCTTCCTCTGGCACCACTTCCACTGCCTCCCAGCCCTCTCACAGTCCCCATGGCAACTCTACCTCCAATCACAGCCCCGGTTCAGTCCTCCAGGTGACGCTAATGAAGAGTCAGCGCAGCGAACCACTCGGCATCAAACTCATCCGCAAATCGGATGAGAGTGGGGTTTTCATCCTGGACCTGCTTTCTGGTGGCTTGGCAGCCAGAGATGGAAAACTGAAGAACAATGACAAGGTGTTGGCCATAAATGGACATGACCTGAGGCATGGTACACCTGAGAGCGCTGCCCTAATCATACAGGTATATTAAAGGAACCAAAGATATGATTTTATAAACTTTAGCTCATTAACTACTAATTAATGACATACACTACATTATTGCTGACCAAAGAAAACATATAGACACCTTCTTTTTTTGTCCAAGTTATGTTATTGTAATAATGTAGTTGTGAGCAGGGAGTAATTTAATTCCTCTTTGTTGGTGTGTTTAAGAAATTACAGACAGATTTTTGAGATTGTTGCCAGAAAGTGCTGCACTAATGAACTACGTTTTAAAAAATACAGGCTGAAAAACAAAGAAGACAAACAAAATGCAAACATGGACTTTCTGAAAAGAATGCAAGTTATTTGTCAGTCAGTTCTTATTTGTTGTTAGTTTCCCACCACCATTTATTGGGGTTTCTCACAAGCACTTGAATGGAGCAACAAGAAACTTCTCTAAAAGCCTCAAGCCTTTCTAGCCTAGAAGTTGCAGCCTTCATTACACTGCACAAGACAAAAGTAATTAATAAGAGCAAACAAGATACTGACAATAGAATCTTAAAAGTAGTTGGGCTACTAATTTGGCCCATGTATTGTTCTGAGCGTGGCGCAATAGAAAATGCCTTTGCCTCAGTAAAACTTGATCAAGATTTACCCAAGAGGAACACCGGATTTACTGAAGAGCATGAATTCAACCTACCGATTTTATGTCAGTCTGACAATGACAACTGACCATTTATGAGATATTTTGGCCTGATAGTGTTGGTGAAGGGAAAATTCAAGGGGTCAACAAAAATCCTCTTTGGGAGAATGGATATCTGTACAAAAGTTCATGGCTTTTACTTCTGTCCAGACATCTTGCTCTAAAGGAAAAGTGAGCTAATATTGCCAAAGCCACTGCTAGCAAGGGAAAAAATAAAGTTGTCTAAATGAGTTAAATGTGAAGGAGTATGCATCTCAAGCATGTTGTAAGTCTCTGCACGTTGAATTCCATCCTGAAATTACTATCAACTAAAGGTAGCAAATCAGCCTGACAACTCGATAATTATGGAAAATGTCAGCAACTTAAATGATGCGTTGTTGCACAAAACATGGACAACTACCAAAATTAACACCAAAACATCAGTGATCGCAGAACTCATAACAGTGCCGTATATGTATTTGCTGTGGAAATAATTAAGTTTTTTGTGCATTTAGGGGAGTGAGGCGCGTGTGAACTTCGTGGTGATGAGACCTGCAGAGACTCAGGAGGACGGCGGCGGCAGCAGAGAGGGACCTCACAGCAGAGCAGCCAGGAGGGCTGAGCCGCAGTACTTTAGGCGCCAGTCCACCTACATGAAGGTAATATATATTTCCTCACAAACCAATGCTCAAACTACTTTTTTAAATAAAGGTTATATTTATATTTATTTGGACCCTTGCCAGCTGTTGGCTGCTGGAATTCTAACTTCCTTTTACACCACTAACATTAATGTTGGTCCCAGTATCTTACAAACTTTACATGTTTCTGTTAACACAGTTTAATTGTGATGATCACTCCTTTGTCAGTTACACTTGGTTGTACCATACACTGTCAGTAGAAAGAATAGCTACCCCCCAATTTGGGGTGAGAAGCTTTGATAGCAGACACCTGCATTGGTGAGCGGAGATGAAAGCCCTTCTCTGGGGCCTCCTTCTGTCCTGATCAAAAGGCCTGGGGTGCTGCTCACTCTGCTGCTACGGGGCCACTGTCTTGTTGTTTTTTTGGTTGTTTCTTTGCGTGGCAGAGGATCAAAGCTGGTAACAGTTTGCTTTCACCTGCAGAGACGAGTCTTTTCGTCTTGCTGGGGGGGGATGGGTTCCCTGCTGGGGGGAAGGAAGAGCCCCCACCTCCCCCCAGCTTCCCTTCTGATGGTTTACAGACTCCAGAGAGAAACTAGGAGGCTGGTGGAAGCTGTCATTTTCCACACATCTTTTCCACTACGAGAGCTTAGTGTTGATCCTCACACGTGCCCTCTACTCTTACCTCTCAGCTCCTTCTCAAATGTTTCACATTTGTTTCTACGAGTGGTTTTGAGAGAGGAATCAGTTAAGTCAAAGGGTCCTTGAGAGGCTAAAGTTAATTGGCAGCACAGACTTCACGTGCGTTATCTCAAACAAAAAAAAGATTAAACAACAATTCTTTGTGAAACATGGTGAACAATATCAGCATTATTTTAAATATCTGTATGTGATTTTTATCAATATATTGATAAACATTGTACTTGTCATTGCTTTGTATTCATTTGTCTCATTGTTCATATAGGATCCTCCAGGAGGGTTTTCCAGTCAGGAGAAGAATGTGAGCCTAAAGAAGGAGCCTCGGCTTTCCCTGGGCATCACCATTGCCGGGGGGAGGGACTGTCGCAGCCGCCTGCCTGTTTACATCACAAGTGTGCAGCCTGTCGGCTGTCTGCACCGAGATGGCACCATTAAAAAGGGTATTAATCTGGTGATCTGTAATTTTGACTTTTAATAAGGAATTTGTATTAGAAGCTTTAGGCTTTGCAATGTGTCTTTGTAATGTTATTTTTCACGGCTATAGCTGCAACTAACAATTACTTTCATTATCGGTTAATCTGACAATTATTTTCCCGATTAATTATTTGTCTATAAAGTCTTTAAATTTTTAAATGACTCTGTGTGTATGGTGTAGAAACGATGCCATAAACATCGTAGACAACATTTAGATGCATTGAACCTTCTCTGTGGTCATACACTTTAAATGCCTATTTAGTCAAATGCATTTTCATTTAGGGCTTTTAGCAGACTCTTTTTGTCCAAAGTGACTTACAATAAGTAACGAATACACAATTAAAATGAGGATTTCATCAGGGCAGTAGCTCGGGAATTGCTTCTGGTTAACATGTAGTGTTCATTGATCATTTCATACTTGTTCAGTTGTATGTATACAGATGTTGGCGGTGATGTGCAGCTTTGTTGTTTGCCAAGTTAGAAAAGGGCGAAGAAGAAGAGATTTAGCCATCTGGTTGAATTGACAGCAAATTGATTTCACCAAGGATTAAAAAAATTAAAAACTCCTCCTCATGTTGAACACAAAGAACCTCTTAACAAAAATGTCTATCCATGTTGACATCATAATTTGTTTCCCCAGGCGACGTTCTGCTGAGCATCAACAGTGTTGATCTGACCCAGTTGACCTACAACGAGGCAGTTTCTGTGCTGAAGGCCCAGACAGCTCAGTCACAGGTGGTCCTCCGCGTCATCCAGACCCTTTCAGAGGACTCAGAGGAAGACGCCGAGGCTGCAAACTTGGAAGAACTGGAACCTGTAGACGACACACGAGATGACACCCTCAACTGGACACCGCTGTGGACTCGCTGGCTGGGATTACCGAGGTAAAGCCGCCTTCAGCACCACAAATTACCTGAATTCTGTTCCTCCACTTCAAGTGTTCTGTTCATTTTTAAATGAAAGAGTTAGCTCTAACTCTGCCCTCATCATTTCAGTCACATGCACTGGTGCCGGGACATCGTCCTGCAGAAGACCAACAACGAGAGCTGGGGCTTCAGTATTGTCGGGGGCTATGAAGAGAGCCACGGCCAGCAGCCTTTCTTCATCAAAACCATTGTGCCTGGCACGCCGGCTCATTTTGACGGACGCCTCAAGTAAGTTAAGCCCATTTTGACTCCCACATGACGTAACTAGCTCCTGTACCCTATCATCACTCTTACCCGCCAGACTCCACATTAATGGCCTGTTTCTTTCTCCAGGTGTGGTGATGAGATAGTGGCGGTAAACGGAGCCACAACAGTGGGGATGAACAACTCTTCTCTCATCCCCATGCTGAAGCTGCAGAAGAATAAAGTCACACTGACTGTGGTGTCCTGGCCTGGGAGTCTTGTGTAGCAAAACTCTCATTCCCATTTACTCACTTTTCTTTTATCACCCTCTTAACTGTTCACATGTACACACAGATATTTGCCCTGTTCTGCTGCATTCTTGACTGGTCCACTCTCTCTCCCTTCCATATGTAACTCATTGTTAGGTTACTTTCTTGTGTTTAGATCAGTTATGTAATACAGAACATGTGAGTACTTAAGAACCATCATGTGTACAATGGAAATTATTTTCCTGAGCATAGCCTCAGCAGGTACCTGTTTGTCCTCCCACACTCAAAGGACAGATGATTGCACAAAATGGGTTTAATCAGGGTGCAAAAATGATGACAATCAGTGAATTATATCCCAAGGACAAACTGGAAGGCGTTGCTTTTTTTTTTTAACACCTTTTTTATCCTTTAATCCTTTTCTGTATACTTTCTGTATTTTTTTTTTTTTACTTTCCTGTTAAATCATGTTCTCATTTTGTAGTCACGACTTTATTCAAGTGATTCACAAACAGCGTCCAAAGATGACATGTAGTGCTTAAAATATATGTAGACAGTTGTGATGAAGAATTATAGATGACTACATGTTACAAAATGGCTGGCGAGTGTGATATCATCAATTTTATTTACCTTGCATTTTCAAAACGTGCAATAAAGTGACGTTAAGAATAAAATCTATAGCTACACTGTGTTATAAATAGACACTTAACTTGACACTTTCATGCTTGTGCAGACAGGAAGGTTCAGTTTAAAAGGGCTTAAAGAGTCTGGAATATTTGAGATCCAGTCCTATCTAAGCCATAAAAGTAATCAGTAAAATCATCACAGTCTTAACTGGAAACCTGCATAGACCATTTCAGTAGAAATGCATTGGTAGGAAACAGCTTGGGTCCAGGCATTTCCTGTTAACTCTTGATATTAGCAAATGTTGCAAAAGGAAATAAGCTTGGACAAATTTATGTTATTTAAAACTGTGAGCTGGAATCTAGAAGCGAATAATTCCGTGATGATTGTTTGGTCTTAAACAAAGGTGTTCATTTATGTATAAGATATTCAGCTTTTGATTTATTAATTGATTCATGTCCATTGACCAGACCAGTGCTTTGTATTTATTTTAAAACAAACAAGTGGCTCATTGAATTACTTTAAAAGCGGGTGCCCTGTAGACATTGGAGGACAAACCAGAACATCTTGCCTTAAACTTCCCCTATACACAATGTGTTTCTCCTCATTATTTCCCCTCGTTATAAACTGTTCTCAAAGGAGAATGGCCTTGTTCAACACATTCACAGTGGCCTTTCTTGTATCTTAATTAACACAAGATTTATTGAATACTATATATATACACATACACACACTACCTACTGTGTGTGTATTAGCCTGTCCACTGTTTCATTATGTTAAATAAAACCATAACAAATCACGGTGTTCTTCTGTTTGTCATGGCTTCAAACTGCACTATGGGGATGTCACTTACAGTGGTATGAAGGCTGAGCAGTTCTGGAAAGATCCCACATAAAAGGTTTTGTAAATGTTACCATGCTTCACAAGCTGCTCTTGTTTCCAATCTCATAATGGCCAGAGAAATCTGAGGAGTTTTGTAGAATTGTAGTCTACATTCCCTAATAGTAGATGAATGACTACAGATGAGTGAAAATATTTGAAGTAATTCACCACAGTCAGAAATGTCCAAAAACCTGGACAGTCTACTTATGGCTCAGCCTGACCCCTAGTGGGCAGAAATTGTACACAATAAAGAAGTCAAGCAGGTTCCTTGCTTATGTTTGGGTTAAAATTACTTAACATTCTTCACTCTCTGAAATTATGTTTCAGAATATGTATTTCCCCCCTATGAAACTGTTTCTCAGCAGTGATGAAACATACATGCAAAATTAAAGGTGGCTAAACTTATATTTTCAAAAAGTCTGTACACCATCAGGGTAAGAAGAAACCGACAGACTCACTGTGTCTCTAAGGCTCTAAGTTTTTTTATGAACATTTTTGATTATTTCTATTAGCGATTAATCAGCAGATAATTTTTTTGATTAATCGATCAAGCATGTTTGCTATAAAATATCAGAAAATAATGAGAAAGGTGACATCTCTAAGAGTCTTGAGAAAAACTTTTTTTGTTTGAACAACAGTCCAAAACAAGGTGTTTACAATCTAATCTATCTATCTATAAATACAGTAAAATATGTCAGTGGTGGAAGACTCAGATACTTAACCTAAGTAGGAGTAGCAATACCACAATGCACAAATACTCAGTCCTACATTTGAAATTCAATTTGAGTAGAATTACATAAATGTACTTAAAAGTATCCAAAGTAACTACTCATTTTGCAGAATGTCCCCTTTCAGAGGGTTAAATTATGGATCCCCCAGAGGTCCTTAAATATATATTTTTAATCTTTTGCACAGAAAATATTTATTTCAAGCAAGTTATTATCTAACCAAAAAAATAATGATTTTAGGACTCCAGAGGCTCTTCTCTTGTTTTGTTGCAGGACAGGTTAAAACATTATCATTTTTATTGGCGACCAAGCAGACTTTTAAAATTTTTCAATGTGAGCAGGTCTAATGAGCCGCATGAAACACCTGTGTGGGTGTAAAGGGCCTCCATTTCTAATAGTACATCTTATTTTATTAGCTCATCATATTGTTTGAATGTAAAATCAAAGTAACCGCTAACTTCAGATAAAAGTAAGAGTACAGTATTTAACTAAATATTTTCACTTAAGTTCAGTTCTTAAATACGTGTACTTTCACCACCATGAACCATCCATAAAGCAGTATTGATAACATGACACGTGGCAAAATACAATGTGTTATTTGGTTCAGTTCATGTCAAATGCACTTCACATGCTGTAAACAAATGTTAATTTAAATTACAATTTGCATGTCACAACTAATATTTCTTACAAGGTAAATTACATTACTTGCTTTGGGATGTCCATTAACCAAATTTTGCAAGTCAACTCTCAGAATGTGTAAGCATGTGTTCACAAGCTTCTCAGAAAAGTAATTAGAAACATTTTTAGATGTATGTGCTGTTTTTGTTTTTTCTTTAGAGGAAATCCTAACGAAATTGAAATAATAAACTGCTTGGCTAAAGGTTATTGTACATTATTAATAAATTCTATTCCAAACTAACAAGTTTTAACTATTGGAGCACTGGTGTAATAAAAGGTTACTGAAAACTTCTTTCTAAACAGGGAAAGACTGAACAAAAAGGACCATAAAACCAACCACACTGAAGTGAAGCACACCGCTTCATGGTTCGGGGGTTGTGGTAAGCTACAGCAGACATTGTCCAGTATTTTCTGTGCTCTGATCGCTGATCCATAACATTAGAAAGTAGCAGCAGGTTATAGTAACACATTCCTGAGTTGTACAAATGTGTCAACTAATTGCGCACTGTCTTGTTAAAGTTAATGATTCAGCACCTTGTTAAACATGACAAATAGCCACACATCTGTAGTGAGGCAGCGGGCTTTGAATATAGTACATTAGCAGAGCTCAATGATCAGTTTTTACTAAGAGGACACATCATTCAGTAAGCATGGCAGAAAATAACCGAATAGTTTCAAACGAAAAACGGAAGCAAAGATAAATCAAAATCAACAATTTATTTTCTCTCTCCATAGGGATTAGGACAAACATTTACAAGAATTGTAACAGGGACAATACTGGGAGGAGGATTTAAAATCTCCTTTGATTTCCACCTGTACTTCTCTGTGGTTCACCAACTATTCCAGAGGCACTCTAATACAACGCAATGCAGCGATCTCTTGACTAAATATTCTGGAAAAATAATACTAATACTGGAGAAATGGCGGAAACAAAAGAACCGCTTGCTAAACACATGTACTGTAGACGTTAAGTGCTTCCAAACACATTGGGAGGACCAAACACAGTACAGGGAAGAGTACAAAACAATTTTGGGCTGAAATGAGGTGGAAGTGGAAGAGCATAGTTCAAAGCATTATCTTCCAACTGCACATCAGAGATGCAAACATCTCCAGTTTTTACAGATGAATCATTGAATGTCATCTTTATTGGCAAAAAACATGTGGTAACATGCACTGCTGTTGCCACAAGATGAATCTTTGCAATGCATTATCGTCTGAAATCCTGACTTTCTACAGGGCTCAAGTGCAATAGTTAGTCCTAACTCTGGCATCATGTACATTTTAACTATATGGCTTACAAGGTAAACAGGTCCATATAAACTAGAAAGGTACATCTTTCATTAATCAAAACTATGGTACAGCAAAATATTGGCAAAAAAACTACAGAGCTAAGTAACTTTATGTAAACAATGGTATATCACTGTACAGCTTATCCTAACATGGTATTTACAGGTCAAGTTCTCTTTTACTAGCTAGTTCCCATGTACACAGGGTCAAATGTAAAGGAAAAAACACAGTGTGATGATGACACTGTACGTTAGGCAATTTCAACCATCCCATCTACTTGCTAAGAACTGGATTAAAAGAGAAGAAACCCAACAAAACGGCATTTGAATCTACATACTTGTTGAATTACCCATTGCCTTCCTCCTCATGTTACATGTAGAGTTATTTAAAAAAAAAATTCATACATAAGGCAAGGATAGCTAAGGAAGGTGGAGGCATCACATTCTTTGCAAGGGATTACTGATATAATAGATGGGATACAGGTTGATGGTTCTTTGGGTTAAATGCACTTTTCGAGAGTTTCACTTGTTTGTCACATGTAACAAAAACACATCCGAGTGCAACAAAGGGGACATGTCTAGTTCTGTCGGGAAAATGTGCAAAATCTGCTCTAAAGCAAAGTGACAGTGTTGCAAATTCTAATGTACAAGGTACTGGGAGACGTAAGGGGTCGTCACGAGAGACGCCAGTGCAGACCCTCCAAAATACTGTATTTACAAGGCACTAAGGATAAGATTCAAGGGCCACACATCCAGTCCTTTAACAGCCTCCTCAGTCCGGTCGGAATATAGGATATTTCGGTAGGAATTCTATAAGAATCACCTGTAGAGAGAAAAAGACAAATTATTATTTAATATAAATTTAACTGCAAGATGTTTAGAACTGTTCTAACTTGAGCTGAAACTATCAGTCAATTGACAGAAAATTAATCGATAACGCCTTATTTAAAGAACTATGTGACTTGGTAATAATTACATGAAAGAGAAATGTTTGACAAAGCAACCCTCTCTAAAAAATTAAGTTTATATTCAACTAATTCGCAACAGCAAATATGTTTTGAAGGAAAAGTAATGCTGACCGGATTAGGTTTTCTATCAACATAATCCAGAAATGTTGTTTATTTCCTCATCTGGCAAGTTGCAAAAATCCTGAAAGTATCTCATTCTGTACAATACAATATCTGCTCATAGTGACTACAGCATTATTAACCTCTTTTTATAGTTAGCTTCTCCAATGTGAAGATTAGTTGCTTTTCTTTGTCATATATTGACAAAGAGATAGATTAGATTGTAAACACCTTGTTTTGGACTGTTGTTCAAACAAAAAAAGGTTTTCTCAAGACTCTTAGAGATGTCACCTTTCTCATTATTTTCTGATATTTTATAGCAAACATGCTTGATCAATTAATCAAATAAATAATCTGCTGATTAATCGCTAATAGAAATAATCAAAACTGTTCATGAAAAAACTTAGAGCCTACTTACGTATTCCATCATATTACTGCTTTCACATTTTCTTTTACTGAGTTTCCAGTGCAGCCCCAGCTGATGAGAGAAGAAAAGACACAGACACAATGAATGAGTATCGCTCTCACCCTCAAACAGACACGCACACAAACACACCCACACAAAGGAAAATCAGTCTGAAATCTCCCCTTCAGTGTCGGGGGAATTTGGCAGCAGGGTTGTCTGGTCTCACTGAGGTCAAACTGTGGCCAGACACCCTGAAGAGCTTCCTTTATGCCTTTGCACAGCTACTAGCTGTAATTTGTTGCTGCGAGACAAAACAAAATTAACATGGCATGTTACTGCTGACCTTGCGGTCCTCTCAGACCTTGTGCTCCAGATCTGACTCACACTGCTTTGAGGGACGTGTTAGAGGGTTAGAGTTTACAAAACAGATTAATGGTCATTATCCATCATGATGATACTCAACTTACACTGCACATCTGACACAGACAATTAAACACTTTCACACAGGTGCTAATGTGCAATTTGTCGTCTTTCTTACCTTGTGGTATAAGCGATTATTTTCCCACTCTAACAACTTGTGAATAGACCGTCTTGTCTGTTGGAACAGAAAACAAATGCATGTATATTAATGCAAGCACCAAAATACTCATTACTCAGTTTAACACGTTAACAGGTAACAGTAAACAGCCACAATGTTAGGATTTATGGACTGAACTCCCAATTTACCAGCTAGTAATTTCCACTTTGTTGTCATTAATTCTGAGTGGTAACACCACCTTTAAACGACACAGCCATGAGCTGGGCAGGACAGGAGCTGTGCAGCGCTATGCGTCATTTCTACACACAGCCACTAATTGAACATGAGTTGTTATTACCCTCTACACTTAAACCAATGCAACTGAATTGCTATAACAGCCCCTGAGTAATCAGCGCTGATGTAAGGGAGAGTTAAACTGTCCAACTCGTGTCACAGGAGGTCTGGGACTTACTCTCTTGTTGAGGCAGATAACAGGCCATAGACTGCAGCCTACTGTACAGCAACAACACAGGCAGCCGCAAAGAAGCCACTTCACATTCACAGGCAAGTTCTTCTTCAAGCAAGCATTCACCCTGCTGATGCTGGTTTTGAATTCTTCTGGCGCTACCTAGAAAATAAAGAAAACGCATGGATGTGTGTATACCAAAATAAACAGTATCTAGAGGGCCTTTGCAAAGAAATTATTAGAACATTGAAGCAATAATTGCACAGAGCAAAAGGGGAAGAGACAATTCAGGTTTTTCCAGGTGATGCAGACGTGAAAGATTCCTAATTGCTCAAAAGTAAAGCTGTGCACAAAGATCAAAGCGCTTTAGAAAACCAACAGGTAGATATTTGCAAATGTTGTCCAGAGATGAGATCTCCAAACACTATGCCTCTGACTTGCTAACCAAGCTCTAGATTGTTCAAGGCAAGGAGGGACTCAAAGGAGAGATAAGCTCAGTGCCTGTGGCAGCGGCGGCCAAACAACTTGAATGGATGCTCATTCCTCGCTGAGTCTGTACGCCATAAAACAGGGGTCGTAATCTTTTATGACAGGATGCAAAGGTCTCTTTGCAAACAGCCAAAGACCTCAGAATAAAGCCCAGCAGGGCCTGATCTGCACCCTTCAATCATCATAATTGTGACCTCATCCATCACATGTCACCCTGGGTCACAATACTGAAGATACTTTTTATTGCCCCACACTTCCCTCTGCCTGCTCTTACCCCTACATCCTTTTTGTTTTTCTGCGTCCGACCCAGGAAGCTTTCCTTTCTTGTCTACGGCAGAGTCTTCATTTCATTATTTTATCACCTGGAGCTAAACCCTCAAAAACACTGGGATCCCCGCCAACTCATAGACGGCTTACTCATTTACAGAGCTGGACAGCAGCACATTCAGGCTCTTTTCTATGCACTATGGTGCGTTAGTTGAAACGCAGCTCCACCAGATCAAAACCACTTGGAGAAGTTTGAATGGGTTGGTTTGGGGAAGTTGGGGCTGTTAAGGGCCCAAAAGAACAACAGAATCACTGTGGCTTTAATGGCTTAATTCTTCCTCCTTGGAATTGAACAGAAAGCCTGTAAGACTGAAGTACAAGAAAACTAAAAAAGCAACTGTACCTTTCCCGTGAGAACAGAGGGAAATTCTGTGTCAAATCTGTTGCTCAGTCCAAATCTGAAAAAAGCAACAACAGACAAAATGTGAGCATTGATATGGTAATAAAAATGTATTTAAAACTAAGTACAAACTAAGTACAAATACTGCTGTTACTATGAACAAGATGAGAACAGAAATAATCTAGGGCATAATTAAATTGTTTAATTATGTGATGAGACATAACGTGCTAACTTACAAACTATTTATCTGGCACAGTTTTTTCAAGTTTATTTTAGTTGACATTAAGATAAAGGGGGGACAACCAACGTATACAGAATAAAGACTTATTGCTATTATAGACCTTGATGTAAAAAGAGTAAAGATGCAGGCGTCCAGCTAACTGGAAGAGACATCATATTACCAACACACCAACACAATAATACTTATATCATCATTAGTAATAATACTTCAAGTCAAACATCCAAAAAATGTATTACAAACAAATTATAACTCGAATGAAAAGCGCACACATCCAAACTTCTCTTAAGGCATTTGTGCTTTATTTTACAGCAGTGGTCTGATTGGTGAGAACTGACCAGACTTACTGTGACACTCACATGGGTATTGCGTGATCACTCCTAATAATTAGCTTGTATTTATCTATATACACAGGCATGTTCACACCTTCATCTTTACCAGCGGAAGATCATTTGTGCTTGAAAAGTTGTCGTGTCCATGTAGAATAAAAGAAGAACTAGGAATGAATGTATATTTTCAATTCTCAGTGGGCACATTAGCACTGTTGGTTTACTGTAACATCCCTTGATGTTAATTTTGTTTCTAGAGCTGCAACAATTAATCATTTTTGTTTCAACTATTAAATTAATTGCCAACTATTTTGATAATTATTTCATTGGTTTGAGTATTTAATTAAGAAATAAAGTTTAAATTCTTTTGCAGCTTCTTAAATGTGAACATTTACTGGTTTCTTTATTCCTCTATGACAGTAAAGTAAATACATTTGGGTTGTGGACAAAACAAGACCTTTAAGGACATCAAGGTCATCTTTGATGGACATTTTATAGACCAAACAACTAATCGACAGATTAATCAACAATGAAAATAATCACTAGTTGCAGCTCTAGTTGTTTCTTCTATATCACTTTACCACAAAGTTTCCCATGTTCACAAAGCTCAATAATAAAACCCATGTGAACACTAACACATGGGAATGTGTTATAAAATTAATATCCTCACTTATTTTGTCTATTTAAAATCCAAAGCTGGCTAAGAAAGCTGAGAAAGGTTTCACCATCTGCTAGACAGGTTAATGTTATGATGACAGTGAAAAACATTTTCAACTTACATGCAATTATTTCTCTGAATAAAACTCCCTGGACTACAGCATGACGTCATATCGGGGGGACTGACAAGGTACAATTTGTCATTACCGAAATTTTAAGTCCCTTCATGCTACACACACAGAAGTTAGCATATAATTAAGTGTAAATTAGAATATGGTAACATATACAATAAAACAACAGGATATATATATCACCCTGAAAAACTGCGGCAGCCTCAATCAAAAATGTAGCTGAGACATCCTAATGTAAACAATGATAAAACTAGCAATAAAAATGGTCTTAGACGGTGATTAAGCCGGAGACGTTGAGTTGACTTGGCAGATAACTTAATAATGTCTGTGTTAACAACATAAGACGGAGGTTGTTGTGTTATTCTGCTCGGTTATAACGTTAGACCTCTAGCTAACGTTAACAGTACATCAAATGTAAACTTGCCTACCACTGAATATCGGTTGCTAGCCTTACACAACTGTTAAAGCTATGTCATAATAATATTGGGCAAACCAACTATCCTCTTGACAAAACATATGGCTAACTGTTGACGTTAGTTGTTTTGTTTTTGCGGTAGCTAGCATGCTAGCATGCTAACCAGGCTAAAGTAGAAGACACCAAAACAACAAAGCGACAGCGGGACAGACAGCAGCGACAGAAACGGCTCTGCTTACACTGTGATGTGCCCGGCCCCTCGCATAACCACAGGCTCCGGACAGTATCTGGGTAAGTGTTCCTCGCTCACTACGTGCTCATCCTCTTCGTCTTCCAACTCATAAATGGTATCAAAGTCCGCCATGTTGGGTAGTAAGACGCTCATGACGTCTCCTACGGGGCTGCGCACAGACGCACGAGCGGGCGCGTGGAGTTAAGAGCGATCACTTCCACTCTGTGTCCAGAACCAGAGCTGGAAATCATCATCAAAACGACCTTTTAACATCAGTGAGACATAACAGATGTGGATAAGTAGAATCTGTTAGACCCAAAACTTAGTAACAGAGTGATAAATTCTGCAGTTTGCATTCATTAATTCTGACATGGGTCAAAGTCCTCCTCCCAAAATAGCCAGTCTAGCCACATGACTATTAACATGTCACTTCCACTAAATAGGCTTACGCATGAACCTACACTTTGAACACACTAAAACAGACCAATGTCAAGTCTACATGCTAAAACGTTTTTATAGCCTATAAGATGTTTCCCTGACATTGAATACCAAATTAAAGTGCACCTGTTGAGATAGTAGGCTACCACAGGCCTGTCTGATCATAACCATAAATGTAGGCCTACCATAGTTTACAAGAGTTAGATAAAGATTTGTGGCACATGTCAAGTGTTATACAGAACAGGAAAAAAAGACGCTCCATGATTTTAATTGTTATAGGCCTAGCCTATTCATTTGTGTATGAGGAATGTCAGAGGTATGCATATGCATGTCCAAGCTTCCAAGAAATAAGAGAAACGACAGGTATATTCCAAAAAAAAAAGACATTTTATTTACACTTTGAGCACTGCCATCAGACGACCGTCGTACCCTATCATTCAACAGCTGTTCCTGCTTTACTAAAGCAGGTAATATTGTGCTGGAAAAAAAAGATTTGTCACGTTTGTCCAGTTTGGCATGAGCTACATACAATCCAGTTTAAAACGTCATTAAAATGTCCCTGAATTCTCATTTTATTCACATACATGTCATCACATACAACAAAAGGATATTTATATCTTATTAACTCACAAACAATTTAAAGCTTTTAAGTTTGAAACACGTCAATTTTTACGTTGTTTTTAACCCCACGTTATAACTATTCTATAAAAAGCAATATTTCAAGAGCCTCCAGCATTTCGTTGCTATAAATCAAATATTTTATCCACAGCTTTGTGCAGTTCAGATCTTCTGGCTGCCTATCAAGTGTCCTGTCAGCGTGTCGGAGTGCTCAGTTATGTTAGATGGTCCAGAGGGGGAACTGCTTTACTGAGTCACAGTCACTTGCTGTATATTCCTGATAGATGGCAAGGTGTTCATTCCCTGAGGAGGGTACAGAGAGCCGTGGATGTCTGTGGGACTGAGAGACCCCGGCACCGGCAGAGGGCTCACCGAACCCGGGTCACTGTGCACAGAGCCCCCGCTGCCGTCAGACTGACCCAGCTTCTTCTTGATCATTTTCCTCTCTTTGGCTCTGCGGTTCTGAAACCAGATTTTCACCTGAAAAAGCCCAAAGAAATGGACGTTAAAGCGACATTTTTGGGTGTGTGCTACCTCATTTAATCTCCAAGCATTTCTATATCGCTTAATTAAAACACACCTAAATTAATAATATAAAACAATAATTAGGCTATTAAGAATAATGCTACCTCGTTTGAATTCCATGCCAGCCCTTTATAATTAAAATAAAATACATTTAAAAAGATAGGTCTATAGAGTGGAAAACACTGTCAATGAATAACAATAACTGACACGTTTAATCTCCATTTCATTACTGGGGGGAAAAAATGCCCATTACCCAATAGATATAAATAACTAACTGTCTTTGTCCATAATTTGATATTATTTTCTGCTGTCATTTCAAATTGATAGTAAATATGAAAACCTGTGTGTGCACATGAGCGTTTATATTTCAAAAATGTCAGGCACTATTAATAACATAATCTATTTGTAGGCCTATGTTTGACTTATTATTTAACATGGAATAATTGATGAATTGATAATAACTAAAGACAACATGTCAGGGGTTAAGGTATCTTTAAATATATCCCAGGCAAATTTCTGAATCCTGAACGTAAATATGCAGAGTTTCAACAGCAAAAATTTATTTTGACAACACTGACATCGTGTAAGTTACACATATGAAAACAATCCTACATGTCTAAATGGTGCCTTTTAATGCTCATACATGACATAGGTAGCCTATGTCATACGTTTAAAGCACTCATCGCTGCTTTCTGCAATGAAAATAAACCAGAATCGTTTCATACCTGTCTTTCCGACAAACCGAGGTTGACAGCCAGTTCAGATTTCCTCCTGATGGTGATGTATCTGTTGAAATGAAACTCCTTCTCCAGCTCCAGCCTCTGATGGTCTGTGTAAACTACCCTGTATTTCTCCTTCGTTCTTGTTTTACCTGCGAACAAGAAACAAAAACACACAGCATGAAGATTGTGCAGGTAGGTGGTTGAACTGGAACATTTATACTGGGGAGGCTGCATGCCAAGACCGGCCTATCTGCACACGGCATCTTTATTAGCTGCCCCTTAAATCCACATCTCTTTGCTCTGGCTACAGATACGCAAATTGGGCTTCATCTTGCTTTGATGACAACTGTAGAACAGTGAAATTCAAACAGCCAGCAATCAGATCCTCCAGAGACAAGTTAAAAAGAAACACACGACACAGGAGTTAAGAAAAAAACATCTTCAAAGACGTAGCATTAATGCACATTATTCCACCTTAAACACCTCCAGACAGTATGTGGGTTCTTCAATTTTTCAGGCCTGCTATAGGTGTTTTTCTTTTAATGTATGTACTTTGAAAACAAATGGCTGACATTTTAAAAATGATATGGACACCCATATCCTTACAAAAACCATAAAATAAATTGATCTAACGAATATGAATTAGTGTAACACAGTAGGGCTGGGTTTTCCCCCCTAGACCCTCATAATTAAAAATATTCGATTTCAAACTGTAATTTACGCCAACGTAAAGGCCTACTGTATGCACGACTCCACGTTTGAGACGTTGGCTGTGAAAAACGTCACTCTTTCCGGCAATATAACTCTTGGAGAGGAAGGGAGGTTGGTGCATATCAAAGTGAAGAGGTGTTGAAAGCAAAGGCCTCCGCCTGGATATGACGGATAACACTAAAAACACCAAACAATGTGACAGGGAAATCGACCACACATCTCCAATGACATTAACATCACAACTGGGCCTGGCGACGGTTCCTCACACCTCCTTTTTTATTTCCATCACAGGAGAGAATACAGTAATAGACTGAGCTGATGGCCTTCAGTCCATTTTCTATCAAAATTATGAGATATGGAAACGAAGTATGGACACATTTGACTGAGTCCTTGTGGTGCGAGTCTAATGAAATTCATTAATATTATGTTATGGAGGCCTCTTCAATCACATCCTTTAAATGTTCTCATTCTGTAAACATTTTACACTCTGTTAACCTAAATGCAAGCAACCTCTATATGGCAAGTGTCAAAAGACCAGCGTTTCCTTATGTTCTTTCAATTTCTGTCAAGTTCTTTCTACTGTTGGCATTTCAGCATTTTCACCAACATTATGTCTGATCTATTGATGGTAAGTCCATGTTGCTGATTAAACAAATTCGATACGCTAGAAAAAAATATTAAAATGTGTGCGTAAAATCCAGTTGGACTCAAGGAAACACAAACTCTTGGGAGCGCAAAAACCTTAGGTTTTAGTTGCAAGAAAAGCAAAGGAACGCAGATTAGAATAACATAATTTTGGCACATTGTTTAGGATGATGAACTCACCTGTAGAAGATGATTGCGCCGTTTTACTCATCCACTGGAATGAATTGCGTCTCTCTCTATCAGGAGAAAGTTGTGCGACAGTAACGTTGTCCGGCGGCGGCTGTAACACCGCAGATCCTGGAGGATGCATATGACTGTACTCAGATGGGCAGTAAGGAACCTGTCCAGGAGAGGAGTTGTTCATGGGTGTAGGAATAGTATTAGGTGGTCCCAGACTGTATGCGCCCCAGTCCTCCCGTGGAGCGCCATATGCAGCTCCCCAACTTCCCGCAGACTGTGCGTGCGTATCCATGTTTGGCACATGATGGTATCCAGTAAAGTCTGGGTACTGTGGTGTAGAAACAAAGTTCTGTGGAGGCAGATTGATGCTTGATCTTCTTACTGGCCCTTGGTGATACATGCCGCTTTCTTTATCCAGAAGGTATCCCACATACATGATTTGTACAAAAAAAACAATGAAATGTAGTAATAGCAGCAAAGGGAATTATGTGGCCTGTTTTAAGGCGACATTGCTGCCCTGAACTTGTTAAAAACAATCCTTCTGCTGTTTACTCCAAATGTGTTCCCAAAGTGAAATGCGACGTAGTTCCAGTCTGTCTCCAGTCTCACATGATGTGGCTCTGTTGACAAAATGGTAAGGTATACTAAGGCCTGCCTGACGTCAGCCAACTCCTCAACTCTTGGAGATTTGCATTCAAATGTGAACTGACCGCTGCCGCCGGCACAGCTGTCCCCTTGCGGCTGTCCTGTAGCGCGTCATCATCTGACAGTGGGCCTATCCTGAACACGAGTTCTCCTCTCCATGAATATATTAACACCGCGGCCTATCAGATGCACATGCACGAACCGACAATAAACCGAGGCAAAGGCCTGTGCGTTATTGCGCGCAGATATATTTTCTTAAGCACTTACTTTCTTGTGATAATTGAGTTTAACATTAACAGAATATAGATACTAAATTACACATTAGTCTATGAGTTTTATCTAAATCCAGAACATTTAGCACATTTTTCACATCGTTTGGATATAAAACTTGTTATTTTGGGAACTCAGCTTCCAACCACGCTTCACGCGTAAACCCCAGTTGTATTTGTTAAGATATTCACTTGCAAACGAGGTGCAAAGTATGAGAGACTTTCTCTTGAAACAAGCCGGACCTTTCGTATTCCGTGTTCACACCTCAAGGTCGCACTTCGCAGCTAATTCCGGTTACAAGGAAACTCCAACAACCCCCTCTGTGACAAACAGCGGCCCTCGACACATCACTGTCCCCGCTGCCCCTGAAATTACAGTGGATGTATTTTTCTGTGATCATGTCACCAGCCAGATTAAAAATCACAGTTTTCAAAACGCATTTGGACATGGTTCCTTAAAAGTGCCAATTACTCTGCTGCAAGCATGCGCTGGAAACTAAAACATTTAGGGCAACAGCTTTAATTCAGTAGATCAAACAAACCCACTGAGCATAAATCTGAAAATGCCAGTTCAAAAGTTTTTTCCCCCGGCCCAAGTCTGAAGTGTACTCCTGTCTGTATTGATCATTGTGGTTGGATAACTTTATGCACCATTTGAGGAGTACTAGGCCAACTAGAAGTCTACTTATTCTCTTATTCTGTCTGCTCTTGGTATTTTTCTGATTAATTTGTTAGCAGTCTGAGGGCTTATTTAGCAGAGTTGACGGATTGGTTTGTCTAAAGTCATAAATGCTGATGAATGTCTGAACCATCTGGTTATGGAGTGGGCCTCTGACAGTCCACGGCCAGTCAGGTCTCTGATTTACACAGTTCAGTCTGTCAGTCTGCTGTCTGTTTAAAGAGCCAGTTCAGGATCTACTGTGACACGTTTTTGCTTGTTTCCCGACTGTTGGCTTTAATAGAAACGTTAGTGTACACCGTGGTGCAGTGTCAATCTGTCAATAGCACAAGCACGAATACATGCACAATGTCTTTACTCTTGAAGGACCCTACACATTTTAACAGGGTGATGATAGCAGGAATTCCGGTCATGAAGACTCCATGCACAAAAATAGATCGGTGAGATCAGGAGAATTCCTTGGGAATCACCACACTAAGAATAGCACTTTATTTCTCACTTCTTTATCTAAACGAGTTTATCTTTTCCCTGTCATATATCATCCACTTTAGACTAAGCTACATCACTTCATCATACTGTACTTGCAACGAGGTTACTTTGTTCTGTCCTGTAGTTTCCAGTGTGCAGATTGAGTATTCAGATTCAGTGCTGCCCTCTTGTGGATTTCTGCAAAATCAGAAAACAGCTGCTGTAATAAAAATGGAGACTTGATATCTGTCTGACCACGAGTGGTGGAAAAAGTACATTTACTGAAATACTCAACTAAAGTACAAAAAAAAAAAGAAAAAAAAGAAAATTTATTTGAGTATTTACATTTTCTGCTACTTTAAGCTTCTACTCCACTATGCTACTTTTCAGAGGCAATTACTGTCCTTTTTACGCCCCTACATGAAGCTATCTGATAACTTTACTTTGCGGATTCAGAATAATAACACAAAATATAATCAACAAATAAATAATGATGTATTACTACAGGTTAAGATAAGATTGGGTGATTTCACATGCTAGCAGTTTCTAAAGTAGTTAAAATAAGCTCCACCTTCACCAGCTGCAATATTAAGGTGGTGAACACATTAATGCATCAATAATTTAAATCCAATATTACAATAGACATTATTTTGAAACAGGCCATTCTGCAAAATGAGTATTTTTACTTTTGGTAATTTAAATGTATTTTGATGATATTATTGTAGTACTTTTACTTTTAGAATAAAATTTAGATTTCAGGGCTTTAGGTAGGCTACAGAGTATTTCTACATTGTGGTATTATTACTTTTACTTAAGTAAAATATTGGAGTAGTTCTACCACTCCTGACCACTCACCGGACTGTTTACCACAAGAGGGCAGCCTCCACCAACAAACACTTCCATGATGTATACCATATTGTACAGCACATACAGAGTAGACTATTACAATATGCATTATAAAGACTGATATATTCTGAATGACAAGACGTTACTGTAATAATCGCATTAAGTATGATGGTTTAAAGGGTAGAAAATACAGCTTTAATCTAAGTTTACAACAGCTGTTCCACAGATTTTAGGTAATAAATTACAAACAGACAACTGTATTTCTGAGCTGTCCATCTTAAGATAATATTTTATTTAGTAGTTCATTAGACAATGATTAGTTGCACATGTCTTAAATCCTGTCATTAGGAAACATCCATATATAAATTATGTTTTATCATCAGGTGCTTTTTGAGGCACCTTTCACTCAACTTAAAATAAATAAATGGAGCAGAATATTGAAACAGAAACTGCCTGAGTTACCATCAATCATGGAACTATCTTGATGACAGTTGTTTTATTGACAATCATCAGATGATCCTTCACCTCCTCATGTTGTCCTTCCCTTTCTCTGAATTCAAATTCAAATATTTGAGATGTTTGTGTGAGTAACATCAGAGGAAGTTTGAGGAGAAAGTATTTCTCTGTGACATGTCATCAGGTGATGCTTATTAAGTCTACCAGACCATTTTTTAAAAAGATATCACATGATGGAGGGTGTACACAGCTATGATTCAGAAAATAAGCTCATCATCATCACGGCTGCTGTGATGCTGCTAGTGTTGTAGTTGTTCTCTTATTCTAGTCTATGACATCAACAAGTCTGATGTTCAACAAGAACAGACTTGTTCAGAGTTACAGAGTAAATTGAGCACAGCAGTGATGGAAGATGTATGCACATCTTTTACTTAAGTAAAAGTAACAATACAACAATGTAGAAATACTTTGTTACAAGTAAATGTCCTGCATTCAAATTTTACATTAATTACTTTTCTAATTTTCTGACTGGTCGAGGAAGGCTGAGTCAACGTTTAGAGTGATGTGAGCAATCAGATTTATGTTTCATTATCACTGAAATACCTCCAGGTATTGCATTTGCATACTACAACAAGTGAGGATGAAGTGAAGTGCACTCAGTATATTGCTCTGAGTGTGAAGGTCCCTTCTTTCCCTGAGCTCAGCATAGTGTGTATGTTTAGCAGATCAGTGGTGAAGCAGCCCAAGAATTCAGTTTGCTGCATACCTTCATTGATGTTATACAAGTGGCCGCAGCGTTTCTCTGCAGGAAGAGAGTTAAAACAAGACCATCTGCTACTATTTTTAGAGAAACTGCCTACATGGCTGACACACAAGCAGCAATCCTTTATCTGTGAACTATAATATTAAACACACATAAAGCAGCATACTGCAAACACAAGTCATATTAAAATATTTTGATGAATTTAGTTAGGATATGATAGAAATACATGTTGGCAAGACTGTGAAGAATGTTTCACTTTTTGAGCTGTTTGTTTTGTTTTTTCAAGGGTGAGAGAACATGGTCTTCATCATGGGGGCAGGGATGAATTCAGATGTTTTGGGGGGAAAGGTCTGGGAAAAATATTTTCATGTTCACATTATTCTGTAGAAAATGAGGCCATTTGACTATTTTGAAGCCCTGAGATAAAAAAATAAAATATGGATAAACATTTAGATGGGAAGTTTACTTTTATTTTGGTTTTAAAAACCCCATAAAGGCACAAGTAGGCTTCAGTCTTTTTGTTGTTATTACTTTTTAGGCAGGTCTTTCATAAATCCCATAAATTGGGATCACCAAAGTCATTGGGGTTCAGCCTCTGGGTGGTACCATGAATATTTGCAACAAATTTGACAGCAATCCATCCATTGAGATAAATATTTCAGTCTGGACCAAAGTGGTGAAGCGACAGACCGACAGACAGAGTGACATTGCTATTCATCAAGCCGTGCTGCAAGCATGGCTACAAAGTTTTGCGGATGCAAAAGAACAGTGTGCAGCTTCTACAATTTTTTGCCTTAAAAGACTTAAAAAAACTACAAACTACCTACAGTTCTGACTGACACAGCAAACAACTGAACCCCAAGAAAAAAACTCGATGTGCAATAATCTGAACCACAACATGCCACTGCAAATGTAATGCAACAGAGGCCAGTTTGCCAGCCACCGCACATTTACAAACTGCTGGTGGCAGCAAACAGGAGGTTCTGATGTCCCACTTTTGGACTAATCAGCCAAGAGAGCCACAGAGCAGCGAGATGGCCAACAGAAGTCCGGCAGCACCAGAACCAAACAGAAATTCCACAGAAAGGGATTAACATGCAAAAAAACATTCATCTGAGCTCCAAAATAACCCCATGTTCACATTAATTATGCCACTGTGAACAGCATTTTTGTATGAGCACTCTATACCCCCCTTAACCCCTGCTAGAGAGGTAAACAATGGGGGCAAGTGGATGAGCTGGTTTCATTGAACTTTTGCCTTTGAATGGGCATTGATGAAGCTGAAGGCTCCCAAGGTTGTAGGCATGACATAATTTCGTAGCAGATCTCTGGAAACTATTTGAAGTCAGACAATTTACTGATATACCTAGGCTCTGAAGCAGGAGGTGATCTGACACAATGCTCTAATTTGAGATAAGTTTTCTGTCTGTCATCAACAGACCAACAGGGAGTGACAGAGCGGGGAACACATGCTATGAATAAAGTAAACATTGTTCAATGTTTCTTTTTTTTCACTCCACCGACATGCCAGCCTGTCAAATTTAAATTCAGACCGACAATACAAGCTGTCTGAAGTTTTCATAGAAAGTGTTTTTAAGAGATCCATTAAAACTGTTTGAATTGAGCTTCATTGTTCTCACTAATTCACAACACATGTGCGTCTCAACCAGAATAACATTTAAAGTTCTTGAAACTTAAGCAACATCACATATCCTGTTGAATTCGTTACCGTAAATTGCACAGGTGGCAATGTCAGTTCACCGCTTTTGTTCAGTCTGAAATATCTCAACAAGCATTGGATGAATTGCCATGACATTTTGGACAGACATTAATGATCCCTACTGACTTTAATGATCATCTGACCTTTCCTCTAGTGTCTCTAGGTTTTGAGTAAAAAGTCTCACTAAGCATTGGATGGATTAACCTGGCACACATATCCATGTTCCCCATGGGATGCATTTTAAGAGCTTCTTTTGGATCTGCAAAATTACTGACATTCCCATCAGCCTCAGCTGTATTTTTTTTGTTAGTGCTAATTAGCAAATGTTAGCATGCAACGTCGCTAAACTAAGATGGCAAACATGGAAAACATTATATTATGTGATAGTGACAGTGTAGGCTCAACAGCTCCACAGTTCCACGGCATGCATCTTAACCACTGGGCTGCTGAGCACCCCCAATAATATTTTACTCACTGTCACTGTGTAAAAATGATTTTGGGACCAGAAACTTTGATTTTACCTTTTTTGAATCACACCTTCCCCAAATACATCTCCTTCATCATGCCAGAAATCCACATGCTACAACACATGACAATATATCAACCTGTTGCTGATCTGATGTTTGTTTTTCCCCCTTCGCCCTTTGACCCACAGTGGTCCTGAAGCCCCATTATAGAAGAGCCTTTATTTGCCACTACCTGTTGTTGGCTCGCACTTGTACTGCTTGTTAACGGTGGACTGAAGTTAGGTATTTTAAGGGGACAGTATCCGGCTCATTGTTGTACATTTAGGTGAGAGGCGCTTATGTGGCCTACCCACCATTCACCTTCTTGGGCAGGGGTCTGGGAATAGCATTCTATGGCTGTTTATATGGGGTGGGGGACGCCTTTGTGCTGTTTAGTTGACTGGCCCCAAAACAGTGTATGATAGGATTTCAAGCTGCACAGATTCAGTTTTAGAGGTTTCCTGAATTAATTAACACCTCTCCCTCTGTGATTAATGGAGTGTTTTGCAGCTGTTTGCTTTGAAAAGCGGCTGTGGGAGTGCTCCAGCAGGGGAGAGGTCATCCTCATGAATGCAATAGTTAAATGAAAGAAACAAAAACAGACTGCTCTATAATATCTTTGCATTGTAACTGAAAGTCCTGACTCACTGACCAGATCCTGAATAGGGGATCGTCTGTTGCTCTACCTCTTGTTTTCTCCTTAAAGTTTATGTTTTGTGTAATATTCCCTTGTCCAAATTGATTGTCTATTCTATAAACATAAAGGGAGTCATATGTTGAACAGACTATAAATCCCTCCATGGCAAAGTATTTTTTTCTTTGATCAATATAATAGAACAGACTTCACTAGGTCTTACAGGATTGTAGTTAGAGTCAAAACACCTGACAGATTTATGCTCATTATGTTTCACTAGTAATCGTTCTGGGGTGTTTATTTCCCACCTGGTGACTTGCTGATTGTTAAACAATTACAGGACAGGATCACATTTTTTCAAGTCTGTCTTAAAACAATGCTCTCATGCTCATGCAGTGGTGGAAAAAGTACTCAGATCATTTACTTAGGTAAAAGTAGAAATGCCATGGTCTAAGAATACTCCATTGGAAGTAAAAGTCTTGAATTCAAAATGTTACTTAAGTAAAAGTATTATCAGCTAAATTTACTTAAAGTATCAACATCAAAAGCAGACATTATGCAGAATGGCTCATTTCAAAGTAATATTATTTTAGAATATTTTACAATTCAGTTTTTCTCACCAATGAATACATGCAAAAGCCTTTTAATGTTGTATGATAATGTAGATATTTTGTTTACTACTGGCTAGATTAGTACTATAGTACTACATCATATCATATGAGCATATCATGTGTTTTTTTATGTAAAAAGTAATTAGCAACTGTGTCATATAAATGTAGTGGAGTAGAAAGTTAATTTCTCTGAAATGTACTAGTGCATTAGAACTATTAAGTAGCATGAAATGAAAATACTTAAGTATGTCAAAACTGTACTTAGGTATTGTACTTCAGTGAATTTACTTAATACATTCCACTACTGCCCACATGTCCCTATACTTCAGCAATCTCAGTTTGACAAGGAAAGCAGATATCTCCTGAAGTTTGAATCTTTTAAGTATGAATTTCTCTCAGCCAGGAAGATAACCACTTGATTTGGCTAAGTTGGTTAAAACATCATATTGACTTGTGTTAAACTGCAGCTCTACACAGAACAAGGACTAGATTTTGTCCTCCATCAAATCACTTTAGAAAAGGATCTCTTTACAGCCTGTATGAACAGAAGGAACAATAAAAGTGATCAATAACTCTTTTGGTGTTCTTTTTGTCTACATGCAGCCATTTGAGAATTGCTTTAAGATAGACATAAAAAATATAAACCTGTACTCTGACGTTTTTAAATTACTCATATGACCAAGTTTAAAAAAAAATTTATACTTAGGACAGATATAGTTTATCAAATATGTTACTCACTGCTAATAATAATCTTAAATTATGTACCCAAGGACAGAGATGGATTAATTCATCAAAAAGGGAAAATACATGTTTTGTACAAGCAGAGGTGATGTACAAACTGCAGTGATTGATTTAATGATTTCTTCTTCATTATAAGTCTCCCATCTGACAGGGATTACATTGGTGAAAAGTAACTGAGAACAGTAACTCAAGTACCATTTTGTGTGATTTGTACTTTCAGAGGAACATACTGGACTCTTTTTCTCCACTACATTTGACAGCCATAGTTACTAGTTACTTTTCAGAGTATTAACACAAAATACAATCTCAAACTCACTTACAATGTTTGATTTTAATGAATTAGTAGTTTAATAAACTCTCTGCAGTGTTTTTGCTCAGTGGCAGTGCTGCTCCCTGGCGCAGTGAACCATGGGAAAGGAAGGAGAAGGGAAATAATCCTGCCTGTATGGAAAAACACTATGTGTAAGTGCAGATACACAAACCTGTTTGTGATCAAGAGAAAACATGACAGTCAAGAACGCACCCTCCCCCCTCCAACATCCTTCCCTTGTTTGTTTGTATCTCATATTCTGGAAATAGTCAGAGGTTGTTTATATGTGTTGGGGTGTTGGGAACTCACCTTACAGGAAAAATAGTAGTAAGTGGAGACATTCAAGGGCCCAACCTGTCCTGTGGCGGGTGGTCCCCTCCGACACACCCAGTGGCGGTAAGCTGGGGCATTGTGCCCCCCATAGGAAGTGTGTGTGGCGTCCTCCAGTCGTGACCAGGATGATTAAGAGTTCCTTCCTTTCTTTCTCGGATGGGCTTTGTCCCGGTGAACAGACATGCTGCCAACACCTTGTCCTTGCGAGGAAGTGTGTCTGTCACAGTCCAAGGAGCAGCGGAGGGGCTGAACACTGAAGGCACAGTCCAACACAAACAGACCTTTTCATTAAGGTTTGACTATTCAAATGGGAATAATTAAGTACCATTGGATTCTGTGGATCAGCTTGGTTAGAGTTTAAAATAGTCTGAAGACTCCGGTCATACTTGTTGTGCCGGTGGTTCCCAACATGGGGGTTGGGACCCGCTAAGAGGTTGCAGGATAAATCTAAGGGGTCATTAGGTGATTTACGGGAAATGAAGAGGGAAAAACATATTTCTACAACACAAATTCTTATTTTCCCACTTTTATTTAATTTTAGCTTTTTTTATGTAGGCCTTGTGCTGTCAATGCAACCTGTGGGTTGTAAGTAGACATTGTTCTGCTTTCAAGGGTCATGAGGCAAAAAGGTTGGGGTCCACTGCTAAAGTTTCCGTCATATTATGGGTTTTATTTCATTGGCAACACACTGTTTTATAGAAGCCCATTGATGTGATTGTGTATATTTTAAGTTTTGTTTGCTTGCTGTAGAATATCAGGAAAAGGATGAGGATAGGACTCTCTTAACGTGATTAAAGGTTCAGTGTGTAATATTTAAGAGGATCTATTGACAGAAATGCAACATAATATACATAACTATGTTTTCAGTGGTGTATAAAGACCTTACATAATGAACCATTATGATTTTATGACATTAGAATGAACCATTTCCATCTACATTCACTACGGGTCCCCTAACATGGAAGTCAGCATGTTGTGCCGCCATGTTTCTACAGTAGCCCAAACGGACAAACTACTTTACAGAGTGTATTTCGTCTCTACGTTGAATACATATTAAGAAGAAGGAAGAAGCAGTTGTCGTCTGGTTTATCAGAAGTACAAAGAGAAATTTGGACAAATAGAGAAGCACACGTTTGCTCCTCTATTTGTGGTTTGGAAAGGGAGGGATGAGCAATGACTGATGTTGCATTTATGTGGTAATATATAAGACACAAACAATAAAACCTTTGGGTAGGGGTAGTCTATATTATATAAAGAAAATAAAAGAGGATCATACGTTGACAGTTTTCACAGCCTTGTTGCTGTTGGATTTAGAAATTAATAATGTAATATATATGTACCACCTCATGGAGAAAAGGTTCAAAGTTAAGTTTTTTACTGCTAAATTTACAATTGCCATTAGAATTAATACATTTATTTCTGCAGATTATTTTTGATTGAATTAAGCAAAATGGGTACAAAAATGGTCATATCATCACAAGAGTCTGCAACCATGCAGCTTTGTATTTTACCAAAAAATTGGATAGAGGGGATCATCGAAGTCATTAGGGTTCATCCTCTGGGAATCATGAATGTCTGTACAAACTTCATAGAGCCACACTGTAGAATGGATATGTTTTCCTCACATAAGTTTTTCAAGCATTTAGGAGTCGAGACTGCAAGTAATGTATAAATATATAGATCTTTATTCATTTATTTACTTCATATGCTCAGTTAACAGTGCTGGGGAACATTACTTTCATCAAAATTAACTTGTTACACTGAACAAAACAGAAAAAAAGCTAGGATAGTTAAAGCTACTGCAGGTCTTACTAGTCATGTTCATGTATGAAGAATATGCAAAAAAAAAAAAGAAAATCCAAATACATTTCTCTTGGCGTTCAGATTGAAACCTTGTTATGCTATTGTGATAGCAGTAACTAAAATGAAGACAGAATTATAAGAAAATGCTAGGTTCTAGAAGAACCGAGGCACTAGGATGCTAGGCTGGCAAAAAATAATATAAGAAATACTGCAAATGTTAATTTCCTACTATGTGCTAAATCAGAAATCTTTGTAACACGTTGCCATCAACACTGTTTCATATACCTTTTAGAATACAAAAATTATACTTGATAAAAAGTATCAGTGCATATTCACTTCATGTCCACATACAACACAAATTGGTCATAAACAAAACATTTGGAAATACACACAAAATATCCACTTTATACTGTAGTTTACTCACTGACAAATACTGTTTTCTTTAGTGGTCAACAAGCACAAGGTAGCCGCACTTCTACAGGGTGTGTGTACACTAATATAAGTGTGAACGAAGGTGTGGTCCACAGTACTTTCAATTGATCTGGTATTACAAATAAAATACTCTAAATACTATTAAAATGAGGAAATTTTACATGTTAACAAATAACATATAAAATTAATAACAGTGAACCAGAGCAGACTGGTGCTAACTTCACACATGGAGAGTTTTTGGAGCCTGCCCTGCAAGCTTCACTAACATGAAACGCACAATATCCACATACACGTTTCTACGGGAGCACAATCCCTCAGCTTTACTACAAGTGAATACAGCAGCAGCACAAACAGCAGATACATCTGGATTGAAATGTTAGGATGTTACATGTTGATATCAGGAAGGCCAAGCTGCAAAATCCTTTGGTTAACTTTTAAATACAAATCTAAAATGAACAAACAGAAGTGGATTACTAAGGGACAGTGTTTACGATCTAAATAAATACACAATTAATGTTACTAGTGCTTTTCAATAAACTGTTCCTATGACGTCTTATTCTCATCTCATGTTTGTAGCTCAACAACAAGGCTTTCTGCTCACTTTCTTTTTAGTTTGACCAAACAAAAATAACTTGAGGGTTTTTTTCAGTCGAAGGAGGAATCTACAGAAACTGTAGAGCTCTAATGTAAAGTCTAAAGCTGTCTGGTTTTACTCTCAGCTCTACCCTGTTTCCTCCATTAACCTCGATTAACCTGTGGTTTTCCGTAACCTGGAGAGCTTAAAAAACACCTAGCACTCACTCTGTCACTCTAGGTCAACCTGAGTTAGGTGAGCTGATATTTTTATGGAATTACAGGAGTGATGATACCTCAAATGAGAGACTTTCCATAATTAATAATCAATGTTATATTATTGTCCATCTGCTTTTTGTTTTGAGCAAAACTGGACTTTAGCCAACCTTTATATGAGCGGATGTAGCAACATTGCAAAAAACCCTTTTCTCATATAACTTTCCATTAATTTCCATTACTTTTTGAATAAAATTTAAATAAAAGTCTCAACATAAACTCAGCTATCCTCTCTCTCTTCTTTTCTGGATGTAACTCTTCATCATCAAAGGTTGTAGTTTATTCAGATCTGTGGTAAAATTGGAATCATTGTGGTTTGTTTTCACAGTAGATGAAAGAAATACCTGAGGCTGTTTTCAGCTGTTTGATAGATCACAGTGAATGTGGAACGGACCAGCAGCATTAATGTCTGAAAACTGGAAAGATATCAACAGTCTACAGGTTTCCTTTTGCTGCGCAGGAGACGCCTTGGAAGGTGGAAGATGCAGAAGTTACAGTCGAGAAGATTCATGATTCATTTCAAAGCGTCCCTTCTAAACACCGTAAGAGGGAATGTCATGTGTTTTCCTCTCAAACTTGGCTACAGAACAGTCCAGAGATAAAACAGAGGAGAACAAAGCAAAGGCCTTGAGGCTGTCAGTCAGTCAGGGCCGGAGCAGGAGGTTACACGGGTGGGGTGGAGTAGCGCACCACATAGTTGTAGTCAGGCGGCGGGCTATGACACTCCAGACCGGCGTCAAGGGCTGAGTCGTCCAGACTGAAGTCCAGGGAGGAGACAGTGGGTGGGAATCTCTCCTTCTCTGTGTCAGTCAGCACAGACTCTTTACTCTTGCTCATTGCCTTCATCCTGAAAACACAAAGAGATGCAGCATAAATATAACAGGGAAATGTCACCATACTAAGTCTGCTACCACACAATCTAATTCAACTCAAAAGCAGGTTTATAAACATAAAAACACATAAAACACACAAACAATTTATCCACATGCTTAAAAACAACTTAAAAATGCAAAATAATCTTTCACTTAAATCAAAATTGACACTTAAAGTAGATGCTGCTCAGTTAAAGCAATGCTGAGTTAAAGCACTTAGTCTATTAATGGATTAGTTCATCTACAGAAAATGAATCTGCAACTGTTTCCATAATGGAATAAATATTTTTTTAAAGTAATTTTTTAAGCAAAAAGGCCAAATATGCTTTGGTTTCAGCTTCTCAAACATGAGGGTTTAATGCTGATGACATGCATGAATGACATTTGATAAACAAAACATTAATCTATTAATTAAGAAAACAATCAGCAGATTAGCTTAATGAAACTAATCAGTTGGAGCTCTAATATCAATGAGTTCTAGCTTCTCCTAATTTTCTGTTCATTAGGACAGACATGCAATAATGTAAGTGGACGATGGCCCCATTATCCGCAACAAACAGACACTCCTAATTGCAAAAAAGAAATAAACAGTGTGGTGTGACAGGAGGAGAAATGACACAGGGCCCAAATGTTCCTCATGGGTTTTCTCAAAATAAATCTTTGATGTCCGTGTTAAGCGCCTCACAAAGCATTGATTGTTTATATTATTAAAACATATTTCAAATTATTCGGATGGCATAGCTTTTTATTTGTGGAAAAATTAGACAATCAGGGTGGAAATTGGTGCAGTCAGTGAGGATGGGTAAAAAAAACAGTTGTGCAGTTTAACTTAAATCAAGTATTTTCTCAAGACATCTAGCCTTGATCGCTCTGACACCTAAAAAGGCTGTTTTGATATTCCTTCATTTAAGAAATGCCTCGTGTGAAGCTGTGCAAACCTCTCCTTATTCATATGTGATGTAATCAATCATCCTGAGGTTTTCTGCTTCACTTGATGCTCAGAATATGAGTAATTGGCTTTTATTGTCTTTGGGGGTTGCTACGGGTACAAGCTCCTCTCTCAAGGCCAAAGGGTCAGCACTCAGCGGGGATCAGTGACGCCGATGTACTGGAATGCTGCCCTGATGAATAAACTACCTGGTAAAGTAGGCATCAAAAATAGTTAACAATAGTACAGTTTTGCCTTGCCAATGCCGGGCAGACAGTGTGCGTACAATTGGCAATTGAGCAACAGGAAACAAAATGAGTCAGGGTAGAAAAATGTACCCTGAGCTGAAACAATTAGAAGATTAGTTGTTTTAAGCAAAAATGTCAACAAATCAGCTTCAAATGTGAATATTAGCTGTTTTTCTTAGTGTTCTATGATGGTAAAATGTATATATATGGGGTATAGACTGTGAGATGCACAAAACAGGAGTAGCTTTTGTTTTTAATGTTTAATTAGTTTTGTCTACTAAAAATCTATCAAACTGTTGCTGACACAACTTCTCCAATATTGTTCAGTCAACCTAAGTTTGTGTTGTGTGCTACTGGCAAAAAGAAATCAGGCTAGAGGAGTGGTGAAGGCCAAGGGAGCAACAGGTGGACCTCAGCTACATAAAAGGACACAGCACAAAGCTGTAGCTAACGGGAGGACCTTGTAAACCCTCCTAAGTTCAAAGGTGGCAGTGATTGAGCGGTTGACCAGCAAGGAAGTCCTCCCCTCAAAATGCAAATCATTCTCTGCATGCCTGTGTTGAGTCTTTCTGCCACGCCGTAGCCCTGATGACACAAGCAGGCCTGTAATGAGTCTCCATAGACTTGACATTTTGAGTAAAATACATAGCAAGTGTGTGTGGGTGTTTGTAGAAGAGAGTTTGGTGAGCTGTAAATTTGTTATAGCGCATCAGATAGTGTCAATAACTCTGTTAAGTGTGTCTCATAAGTTACTTCCCCAGCAGTTGTTTACATGTTCCCTCTTAGAGCTTTTATGTTGTTTTCACAAGTTTAGACTCTTTCCTCTTAAACTTACCAGAGGTTTGGGAAACATGGAGATTTGCTTTAGGAAAATTTTATTTACTGCTGTTCCCCTTTCAAATCGTGGATTGTGACTAGGACCTTGGAGTGGAAGCCACAAAACGTTGAATTAAGTATTAGCAGTTGCTACTGTGCAGGGAACAACCACAAGGTTTAAAGCGTAATTACTGAGTTCAGAGGTTTGACCCTGTAAATCAACCCTGCCACTGAGCTGCTGTAAACTTAATATGTAAGCCTTGAGACACCTACAGAGACCCGCACAAGAAAAAGATTTACAGAAATTTAACTCAGATTTGACTTTATCCGCAAATAAACCCTAAATTGAGAACATACTGTCTCAGTTTTCCCCCCTTTTATGACAAATGAGCCACAGGATATTGGAGTACAGGCTTTTGTCCAACATCACTCCTTTGAGATTATGTGTGTTTACTACCAAGCATTTGCATTATACCAGGCAGCCATGACTCATAAGTTAAATCGGTCTGGGAGGTATCTCATTCAGGACTCTTTAAGTGAAAAAAAAAGGGGTTTTAGTGTGCGCTCTTAAAACAGCTAAACCTCAAGTGACGCATCCACTCTGCTTTTGTGCTTAGTCCCTCAGTTTGTCACCTTCAAGCTTTTCCCCCTCCCGCTTCTCCTTTGTGCCGACGTCTTCAGACAAAAAGAAATACTATCCGCTGAAGGAACTTGTGTGTGTGTGAGTGTGTATGACAGTTATAGCGTCTACATTCCAGCACAGCGGGAAGGTTTCCAAGCAGCTATTTAGCAGCCTCTTCCAGTGTGTTCGTGTGTGCTGATTTGTCACTTGCAGATCATGTGCAGGGGTGCTGTATGGTGCAGTGTACGTACGCCAGAGCCATGATGCTCAGAGGTCGGCCTGCCAGTGATTCGAGGCGCTTCAGAGTCTGCATGTTATCAGACGACAGTCCCATCCCACTGTCTGACTGACTGCCCTGAAGAGGATGCAGAGACAGACAGAGTGATTAATTAAAACCCCAAAAGTCGTATTTCCTTAGTTGTTATCCGAGGTAAACAAATAACAAATATCCAAACATTAGTAAGTAAACTTTATTTCTATAGAACCTTTAAAAACCAGAGTTACAATGTGATTCACTGGTCAATAGCATGAAATACAAAAAGCATTTCAGGGAATGGTCAAACATACTGAAATTACATAAATATAATATAACATAAAACCACTGAAGAGATAACTCAGCCTATACAAGTGCATTTTTAAAAGCTTTTATATTTTAAGATTATTTTTACTTTGATACCATTTAGTAATCAGGACACCCCTTAAAGCTTAAATGCGGCAGACACTCAGTTGACCTGATAGTGAGTGGGACTCCACAGTTTTGGAGCTAAAATAGTAAAAGCATGATCACCATTTGTCTTTAGCCTGAACTGAGGAACTTCATGCAGAAGAGTGAGCTAAACCACTAAGGGCTTTAATTAAAATCTAGAGAGAGAGAGATATTTTTCTGTCTGGTGTCAGAACCTGACAAGCGCCTTGCTGTTACATTTTGCACCAATTGCTCACTATTTCTGATATGTAGATAGCATGACTGAACAAGACTCTAAATGCGATGGTTGAGGTTGAAGTATCGTTAAAAACAACTCCTAGATTTCCGTCTCAGTGTTTTAAGTTAGCTGTCAGGGGTCAAAGGTGGGGGCTGATTCTGTTATAAATATAATGTGGACAAACTAAAGAAAGAAAGAAATACAGCTATCAACAGTTATCAACTTTGAACACTCTGTTTGATAGATAGGGTGAAAACCAATATTACCCTAAGATAAAAATAACATTATATCCTCTCATACAGTTTAATTGGGCCACTATAAATAATGACATTTATGTTAACCTTTCTACCTGAATGTCATCAAACTAAGTGCTTGGCTAAGGATACAGTAGAGCGCAGATAGTGTGTCTCACTCACCTCGTGGTTGTCATTTGTTCCATTCTCCATTGTAACCTCGTCAAAAGTTTTCACACTAGCAGGACGGATCTTGATGTTCCTGGCAAGAAAATATTTCCAGGGTAAGTCTCTAAAATACCCTAAAACGTTCTCTTTCTGTCTAGAGAATCCTTCTGATTACACTGGAGCCAAGAGGCAAAGTTCAGCAACAAAACCGCAGGAACTTAATCACTTAAATCAACAATATGTGGCATCTATGACATTGTACTTTGAAAACACACCTTGTTTACTTTGCATTTCAACACTCAAGAGGCTAAAACGACTGCTTAATTTAGCTTAAGGGGTAACTGTCATTATTGCTTTTCAACACCTCCTCAATAAACACACTTGCAGGACCTGTGAAAACCCAAGAGCTCAACAAATATTATTTTAAGTGGACATAATTCTTGAACCTGGCTCTGTGGTTTATGGTGACATTCCTCACAGGAGCCACAATGCTGAAAGCTCTCTGGCCATCAAGCAGCTGTGTGTATATTTCTTATCATATGCCAGTCAGGTCTCTCATTGCCCTCGGGTCAGACCTAAATGTTCTCCTGGTCGGGTTCAGTCTGAGTGCTACAGGAACACTAACGTTAATTGTTTTAGATATAATTCAGTGCAAAGTAGGAAAGTAATTCAGGCATTTCCTTTGCAAAACTGACACAGTGCTGTTCGCCTCTGAGGATAGGTTTACATGACTTTAACATAAGGTGATTTATTTCCTTTGAATGTCTTAACAAGTTCATAGTGGGGTGTAACAGATTTGAGCCAACAACGTTAAGAGTCTACAGCTAAGCTAGCAGCTCTCTGAGGCACAGCATTGCTTAAAGCTAAATGCTAACATCAGCATGCTAACATGGTGACAATGACAATGCTAACATATTGATGTTTCACGGGTGTAATGTTTACTGTGTTCACCATCTGAGTTTAGCGTGTTAGCATGCTAAGATTTTCTTATTACCAAAGTAAATAAAAAATTTTACCTGATAGTTGCGCAAGATCAAAAGTTAAGGAAGCAATAAAGTCATTACAATTCATCCTGAGGGTCTAAAGTCAGAAGGATTTATAGATGGAGACCATGAATGTCAAATTGTCCTGGCAATCCCTCCAACAGTCTGTCCAAGTACATTGCAGTTTCAAGTGTCAGTGATCCATGTTCTCACCAGGTGCTCCCTGAGTCGCGGTGGGACACGGGTCGCGTGGGCATCTCCTCTGACAGCACAATGTTGGAGGGGTCTCCCACCTTAGCTAGCAGAGCTGTGTTAATGGGTATGTAGTGCTTCCCCTCCTAAATGACCCAAACAGAGACAGAAAATCTAAGAGTACAGCCTATACAAACATACACATCCACAGGCTGTGGTGAGCAGCCAGAAAAACCTAAGGTCATGCCTAATAACTCCAATACGATGTTCATGAAGTTGATGGGGGAGACTGTGACCACCCTTCCTGCACTGTAACAATAGCTAGAGTCAAACCTCTTCACTGTTCTTTCTGTCCGGTCTAAACGTTTTCTCATAGAGATGGCTTTCACAGACTCATTTGTAAGGCAACATCATGTAGTTTTCATTTTATATGATGTGTGGTCTTGTCATTATCTCTTATTACTTCACTGGACCATCTACAGTCCTGTGTAATCTTTGCAGAAGTAGTGAAATATAATTCCTCCTCTATCTGTCTGCAGTAATGTACAATGTGGACAAGAGGTCTGTTCTCTTTAGTGTAGTGTAGATCCTGATGACTGAAAATTATCTCTTCCTGATGGGCCTCTGGCCAGTTTCCTGTCATCAGTGATCTTTATTGCTAGTTTCCCAAATTTATTTAATTTCCATCCATCTTTTTCAAAAACATTTACTTATTCTTTCACCATGAAATGTGTTCTTTTGTTTTTAAAAGTTCAGTGGCTCATTAAGTTACACAGCATATGATTATAACTTATGACGTGACATTGTGGCATGTCACAGTAGAAAATAAATCAATAAAATTAATTGTGGCAAAATTCCATTTAACTGCTTTAGTTTTAGGGTCCTGGTATTGTTCATGCCGGTTCACTCTCACACCGTCATGGCTTACTGGGGCGCGCAGTGAAAGCCATGATTAGTCAAAGCCATCATTAATGTTATTAGTAACATCTGTGCTTTTACTGCAAAGACAAGCCAAAATGTCTGCTGTGAAAAAATCTTGCATCAGGTGGATTAAACTTCCTACAGTTTGTGACATTTATCCCAGACAATGTAATCTTGTGTCAAACTAATAATTACATTGTTTTTCCACGTGTGTTTTGAAGTGTGGTTTCTCTTACAAGACTGATGGTGCCATTTCAAAGGCACCCAAGTGTTTGTGTTGAGTGTTACTTCCCCTCTCAGTTACTCTGAGCACCCCCTTGAGCGAGATGCTGCTCTAACTCTGATCAACAACGTTGCTCCCTGAATATTCGCATTTGTGACTAATTCTGCAGAACGAGCGACTAAATTTCTTGAAAGTATTCAGTAAAGCCACAATATGGTCAGGATTCAGAGTAGTATGTGGGGATTTAAACTTGAAATATAAATTTTGTTCCGGCATTTGTCAAAACATTTCTGTAAATCTATTTGGTGTATCTCCATCATCTTTTAGTTTTAATTCACACCAGAGCTCAACAGCTGCTGATCATAAACTGTTCTTTTCTGCTACTGCCTGGACTTTGATTAAATGAAGCTTCAACATCATATGTAGTCTTCAGACAGTACGAACTTTATCTTTCCCATTATACCTGTTGCACGCTGGCCTGAAGCAGGTCTCCCAGCATTTCCACCAGCTCAGTGAAGGTTGGTCGCTGCTGTGGCTCCCCCTGCCAGCAGTCCAACATTGTCTGATATCTAAGAACAAAGAATACAACACTGAAGACGAACTGCAAGAAAGACACATGCAAGTCTTCAGCATATTGAGTGGACACACTAGATCCTGTTGTTGTTGTCTTGTAAACTTTAAGAAGACAAATAACATTTATAGGATTCAAAGTCCTTTTTTTTTTAAGTCTAAGTATTTTTTGTCTTCAATAAACAAACCTCTTTGCATTGAGCGACCACATCTGGTCCGCCGTTAAATTGACTGTCATCTAGATTATTCCTACATGCCCTGTTTTCTATTTTCAGGTGATCCTGAGCCTCTGTGGCTGTATCTGATTCTCTTGTGATCTTGGGTGTGAAGGCCAGTGAGAGCACACAGCCTCACTCAAGCCTCACGAGCTGTCAGCGTCTCTGCCCATATGGGAAGACTCAGAGCCTTTACTTGAGTTTCTATCGCGGTGGCCTGTCTCATTTTGTGAAGAAACAGAGCACCACAGCTGCTGTTTAAATTACGTTTACAGCGTGTTACTGATTGGGTTTGGTCAGTGATGGATCCCTATCCTGTTGCAGCTGCAGTAACCACCACTTTCCCCACAGATATCTTAAGTTATAAGTCAACAGAACTATTATCATTCCCTTTTGGCATCGTATTTAGTCAGTCATGTCAAGTTTGAAAGACTTAGAAAAGCAGATGGTCTGTTGCTGCATGTTGACACAACCCTCTCCTCTGTGCGCAGGGCATCTAGACTTATGAGCTCCTCTCTCACCGAGTGGCTGTGATTCCCACGTTAAAGAACATAGAATAAACTAATGCAGGTGGTAGTACTCTGAACAGTGACAGGATATGGGGAGCATGATCACAGCCTTTATGCATCGCTGAGGCATGGGAAGTAGACACATTGTATGAGTGCACAATTTAAACCACATATCCTGCCTGGTCTGCAATGAGAATAAATAGTCTTTCCCCACATGTTTTGGATCTTGAGGGAGTGTGTATGTGTGTGGAAGGAGGGGGGGCATACGTGGGCAAGTGAGGTAGAATGGGAAGTGAGCATCATTTATTGTCCTCCCACTCTCTGAGCAGCATCCCTCTAAATTCCTCTGCAATGCATCAGGACGGGAATATCTTATTAACAGGCGGCCTACAACATTCCTGATGAATCAGTGCTGCAGTGGCACCAATTAATTGCTCAACACTGCCTGCAACCTCATGTGCCTTTCATCATTCATATATTAAGGTGAGGGTCAAGGTGTCAAAACCTGGGCTTACAGACACATGATCTACTGCAGACCTCTCCAGGGGATCAGTGGAATTCACCCCACTGACTCTGAGTGCATTACTGTGCATGCCATTTAAACTGATATCAGCAGGTTTTATCTTAGCTTTTAAAGTAGCAGCAGGCATCACAACCATAAGCATGCAAAATACATAATCTGGCAGTTCTATTTTCATCAACAGACTGCCTCAACTGAGATGGAAAGAGATTTTTGGCACCAGTAGGTCTGCATCTACAGATCTTCTGTTCCGACTGAAAACTAGTCTGGATTAGATTTTGTGTACCATTTCCAATCACTGTTTCCTTTGCAAAGCTGATGAATTCATTCAGTTAGCACAATGCTTTCAAAACAAATAAGATTTATGGACTATATGAACCATTTTTAAATTAAAACCAGATAACGTATGCACACATGTTGGGGTGAGAGTTGCAGAGCTCAGACTGTGGATTGGCTGCATATTGGACAGAAGAGTCAAAGGATTCTTATTACAAAAAAGGTTTGCCTAACTAGTCTGACTGACAGCACTGATACCAAAGAAGAGGACTCACTGTTCTCCCACAGATATGTATGTCTAGCACCAACCACCAGCCCCCGGTAAAAAAAAATAAAAAAAAATAACCCCCCTCCAGTCTCTGGCTCTCCTCACTGGGGGAACTAGGATTCCAGAAACACATTTAATCGTGGTGCTCAGTTACATCTGCGCCACTGTCAGTCACAAAATGCTTCAGAGCTAATCAGTAGCTAATGTTTCCTCCTGCAACATTCAGAGCAGGATTGCACATGATTCTTATCAGGCACCCAAGATCTGCTGGTACAACCACAAAGAGGAAGAAAGACAAAATGCCTCCTTATAGTTGTATATCCATATGTGAGTCTTTTACTTGCTGCCTATATATTCTTGGCCTCTGTGAGGAGAACATACAGCTGAGGGCATGGAGCTGGCTGGCTGGGATCAACAAGACTTCTCTAGCTAGGAAAGCCACCATGATCTAAATAGAAGTTCAGTGACATTATCAGTCTTGTTTTCATTTATTAAAATACCTCTGATATATTTTTGTTTTCCCTCAAAGTACAAACAATAAATTGTTTGCAAATTCCACATTTTTCAAAGGCAGATCAAGTTAATGCCCCCAAGTCCAACTGTCCACTTAAATGTTCTCTTGATGCGGACAGCATGTGGTTACATTTTACTTTTCATTTATTGTTTACTGAAGCATAGTTAATAGGAATTCTCACATTTCAGAGGAAGAGTATTCTGGCGCTCTCATCCTGGTCCCCTCTTTCAGCCTGCAGCAAAATTCTTCGTCAATTTGGACGCCAGGGTACGGGGAGGCACCTGGGAGAGGACAAAGGGGAGAGGTTCATTACAAAGTTATTTTTTGTGCATAACAAAGCCCATACACCGTCCATTTCTATGACTATTACATCTATCTTAATATAATGAGGAAATATGTAAGAATATTTTTAGAAGGTTAAATGAGTAGTTTGTGCTTAGTCACATAATTACTGCAGTGTTTCCATTCAGTGTTTATACTTGGATAAACTCTTACCAAGTGGGGTATTTTAAAGGTTCCAGAAAGTAAATCCTTAGGGAGCCATTATTGATAAAGCTGGTTGTAGCTAATATACATTTTAAACTACTGATACATATTGCATGGGAAAGTGTCCGCAGAAAAGAGGAAAGTCAAAGAATTAAGAAGATTGCGAAAGGTGTACTTAATACATCAGATTGATAATTCTGTAATGAAATTACACTCAGTTGCCACCTAATAAACCCTTGTATAGTGTATTGCATATACTTGAAGATGTTTAAGAAGATGCACCTCTCTGTATAATGCAATACAAGCTACATCCACCAAAATGATTGTAATGTTGAATCAACACCTCCCTAAAAGAAAAACTGACCAGACTCTGAGAGACTCACACATTAAGGTTTTGAAGGATTATTATGAACCATGTAAAGTTACTAATCCGACCCCTGACCAGTCTCTACTGGAAATGTTAAACTACCTTTTCTGGTGAGTATGAGCACTTTTTCAACGCCAATATTTGACATAAAAACATCACGCAGATTTGTTTGCAAGCTCATGCTCAAGTGTGAAAAAGCAGCTGTGTTTAAATGTTTACCCAACAAACTTTGATTTTTTATTAACTGGTACCAGTCCTAATACCAGTGATGAAAAAACAGTGATGAAAAAGCAGCTGTGTTTAGATGTTTACCAAACAAACTTGGATTTTTTATTAGGACTGGTACTATGGGCCACTCATGACATACATTAAATATGTAATGTTGTTGTATTATGATTGCTCAGTCATGAATCACTCACCACCACTTACTTTATTTGCTATTGAACTGTAATGTTGGTAATAAAATTAGAATTCAGAGCCAAAGCCTACTTCATGCTTGGCCGCCTGTGAAAACATACACTAAACCAGGTTGTATCCAATATCCAGTTTTGTTGGTTTTAGAAAATAAAGCCAATTTTCTGTTATCAATACAGTTTCCTGAGTCATTAAATAATATTTTTGTTTGCTTGAATCCCCATGCACCGCAGATTCAGCTTGGCAAAGTGTTCGAACACTTCTAAGAAATAAAAGATGCAATCTGCGATTCGTATAGAGAAAACGTTTCTGTTCACATGGTCCAGATTTCTATTTGCAGCTGATGTGGACTCCATGTTCACTGATGTGACAGTTGGTGTGTAAAGCTGTACATCAAATAAGAAGTGCTGTGCCTTAAATGATTGTTTTCTTCTCCTAACTGACATTAACCTAAGAATATACATATTAAGTAATATTAAAGCTACAGTAAGAAATTTATTTCAGAAGCATTTTTGTTATATTTGTTAAAATTCTCTTTACATCACGACAGCAAACAACAATTCAACTGCTCTGATGCAAAAATGCAAAAATAAAAATAATAAATACAGTATCTGTGGCTGTTGCAGGACTGTAATAAGCACATGAAATGATTGGCTGGCTTAGCACAGGGTACTTTCAAAAGCTAGGTGTCTCTTGCTAGTTTCTCCAGCATTACCTGCCCCAGCTTTAAGGTTCTCAAATCAACAAATGACATTACAAATACCATGCAGGCCTGGTTAGCTTTTAGGTATGAACACTATACTAACAAACTTTGGATATTTAAACCCACAAAATGGAACTGACACACATTTGGTTCACAGAGAGATCTGCAAAACACACTTGGGTTCCCCTGAACTTTTCCAAACATCAGGTTGCAAAACTCACTTCTACACCATTGTTGCTGTTCATTTTGTATCCTTGTTTCCTGATTTATTTTTCTGAGGCCCCACTAACACTAGCCAGATGTGTAAGTGTTTCTTTAACAGAAAATGTGGTGAGAATGTGTCAAGAGTGAAGAAGAAGGAGAAAGAGAAGAAGAAAAAGAAGGAAAGACAAAAGCGGAAGTGTCATAATGACGTCAGTGCACTTTACATTTTAAAGAATTTGCAATTTGACACACTTTTCTTTCAACTGCTGTAGGTGACAACATGGTATGGCAGTGATGCAAATGCAGCACAGTCAAAAAGTACAGAATAGCAATACATCCAGCTTTGGTTCTCTGTTTCTTTGCACTTACTCTTATGTTTCCCCTGCCTCCCATGGTGATGTGATTTAAACATACAATATTTCATGTTGAGTCCTGCTATAGTGAGCTCTGTGCTATGGGGCACAGGCAATCATGGACTGCCACACAATGCTGTTTTAAAGGCTGCAGTGTTTTCACAGCAGGGGCACACTTTTATACCGATCTGGCTGCTTGGTTACAGTAAATTTGTGTTGCCTGCAGGGAAGAAACGGATAACTTAAATAGGAGGTGTTTTCATTTTAATGTACCATGCCTGTACTAAAAATTACTGTCTAACTTCACTAATGTTTTTTGCACAAGTGGCATGCAAATAGTTTTCTAAGGCTGACAATGCAAGCCCAGGCCCTATGTCCCAAAGGCACAATTACACAGTGGAAGAAGAAAGTTATTACCCAGTGCATCTGGTGAGGCTGTATAGCCAGGGGCACCTGAGCGGGTCCACCAAGCTAGAGCTCCCTTCTCATTGAACATCTCTGATAACAGATACCATGTTTAACTGAGATGCAAGGCTTTATGCTTATATGGGAATGTTAAGAATAAACACTATCAGTAAATTATAGTCAATATTTTCATTTCACTAGGAAAAAATGGTATCTTCTATTTAAATGCATTTGCATGAAAATATTGTGGGAGAGGGAGGTTATGCAGAATCCAGGTAAACTCTGAACAAGTGAAACGACTCTGCTGTCCTGACATTGGCTAGGAGCTCATTCCACCACTGCGGTGCCAAGACAGAGAAGAGTTGTGACTGAGTGTTTTTTCTTGCTCCGAGCGATGCCGGTACCAGCGGAGGTGGGGTTTGACTAACGCCTGGAGGTAGGTGGGGGCAGTTCCATTGTTTTAAATCTGATGCAAGCTACTATAGGGAGCCAGGGAAGATCATGGAAGATGGGGGGTCACACAGAAGAACTTGAGTAATAGTGGTCAATGCTGAGCCGTGACACTTACCCAGGGAGAAGATCTCCCACATGAGAACACCAAATGACCAAACGTCACTCTGAGTCGTGTAGATCTTGTCAAAAATGGCCTCAGGTGCCATCCACTTTAGAGGCAGTCTAGCCTGTAAAGGTATTGAGATAAAAAATCATTAGCTCCCTTATCTCACCTGTGTGTACACTAATTACACTCTGAGTTTGAACTGTGTGAGCAAGTGCTGCTTTTGATTTAAGCCAAAGCAGGTTCTATTTATCTAGTTTTCAAACAAACGCACTTGTTAAACACACACTGTCTCCATTCGTTTTTGTGAACTGCTGAATTTATTCAGTACTCCTTCTTCTGCATTTTTTACTGTAACACATAAAATACCCGACAGCTGCATAAATAAACTACAATAAGCAACAATGCAATGACTTTAATAAACTTACATCTCCTTTGCGCACATAATCAGGGTCTTTGTAGATGTCTCTGGCAAGTCCAAAATCACAAATCTTCACAACATTATTCTCAGAAAGCAAGATGTTCCGTGCAGCCAAATCACGATGGATGCACTAATGAAAAAAGGAAGACACAAAATCTTATTCAATGAGACATTTACATGATGTATTTTAGTTCAAGTTATCTGTATGTAAGTGACTTCACATTGGTATTCTGCGTGCTGCAAAGCATGGCTGCTGGCAACACATGGTCAAGTCATCAATGCTATTACAATAGGAGATGATGAGTTCCATATCCAGGCTAAAAAAATGGTCTGTAACAGGTTATTTACAACAATGGCTTCATTCTCTAATCAGTCCCATCCGGTCTCCCTAAAATTATGAATGGCTTGAAAAATGAATGAGTTCTAGACTGTAAAGTGTTTCATAGTAGAAATGAAATGGTTTACAATTAAAGAATAAAATAATAATTTAAGTTGTTGTTTGCTGTATATTTATTCATTTACAATGCAGAAACTTTCTCCATGAACTGCATACATGACAACTTTAAAAGATTTGACCACTCTTACAGTACTTAAATCGTAAATCAGTTTGCGTCTATAGTTTGCAACATTGTTGACTTTCCTGGTCTGAACACGCCACAAGGGTGATCCATGATACATGACCATGATCTTTACATAAAAAAAAGTACCTTGCGTGACGCCAAGAACTCCATGCCTTTTGCAACTTGGAAACTGTAGCAAATTAAATCTTCCAATGTCAGGACTCTCTTATATAAATCCTCAGATTCTGTGAAACAAAAGAGCATGAAACATTCACAGTGAGACTGATTTTTTCAAATTAGATGTATATAGCTGTTACATTTAAGACAATAATCTTTCTCATCTATGCAGTCAGTGTAATCAGCAGCTCTCTACGCCTGTCAGATAAATCAGATAAGATGAAACAGTAACGATTCCCACAGGGAAACCGCAAATGCAAAGTCCCGGACTAAAATACTTCATCTTAAGAATCCGTCCTGTCACGTACATGTCTCCTCCTACACACTCTGTCTTTAAAACATCCTTTAAAAGATTTTTCAGATGTCAGGTGAAACGTGTGGTTATGGGCCCCGTGTGCTGGTCGGGGGTCTGAGAGAGGAACTCACAAGGAGTCCTTCCACTGGTCCACCTGAGTAAACAACTAATCAAACCAGAAATAACACATCAGGAACAACATGGCCAACATGCCGTGCCTGAGCTTGAGCCTGAGAGCAGATCAGGTCAGGACAGGAAATAAACAGTCGCCTCCCCAGACTCAGTGGGATGACAGTGGCTGCTTCTGCAGTGATTGTACTGCTGAACAGGAGGAGGAAACATCCCATCAGACTCGGGCTGAAAAACAATCTGAGGGGAGCTTTCGTTGCTGGGCAGGAGGGGTGGAGCAAGAGTGAGAGGAGGGGGCAGGAGGGAGACAGCAGGAGGGACAAACAGAGATGGGGAGGGCTGCGTGGGTTGAAGGGAAGCAAGACATGCTTGGCCTTTACCTTCTTCCTCTTCCTCTGAGTCGCAGTAGCTCTTATCTTCGATGAAGCCAGAGCTGGCTGAGCTTCCGGTGCTGGCCACGCTCTCCAGGCGGCGCTTCATGAGCTCGCTCAGCTCGCAGCCTGACCCTGATGACACCACCTTGCCGTCCTGGCTCTGACAAGCACACATGTTAAATGAGATGAAGTTAAACGCTGCTGCTGACATGCATGCCGTTTTCCTGTATGGTTGTCAAAACAGCCACTCCTTGCTCACACTGCTGACAAGCTGATAGCCAAAACGATGAGAGAGAAAGTCTAAATCATGCAGCTCGAGACTCACCTTGTAGACGATAAAGTCATCTCTCTTGCTTCTTAAATAGGTGGACAAGTTACCATATTTGCAGAACTCCACTATCATCATCAATGGGCCTGTTAGGATGGTATATTTCTTATGATTATTGCTATGGCATGTGAGAGTTCATAATAAAGAAAGGCCAGATAGATAAAGATGATCATTTTAACATTAAGTGACTATTCAACAGGTATGACTTTTTCTTATGCATTTGATTTTCTATACCCAAATATCAAAACAGTAGGGTTACATTTTATAACTTCCTCAGTAATGAAGCTCACCTCCAGGCTTTGTGCAAGCTCCCAGCAGGTTGACCACGTTCAGGTGATGGCCAATGTGGATCAGGATCTTTAACTCTGACATCAGAGCTTTCCGCTCATTTGAGGTAGCGCCTCCTGTAATAATGTAAACACATGGAGAACTTGTTCAGTATTGGTTGGTGTATCATTAAACATCATGACTAAAATGATATACATATCCACATAAATTAGATTTTGTTTTAAGATCACTACAACGATCTTGCAAACATGTACGCTTGGAATACAAACTCCATGAAAGGTAATAGGGAACAGATTTTCACTTCTATAAACTAAAGATGCAAGACAAGACCTTTTCATTAAACAAAATGAGCCCATGTCACAAGAAAATTCAGTTAAGATCATATGCAAAGATAACGGAACAAAAAAGAAGCAAGTCTATGCAGGTTTGTTCTCATGTTGAAAATTAGGAGGGCACAAACTTTATATAACACTCAAACACATGTAATCAGTATTTCAATAGTAGTTAACGTTTTCCTTGACTAAAAAAGAGCATGATTTTTCATGAAATTCTTTTTGACTGTATCCAGATTTTTTCTCAATAATGCAAAATTCCCAGTAAAAATCTGAATCTCACTTTAAAAATTGTTCTTTCAATAATACTCCCAGTAGTTTAACCTTTTATTATTTTTACTTTGGCGCATAATTAACAGCTCACTTCCATTTTCTTCCCATTTATGTCTTCCCTTTCTATTATCGGAGGCATATTTCAAGACCTTCTTTACTGTAAACTCTGTATCACTTTCACAATTCACTCTCTACACTGCTGACTACAGACACAGTCAAGTATTTTCCGATGACACTGCACTTGTTGGTCTCCTTAATCAAGGTGATGATCAGGCCTATAAAAGATAAGTTGCCTCCTTTGTGAATTGGTGTGAGTCAAACTGAAATGGTGGGAAGACAAAAGAGATGATTATTGACTTTAGGATGAAGAAGGAGGAGGTTCTTCCTGTGATCATTAAAGATCAGCAAATTGAAATTGTCTAGTCCTATATCTTGGTGTTTTGGTTGTCTTTTCTGTTTATGTTGTATGTTGTTTGATGTGAGCTGGTGGCAACTGTGTTTGCCCACTGGGGATTAATAAAGCTTTCTAGTCTAATCTAATTTAATCTAATCTAATTTTATCTAATCTATTCTAAACAGTGTCTTTTTGATGCATGAGAACTTACAAAACTATTTTTGTAGAAGTCTGTTAAATAAACAACCTGAAAGTTGTTGCTGAAGTTACCAACTCAAAAATATATTGTCTCATACAGTATTGTATGAAATGTGTATAACCGGATGATATGTTGTTTCGCCTTGCCTTGCATTTCAAGAACAAATTCTGTTTAATATAGTATATTATAGAGAGAAAGCAGGAAAAAAAAGTATAGAAGATTTTATTGGACTTTAATATTTGTAACCCACAGAAAACAATCCACAAATGTGTACTATGATGCGCAAATATTTCACTATCTACAAATATGTATTTTTACATTTGTGATGTGTATAATCATATCCACAAAAATACAGACTACACACAAAACAGTTTATGCACATTTGCAGATTGCTTTCTGTCAATTTGTGGGTCATGTTATATTTGTAACTTCCTTTTTACGCATTTGTGGAATTTTGTCCAATGTATACTGCAGAGATCTGTTAAAAAAACAACAACAAAACCCCCCCACAAATATCTCACTACCCAAAACATGTATTTGTGTTGTGTAAAATCATATCCACAAAAATACAGTGCAATTTGTAAATATGTACAATTTACTCACATATTTTAATTTCACATACAAAGTGTTATTTACTCATTTGTGAATCAATTTTTATTTTATATGATTTTACACATCACAAATGTAAAAATACATATTTTTAGATAGCGAAATATTTGCGCATCAAAGTATACATTTGTGGATTGTTTTCTGTGGGTTACAAATGTTAAAGTCCAATAAAATCTTCCATCGTGGTTGGATTACTGAGGAATTTAATTTTGAGAGTTTATTAAATATGATGAAAAAATAATAACATTGCTTTAGGCCCAGTATTATCAAGCAGCTTTAGATGGATTACATCCTCAAAGATAAAATCCCAAAAAACAGAGAAATAAAACAGGAGGTGCACAGAACAACATATCCTAATTGTTGATAAATTTGAACAATGATGTAATGTCATAAGTGTGAATTATGAATGACGATTTAGAGGTTGTGTAATGTCGCTTCGACCAACCACATATTTATGAGCTAGAAGCTAAAGCAGCCAGGGAGTCTGTAGCTAAACAACGGTCAATTTAAGGAGACCTGCTGCTTTCCATTAAGTTTGACCTAGGACTAACAACAGCCAGAGAGTCTGTTCCTCTCAGAGAGCCTGTGATTTATGCTGAGACATGATAAATAGTTTGACAGTGACCAGTACATTTAACCACCAGTTTTGATCCTTACTGATACATCATCCCCACATCACTGATAGCCCTCTAGTAATGCAAAAAAAGCTAGATTCTTTTTGAAAATTACTATCAGGCATTCACACATAGGGCTGTGGTAAATGAAATGGCTGAGCTGAAAACTCTTTTTAGCTTGTTGGTTTTCCTGTTTTTATTTTGATCCAACATTTATGGCTTATTGTGAGTATTTGGAAAGACTCTGGAATGGGATTGTAAATAATCTCTATTAAAAATCAAGGCCAGAGACAGGGGATGGTTTCCAAATGTTAGAATTTCTGAAATGTGGCAAATATAAATATATATTATAAATATATAAATATTGCTCATCTCTCTCTTCTCTTGTATTTTACAGTTTTGAACTCTTCACCTACAGATTTTTGGATATTCTGGTCTGAGCTGTCGGATCTGCATACACTCAGATCAGACTAAGACCTCTAACCCTGTTAGGGGCCAGGTCTTAGCCTGTACCTCTAACTGCACTCTGTGAGGAACAGACACTGCATGCTTTGCTTTGAACCAATACACCATACAAACATTAATTGCAGGCACATGTGGTGCTGTAGCTCATGAGTCTGTAATGTGCACAAGAAATAAATACTCCATAAGAAATGACAGATGCTATTCAGTTGGTTATTGGTTGTACTTACTATTTACAATCGCACTTGTAAATGCTTTTTTAAAATTGTGAACATGTATAATGCATATATGTGAATCATGTGTGTGTCTGGCTATGCTTAAACTGTATATAATATAATAATAATAATAATAATTCATCTGTTACCCATACAAACACTAGATACTGTGACTTTAATGCTGGCCTGTCTATCATGAGTGGTGGTACCTGTAGGATGAACCAGAAGGGCCACATGGCAAACTACAGTTATGTGAAAAAGAACTAGAGGCTTTTTTATATATGCGCTAATTATTTTCCAATAATATGAGACAGGGTATGAAAATAAATTGAGTTTTTGATACCATACCTTTTAGCATTTTGACAGCAACAGTCTTGCAGGTTGAGAGCTTGTCAATCCCAAAGGCAGAAGCCTCCACAACTTTTCCAAAAGCTCCGTGGCCAAGAGTTTTGCCTGGCAAAACAAGAAGTTATTTGATAAGATAACATTAGAGCTTCCTGTCCCTTGGGACTGGACTGGACTGGATTCCCTGTCAGTCAGGCAATGGATCAGTAATTTAAACAACATGCTTGGGCTATGATCACCAGGCAGTTTTTCTAGAAGATAGATGGTTCACTTAAGACTGGATGACAGTGCAGGTCATAGATAAGTGATGACCCTACACATCAGCTGCAGAGAGGGGTGACAACTATTATATGTATCTATATCTTAAAGTGGCTGTATATATCAATACCCTGAACTACTTAAAATTAGCTTTTAATCTTTTGTTATAAAAAGTGTTGTCACCTGTCATGTGATGTTGGATTTCTTGTATGTGTGTTTATATTCAGTCTCATTGGTCTAGATAGTAGCGTGCCATTTGTTTCTGGTGGACAACGGCGATAAAAATGGCTCAAACCAGTGATGTAAATGCAAGTTAGAGTAAAATAACTTTTGAAAAATCGTCATCATCCCATTAACAAATCATCAAGGATATCAATCATAATTCTTTAATATTGTGAGATGATGTAATTATGAACTCTTTCAGTATGAAATAGTTTTTTCCCCCACCTTGGTAGGATTGCACAGAGCTCACCTAGTCGCAGGCGGTCACGGGGAAACTCCCATTTGCTGCTGTCATACTGAAGAAGGTCATTTTGCTCCTCAAGGGGACATTCATCAGGGTCAATGATGATAGATGGGCCCATCTTATAGTGTGCTGGTTGCTGGACAGGTTAAATTTCATGATTATCAGAAATAACTTGTTAACAACGACAACCATGGCACATGGGTTTAATTTTAAGTAATCAGTTAGAAGAAATACCAATTGTCAGGAAATGTGGAAATCAAACACATTGGCTAAATTTGTCCTTCCATTACACTGTATTACCCAACAGACATGAATCAGTCGCCTCCATAAAGTCATTTGTACTGAATTAGTTGAAACTGGATTTGGAAAATTTCACAAATGCGATGTCACTTGTTTGACTGTGTGAACTTCCCACATCCTGCCAAATGCTAATCTCATGTGGCTTCTGAGAAAAAGATGACGTGATGAAACTCCTAACCTTCCTTAGCTTGCGGATGAAGAGGATAAGCATGAGCCAGAGGAACGTGGCTGCCGCTCCCGTACACACCAAAATGATTACCTCAACTTTTGGCTTCCCTTCATTCCCTGTAATGAGAAGAACTGTTGTAAACTTGGCAAAAAATCACTTTGTACTTTACATGATCTCATAAGTTATCATATATATTGACAGGGATTTTTGAAGAATTGTGATCAAAAGAAAACAGTCTGTTACACATTTACAAATAGAGAGCCTGGTTTTCTGACTGGATGCTGAGACTTTTTTTATTTCATGTTATTCTTTTGTTTATTTGTTTCTGCGTAATTCCTCTCTGAGAGACTGTATACAAAAAGGAAGTGGAAACACGCTTTGGTGTTTATTTCTGGTTTGTTTGGGAAATGCATACCGCACTTTTTCCTATAGTGTTTTCATCCAAACACTGTTCTTCTAACCATCCATGTTGACACTCTGAAAGCTAATATCCCTTAAATGTGCACAAAGCTTTTCCAGCTCTTATTTCATGCCATCCTTGACTAAACATCCAAAGCAGAACAAGCATACAGACTGTTGCTGGAATATCTTTGTGTTGACGATGGAATGGATAACAATAACTCTAAAGCTGAACATCTAAAGATATTCAAATTCAGCTTAATAAGAATAACTGGTTGCATGATATCTCGCCTACACTGGAATCTCCATCTTAACGTCAACATGCAATTCATTTAACATGTAAAAGGCACACACACGTTAGGAGACAGTCCTTCTACTCCAATTATCTACTGTGTGTTTCAAGTCCTTTGGCTGTTGTGGCAGTCAGTCTCTTTGGACTCATTAGTGGACCTCTTAACACTTCACAGAGGTCATGTCCTCAAGGTAAGGACCCTCAGCCAGAGACTTGATCATAAAACCCAAGAAGGAATTCACTTGGCATTCCTGGCAGCCACAGATTTTCTGTCAGGGGAGACTTTTCATGCTGAAGTCAGACCAGAGCTATTTGTAGTGTTGACAAGAAAACATGAGGTCAAGAGCCTCTGAGACGATGTGATTGAATACACATATGAAGAGATGCAAAGATGACAAGTGTATTTGATCTGATCTGTAGCCAGACTGACTGTAGCACACACCACTTCACACTGAGAAACCAGTTTTGTAAACGCAATGGGTTGGAGTGTTGAACTTTTCTGATGGTTAGGTAGTTGATGTCTCAAGGAATCTGGGTGACTTACCAAGCACAGTAACAAAAGCACTTGTTTTCGCGATACCCTCAACATTGCTGGCTATACACTCATACAGACCCTCATCGTCTTTCTTCACCCTGTCGATGGTCAGAACCCCGTCGACTCCCAGTGTGATACCTGCAACACACAACTTTTCAGTTACACTGCACAAATGTCTTCTAAAATAACTTGGCATAACTCACTACACATAAACGGGAACTTTCTTAGAAATGTAAATTCAGCTTAAGAAGAGCATAATCTTCTTTCTGAATCATAAACATGCTTTGTCAATATATGTCTTCCAATGAAGAACAGTTTTCTCTTATTGTACGAAACATTTGCCTGGCGTTTGACGCATTGGGAAACTGTCAGCAACATTTATAGGGACTCCTCCTGCTGATTATATAGCCCTCCTAATAACAACATGTACTCATTCTCTTCCAGCTCCTCATCCATCAGGTTACCTGGGCCTTCCATCACTGGAACGCCATATTTGTACCACATGATGTAGGGAAGAGGAACTCCTCCAGCCAAGCAAGCCAGCATCAGGGTGCTGCTACTGTTCACCTCTTGATTGGTCAGATTTTGACTCAGCCAGGGGCGTTTTCTTGCTGCACCAAACAAAACAAAATACAGTTTAAATAAGTGGTGCTGTTGCTCTTGTTCAGACAGCAACCCATCAACTATTGTAAGACCGTTTTCACATGACTTCAATTCTACAGAATGACTAACTGAATCTAGGTACATCCGCTGACTATTTGATAACGGATATAATTTACGGATGTTGCAATCAGTGTAAATTACTTACAATAAAAATGCAATCGGCTTCTCATATCCTTTTCTAACTTACCAGCCACAATAACTGCAGCGGGTTTTGGTTCAACCCTCTTGTGGAGCTTGTATGCTTGGCACTTATAACCTGCAGTGTTTCTCTGGGACACATTATGCAGACGGAGAGAAAGAGAAATGGAATAGCGGCTGAGCTGGAGACCAGACACGTTGGAAGCGATCGTTTGATTCAAGGAATCCAACCACTGTAGGTCTGTGTAAAGGTAGCGAGCTGCTCGACAGGTCAGATTGACATCATCCCCCTCAATGGCTGCCCGAGTTTCAATGGTCATTTCCTCAGAATGATCTAGTGTGACAAGGTAGAGAAATATAGTGAATCCAATTATGTTAAATCATCCAGCTACATTCAATGAACAGATGGGCTCAACTGCAGTTACTCTTTATGAATAAAGAGCATTTTACAGGAGTCCATGTCATCTGTTTTACATGCATGAAAAGAGACACGTATCCTGCTGGCCTGAGATCCTATTTTGGATGATAGGTTTTGTATACAAAGCTGCCCGTCACAAGGTCAGGAATGTCAAATTTGCAGTTATTTCCTGTTTCATCACTGTTAATTGGAAGCACGTTGCTGGTGGACAGCATTGCTGATGGCGCTCCTGCACTCATCCAAGTGCAGAGGCTGAGTCTGGGCCCCAGGGGAACCAGACTGTGCTTGTTTATTCAGATTGCTGGAAAGCATTCTGTGTTCCGTAAGAGAGGACAGCTGTTATTACAATTCTGTCCTCTTTTCTAGAAGCATTCCATCGTTCTTCGTCGTCCTCACCTCTAGAAGAGAAGCTTCCTCTTGGGAATGCTCCCACTGAGGGAGACACATTTTTGGTACTTGGAACCCCCTTAATTTTGGGTTCACCTACATCCTCCCCTCTGCAAAACCAATCCTTCGGGAGATATGATTCACTCAACCTTTAAGGAAATGTGATTCACTTTGTTGCAAACTGTGTGTGAAATGTGCTTGTGTGCAGTTACACCTCATCCCCACCACTATTATGTAACTGTTTCAATGGATATTCATTGTGGGAACATTTCAAAATGCTCAGAGGCACATGAAAAAGTAAATTCTCATAGCAGAACGTTCACAGAAAAAGAGGAATGACCTGCTGGCACCGGAGAGGAATGCAGTTATTCATAGCTGTTTTTTAAACGTGTGCCATTATAGCACTCCATATGGCTCAGGACACGTTTGCCTCGCTTCCACCCTGAAGTCGTTACAGCTACAGCGTAAGATGGTTTCAATTAATGCCCTCTGGTTTCTTTATTGCACAATACAATATGCACATTCCTTCGCTGTTCATGCAGTTCATTACAGTGTACTGTATGTACAGATCATTTGAAAGAATCTAGTGCACGATACAGAGTGCTTCGCAATCGTTGCAATAAAATTCAGAAGAGCATTTCTGTGTGCAATTTTAGCTAAGCACTTTTAAATCTTGATGTTTCAGCTGTCATATTCTGGTGACCCACTTACCATCAACGTAGAAAGGGATCGTCATTGTGCTGTTGCCATCTTCATTCTGGGCCACACAGGAGTACTGTCCTGATGTGCTAGCCTCTCCTATCACCAGAGTGCTCACAGTCTAGTTGGGGTTAATTGGGCAATTGTTACTGATTATTAAAAGCAGAATAAAACATGTTGAGATAAACAACAAATGCTTAATGTAACAAGAGAGATTTCTACTTAGAAATTCAGTGTGATTTATCCATGGGAGTTTCAATCACCATCAGAGCAGTGAGTTGCTGTTAACAGGCAGGTGAGAGGTCTGGACCAAGCCTGGTCTGTTTCATACTCTCCAGTGCGTCACATTAATGAAAGGATACATCTGGACTTTAAGCCCCACTGAGTCTCCTTTAGACCTGCGCTATAGATCTAGTTCTGGGGCTCCATGTTCATTTCCTGGAAAGCACTTCTAATGCCACACTCGATTTTGTCACTACACCAGTACAACATTTTAATGGCTTCAATAGACAAAATAACAAGTAAAACTTGGCTGAGGGCCAGACTGCATGGTGTTCTGTTTAGTGTTCATAGTGACATCTGTTTTCTGAGGGCAGTCAGCTACATCAAAGAGGGTGAATAATGCGGGTGTATTGTATGGGTGTATGCTGGCCTAAACTTTCTGTAGCCGTGAAACGATTTCAGCATCCCTGTACTTAGAATGTGCACCATACAAACATTCATGTAGTGAAAGAAGAAGTGTTATATAATATTATATTGTCGAATTCATGATGCTCTGACATTTGTCAATGCACTGATGGGGTGGCCTTACGGTATTATGTTACGGCTATTACTCACCATGATGTAACCCGAGCTCAAAAACAGTCATTTAAATGATTGCACACAGTCCTTAAGAGGTGACCTGACCAAATGCCCTTTGACCTCTGTGCCCATGTCTTTCCCCAGTGTTTCCCTATATTATGACCTGAGCCAGTCTCCTTCTCTACTGGGCCTTCTAGGGAGCCACTCAGAGGCCCGGCCCTGACTACGTTCTTATTCACGGGCCAACACGATTTATGTAGGGTGACACAGAGGAATTCATATCCAACAGATCCCTCTTCTTTTAAACTTCAGCTTGTTATCATTGACCCTGTGCCCCAACCCTCATAAAACACCAGCGTTTGGCCACAAGTACTTGTAAATAAGTGGTGCCTCCCTATTTATGTCAAAGACATATTAGAACTGATGCCCTGTGAAGATGGCCAATTACTTGGTGAGCAAAAAACTTGATATGATTCTTGAGTTTCTTTCCACGCTTAATCAGAAAGCAGGAGTTAATAAATCACCTAGGTATGCACCAGAAACACAGGTGAAAACAGTGAAAGAAAGTTAGGATTGAGAATGATCAGTGATTATTTTTCCTGCTGACAGAGCACACTTCTATGCCAATGAATGTGTACCCTATGTGACCCAGCCTGCTCTAATGGGTTTCTTTAACCTAATCCTATAGACATCTCTCGCAAGGCAGTGGAGGCCTGCTTGTAATTATGTTTGGGGTGAACAGGCTCCCACCACAGGCGTCAATGTCTACAGTTTCACCTTTGTGTGGTATGTTTTGGGTTTGCATGATAATATGTGTTTGATGTTTCCTAAGAAAAGCTTACAGACTGGTAGATCCCACATTGATGCCTTAGTGTGAGGTGCAAGGCAGCTAAATCTGCTTAAATGTGTGACAAAAACAATTTCTATTTGCTTAAATGCACATTTACATTATGTACAATTACATCAATATATTACATAATATATTATAAATTACAATAATAATTCCAGCTGTTTTCAGTGTGTACAGTGGCTCATTTTCACAGGTAATGTGTCGGGTAGAATCTATAAAAGTCTGTTCTCAGCTCAGGCGCACACATGGCTTAAGCCATATAGCTTTTGTACTGTTTATAAACCTTAGCTTTAAGAGTCTCAACTGCCAAAAAGATTAACTGATGTCAGAATAAAAAATGTATTTGGCAAGGCCCACAATCAAGCTGCTGTCTCTTTATTTACAGGTCTTTTCCATATGAAAAAAATGTGAAATGGAGAGAGTATTTTACTCCAGAGGGGTGAAATTAACTGTGTGTGTCAGTTATGGGTGCACCAATTCAGAAGTGTTTGCCTTATAGGACAGGAACACCCTGGTAGTGATCTTGCTCCCAGTAGGAAGGCCTTGTACCAAAGGATAACCAATGCCGTAATTTCCTATAATGTTTGATATTTATTCTATGTTGAAATTGTACAGTATTTCAATATAGTATTTTCCTTTTCAGATTAGCACATCATACGCATGAAATCAAGTGATTATCCTATACTGTCCTTGTTGCTCATTCCAAAAATAAATCAAGTCTTTTTAATTGCAGCAATGAAAAATAAAACGGATTTCCTCAAAAGGGACGGTTGAGGGCCTTTTTCATGGGTTTTGGTTACAGTTGCACAAGTCCAAACTAAAGCAAAAATGAATCATTTTTAGTGAAAAGAAGTACTGCATCACTGCCAACAGGAGGAAAATTGTGAGGATTTATGGATTTCAGATGCTGAATCTGACTTTCAAGAGCCAGTCACAGGAGGTTTGGACTTTAATTTGACCTAGATATTGGCCATTCTGTGGCTCTCTAGACAGCTTTTTGATCCAGTTCTCCTATAAATCCTACTGCTGATTTGGTCACTGCTATTTGTCAACAACATTTCACTGTACATTTCACAGTAGTGCATCCGTTGTTTAAAAAACATGTGGAAACAGTATACACAAAGTTAAACCACATACCTTGTTTTTTCCTTTAACCAGTTCAGGCTTGACATTTATGCTCTTAATCCAGTTGTGGGAGGAGTTCCCCCTGTCATCAATGTTGACTGGGACTGGCTTAGTGTAAACAATGCAACTGCAGGACAGAGAAAATGCAGTGAAACTGACCACCTATTCATGCTGTCAGAATGTATAAAGACAGATGTACATGTGTAGGACATAATATAATACAACACAGAAGAAAACAAGCAGACTGTTTGTTGTTTTAACCGGGAACCCTTGAAATACATCCTGCCTATTTCACATGATTATATTGTACAGCTTGCTATCCTATTGTAAAAGCCCTAATTCTGAAAGGCTGAGGATATATTAAAAGACCACTGACACTAATCTGGGTAGAGTCCAGGTCAAGAACAGCCTGTCTTGGTTATAAAACCTAGAGAAAGCCATAATTTGACCCCCACCCCCAAATCCTTCACCGCCCGTGGTAGGGAACAATCCGCCTGATGAGAGGAGAGGCAGAGGAGGAAACAGCAACAGCAACAGGAAGGGCTGTGCTTTACGTCACCTCGTACAGGAACCCCCCCACCTCCCCATGTTCTGGCCAGAGGAGATAAGGTTGATCCTAAGACCTTGGCGGTCAACAAGGGACAGCTGATAACACCTCAACCTGGTGATAAAGAGACCCCCATATTTCTACCTCCTACATTATCAGCCTCACTGCACATCCAACATGGCAAGCGTCTCTTACTTCTGAACCCTCCCCACACTCTGTGTTTCCCCTTGTCTCCAAAGAGATTTAGATGAGATATGATGTTGAAGGGCTACATGTTAGATTTATAGTGACAGCTACTTAACAGGGTCAGGGCGGTATAAAACAAACATTTTGTACAATTGGCCTCCCACCAAGCTATAACTGTTCCTCTGTCTCATTAGCTGCCTGCCACAGCCCAACCACTGTTCCTAGTGCCAGCCCTGATTATCTTTAGGCCTACAGAAAGAGTTGCTTTGTCCCAACTAACGCCAGACTATTATTTATCATAAATCTGACAATTACAAGAGGCCTTTTTAGATAATTTAATGTATAAAATAATGGAGGCACTGGTGAATTGACACCATTGAACATGTAACATAGTTTAGTCTCTTTCTTGTGCAGCAGTCCACAATGTTGTTTTTGTTAACCGTGTTAATGGTGGGGCCTGATAACCCAAGGGTAATGGCCCATTGTTTTCCTGATCTTACGAGTCGTGGGTCTCCTGCTGTCATTGACAAGCCACGATGTCAGGGAATGGTCATCTTGTTTGTGGGTTTACTACCAGGCCGGTATTCCTGCACAGTTATTCATACATTGAGTTCTGTTTGGCTCTGTTAACAGCTTGGGGAATCTGAGATTAATATATCTCCCCCGCGTTTCCCCTTCAGCCTTCACTGCCACTGACTACAAATGAGAGGGCAGTTCTCCAGCATTTTTCTTTGATTAATGTGTCATATTTGAACCAGAGTCAGTTCAGTTAATCTACTTTTATAGTGGGATCCCCGGGCTGGATTGGTAGATCTGGACCCTACATTTATCTACTGTTAAGTCTGTACATTTGTGAATACAACTCCAGTGCTGTGGCAGAACATGACTTTAGCATGACTATAGCAGTGGACACATTTGCATGATTTACCCTTTTTGTTCAACCTGGCAGAAAATAAACAAAGCAAAAACTTTGCAAACAGTTTTCTGGACAAAGAGAAAATTAGAGGTATGAATCAAAGGGTATTTAATCTCCTATAAACTGACAGCTAAAGCTGAATTGATAAAAGAATGCGGAAAATCTAGTTTAAACATTTTAATTCTTGGAACATAGCGAGGTGGTGACTCACTTTTTAAGCGCAGGATCTGAATGACATGGTTGCCAGAGCCAAGTGATGTTTGGCAAGGGCAACCCATAAGCAGTGCAGGTTAGCTGATGCTGCTTGCCAAACATGTAGGGCTGCACATCCACAGAGGCGAGCTCTGCCTCTGAAATAGTTGGCGTCACTGTGAGAAAGATGTGCACATAAACACACACACACACACACACACACATACAGAGAGGAAGAGAGATAGACAAAAGGTTAGATCAACCATCCGCCGTCCAGAACCGGCCCAGCCCACTGTGGAATCTCATAATATCTTTGGGGTGTGACAGTCACGATGAATAGCCATGACAAGGTGCCATTGACACCAGTTGTCTATTAGACACTGTGTAGGAGAATAATTGCAGGATGATTGGCTAGCTCGGGGCTGTAGGTCTAAGAACGACCCCAGTGTGACCCATGCCCAGGTCAGTTAATCAACCACCTCAGGAGGTAGTCCACATGACTTGGCCATTCTCTCCATTTTCGAACAGCTAAATTTGTGAGGCCGTACACAACGACATAGCTTGGCAAAACACAAAACCTGCATCCCACCACACACACAAACTACACACTTCATCACGTAGAACATATTCATTATCTGGAGCACTGTGACAGCTCTAGAACATCTGATGAACAAAGTTTAAAATAATTACCTAATTGAAACCAGAACTCTCTCTTCACTTTGTTTGTGTCTGGGAGTTCTATTTTTTGTTGATCCAATGAATTAACATTGTTGTGAGGGGGGACAGTCAAGGACCATAAATAAATCTTATACGAATCAGATGGGGGCTGAGATTTCCAGAGATAGATATGCCGCCCATGGCAGACGTGAAGTAACTGACATACACTTAATGTTATATGTAGCATATTGTTTACATGAGCTCCACTGCATATACACATAGTGAGGATGCAAATAAATGCTGTGGACTGGGGGGGTGTCTCGAGCAGCAGGAGTCTGTGTGCAGAATAGAGCCCAGGCCATTTATAGACTGCGCAAAGCCCCTTCAAAAGAGCCCCAATAATCAACAACAGCTGCCCCTGCTACGTCAATCCAGCCCTGGAATCAACAAGCCCCCAAATTCCACTCATACTAGAGCGGCTACCTGCCGTCCTGTGAACTGTACTGAAAGCAGCCACAGTGCTGAGGCAGCCTTGGTTCACAGCCAAGGCGCTGCTTCATTTCCTTGGGATCTGCAGTCATTATCAGGTTTATGGCAACAGCTTACCCTCCACTACCAGAGTGTAGCTCAGATTCCTGTACAAGCCCTTCACTTGGTTGCCCAGGCTTATGGTGAAAACCCCAGCATGCTTCTGCTGCACATCAGTGATGATCAAGTTGAAAGCAGACATCTTGTAACAGGTGGAATTCTTCATTATAGGGACCCCATCCTTATACCTAAAAATGAGGGCATGGGAAGTTTTTTTTCAAACTTACAAAGTTATAATTCAGGGTTTGCTACAACATTTTATGTAGGTGCTCCTACGCTCAATACATAATCTGTTGTTTTTATTGTAACTGTAAATCATTACTTACCATGCTAACAGGACTGCTGGTGGCAGAGCATTGACCTTGGGTTCAAACACAAGCTTCTTTCTACCTTCTTTGACAGTCACTGTACTAGGCCTGTCATACCTATAGGAGACATTGAGGAATGGATGCTCTGGAACAAAAGATTAACGACAGACATTGGAATCCATGCCATAGGAGTTAAGTTATCACCAAATCGTATCACCATACTGACACAATAATTTAGATGTTAAAATGCTTTCTTTGTGGTACAACGATTATACTACTATATACTATATACTATTAGTATTTTTATACTAAAATGTAGAGCTCATCTAGTTTTAAATTTGTTACCTGATTTTTAATCCATCTAAAGCATACTCACCATAGACGAGGACTTTTGCTGAGGCATTCTTGTGTATCGTGGGTTCAAGCTCAGCTTTGCAGCGGTACACCCCCTTGTCCTCTGTGGTAATGTTGGGCAGGACTAAAGCATTGCTCATCACAAAAACATTAGCAGAGTTGTCAAAGGTCTTGTTCGTATAATGTTGATTTTTCTGAAGACAAAGAAAGTACCATAAGCACCACTGCTACAACCTGTGAGGATCCCCTTTACATACAGTAGTACAGTGTCAACAGTACAATCTTAACTTACTGATTTCCTTGGAAAATGCCATGTGAAGTTGATTCTTCCATTATAGGTGGTCTCACCAGTACAGTTGAGGATGAGGGTGTCTCCAACCAACACTCTGACACGATCTGGGGTGATCTTTACATTTTTAAGAACAAGAGCTGTGAAATGGAGACAAATAGAAGGAGAAATGAAATGCGGAAGAAACAGACAAATCAACACAATCATTTACAGTATTTTTCAATAAGCAGGTTTAGTCAGAAAGACAACAGACTCACTCTGTCTTCTAGGGATGTACACTGACTTGAACTCATGCCCGTTGACCGTGGTGTTACAGGTGAGAACATAATAAGAAGTTTGGGGCGCGTAGGGAATCCTGAATCCCACCTTTGGATCCCATACCTTTTCGTTCTCTGATAAAGGCGGGACCTGCAATCAAGAGGGCAGAGCAGAGAAGTTGTGTCACTACCCATAGATCTCTGGTGACACTTTGATGATGTTCATCAAAGATCACTGAGCCGATAGAAGTGATGAAGTGTAATGAACTCAAATTCATTTAACATGTTAACTCATGGTCTACTGGGCTCAGCTGGGGACAGACCTCTGTTAGAGTGAAATTCTAATTTGTTTTTATGGCTTTGTGGAGTGTAACCTCTGCAATTATATATGCGATGGAGCACACAACATTGCGGACTCGGAAAAGGATATACGTGCCTGCTGCTGTTCTCATGCCAGAAGTTGGGCTGGGAGAGGAGGCAAGGGAAGGGAAGGAAGGAAAGGGAGCAGGAAGGACGAGTGCAATAGATTTACCAATAGCAGGAAGGTCACACAACCACTATCTGTGCCATCTGAGTCAGATGTGTTTGTCCACAGACAGCACTTTGTCACATGGTTGTATATCAATGACAAAAAACCACACACCTTTGTGGTTGGCATGGCAACACAAGCATTGCGTAAACCACATTACAGAGGGAGCTCTCCTCCACTGACATCTTTTGTTGCATTCTGGTGTCAAATGTTACAGTCCTCATGATAAGTTACCTGTTGTTTCCTGTGACTGGACTGTGTATACTTTTTGTCTACTGCATTTCCTGATGTTTGGAAGAGAAGGGGGACTAAATTTAGAGTCTATTCTGAGAAAAACACTCTTGGAGCACCTTCCTGCTCTTACAGGAAGCAGACAGGATGACTCCCTTCACCGCCCCTGAGCTTCCCTCAGACAAGCCACTGTTGCTGGTCTGATTCTCTGTGCTAAGGTGATTTAACACAAGGGTGTGAGAACCTGTGAGACGACTTAAGCACCCCCCCACCACCACCACCACCAAGACTACAAGTATGGATACCCGGCTGTGGTATTAATAGCAGTCTTGCTTTCTCAGATGATCTACTGTGCGTTTTAATTCAAAGCTGAAGTCCATCAAGGTCTATGGAACACATATTGTGAATTACTATATACCATACACAGTACAATAAAACAACTTAACCTACAAATGGATGACATGAGCAGAAGGTGTGTGATGATCTTTGTGATGCCTTACCCCTGTCAGTGTTACAAAAGTGTCAGGAGAAGACGTCCGGCAGGGGATCAGGAGGCTGGTCTCATGCCTGTAGATGCCCAGGACATAAGGTTTGTGACGGGGCTCCACAAATGGTTGCTCGGGATCTGAGGGATAAGAAACAAACCCTCCACAATAAATGACATCTAAAATGCAGGTCAGTTAGCATTTCAAAGCAGATGTGACCCCTTATATTTTGTCCTTTGGGTGAACCATGTTTTGTTGTAAATATACTGCTGTTGTTCTGAAAAAACAAACTGTTATGCTAGAACTGAGTTTAGCAGTGCAATTGAATCAAGGCAGTGTCAGGGCATCCAACACAGACATCAAATCTCGGATCAGTTAATTCTAACCGGATAAGGCAGCAGAGCACAGATGGAACAATCAGGTTAGTGGTGTGTTTCTACCGGGCAGCCAGGCATCACACAGCCGCTATGGGAACTTCACGGCTACACAAATAGTCTGCGATTGGTGTGAGGTCAAGCAGTAGTGGTGTGATAAAGGAACTATTATTTGAAAACTAAGCATGGACAATTACGTAATAAACATCTGATGGCCTTTGAAAAGAGAGCGTTAGTCTAAACACAGGCAAAGCAGGCGGCCTGATAGCCAGGCGAACTGGGAACCACATTCACAGAGCAACAGGAGATCGAACAAAGTACATCCAGCATTTAGTTTAGTCTGCATTGTCTACAACTATTTCACATCCTTCGACCAATATTCCATGATTTTATCTTTATTTAATATCTTTATACCAACGTCTAAAGTCTAAAGAACATACACCAATAGGTCAAATGGGCGGAGGTTGACTTAATTTGAATGATACTGTAACTGTAACTGGTGCCATATGACGCTTTAGGGGAGACTTAGGAAAACAGTAGCTGGAGCAGGAAATCACAGTCAATGACCAGGGCTTCCTGTGCAATCACGCTCACCCTTCAACCACCGGAAGAAACCACAGTACCAAATAAACTACTTCCTCTCTCTCTCTCTCTCTCTCTGAAAAGGAGAGCTGTGCAACTGGAGTCTGAATACATCTTGATTAAAGTCGTCTTCCTGCCTGTAAGGATTAACTGTAATCATTCATATTGTATACAATTGCAAAATTCAGTCTTTTTTCTCTCTTTCCTTGCTTATTTCTTTCTTTGAGACTTTTTTTTCAACTTTTTTCTTTCACTTTTTCTTACGTTATTGCTGACTAAATCAGTATTTTTTTCCTTGCTAAAGTGGAAGTTTTCCAGCCTTCGTGGCTTGTGGGAAATATCAGATTGCTTTTCACCCTGTGAAAACCTTTCTTTTATCAGGAGTCTTTCACAAAAACAAACACAGTTAAATCCTGGATCGGAGAAACAACTCAATTCACAAAGAAAGACCTCTTATCTGTGTTTTAGTTTATAGAGCAGTTCTTTGTATTTCTACACAACATTACATTCAAATTTTCTCACACTTACTGAATTACTTACATCTCGTATTCCCCACTGGTTCATTGCCTTTATTTGATAAAAAGGACACATATCATATAATCTGAACTCGCCAGAACACTTTGCAGGTCTCACCTTTAACATAGACATAGGTCGAGGTGATGTGGTCTGACCCATCTTTGGAGTATTTACAGCTGTACCTTCCTGTGTCATTGGCACGCAAGTGTGTGATTGTCAGTCTGCTGCAGTGTGAGTGAGAGTGAGAGTGAGAGTTACGTCTGGAATCACAATGCTCCACCTTCACCCCCTCTGATGAGATCAATCGACGGGGATCACCAAGAGTCCAGTGCAGCAGACCTTGACCTCTGACAGAAGACAGAGAGGGACAATTAGATGTGCCCGAAGACCATATTGCTTAGTTGTAGTAGGTTGGCTGACTGACGCTACTTTGTGTAAAAGAAAACCGCCTTTCTGCACTATTTTGTAAAAGAAAATGTTATTAAAAAAGTTTTTTGGGATTTGAAATATCACATTACTGTTGTTCTGTTCTCTGGAAACAAAGTACTGGATCCAAAACTCAAATCTATTTTGAGGAGAAGTGTCACAGCTGGCAATGAACTCACAAGCATTTTAGTTTAGGATGGCAGCGGCTGCTTCTCCCCTTGGGACGCTTTGAGTTGATGTTAATTTTAAGTTTATTTTGAGTTAATGTTGAGTCATCCAATAACTTGAACTTTCACATGGGAACATGTTTTTCTTGAATGATGTGCTCAGCTAACACATTCTTTCCACACAGCATGCATTTTAAAACTCTCATTAAAGAGATCCCAGAGGAACATCAAACATGTCTTGCATACCACTGCCTGTGCCTGCAGAATTTTGGGTCAAGCAACCTCCAGCTCTCATCCAGTGACAGAAAACAAGACAGTACTGTATGGGCCAGGCGTCTTGGCATATGGCCTTATAGGGAAGCATTGCATTAGATAGACGTGAGTTTCTGGACATTCCTTGAGGGCCTACTGAATGATGCAATACCCTAAATTCTTAACAAATGGGAATACAGCACACTCGGGTCCCACCATCCCTTAAGGAAACTGCAACAGACTGATAAATGTGGACCACCACCAGTGGTTCTTATCGAGGATCGTTCGAGCTTCTTTGTAACCAGCAAGTGTCCTGAGGCCCAAGCAGGTCCGGTTTATTTCCCCCCTGGTCATTCTGTCATATAATGAGACCAGAGTCTTGTCCCTACCAATATCCAGTGATTACTGAATTGTCCCTAGCAACAATTTTGACCCAAAAATGTAAAATATAACCACTGTTGTCTGTCAGCGTCTAGTCAATGTATTTAATACACAAAGTGGTTTGGTCTGCTGCCTCCCTTTTTCAGATCTTCAGCATCTTCATTTCTAAAAAAGCAACTAGCGACAAACCTTCAGGAGGAAAGTGAGAAAAAAAGTGTGTCACATACCTGCATGTGAGGTTTAACAAATCACCCTTATGAAGAATGAGGGGATTCTCAGAGGGCAGAATCTTAGGCGAATGCTGTCTCTCCGAATGTCCTGTTAAACAGACACACACACACACACACACACACACACACACACACGCACACATAGGCACACATGTAAAGCACTTCAAAAGAAACTTGTACATTTACAGCATGTCATTAATGTTGTTTGTCAGTCACTATCACAAACAACAGAATGGAAAACATAACCATGAATCACTTCAGTGCTGTGCATGTGGGTTCACTTTGTGCTGATATGCTCCTGCCTCTTTATGCAAATGATTCTCCTCTATGAAAGCACCAGGGGTGTTTCAGGTGCTGGGAGGGCAGATTGTTGAATGAATGGTGGTCTGGGATGAGCAGAAAGAAAGAAAGAAAGAAAGAGAGAAGGTCGAATAGAGGGAGGTAGGGGACAATATGGGGAGCAGCTGTTCAACTTTGCCAGAAAGGTCAAACGAGCCAGAATCACAGAGAACCGAGGGAGAACCTGATGAATGCATTTCCTCTAAATCAACCGCTCATCCTCCTCTAGTGTGTGTTCCCTCCCTCTTTTTTAGGAACAAGTAATTTTTTCATTTGCTATTGACCTTGCACTCTCAATCCTATTGTTACATTATCACAAGGGAAAAAATGAGGTCGGCATGTTTGATTCAAAGGTGGCCTCCACTTGGTGCACAGCCAGCTGTATCTGTTGAGAGGTCCCTCTAAAACAGTGATCAACATAGGAAACCCTGTGATTCTCCCCGCTGTCCAGGAGGTGTCACAGTCCCGTATGTGATTTCCTCCTTTACACTGAGCTCCCTGAACAGCTTGTCATCGTGGTCAGAAAACAAGGTATGTCCACCCTCCACGTGTAACAGTCTTCAGGGAAACCTTTATTTGTAGCAAAGAATCATGAAAGACAATGGTCTTGTTGACAAATGATGGATACATATGCACGCACAAGCATGGAAAACCACACACATACTTAAGTACACCTGCATTTACAAATGCAAACACGCATACACATAAAAACACACACAATCACATATTACTAGTATTTGTCTATTATTCAGAACAGCTGTTGTGCTAAGAATGAGCTGACGGTGCCAGTGTTGGCAGTGGCACTCAATATCGACTTCCTCACAAAATATTAGAACATCATTGTTTTATTGTTCAAGGTTATGCAGAGGGGAAGGGATGTGGCGCATACTCTTTCATGTTGTGATTCCACGTGCTTTCAGCTGCATATTAGATTTATAAAAAACATGGTTCCTGACCTTAATAAACAATCACAAAATCTACTAGTTTTCTAATCTTCACAACTTAATAACTATCCGTTGTTGATTTCTCCTCAGCTGTGACACAAATGTCCTCAAGAGTGTTTTAATTTGTGTTTCTCATGCCCCACGTCTGCTAATTGGCAGCAAGTCATGCAATTGAATTGCTGGAAATGAAAACTTTGCAAATAATTAATCAAACAGAATTTGACTCAAGGGACTTGTTATATACAAATGGCATAATAAAAAGTACAATGCATAATGTGTTTAATTTATGCATGTTCAACATGTCACTTTTTCTACTGTGGACATCTGTTTGCACACATAACACCAATAACAATAACCGAAAACATCATCCTGACCTTGCATTGCACTGGCAGACAGCTCATCTCTTAAAACTGGCCAATTTTCCCCCTATTCTCCACAGTAACACACTACAGATGGATGAATCAGCAGGGGCCCGCAGCAGCCCACTAAAAGAGAAAAAAAACACAGTGGTTGTCTCTCTACACCCACACCCTCAAAACTTCCACCTGCCCCACTGCCTGCCCAATGTTGACCTCAGCAAGCGTCCCGACACCCTTAAGCCCCCGTAACAGCTGTGTGCTGCATTCCTCCAGCAGAGTGCCTGAAAAATGTCAGAAATTGTGCTTATTGTGTTGGTTCAAAGAGCCCCAAGGCTGGTTCTCATTAAGAGCCATTAAGAAGAGGACCGGAATGGAACAAAAAGGGTGAGAAAGAGGAAGGATGAGTGACTGCTGGTTCAGTTTCTCAGTCAACTGATGATGGGGTCTTGAGTCACACAGCATCAAACTGATTATTGACACAGGGCCAAGTTAACTAAGATTAGACCAGGATCACATTTGTATGTCCTCGTCCTCACTTGGCATTGATGACAGGAAGTGGCACAGGACATAGTGTTTGGAAAACATTTGTGGTAGGTTCACTACCAGTAAGGAAAAAAATTAAACAGTGCTGGATTCCAGGATGTACTCTACGCTACTCAGAAATGTTTGTGAGCCAGAAAATGCTATTTAAATATTTAGCCTGAAAGAACAGCCAAACAATGACAACAACTGAAAAAGTTTTTCAATTAGTCAATGCAATTGAGATAGTTCAGCCTAGACTACCCTAATCGCTTACCTTTCATTTATTTAAAATGTACAGTATAATTAGAAAAATTTTGATGTATTATGAAGTAACAAGGTGTCAAGATATTTTGTCACAATAACTACGGCGTGATAAACTGAGAAAAAAGGTACTCTTGTTAGTTTTATTACTATTACACTTATTGTTGGTGCTCATTTCTAATCATTCTGGACTGACTTTAAGCCATCTGTTTTGGATCTTTAATCCAATAACGGCACCGAGTTACCATTTTATTACAACTTTACAGAACTGAAGGTTGAGGATACTGTAACTGTTACACAGATGAGAAATATGTGAACAACAATAAAGAAGCTGAGACAAAATGTGAGAAGAAAGGACATCACAAGTTGGCGTAACTGTTCACAAGATGTCACCAGCCGTGCTGCTGCAGCATGCAGCCAGTACCTCATACTTGAAGTTGCATAATAAAAAACCCTATTATTGTACGAGATGACTGTCACCGAACATTAAACGGGAAACCCCAAGCCACAGCCCTTCAACTGCGGGGAATAATATGCGGAATTCCTTTCTCTTTTGCAGAGAGTACACTTCATCTCCCCGTACATCCCATCCCGTCATGAAACAACGCGACTATCTTGAGAGATCTTTTTTTTCTTTTATGATTTCAAGGCAAAAGTAACAATACGGCATGATGATTCCCTTGTTTAACCTTGCCACGTTATTCCTTGTATTTCTGTGACAACAAAAGACATAAAAAAGGGTGGCGAGTGAATTACTGTTTAACAAAAGTGTGCAAGGTCACTCTTGGTGAGTCATCTTCACTGTAATGTGACCATTGCGACAGGAGCGAAACCGTAGCGAATAGTTGCCAACCCACTGAGACCTCACCTAATGGGATGGCATGCAATCTGTTCAGATGTTTGATTAAGGAACTGCACTGAACTGCTCTGGTGGGGGAATTATAACATGAAGTTGAAACCTTGATGAGACTTGGGACAGGACCACCAGCCAAAATAAGGAGTAGCTACCACTGCTCTGGCTGTGTGACCTGGAGTATTCTCTCACACACAGCCAAGGTTAAGACAACAGTTAAGGAGAGTACCTTTTTTTATTAGCCGTAGATTAGCCTTTGGAGATTTAGAGGCAAAATGCCCCAGACTCCTCCTAAAAAAGCAAAATAAAGGAACATCTGGCCAAGATGTGTGGCCATTCTGGGTTATATAAAGTTGAGTAGAGCCAACAAATAGGACTCGCCTGCATGAAAGTTCAAAATGGTAAACCCAGAGGATTCCTGTTCCATAATGTATGATTAAGACAAGTAGGCCGACAGCAGCTCCAAGAAATTGAAATCTCATGCAGGATTCAAAGAAAATATATTGCTGGCTCAGATATGCCTACAAATGACCAGATGCTGCAATCATCCTATAAGAACAGCTACACAAAGCAATTTGTTAAGTTAAATAGCCCTGTGTATGGGAATTTTCTGTTCAGCTGGTAAATCTCCCAATCCAGGTGTGTGTGTGTGGATGTGTTTTTCTTGTGCTGCCTGCATGGACCCAGACGTACCACCAGTGAGCAATGAGCCCCCCACTCAACTTGGCTGACCTCTCATCACTCCCATTTTCCACTCCATCTCGAGTGTCTCAGCAGGAAAGACAATATTACTCAAAAATAAATTAGACGCAAAATCAACTCACTATGCTTCAAAAAAACTGCACAAATTGTTGGTTTTTTGTAGCAGATTTTCCAGAATTTGGCCTGCGCTCTAAAACACCACTGAATAAATGCACCATGATACACCATCAATAACTAATGACTCTACCAGTCAGTGGTTCAGATGCAACAATACCCTCCTTTCCTCCCTGCCATTGTCTTGTGGATGGAGTTTGACATAGCTCAAAATGATCACAAGGAGCTCCGGGAAGAAATCTTTGCTCAGGTAGCGTGTCACATTTCCGTGACCTTTACTAGCCAGAACAATTCCAGGCTGCCTCTTGCCCATATGTCCGCTTCCTCCTTGTGTCTTTCCCACGCTTTGTGTGTGGACAGTGAAGGAAATCTACTTAAAAACATCGTAGACAAAGCATCATAGGCTGAAAGTGTGTACAATCGTGTGTGGTAGGGAGAGGGGGGGTGAACGTGAACAGTATTTCCTTTGTTTGGATGGGCTGTTTATTTGGAAATGGTGAGGAAAGCTTACTGTGTATCTCTAGACTGGCTGAAGGTGGAAGAACATCCACCTTTTATACTTTGTCTTGTTTTTGTGGAGTGACACTGAGACAATGAAGCTGAGAGTACTACCAGAAGAAACATGCATTCTCATCCCAAAATGTTTAATCCTGTTACCTCACAGATAACAATTGCTGAAATAAACGTTTTTCATATTATACAACAAAAGGCTGATTTGTAATATCTTCAGAATATCTAAGAAAACAAATCCAAATTATCATCAATACAATCAGCCTTATACTAAAATATAAAGTCTGCCCATCAGGGTAAACACACCTTATTAACTTGTTACACAATTTGTTTAACTAATCACCCAATTAAAACGGGACAAGACTGCTTCTAGCGGCTTGTGTGAGAACTGCAGTAGCAACAGCCTTTGAATGTTGACACATTTTTTCCCTTAAAACATGCAAATTGAATCTTATCCATATTTAATAGAATAAATTTTCCACAATAGTTATGGTAAAAAAAGCAAAAAAAATAAATTCTCTGTGTAGCCCAATTAAAAGAGAGAGAGATAATACGTTTATTATTATTACGAGGAATTAATAGAAGCCATTCTCTGCACTTCTTTTAATAACTGACAGTTGATCATGTCAAATGTCTGTAAAAACAATATGCATTCAGCCATTCATTGAAACGACAAACAGTCAAAAAGCGATGTTATTTTCTTTCATGCATAAACTCTCCTATACGGGTAAATAACGGATCTGTCTAAACATGAAAGACTTCTTACCATTTGTGAGTGATGAACAGGACAAGATGATAACGACCAATTTGAAGCAGTCGGATGAGACCATCCTGCCGACTCTTCACCGAAATCCAACCCGTGTGTTTGAAATAAAGTAATAGAGTCCCTGGCAGAAGCTAATTCCGAGTGAGTGTCAAAAGTTTCTTCTATAAACGAGTAAATCAAAGAGTTTTTCTTTTAAATATCGGATGGCAAATCCACAAAACCCTCAGGTGCACATGCAAAAAGCGGTAGCGATTTCTTCGTATCCCATGACGCGAGCTCTCCTGCGCAGCTGGGTAGTCCAACTCTCGATCCCGCAGTGAGGAGACGGATGTACCGCTGTATCCCCGGGGCAGGTGCTCTCGAACCAAAAATTACACTTAATGAGTGGTGAAAAATAAAAGCTGAGTGAGTGGTGTATGATTTTCTAACTGGTGCCTAGCGTAGCCCGCAAAAGCAAGATCAATCAGCTCCTGCCTTTCATACGCGCCTTGGACAATTCCCCTCCCTTTCGCCTCTGTGCAACACTTCACAGTCCATGCGTGAGGCACGTTTTATGGAGAAACAGAGGAAGGACGCAACGTCACTTTTTCGGGGGGGACAAACTTCTTCAGGCTGAAGGAGGAGGTCACTTCATGACAAATAATGATTAGGAATATGTATGTAACAAAGTTATTCCTGAAATACAATCAGGAATCAGACCAACATGATGGGTTACTAATAGTACCAGTGTACATGCAAATGTGCAATAGAAATCACAGCAGGCTAGTTGTATTTATTTCCAGTAGAAAACACTCCGCTCTAAAAGAAACTGAAATTATCCTGAATGGGATTTAGCAAAGCATTGTTTCAGTCATGGTACAACTCATATACACTATCAGATTCAAATCAATATACCTTCCTGATCTGAGATAAGAGTACATCTGTAAATGACAGTTTGTAGTTAAATAATAAAGCAGACTATTAAATTGACCTTTGCATGTAATGCTGCCTTTGATAAAATCAACCTACTGTGTAACTGAGGTTAAAGGTACAGCAGTTATCTAGTCTGAAGAGGAAAAAAGAATAAAATGTAAACAATCATTGTGATATCAAACCAAATCTATGTCCCAACTGGTTAGAATAAATATTTGCAGGACTTATTTTTAACTTCAGAAACAGGATACACTGCTTTTTATATCAATGTAAATAATCCTCTTTTGCCCAGCAGTACCCTGCAGTGCGTGGATGTGCTGCAGACTGTTTTCTTTTATCACCACAACAATTACTCTGTTGCTGCAGGTCAAAGTAGCAGGCATTGTAAATAAGAACATCCTGCCCTTACCTTTCCGCCCACGACAGGACTGAACAGCCACCATCTTGGGGGACTGGGTCTTGAGTGGTGGTGGGTCCTGGGTGAGATGCAGCACAAGTGGCACAATGAGCGCCACTCTCCCATTCCTGTAGCAAGAAAGTGGCTCATGAGAACATGGGAAACAATTTATAACATCTCACAGCAGTTTTGCTCTGTGGGATTCTGAGACGAACAAGTCAAAGCTCAAGAATGCAAAGATTTCATACACACAGTATATATGTTTTTTCATTAAATCGTTAAAAAAAATCACAAAGTAATATAACAAGTATATTTGAGTGGGTAGATAGAGTGTACACAGTAAGTTAGCTCTCTTCTGCTTGGTTTATTCCAAAAAAGGAGACATTATAGGCTGTTGTGTTACTTTACTTTTAGACTTGAATGAGACTGTGGACACTCACTGTTACAATCTGAGGGTGAAGCAAGAGTAAATTCACCCTTCTCACTTTGTAGAACTCTACATGCCAAAACATGATTCTTAAATGGTAATAAACTCAAGAAAAATGGCTATAAGAAATGGACTCAACATTGGTAAACATGATATGCTACAGGCTTACAGATTTGAGGAGAAAGATACTTATAGCTCTCTAAATACACAAGGAAGAGGTGAGTTTGCAAGAAATTACCTTGTCTACTACAACAATTTTCTTAGCGTGTGTTCACATTTACGTCTTCAGTAATAGAGACATTCCCACTGGGCCAAAAGGGTCGCAGATAAGTCTCCTGATGAACAATTGCTGGAAGTTCCTAGCTGAGAGGGGTGGATTTAAAGTGTTTTATTTTAGAATCTGGTGTTCAAAACACACTATGGGGGTCTAACTGCCTTTACACACACAGCATGCACTCTTCCTTTTGCCAGAACAGCAAAGTCTTCTGGGGTAAATGAACCAGTAGAAATAAAGTCTTTCTTCAGCAGAGGAGTGAAGGGGGTCTGACTGTCTGCCCTGACTTGGTCAGTGTTGGGTGCAAACAATGCCACAGTCTCCAGACCCAATTCATAATGCAGCTTTGGAAGCAAGGGATATAATTTTATGGAATAAATGCTGGTGGGAGAATAATATTTATAGTCCACAATATTAAAACAAAATGATTTATTACATGACAACAACAACAATATTATAAATTGTCGATTTTCAAGCCAGGATCATGGATAGAAGTCTGCATTAGTCGGAAAACCTAAAGATTTCTGGAAACCAATCAAATGTGACATGCAGGTAGCTGGCTCACAGTTCAAGATCTGATTATCAGCAAAATATATAAAAGATCCTTATTAAAAATTTTGTGTTAGATATTTGCATTGTTGGATCAATAAAAAAAAAGTACAACCAAAAAATTGGCGATTTGGAAAAAGGTAATAAAAAAAATACCAATTCAAAATTCAATCCAATAAAATGAAATGTACAAAATTAGCAGAAGTAACTGTCACATTTAAGGTACCATGGAAGCTCCTGTTTTAGAACAAAGGAGCGCTTGTTCAGAGTAAATGGGCATACCTGCTCTGATTACTCAGCTACTGTAAGTGAAAAGGTCTCAGGTTTAGTCACACTGAGAAAACTATTTGGTTACTTTTGTTAAATGGGCTTGTTAGGACTGAATTAAAATATTGTTTCCCAAAAGTAGGGGAGTACATACATGTTTAAATGTAGACCTGCAGTACCGTGAAATGTACTTAAGTCCTGTATATTCCTCTTCCAGAAATGCTGTATAAGAAATGAACAAGTCATTGTTAAGGTTAGGCCTTCAGTTTTTGTTTGTTTGGCACTGCATGCATAAATATGTTTAATGTGAAATTAGCTCCACTTTTTAGAGAGAAAACTTTAGTATACTGAAGAGAGTAAAATCTGTCAATGTTGTATCAGATAATGTTCGTGTTCTTTGACTTGCTCTAACAGAAACAAGCAATTATTGTTCATGGTGGAACTGTTTCATTTACAGTCTATGGAATGACACAAAATCTAGTGTAACAGTCACTCAAGTAAGGTTATTTGCTGTAGCTTTGTTTACCAAGTCATAATGGTCTAAAAAATCAATATGCCTGGTAGCGATAGGTAGATAACCAGCTATATTATATGTCAATACCATAGTTAACGTTAACAATAACTGCACAATAACCACATTCAGGACCATATTACAGTAACCAGTCTCAGGGTAAAAATAGCTATAGCTATGTAAGGCAAATAAATTCATGAGAGTTAACACTAATCCAAAGTTTTATTTTGTTACCCCTCAGGCTCTTTATCATCACCTCCTGGACAAACTTCATAGGAATTTTGTGACAGCTGTCAATCAAACAAGGTCGTGCTGCGGTGATGAGCTAGCCTGAGAATTATTTTTCAGTGGTGAAACATGGAGCGGTTTGTTTCAACTGTAAAATGTGAGTAACTATCCCGCTCACTTGGTCTAATTGCTATTGTTATTCCAGGTATTGCTTTAAGACAGTTTTGGCTACAAATTGCAGTTGTACTGAACTTAGCTAAGGTTAACGTTACTAAACTTCCACCCTAGCTAGGTAACATTAACCAAAGCATAGTCACCAAAGGGTTCCGCTGATACTGCCGCTAACTAAGGCTAACTACTTTAGCTAGGTTAGCTTGTTTATATTTGCTAAAGTTACCTCTGTATTGACTTCTTCTGTTTTATGCCCTATACCTGGCTACTTTACTCATGCCCAAAATGAATAAAAGGGGATTATTTTTATATTGCAGCAGTATACACGATAACGTTACTGTACATTATTATGGCATAACGTTAACGTTACTAACAAGCCATTTTAACACCATTATATAGCGTTAGCCTGAATATTCAAAATGACACTACCCCAAGAGACCCAGTGAGGGCACAATCAAATAACCTAGTGCGGAAAAAACATTAGCCAACTTAGTCAATGAGAAGTTTTATAAACAATTGCTGACCTTATTTATAAATTAACAATACCAAGCATTTAACGTTAGGGGTTAGTCTTCTCAGCTTCTGAAGTGGTTTTTCACATTTACTTAAATTGTTGAATACTTTGGGATTTGAAAACTTGTTTTTAGATAACTAAACTAAATAATCGAACCTTCAATGATCACCATTAAAGATTAACGTGTAATTTTAAACCGTGTGTTAGTTAATAATAAGCTGCAACAAAATATCAAAATAATTTTTGCAATTGCCACAAGACACACATTATAAGTAAGACTGCCTGCCACACAAACGTTTTGGGGGAAAAATGTGAAGAAAAAAGAGAAAAAAGGATAGTTGCTCTTTTTGCTGACTGAACGGTGTTGTTTACTATTGCTTAATTTTTAATGCAGCCACAATATTATAGGGAGGGAGAGAGAGAGAGAGATCAGCAGCACATTTCTCATTTTGTCTGTGGTGATGAAATGATGGTTGCTGTCAGATTCGTGGGCAAAATGATATTGTGATATGTGCTACATGTCACACATCATCACTGACCATTTGTGGAGATGAAGTGTCTGCTGTCACCTTGTTCATGTCCTGTAAACATTTGCTTTTGTTCATACACAGGTCTCACAGAGAACCTGCTGCAGAAACATCTGACAGATTATGATGAGGTGATCGAGAAACTGTTCTCTGAAATCTCTGGCCTGGAGGATTTCCCCAAAATACCAGATCCACAGGTAGATACATGTGTGTAAGAGAGTTTGACAATAGCCCACAGTCCTGGTCAGGGATGTACTGTAATAATACATACAAAAATAAAGCAACAAACAACTTTTACAAAATAGCAAATACTTATAAATATAAAATTTCACTGTGCTCTCACTCTCGTAATCCAAGGCCTACCATATGTAATGCCGACAAGATTATTGACTTGTTGGCATTAAATTGTATGAAAAGTGAGTTAATGTAACTCATCAGTATAGTTCTACTGTAACCAAGTCGTAAAGTTTTACCTCAGATCTATTTATCTAGTACTAAGTCAAAGATTGTTTTTTCTAATATTGCATTATGTCACCTTGTGGTCCTACATTGTCAGAAGTGTGTTTTTCGTGCTCATATTGCAGCTTGAAGAGTGTGCCATCCAGCTGTGGAATTGGGCAGTTACTAAGAATGTGGGCACCAGTATAAGTAAAAATCAGAAAGCCAAAGGTATACTTGTAGTTGCTGTATTTATTTACATGATAATTTTATGGATGATCTTGACACTTGAAAATACTCACACATATCATCTGAAATGTTGACACAATGTAGGGATTGCAAGCAGGGGTAGTCACGGCCATTTCAAGTCACACTCAAATATTCTCACCATCTTCACAGTGCGTCATGTTGCATGCAGTCTGCTGTACTGCTGTGAGCCTGGGAATCCAACAGAGGGCGTTGTCCGCAAGCAAATCCTGGTAGGCAATACTGTAGGCCCTATGTGAGTGCTCAACATTTGAGGAGGACAAGGTCTGTTTGTCAGTGTCTAATCTTTACAGATGGCCAGCAAAACAGGGAGAACCTGGCTGGACTGCAAAAATCCCCAGATGGCAGATAACTTCTTAAGGCTTGCTGTTAAGGTGAAGAAAAAAACACAAACTGAGAGCAAACATAAATATGGTGTCTTTACAAATTATTCAACATATAATATCCCTAGAGCCTGGAAACCCTCTATAGCCAGCTGACGTCCAGAGGTGACGGTGCTGCTGACATCATTTCATCCAAAGGGGATGTAGAGAAGGATCTGCTTCGAATTCTCTCATATCAGGCAGAATCGGTGAGCTGTGGTGCATGTGATGTTCAACACCTTCAATGTGAATATTTGTTCTTGTGATATTTGGCAGCTGAGGAAGTGCTATTCTGACAGACTCGCAGTGTGAAGTGTGAGACATCTAAAATGTGATCTGAGAAACAATGAGAGGGGGAAATCTCATTCTGTGTTAATAGGGAATGTTATATTGTTTGCTGACATTTAATAGAAAGTTCAAGTCTCTTCTTTGCAGGCCATAAGTCAAGGGAATAACCATGAGGCTTTGGCCTACATGCAGCGCTGTAAAGACATGCTGCTGCGGCTACCAAAAGATGTAAAAAAAAGCCCTCTGTTATCACTATAACAACACTATATATTGTTGTATCACATTTACAGTACATATTGCTATAGAAAGTGTGGAGGATGTTAACTGAATATGTTTTTTCAATGCAGACTGCGTACATCTCCCTTATGTGCTACAACTTTGGAATAGACACTTACAATCTGAGAAAGTTTGAGGACAGTGCAGTTTGGTTGAGGTAAATATAATGTTCTGTTATAATGTTTAAGTTCTACAGAAAAGAGTTAAGAAACAATGCAGTGGGAAACGGATTTGTTGTTTTTTCTCTTTTTCAGCCAAAGCTATGACGTTGGGAGAATGAACGTAAAATACGCCCCTGGATCTGAAATCCAGGTAAGACAGTGCAATACAAAGTTTAGTATAAGCAATGAGTACAAATTAAAATAGTAATTCTTTTGGGTGAGAATACCACGATACGATATTATCACGATACTTATGTCACGATATGATATTATTGCAATTTTAAACATATTGCAATTTATTAAATCTTTTTTTCCAACTTCAAATTGTGTCCCTAAAGGAAATCTCTTTTTCTAGTGGTCTAAAAAAGCAATTGATTGTATTATTATAGTACCAAAAAGTAAACTTCTCATGTACAATTTATATAATAAAAGATCAATACTTGACGTCCATGTTACGACACGATATTGCCACGTAAAATGTCGCGAAACTGTACTGTATTGATTTTTCTCCCAACCCTAGTCATTTTTAACTGTCTTCAATATCCCTCACAATAGGCCAAGGTTTTGAGGCTCCTTGCCACTGTTTATTTAGAGTGGGACTGTCAGAGGTTTCAGGACAAGGCCCTTAATGCTGTCAACTTAGCCAACAAGGTTGGATATAACAACACTGTGATTCCCATATCCATTTTGAAGAATACATTTACAAAATAAAAACTCAGATGCTCGGTAACTGGTGTCACTCTGCAATTTGACAGGAATGTGTAAGTGCCTCTGGGCTGTACTTAAAAATCAGAATATTCCTGAGATGTGGGGCCTCAGATGATCATATCAGAGCAGGTTAGTCATTGACCTCATTCAATTATTTACACAGAACTTCAGTAATATAGGCAGCAGTGGGGTGTCAGTGGCTGAGAGGTTAGAGAAGTAGATTCAAGATTGAAAAGTTGGTAGTTTAAGGACCTGAAACTACTGGAAATGCTTGTTCCCTGCTAAGAGTTAATGTGTGTCTATAGTTGACTTAAGAGTTAAATGCACACCAGATCATAAAAACATGTTTTCAGGACTTCATGAGATGCTGGAAGCTAAGGTTTCTCTTGAAGTGTGTCTGAGCGCAGTGAAACTACTCATATCTGAAGACAGGTAAAAACGTATATATATATAGATATAGATATAGATATAGATATAGATATACATTGTCTTTGTAGGAATGGTCAGACACATACTATTAAACTCAGAATAATATCTGTTTTGATTTTTCTAGAGAAGTGCTGGCATTTGAGTATTTGAAACGTGTATGTCAGCACTTTGAGTCTTCCCCTGACCTGGGCACTGCTCTTGTGTTGCACATTGAGCTGCTGCTGCAAAGAGGCAAGGAGCTGTTGGGCAAACAGAAGATAGAGGATATCATCACTGGTACTTTACTTTTGCACTCCAGTTCTAGAATAACTCTAATTTTAATAGAAATGACACAATAACTTTTATGGTAATGCAGGTAGTGTACGGTTTATGTGCCTCTGTATTAGTATTACCATTGTTTATACCCACACAGGCCACTATACAGGAAAACAGCTGACTCCACAGGCCCTCACAAGTCTACATGTCATGCTGTGGGATAAAGCGTCCAAACACTTTGAGGTATCCAAAACACAGTTTATTGTTAATTCACAAGATATTTTATAGTGTGTATACACATGTATAGTTGTTATAGCATGTGATCAGCAATGTAGCAAGGTGTGGCTGTCCTACCCTAACTTTGAACAAGATACTGGCCTCAGAATTAGTGGTGGTCCCTGATCTTTGCATTGTGGCTGCCCATGGCTTCTAAAAATTTAATAAAGGTACAATTCAGAGGTTTCATGTCTACTGAAGGATACGTAATGTATAACTTGATGTTCTTCTTTCTTCCCAGGCCAGGAACTATTCTGAGGCTCTTCAGTGGTATAACTACTCCTTAAGTTTCTTTAAGGCAGGTCAGATGGAGCCCAACTCAGCCAAACTGCAGAGGAACAGAGCTTCCTGTTTCCTGCAACTTAAGCAACTGGAAAAGGTAAGACAACTTGAGCCACAACAGCAAGTCATGGAAATAAATGGGTTGTGAAGTGACTGCAGTGAGTGGTGCATTTCAGAACTCAGCAGGTAGTTTGTCACCAGTACTCCTGCCAGGTTTTTTTTATAGTTTATGTATGAGATGTATGTTTGCACATACAAGAACATATGTGTTTATCAGGCTAAAGAAGCAATTAAAGAAGCAGAGAGATGTGATCCTGACAGCATTTTCACCAAGTTCAGTGTTTACAAGATTGCAGTGCAGGAGAACAATGTGGAGAAAGGTATTTACAAAACACCTTGTGTGATGACTATGCAGTAAAAGCATGCATGGTAGTAGTGTTACAGTTTTATTGCAGCTACATTTTCAGCATATTCTCTGTGGTGGTGATGATGCTGTTTATTTGTATCAGCTGCAGAGGCAGTGAATGCGATGGGACTTCTGTGCAGGAATCCTGTGGCCAATGAGGACAGACTGCTGGTGTCTGAAAATGCTGCTTCCTATCTCCTCAGTCTGGCTGCTCAGATTGCTTTGGAGGTAGGACATTACTACACCAGTTGTGAAATTTGTGGAATATTTGGGAAAGCAATTTTTTTGGTGTGGTCGTCCAGTCTTATCGTCCTTTCATGACATTATAGGGCTTCAAAAACCTGGGTTTAGTCTTCAACAGTGATACCTGCAGCTTGAACAGATGCACAGTTGAACACAGTTGGCAGAATTTGAAAAACTGGTTGGTGAGGATGCCTGTTGGAAGGATATCATGATAGCAGATGTGGGATTAAAGAACATTACTGTCTACCACCTCACAGTTCATATTGTTGTACAAATAATTATTTATTTGTGATATTTAACCTATATTATATATCAAAACATAATACAATAAAACATCTTAGTGGACATCCCCTTCCCAAGATCAGCAGACATACTCGACAGCAACCAGCTATTAACAGTTTGTTAGAGTAAGGTCTAGAAAATGATTTGAATGTATAATATGTAGGAATCCTTTCTTTAGTATACTGTATGATTGTAATGAATGTGAATGGTGGGTGGTGGTATTAATGATGATGAGAATATTTATTCCCCTGAGACAGAATGAACAGCAGGAAACTGCCATGAAGGCACTGGAGAGTTTGTGTGAAAACTCCAAAGATGAAGCTCAGGTTCTGACTGCTCTCAGGTCTGTGAGAACTGGGATTGTACATATGAATAGTTTAATACCAAAATAAATAATTTACCTGCAGAAAAAAATCCATATATTCTGATAAAATATCTCTGACATGAAAGCTATAAAGAAGGAAAAAGCCAGCAAAATGCATTTATTTGAGAACCTCACACACCTTACCCACACAAACAGTACCTTAGAAACCATAATAGACCTGGCTGTGAAGGACATGGATGCATATGGACATTCATTCATTAATCAGTGTGTTTCACCAAGGAGGCCTTTTCAGTTATAGGTCTGTTTCCTTCTAATTGTTTGCTCATATTCTTTTCCATGCTGCTGCTTGAACTAAAAGCAAGGCTTTTTGGATAAGCATTAAATGTGCTTGCTGTTTGCTTTGAGAATAGAAATACTGATTTTTACAAAACCAAATTTTTACTTTGAAGCATTAAGCGTTCACGTGTTGAGGCCGCATAAACAAAACACGATGGTAGAGTTTCACACATAAAGTGACAACATTTAGTAGAGATAGCTTATGTGTTGAGAGATTGTAGCGAGTCTGTTAGTTTTCCATACACCTCTATGATCCACTGACCTATATTCCCTTGCTTCTCCACTGAAAGTGTGTCTCTGTATAATAAAGTTAGTAGGTGAAATAAAGGAGGTCATCACCAGTTTCTCCATTCATCTTTTTATAGGTGTTTGGTTCGACTTGTGCTCTTCACAATAGAAAAATCTAATGATGACATGAGGTGAGGAGAATGGAAAGTACCTAAAAATGTGATTATAAAGTATTATTAGGCATTTTATAAAATCAAAACATAGATTTATATTTACTAACTTCTATCACTCCATGTAGGAATGTGAATCTGGATGTCCTGCTGCCATATCTAAAAATGGGTGAATACATTATGCAACATTTAGGGAAGAAATGTTTACTGTATCTGTTGTGTGTCAACAAATGTTTTGTTTGCCATCACTGCAGCTCTGCAGAAAGTTTCACACCAGTCTCTCATGACTGTTGAGCAACGCGCAGAGGAAGCTAACTGGTTCAGGAAGATTGGTACTAAGACAAAGACTCCTTGTCACTTCAGTCAGACATGGTATGCTATCAGTTAAAATCTTGCAGCACCTTCATTTTCTCAGTGTGTGTGTGTGTGTCCTTGTTACAGCTTGGAACTCGGCTCTGCAGTGCGAGAGCAGCCCCGACAGAATAAGGGATTTCTTTGTGCTCTCTTACCAGGCAAGTGCCCTTATTAGCTTCCTTAGCTGAATTAATCAATATCTACAGTTTGTGTGTGTAGATCAATAACACCTGAACAGGGATTTAATATTGCTTTGGAGAGATAAACATATCCGTTTGAGATAAAGAATCATAATGACCCACAATGATTTTTAACCTTTATTTCCCCACGAGATGTTGACTGAGGGCACATACTTGACATACATGCATTCATGCCTGAGGACAATTAAAAGCTACTGATGTTGGATGCTGACTAAATGTTTCAGAGAAACTAGGATGAACTACTTTATTTCAGAGGGAATCCCTGAAAAGTAGTTACAGTTTGTCTTGTGCTCATAGCCCCTTTCTTGGTTTATTGCAATCAAAATGGATACAGTATTTTCGAAATGCTATACAATCACGCATTATTTCCTCGGTCATACTTGTGTATGCATCTCCATGAACCTGTAGCTCTCCCAGCTGTGCCCTCCTGATCGCACACTGCTCATGGGCCAGAAGACATGTCTGCTAATGGCTGCCGCTGCCTCTTTGGAGCTCTGCAGAAAGTCTCTTCTCTCTACCCAGGTGTGCCACCCACTCCCTCTGTCCATCTCCTACATTTAGCACGCTCTCCATCCACATAAATGGAAATTTACCAAGACCAGAGGAGAAGAGAGGTGACTAACCACATTATTGGTGCTGGTGTAGGTGTTTAATTTTAATCCCTCTGCCTTTGAAGAGGAACTGAACAGTAGATGGCGATGAAGAGTCCAGAATGCTTGTTATGTGTTTTTTCCTGTTTGGTTCACAGACTGAGGAGCTCACTCAGGCTCTGGAGCACATTCAGATTTGTTGGGAGATCTGGAATACCCTGAAAGCATCAGGTACCTTACGTATCAACCCCATCCAAATAACAACCATGTTTATGTGCACATCTTTCATGAATCAAAAAGAAATGTAATCTCAACATGGGCTTTAAGGGAACTTCCCAATGGACCCAACAGACACGCTGCTGCTGCTGTATGAATTTGAAGCTCGTGCGAAGCTGAATGACCCCAAGGTTGAGACGGTACTTGAGTCTGTCTTGGAGCTTGAAAATGTTGAAACCAAGGTGCTTGAAACCATTGCAGGTAAAAACAAAAACACACACCTTACTGTATTGTTATTCTCATCTCTGCTGACATGCCATTAGAAATAGACACGTTCTAGTATGTCAGGAAGTATGCTGGCATCTTTTTTTATATATACAGTCAGGAAAATAAGTATTTGAACACCCTGCTATTTTGCAAGTTCTCCCACTTAGAAATCATGGAGGGGTCTGAAATTATCATCGTAGGTGCATGTCCACTGTGAGAGACATAATCTAAAAAAAATTATCCAGAAATCACAATGTATGATTTTTTAACTATTTATTTGTATGATACAGCTGCAAATAAGTATTTGAACACCTGAGAAAATCAATGTTAATATTTGGTACAGTAGCCTTTGTTGAGGTCAAACATTTCCTGTAGTTTTTCACCAGGTTTGCACACACTGCAGGAGGGATTTTGGCCCACTCCTCCACACCGATCAGTCAGGTTTCTGGGCTGTCGCTGAGAAACACAGAGTTTGAGCTCCCTCCAAAGATTCTCTAGTGGGTTTAGGTCTGGAGACTGGCTAGGCCACACCAGAACCTTGATATGCTTCTTACAGAGCCACTCCTTGGTTATCCTGGCTGTGTGCTTCAGGTCATTGTCATGTTGGAAGACCCAGCCTCGACCCATCTTTAATGCTCTAACTGAGGGAAGGAGGTTGTTCCCCAAAATCTTGCAATACATGGCCCCGGTCATCCTCTCCTTAATACAGTGCAGTCGCCCTGTCCCATGTGCAGAACAGCCCCAAAGCATGATGCTACCACCCCCATGCTTCACAGTAGGGATGGTGTTCTTGGGATGGTACTCATCATTCTTCTTCCTCCAAACACGGTTAGTGGAATTATGACCAAAAAGTTATATTTTGGTCTCATCTTACCACATGACTTTCTCCCATGACTCCTCTGGATCATCCAAATGGTCAATGGCAAACTGAAGACGGGCCTGGACATGTGCTGGTTTAAGCAGGGGAACCTTCAGTGCCACGCATGATTTCAAACCATGACGTCTTAGTGTATTACCAACAGTAACCTTGGAAACGGTGGTCCCAGCTCTTTTCAGGTCATTGACCAGCTCCTCCCGTGTAGTTCTGGGCTGATTTCTCACCTTTCTTAGGATCATTGAGACCCCACAAGGTGAGATCTTGCATGCAGCCCCAGTCCAAGGGAGATTGACAGTCATGTTTAGCTTCTTCCATTTTCTAATAATTGCTCCAACAGTGGACCTTTTTTCACCAAGCTGCTTGGCAATTTCCCGTAGCCCTTTCCAGCCTTGTGGAGGTGTACAATTTTGTCTGTAGTGTCTTTGGACAGCTCTTTGGTCGTGGCCATGTTAGTAGTTGGATTCTTACTGATTGTATGGGGTGGACAGGTGTCTTTATGCAGCTAACGACCTCAAACAGGTGCATCTAATTTAGGATAATAAATGGAGTGGAGGTGGACATTTTGAAGGCAGACTAACAGGTCTTTGAGAGTCAGAATTCTAGCTGATAGACAGGTGTTCAAATACTTATTTGCAGCTGTATCATACAAATAAATAGTTAAAAAATCATACATTGTGATTTCTGGATAATTTTTTTTAGATTATGTCTCTCACAGTGGACATGCACCTACGATGATAATTTCAGACCCCTCCATGATTTCTAAGTGGGAGAACTTGCAAAATAGCAGGGTGTTCAAATACTTATTTTCCTCACTGTATATGTAGCTTTAGCCATGGAGCCTCCAGCCCACTTCCCTCTGCTATGTAAGAAGGCCTTGAGGGTTGCTCTCTCTCTGCATAAGAAACAACCACAGACTGACCTGGCGCGCTGCAGGTATACTCATCACTACTCTGCGTGAAAACACCAATGACGTTTTATTAACGATTTATTCACACAATGTGCTTAGTACAACAAAAGGGTATCTGATTGATGTTAATTGTTTTTGTATCCCCACCTTAGCAAGTGTGTTCACAGCCTGATCAAGCTGTCCCTCCCGACCGGTGTGTCAGAGGTGGAGGCCCATGTGCTCAAGGAGGTGTGGGACTACTATGAGGAGGCCCTGTCCATCATTGCAGCCGCAGTGAGTCGGCACCAATCACACACCGCCATCCCTTGGCACCCACCTCCTGTTCCCTCCAACAGAACTGCTCCTTGCTATATAATTAACCCCCTCTCTTCCACTCCACGCCTGCCTGCTGTTCTAGAAGCCTCTTTTTATCAATGGGCTTTCAGCCGCACTTCAATTAGCAGATGCTTCCATTCACCACTCCCTTCCTGCCAATTTGAATGTTAATGTGCTGTACAAGTCATCACACTGCCGGTGAGCAGCGGCTCTGAAAAGAGGCATCAAATTATTGAGACATTACACTGCTTTAGAGGTAGTGCATATTTCCCCTTTCATATTGAGTTATTACTCAAAAGCTGTAGAATTCGTTGGATCAAAGTGAAAGCCCAAGATTAAAGTGTTGTGAAAAATGAATAAAATTTAATAAATGGTAGACCTTCCGAGTTTGTTTACAGTCTGTTTAAGACTCCTAAGCATTAGTAAAGGTTAACACACAGTAGACACGGTATTGGATGGAAGTTACTAACATGCTTTACCCAATGAAAACACAGATTTCCTTCCATACGCTTGGCTCAAATGAGTCACCCAAGTGGCCTCCGTCAAATGGCCTTTTGAATATCTTCCTGCTCTCCTCTGCAGCCGGACGACTTCCCAGAGATGGAGACCCTGTGGTTGCTGACTCGGGCTTGGAACACAGGGATATTGCTGTACAGCCTGGCTCAGTATCCCGAGGCTGAGAAGTGGTGTGGCCTCGCCATGAGCTTCGTCCGCCACCTGGGATCCCTGCAGGACAGTTATGAGACACAGGTACAGGATGGGTGGAGAAGAAGGAAGGGGATGAATGAATTAAGCAGACTGGGGTGGTTGTAGCAGTGGAGCATGATAAAGCTTGAAACACCCTGCCAGTTAGCTAGCTGAAGAAACACACAGGTTTTATGCTAAATTAAGTATATAACCATCATTGTAGACCGTTGAGAGCCCAGACATTTTTAAGTGATACAGTTGTTCTTGTGTACACACAGATGTCTGGTCTCTACAGTGAAATCCTGGATAGGTTGGACAAAGCCAAGAAGAACCTCATCATGGAAGAATAACCAAACTGGGACAGGTCAGCTGTTAGGTGCCTGTTCTGAGGGTACTCCTAAATTGACTCAGTTCCATCAGTTTGTTGCAGCTAAATGTTATTAATGTTGTTGTAGTAAGTCCATCAGATATTGCAGTTTCATAAATTGTTGCTTTAAATCTGTACAATTGTGAGACATCCTGGTAGACTAGTGGATAAGACATATAGCAAATTCGTTTCTGTTCCTGGGACTTTTGTTTCATGTTACCACCCTTTCTCTCTCTCCCTAATGTTTGTTGCCTTCTGTAAATAAAAGGCTAAAATCCCAACAAATAATCTTTAACAAAAATGGAATTCTTTTCAAAGCTACGGAGGCGCTTAAAGTGGAAAAACAAGCACATCAAAATCATAACTGAATCACGTATTTTATTTTCAAACAAATAAACTCTTGTCAAGTCCCAAAATAAAACCCAAACAAAAGTTGCAGGACTGTGTTCCCTCATGACTAGGACAGGGAAGACCATGAGGCCAAATGTCCTGATAGGCTGTACCACCTGCAGTGACAGGAAGGAAACTACTGTACAATCAAAGGGTTCATGTTTGCAAGCACTTACTGCACAGATGTGCTATAACATAAACATCATCACCCAAAAGTACAAACAAGAACCCTGACCCCCCCCCCAAAAAAATAAAAGCATATATGTCATCATTTCTCTCATCAGAACAAAGACCCTCATCAATTATACACACACAGAGGCATTCAGCTTCCATCTTGCTATATACCACAACCTCAATGGAAAGAGTAAAATGAAATCAAGTTCTTTGGGCTTTGACATGGCTGACTGAGGTATGAATACCACACACATTGTTAACAGTCAGCTGTATTGTAACTAAACACCAGAGAGGACCAATTCTAAACTTCTAATGATGTATTGATCACTGCTCCTGGTTTCTGTGATATTGTGTAGGTTTCTGCCTGCATCTCTTTAATTATTTTACAATATATTTTTAAAATCTATACACCCAGACACGTTCCACAAGAAATCACATGTAGACAGGCCCTACTTGAGGGAACTGAATTCCCAACTGGCTAGTTAAGTTTTCCAATAGGCATTTGAAGAGAAATACCAACAATACAGCACATTTGTATGGAAATTATATCTCAAGAGTAGCTCAAACTTTACTTACCTGACATTTGTGGTCTATAAAACATGTTTGTCCCAGTTTGATTCACACATGCATGAAGCACAGGTGAGGGGGATCTGCTGGGGGCTTATTTACATTGTACAGCTACCACACCCTTTGAAACAGTCTGCAAGCAGTTTATAAATGGCTCTGTTCCCTTCGGTTATTCCCTGAACTCTGGTTTTGACACAGGTAATGACAGCTGGTTTAGCAGTGGTGCCTGGCAGGTGGGCACACCTGTTCAGAAAATGCCTGCAGGTACAGGTGCTCTGTGGGTGGGAGAGAGCAGGGGACCCAGAGGTCTACGTTGCCACTTCCTGTTGGGTCTGGCTCTCTGAGAAGAAGAAAAAAAAAATCCCTTTGCACTCGTCAAAAGGCTGAGGAGGAAAGAGAGAACAATTGGTGGCCACACTCTTCTTCAGATACAAACATACAGTGCCAAGATCTGCATGAGAGGATGGAGAACGTCATTTCAATCCCGGTGATGCCATACAGCCAACTCTAGTGTAACCGCACAGATGGCCTTGAACAAGCTTCCCACCTCACGGAAAAAGAGAAGACACAGAATGCAGCCCGATTACACGGTTAAGTTGAAGACGCATTTAACTAAGCGACAGTACTATTAGTACGCGTTTGTTCACATTTGACAGCTAGGAACTGTGTCATCACCCAAGCATGGCCTCAGTCGCAGGGGAAATTGTATCTGTACGTTTAGATTCCTGAGCTGGTCTAGCTCACCCCAGACACACATAAGAGCTCAACACAGTGGTTCAGCACCTGCCAATGACAGATTCATGAAGAATTAATACGTTTATAGATACACCAAGCATAAAGGTTTAATCAAACCCAACTTTAGTGTTGTTTTTGGTGGGAGGGGCAGGGGGACAATCCAAAACAGGTTATATTGACTCTTTAATTGTTAGGACATCCAATACAATTATTGTCTTGTTCTACCCGTTTTAAGGCCACCGTGATGGCGGCAGATAGGACAGTACCATGTGACCATTCAATCAGAAGAAAATCCTCTTGGAAGGCAGAGAGTGTAATAGGGTGGTCTGCTGCTCAACATGAGTTAGGCTCTGGCTGTCCAAATTGTAATTCAGTGGCCAAATTCTTCTTTAATTACACAGTAAGGATGGTTGGAAAACAGGGAAGAAAAGGCGCCCACAGAGGTGAGACTTTGTTTTATCTATTGCACTCAAGTCAGGCCTCCTGGCAGTCGAATGACACACAGAGTTAAGAAAAAGTGAGAATGTTTTCCCTTTTCCTTGTCAATTGTGTGCAGCCTCCTTAACAGACAACAGGTAGTCACAAAACAGAATTTGTATTTGATGTAAGGCAGTTTGGTGTTTTGCAGAGAGCCCAGTTACACTTCTCTACCCCCATACTTTACACAGAGCAGCTAAAATCCACAAGCAAAAAATCCCACAAAGAAAATAAGAAAAACATAAAAAGGAAATCTAACAGCCCTCCAAATTGACAATTCTAGTGAAGTGTAAAATGTGTAGTTTTTAATATGTAGTAAATCTCAGTGGGATTTTATCATTTATCTTGTGATTTCATAATATAAATGTAGAGATTCACAACGCATTTCTTCCTCTTGATCTGCCTCCCAAGATGTCTTTATCAGCTGCAGCACAGACAACTGGCAGACGACCAAACAGCAAGCTGGTTTGTGATAAATAGATCACCAGTTTGTAGGCTCCACTAATTTCCTCAGTCAGTATAAACAAGAGAGATGACTCCTTGAACAGTACCATCAGCAGGGCTCGATTTTATCCAGTCTTTTTAGAAAAGAAAACCGTGACTGGTCTTCACTCCTCATCTTGTGTGTCTTTTTAAATGTGATTTGATGAACATTTACAAAGTGTTCCAACTTGGTATGATTTGTCTCTGTTTCCCTGCAACTTCTTCTTGAATCCCAGCTACGCTCTTTCTGTAAAACATTCTGATCTTCAGTCAGTCCCAGTTCACAAAAGGATTTATTCATTTTCCCTTTTGTTTTCCTTCGACATATTCCTTTGGAATGGCATTTCCAGTCTTGAATGGATTTGTTGAGAAACTCATGCAGGGGTGTGCACAGTCACAGTAATGGTGATAAGACTTCTTTTTCATTTAGAGAGTAACATAATGATGACACTAAAACTTGATATGAAACATATCTGCAAAAAGGAGGTGAGGAGGGGGGCTATTTGGGCTTGGATGGGGTCTCTGGGAGGCAGGTGGGGAGCTCTGCACCTACGCAGAGGGGACGGCAGGGAGCTCAGAGCTTCTCTGAGGAGGGGATCCAGATGTAGGGACCAGACTGCTCCTCGATGATTAGCTTGATTTTGTTGTAGATCTCCTCTAGCGAGTCACCCTGTACAATAGCTGGAGACACAAACGCAGAGGCAGGTATGTTGGTTGCATCAGAACTAGAGTTAATAGAGTTAATCCATCCATCCATCGTCAACCGCTTATCCTGCATACAGGGTTGCGGGGTGAAACAGATTAATCTATAATTTAAAACATTAGACACAGCCCAAATTGTAACTCCAAATATTTATCTGTGACCCAAAGCAAAAGGGCAGTGAGACAAACCTGTAAAATACTCTCCAAAGTCTTGCTCCAGCTTAACTGCCTTGTCAAAGACTTTATTGGCCTGCTCGTAAGTCTGCCTCTTATTCATTTCCCTGAAACAGACAAGCAAGTTAATGGTTAGTATTACAGACACACTTAAATTTGCCAATATCTTAACTACAGTATGTCAAAGAGCTCACACTTACATTAGGGCTTCAATGGATTTTGGTTTAATAAAGATGGCAATCGGATAAAGTTGTGCTTGCTGCAGTCGTTTTATGGCGTTCCCAGACACATCCAGAATGCAGTGTTTCCCCTGTGGACAAGTAAAGAAAGGCTTTGTTACATAATTAGGTAACATATTCATAAAGGATTGTTAGTAGTTGCAGTGCTGCAGTGGAACATTTATTACAAATGTCCAGTTTCCAATTTAGTGGGCAACTTAACATGCTTCTGGTTACACCCCCAAAAATACAAACACAATCTGGTAACCCAACCCAAGTCTCGGTGCCTACCCTCTCAGCCACAGTTCTGACAGACAAGATGCTCGTCCCATAGAGGTTCTCATTGAACTGGCCAGCCTCAATGAATTTATTATCCTGAATGTCCTTCTCCATTTGCTCTCGGGAGCCCACAAAGTGGTAGTCCTGGCCGTCCATCTCATTCTCTCGCCTTGGACGAGTTGTATCTGCAGAGGGGAATGGAACAAAGTTTATTTTTGTTGCTGCTGGCATATTCAGTGTTCTGTCTGGATGTGTTTGTTGCTGTAAACTCACGGGGTACACAGGAGCCAAACTTGTGGGGAAACTCAGAGATGAGGTCATCGTTTACCCGGTCCTTCATTGGGCCCAAAATGATCACAGGCCTTGTGTAGTGGACTGCATAAGAGACGAAATAGGCAGGTGAGGACACATGTAGAAACATACAAGCCACAGTTTGACTTAGGCAATATGTTTCACTCACTTTCCTGTCGGATGACTGGCTCATAGGAAAGAATTGTATCCTCTTGTCCCTCTGTAATAACAAATTTTTTTAATTAATTTTTTATTTGTTTTATTTTTTAGACATTTTACATCTCATTTAAAGAAATACAATAAAATCATCATGGCTGATTAAACACCAGGGGAATTTTAATTTACAGATGTCTTGTCACATGTAAATTTAAAGATATCTACCATATTATTCATCTATGTGGGCATTGTACAACCAGAAACACCATGAGAAATGAAGGTGACTCACTTGAACTGCTTTCACTGTCACTTGTGTTGGATGTCAGGCATTCTGCGAAGGCATAAGAGAGTGGGTTGCAGGTAATCTCCAAAACACTATAGTCACAGTTAAATTCAAATACATTCTCTTCTTATGAGTGAAAATTATTTTCACCTGCTTCAAACAGCCTTAGGGGGAAAAGGCTAGGCCATTAAAAAAAAAAAAAGGGGGGGGGGGGGGGGGGTAAAGAAAGCAGAAGTCTTGTTTGGTGTGGCAGCCATGCTCTCACAATATTAGGGAAGTGGTTTTAGGTGCAAGCAATAGGAAATTAAGTGTTTCCTGTGACAATATCCCAAATGACCCGCAATTCCCTTGCCAATGTTTCCTATTGCTAGATCTGTGCCTATGGCAGCGGATCTCAAATCAGGGAAAAGACAAAGAAAACACAAAGGCATTACACTGTCCACAGGAGGGAGGCAGAAGCTGGCTGACTCAGGGGAACAAGAGGGAAAAAGTGTTTCCAATCAGGCCTGCTCTGGTGACAGTTGTATTCTGTGTGACCTTATCTGACAAAACTCTAAACATTTATTGTAAAAGACCCCATGAGACATTCAGAATAAATGTAACGCTTACTTACTCTCCCTTGGGAATGCATATTTTATATGTTCTGGGAAGTAGGTGTGTGTGTGTGTGAGCACGCACAGGTCTGTGCGTGCATGTCACTCTAAATGTGTGTGGTTTAGCATTCCCAGCTGGGTCTGCAGTGACAAAGCATTTTTCTCTGAGCTCAAGGGACAGCTGCTTGACACAGTACAACCACACACTTACTCAAACTCTTTGATCCATAAAAGTCATCGCTTAACCCTGGGAAGTCCTAGGTGTCCCGACAGGTGAGAGCAGAAACCAAGAGAAGAGAGCAGACAGGAAGAAGAAGAGGTTAGTGATAGTTGGGGCAAAGAGGGAGAGGAGTGCTGTGTAGTGCTCGCCAGGCCCACTGACACATGGCGCTGTGCTGCACTCATTAAGTCTGAGCCCCACTTTGTTCATAGTAAGCCACGGCCTTTCAATTACACAAGCCCAATCCCATTAAAATGGGATTTTGACCTGTTAAGTGTTAAAGCTTCGGTCCAGTTAATGAGATTCTTCTTGTTGTGGGTCAGTGACTGACTGGAGAATTGATCAGGTCTTATACAAGGAGTGGCATCGCACTGTTAAGAGGGCCTGTGTGTTAATGCAGTGCGTGTGCATGCACACACGCACACACTCCTCTTGAGCCCATAGACAGATGCACAGACACACCAGAGAGAACACCCCGTCTCTGGCCTGATGCTGGCTCAGCATGTGGGGCATCTCTCTGGGACAGTGAGAAAAGGGATGCGTGTGGTGCCATCACACAAACCATCCCTGGAGGTGAGCGGAAAGATGAAAGTTGAGAGACAGAACCGAAGCATGAAGGGGAAAGTAAGAAAAAGCAACACCCCCTCCCTCGATCACACAGCTGGTACTTACGTTCAGACTCCAACTCCTGCACAATATTCTCCTTGCTCTTGTAAAACGGGAACTTGCGTGAGAGGTTGAAGCTTTTTTTGCGCTTTACTTTGACTGGCTGCTTGTCGATGTGTGGGTGAGAAGGGGGGTGGGGGGGTGGGGTCAACGAGAGGGTGAAAACAAAAACAGAATGGGTTTCAATGAAGGTACTCAACACCCATGCAAAAAAACAAATGAAATGTCAACAAACAATACACATCAAATAATGAAAATGAGAAGCAGGTAATGGGTGAAAATGAATGGCATATCATTGTGAAGGTAGAAGGCTTCTGTTTACCAACTTAAACATTTTCATTAAACTGCATCTGCTTGCATTACAGATGATACAGACAACATTACAGCTGATTTATACTTCTGCAAATTACATCTGACAGATCAGCCTCTGATAAACGTACAGGCATTTTGTAAGTGCACATTTCTTAATATCACAGGAGCTGTGGAGGTTTACAGAGACCTCTCATCTCCATGGAGCTTCTGTGTAATCTATACAGAAATATGAGCGCCTTTAGTGCTCGCTTCAGTGAGCAGGTGCTGGTCTCTTTCCCACACTCAGGGGGAAGTAGGCCATCTCACTGGGAGCCCAGCAGCAGCTCTGAAGGGAGCCTCTCTGGCACCAGGGCAGGGAGCAGCTGGCCATCTACACTTACCCTGTTAGACTCAATCATGCCTGTCCTGGCGTGGAACTTAACCGTTTTTAACCTGGCCCGCTCCTTCTTCTCCACTCTGGGGGGGGGGGCAAAAAAGGGGGGGAATTAAGTTTAGGTTGGGCATGAATGGTAGTAGTCACATTACCTTTATGTGGCATTATTGCACTGTAAATGAAGAGCGAGTGTACCTTTTCTTGCTTGGAATGACCCCAATCTGTTCACTCTCTCCATGTGGCGTGACCAGCCTCGCCTGCCACCACTCGTCGTCAGAAGCATTTATGACATGGAGGATATCCCCGTAAGAGAAGCTCAGGCCTTGGCTGGGCAGGCAGCTGTCCCTTGTTCGATCGTAGTCAAACAGAGCTCTATAAAAACAAAAGGCTTTGGTTACACTTCTTTTCCTTTTATCTTGTATTTGTGTGTAGAGATTCCACATGCACCATGATCAAATTACTCCCCGTCCACACTTAGCACAAAATGGCAGCGATGAACTTCCTGCATTACATTACTGGTCTTTGTTATTTTTTCAATAACTTCACCAACAATATGTGGAACTTGTAAAACCTGGTGTTGTATTGAAACAGTAAGTGTCTATGTAACCATACAAAGATGGGGTGGAAAGTAATGTCACACTGGCGATGGAGCAGTGGTTAAGATATATCTTTTGTGTGGGAGACCCAGGTTCGATTCCCCTGCTCCCTCCCTGAGCAAGACACTTAACCCCCAGTTGCTTCAGACGTGTGTGACATATATCGCAATTGTAAGTCGCTTTGGATAAAAGTATCAGCTAAATAAATAAATGTAAATCTCGTTCTGGACAAGTATACTAAAGAGTGCCATTCATAAGTTTCCACTTGATATTTCTGACAGCTAGTGCCACTTACTTCCACTGCTTATTGTGTGTCTTAGTGTGTCAGTATCTTGTCAGACAGGAAAACCCAGAGCCATTTCCAAAAAAGGTATTAATACGTGCTTTCCAGGTTTAAACTTGACCTACAAGCCTACATCTACAGGCCATAGACCCAGTGGACAGACATGTTGTGGCCAGACCTGGTTAAAGAGGTATCTGCTGGAGTACGCCTGCCAACTGAAACTGCAGCTGGCAATAAGTAAACAGTAGCGCTGCTAAACTGAAACGGTCATGATGACAGGGCGACAAGCGCACTTTAACATAGGTTGACGAGTGATTAAATTCCTTGCTTTAACCACGCTATAAGCACAACTTACAGAGGGTTTCAGAGAGAGCATGAGCACATGTGACACTGTTTTTTTTGTTTTGCTTTTGAGAACACCTTAGAGACTTAACGCCTCCACCACATTCCTGAGGCTGGGCTGGGAGGACATGGCGGCTCCTGCATCAGCCGGCTAACTAGACAGCTTTTCCAACATAACTGTGGGCTTAGTCACCCGCACAGGAGCAGGCTAGGCTCTACATGCCTCATAGGAGGCGGTCTATAAGAGAGACATGAGTCAGACTGGTTGCTGCTCATCTCTATAGCGGGTGTCCAATGAGATAGCACCTATATATTTTTGATATATCCGAATAACGTCCATTGCTATTGAACTTAGGCTAAATCAATCTAGTAATGTAGCCATAAGGCTTAGGTTAAGTGAAGCGCATTAGTGCTTCAGGAGAAATACGGTAAAGCACTTGGACTATGGAGTTACATCACAGTCCTTTCACCTTGATCTCTGTGAGTCCTTGTGTGACTCGCTGCGTTTATGTGAGCAGGAGGATGCCACCTGTTTCAATTCCTAAATGAGCCTCCATCCAGTTTGGCAACCAGCCCAACGTGTCATAACACAGGTCACTTCGACAAGCCCCACTGTCAATCTACATTACACAAAGTAGGGTCAATGTCATATGTGGCATCAGAACATCAACAGAGAATGCCTGTCCATCAGCTTTTGGATGGTGATAAATGGTATCAACTCAATGCTCTAAATTAAATGTTACCCTACAAATTGCTCAGTGTGAAGTATCACGTTTTATCATATGATTTATGCGATATACGTCATGCTGCTGTACTCTGACAGTGTGACTGCTTTTGACAACATGTGCTTTCAGGCTTTACTCTCCCCCACAGACCGGCAGAGGTTTATCACGTAAGAGTCAGAGTGGCTATTTTGGCTACAGATCTTAGAATTTGATGTTGTGAGTGCGAGCATGACTGTGTATGTCAGTGCGTTGTGCTCCAGCTTTACCTGACATAGAGGGAGCGTTTCTCACTGGTACGCAGGGAGCCTGATCCCGAGCTCATGCTGCTGTTCATCATCTGCTCCCTCAGGTCGTGGATCTTGGACTCGAAGCGACTATACTCTGCATCGGCAGAAACAAACAAAACAAACTGTGTCAACAGCATCCCAAAAACAGGCCCTTAAGCATATACCATGCCCGGCTTTAAGGTTGATGCACCAGAGGTTAAGGTGGTATTTAACATGTTGAATAAAGAGGCCAAAACAGTGTTGGACCCTAGGATCTCTGTCTCAGCTGGAGTGAATAGAAGAAAAGTTCAACGAATCCTTAGGCTGATTAATGACCCCAGGAACAGATGGTTTATCACAGATCTGCCTTACACATCCAGTAATGTCTCATGTCAGGTAATTAATTATACAGATTAATTAAGTTCAACATGGGCTCTTTAGTGTTGTGAAAAAAAGGGAAGGCCTCTAACAGTTTCCAATGCATGACCATTTGTCATAGATATGTAAATCTAGTTGCTGCTCAGGAGCACAGGGATGATGTATGAATCCACCTGGACCTCCTCATTAAGAATGCTCTCATTATCCTGCTATGCACAGCATTCTCTGTGCCCGGGCTGCTGGAACAGGCTAGGCCACCGCACCACACAGCACACGGCTAGATAAACAGACGAGCAGATGTACCTAGAAAAACACGTCGACTAGGTCACTCCTGTGATCACACAAAGGAGGCTTTGGGACCACAAAAAAGCAGCCCTGTGAGCAACCAATTTTGTCACTCACATAAATGTTTTTTGTACAATTTTTTTTACTTAGACCACAGGGCTGCTGATGAATGGAAAGTAACTGCAGTTAGAATTAATAAGTGTTTCCTGTTGCATAGCTGTGGTCAGGAATTTACCTGTATATGACAAACTAGAATCATATTATTAATGGCATGTGAGAAGGCATACGGTTGCGCTAATGACAGAACATATCTATGTCCTGATCATAATTAGCCTACAAAAATAACCAGTACAAGAGAATTTAGCCCAAATATTTCTTTTACCACTGTGCCTTTAGGAGTTGACTCCTACCTTAGAGCTTAATCATCCATAGCTGGCAACACTTCCTGTAACGTGAACAACAAGAGATCAAAGTCCAGATTCTGTCGAACAAGCCTACAGGTAGTCTTGAAAAACAAACACCCATGCCTACAAAGATGATTTAGCTGAAGTTAATCCAAGCCCCTGAACAATTTCAGACAGGTGCAAAAACAAGCTTCAGGATGGCAAACTTTAACCCTGTGCCGAAACCTATAGGAGATTCAAAGCAAACACAGAAGCCGCTCCAGGCCTTGTGCGAGCTCTCCACCCTGGCTCACAATACAACAGTGTGACGCTGCAAGGTGAAGTAACCAGACACCGCCTGGCTGCCTGTAACCAAGAGCAACGTCCCAGCACTCCTAGAACAGGGACAGCACATGCGGAAACAGCCATTCAGATTAGTCCACTTGGCTCTCAGGCACAGGAGACCCGAGAGAAAGGCAGCTCGGGAGAGGAGGGGTCAAGGGACAAGACAAATTGTAGCTAAACAGAGAGAGCAGTCTTAATGGCCTGCTTCAAAATAACACAAACCTGAAGGGCTGGCTGAGTGCTGCGCCAGTAATATAGTACTATGAACAGCACAGGTGGTGGAGCTAAATGCTTTGCTTGTTCACATTCCTAATGTCCATGATTCATTTAAATAACGTGCACATTCAAGAAGAGCAAGACAAGCACTAAATACAACCAGCTTCAAGCCTTTGTAGGGTGGGAATCATAAATGAAACCATAAATTACTGCTGTGCCTAGTCTATAACAATGACATCAGAGGCAATTCTGCAACACAATCACCTATGAATAGTACATCACAATATCCACGTAACAGAGTAGGAAAACACATTACAATCAATCTCTCAAAAATCAACCTGCAGCACTGACTTCCTTTATAATGAAGTGCTTCCAGTTTCTAGTAAATTTAAAGTCACATGATATGAAACAGAATATGAAGTGTACACCTGTTACACAGACAAGGAAGGATACTCCCAGTACTTAAATAGAACACATTGTGATACCGGTAAATGAGGATCAACTACCATATCACAAAAGGTACCACAGGAGAATGATGCATTATGCTGAAATGCAAGTTCTGCATCAACAGTTTGTGCTGCATCAAATATCGAGCAACAGCAATAGAAACAAATCTTTCAGAAGTGTGCCTGGATTGTGTGGAGGTCAAATACAGCCTAATACAAACGAGCACAATAGAAATCACAGTTGTACTAGCAGTATTCTGTCCTCAGATCACTCAAAAATAGGGAAGCCAATTTTAGCAATTTCCTTAGCTGACTGTTGGCCACATTAATTTATCAGTAATTTATTCATGATTAAAAGCCCCCTGGGGGGGAGGAAATGGTGCCTGACCACTGTGTTTGGTTTGGGACCTCTGCTGCTCGTCATTCCCCATTTCTTACTCTATCCTCCATTATCATCCCAACTAACCAGCAAACAGTTTTTAATGCTAGGAAATGGCAGTCCATATTTATTAACATTAAAACTCTGTCCCTTAAAGGACTTAATACACAAGAGCTAGCTTATATTTTTAGGAGTGACCCACAGGAAGAAAAGACAGCTAATAGAAACTGGGACTATTCTGTATCTCTCACTCCCACTGCGTGTCCTCATTAGTCGTACAGCTTTTTTATTTTGGGGAGGACGGTCGCTTCTCTTTTGATCCAGTTATGCAACACAGCAGGCATGTACTTGTAATGTGAGAGTGTGTTATGTTCTGAGGGAGAGTCGATCTGGTGAAGACACACACAACCCCCCTCCCTAATAATGTACAGCAGGAGGAACATGTAGACCCTGGGTAAACTGTTCCTACGAACTCTGTAATGCGCACTGGTGTGAGTTTTGTGAGGGCGCACTGGGTTTAACATTTCCTCCACAGCCGTCCCTCCATTTCCTACATGCAAAGAATTTAGAGTAATTACTCTCCTTGATAGTGGGACAAAGCAGCATGTGGACATACACCCCTCACTTCCATTCCTTCAAGCTGAGTGTGGTGATGCTCCAGTGAGCCACTGAGCGTTGGGGTGGGAGTGGGGGGTGGGCTCCTGCTGCAGCATGTGTGCTCTACTGTGGCTTCTTGTAGTCTTCAGTGCTGGCCTTCCATCAGAGGTCTGTGGATGCTCGGTTCCCGACCCTGGCCCCAGAGAATACTCTTTAGGCAGTTTGCCCTGCATAAACTAGCATTCCTCCCCCTGACTGTCCTTGTACAGCTCACTCGGGGTTCCTTCTGCACCAAACTCAAACGAACGACATGTCACACACCACTTTATGATGCCAGCCAAATTACTGGCGACAGATCTCAGGTCACCAGTGGGGATGCAGGAAGTCAATAATTTGCCAGCACTCAACTCGTGTGTTTAGAGTAGTTAAGCATTGTACACAAACAAGATAACTGCCCTTCGCTGGGTTGCAAAGGGGGCGCAGAGCTGACAAGCATGATTTGGTATGGAAAACAAAAGGTCCCCTTTAACCAACCACATCGTTATTCAAGATGCTGCCTGAACATCAACTCACATAGTCAAGAATGCAGAATTATAATCAACATTTTGTTGCAGAAGAAAAACCTATACGGCAATGTCGTTGGTTCTGATCTCAGCCCAGAGTCTTTCTTTAGCTTAGCCCTGTGCCAATTCACTGATCCCGTTCCACTTCAATTTCAATGACCTTGGATAGTTATCGGCACATGTAAGGCTTGCGTTTTATTGAAAGAGAAAGGAATATGAAGTGAGAGCATGCTACAACTTATGCCCCTTCACATTCCTGTCATAGCCCAACCTGAGAACTCAGCCTACATCTAAAGCTCACAATATCCTCACCATTGTTGTTATAGCATTACTGCAGCATGCTCAAGTACACATGCAAAGAATTTCAAAAAACACTGAGAAAAATTATAATTGCCAGACTAGCTGTAATGCACAGCTACTCTATGATTTACAAGAAAGAGTGGCGTCATTCTCATTATATTAGAAAATAACTGACAAGCCATTACTTCTGATTTAGTCAGCATAAATATGGACTTGTGGTTGTATGTCCAAAGTCTGGTGTGGCAGTGACATAGAGATGTAATATAAAGAGGCGATTTCACAGTGAGGCCACCACCACCGCAAAGTTGACACACACCTGCTTGACCACACCTGTGCTTCCCCACCTAAAAAATGTTTAGGTTACATAACAGTAAAGCAGCACAAGAAAAAAATTCGGATTCCAGGTAATGACAGAGGTTTACCAATAATAGTGGTTGTATTAACTAGAATAGGGGCGAGGCTATCACATGCCTGCCATGATAACTTTTCAATCATTTCAGGTCTGATTTAAAGAGAGCCACTTCCAACTTTAAAGTCTGTGTTGCCACTTGAAGAAGGCTAATTATTGCACACATGCAGGGGGACGTACACTTTTATAATGTTGCGTTACTAATAGAGTAAAACAACAGGTTACAGCTAGGAAGAGCAACAAACAACCTCGGTACAGTAACTTAGCAGTCAAGATAACCCTGCTCTCCAATGTAAAGACTCCGTTTGTTGCCGTTTTAATGTATCAATATTTCCCGCGAGCTTCCTTCCTCGTCTCACCTCAATTAAATGAAACGGTGGCTTTTATTTCGCTATAGCAGCCGGTTGTTTCTTCATCCAGCCATTAGGGAGTTCAAGCGGCGTCTGCTCTGCTGCTGTTGTATCCGAGCCCATCCCCCATCCACTCAGGCTGGTAGACAGATAAAAGTTGGAAGTTTCCCACCTTCAGTTTTCAACCCTTTCAAACTTTCCCCCGGTGTCGTAATATTGACTAATGTTGGTAGAGCTCGCACTCTCCGCTCAGTCTCTTCGTCCCATCGCTGTCCGGGTTTGTGTCCACGAACAGCGGCGAACGGCTCGGAGTTGGATCAGGGGAGGACAACAGCGGTTCGTTTGCCCGCCTTGCAGTTGGTTCAACACTTCAGCCTGCTAACACAAGTGCCGCCCCTGAACCTGAATACTTGTTAAGGCGAGCCTGTCAGCGGCGCTGCCCTCATTATTACGAGCAGGTAGATCGGGTGTTTCATTGCAACGTTAAATGGGTATTCCAGTGATTTAGTATTGCACTATCGTAAAGGTGGAGGACTTGTGAGAAACAGGTTAAAAATGGCCAAAATCTAAGCAGCAGAGGCAGAGATATCCTGATTTTTATTGCTGAGAATGAGTCAATACGTTCCAAAACCTATGAAACCTACATTACCCACAAGGCACCGAGAGAGCGCCCTTATATGCCCACGGGTTTTTAAAGGAATAGGTACACCTACCTAAAAGTTAGATAAGAAGATTGATACAACTAGGGTAAATGAAGCTGCTGCTTATCTTATCTTAGCTTAGCACAAAGACTGTAAACAGGGGGAAACAGCTAGCCAGGCTGTGTCCAATTGTAAAAAAACATCTTGCAGCTCTAAAGTTGTTTGTTTAATCTGTACAAAAATGAAGCATATAAACCAACAGTGGTTTCATGGGGGGTTATGTGCTGGACTATGTTTTGAGTCATGTTGTCAATGTAAGGTGGCAACCAAAGTTCACACTCACTGTGTTGTTTTTATACTTTGATGTTTGTGCAAATTAAACAAATAATATACAGCATGTTAATTTGTGAGCTTTAAATGTGCTGGAAGGTGGATTGTTTAAGACTTTGAACAGAGCCAGGCTAGCTGTTTCCTGTTTGCTGTCTTTGTGCTAAGCTAAACTAACCTCCTGCTAGCATTGTCATATTTACCGTACAGTCACAGGGGTGCAATCAATGTTCTCCTCTAACTCTGGGTAAGAAAGCAAATATTTCCCCACAATATTGACCTACTTTATTAAACGTGATGCCTCCAGTTTGCAGGTTTTCTGCTATAAATGTAGTCTCCAAGCCAAAATTAAGATAACCCTGATGACATAATCTGCGTAATTTTCTTAGACTTTAAATCTACCTCCAGAGCCACAGTACAGATTTTTGAAACTTTTTTCAAGGCCGGCTACTGCTGAACCTGAAGGTTCACTGTTTGTCAGTTTGGTAAAATGATTAATTAAAATATTGATAGGGGGTTTGCGCCACTGTACAATGTCAACAATGGTAGGTCCTGCATTATTTACAAATTTTGTGGCCATGTCTTGTAGATGGACCCTGTTTAAAAATCTAGTTTTAAGAGCTTTAATATTTTAGTTTTTTATATTGTGCTCAAATCCTAACAAAAATTGTCAAATAAGTAAAAACAAATTAAGTATTATTCAAGCATATAAGTACTGGTTGCACTAGATTTAATGGGAACTTGGGAGGCGACACCGCACAGACAGGGATAGGTGGGTCGTCAGTAGGGACTGAATAGCATTGAAATCAATACCTAATAGACTAATCTGGCTCAATAATACTTTTGGAAATCTATCTATCTAATACTTATCTAGTTAGATAATGTTAGTTTGATTATAACTTATTCCAATGCAGCCCATTAAAACTGTGAGTTAAAAGGCCATTTTGGCACAATATCATGAAGTACTCATGTATGATACAAGACAGTATGGCCTTACCTTCAGGCCTGTACTGAGCTATGATGGTGACAGTCTGTCCAGCTCTCTTCAGTGCTGCAGCCGCCTGCTCATGTGTGGCATTCCTTAGGTTCACTCCATTCACCTGCAACACACAGACAAAAATATTTTTAGCAAAGGCAACCCAGATTTTTCCTAAAGGTGTGCCTTTTGTCTATCTGTAGTGGAAACAAGTCTAGCTGGATGAAGCAAAGCTTATCCTTAAGCTGGAGGGTTTCATTTCAGCCAGTGGAGATAAGATTTGCCCTCAATATGTAAAGACCTGACATTAAATATGACCAGATTATTTTATTATAGTATTTTGAAAATTATATGACTAATTTATAATTAATTTTTTAAAGTAATTCATTGGATACTTTTTGATTTACCAGCTAAGCTAAGCTCCCTCTGAGTTGTTATGGATTTAATGTCTTGCTCAAGGACATTTCAGCACGGCAAGTGTTTGTTAGCTTTCCAAACACTAGGCCACCTTTATTCTATCACCGTTACACTGATGGTGGTTGGCTGAAAATCTCTGAGAACTGCCTCAGACTTATTAGAGTTGTTGATGTAGGCAAACAGAAAGCCTGAGGTTGAGATACTGACTGAGAGAATCCGGTCGCCCCTCCTCAGCTCGCCGCTCAGGTCAGCTGGCCCTCCTGCCAGGATGAAGGAGACGAAGATGCCTTCTCCGTCCTCCCCACCAACGATGTTGAAGCCCAGCCCTGTGGAGCCCTTGTGCAGCAACACCTTCCTCGGCTCCCTGCCAAACAGAGTAACAGCGTCAGGGTGAAGGGCAGGAAAGAGAGCATAAAAGAGAAGGGCAGAGAGAGAGAGACCAAAACTGAAATTGAAAGAGCATAAACAGAGGCATACACAGAAGCTGTTTCAGACATCAACCATTATCTATTGGTTTACATTGTTTATGATCAAAATGTCCAGTGCATTCAGTTTAGGTGTCCATAATCAGTAGCCCTGCATATCCTTCTTTGTAGATATTTGAAAGTGAGTGCTTAAAATAGAGCATGTAAATGATCAATCTATAGGACCACTTAACCAGTAGAATAAAATGGTTAACCATGTAATAATCATGTACTAATCGTAGAGCTAATAAAGATAATTTGGAATACGCTGATAACACTGCAAACAATTCTGCAATATATACAATGAATGGAATAAAACAAGCAGCATTATCTACAGAACTTTCTGCTTTGCATGGCACTGCCACCCACTCATATTAATGTACGCAAACACAATGAGCCACCTCCTGCTCGACGGATCTGCTGAAGCTCTGCTTTAGCTTTAGCAACTATGACTCATCCTCCAGCAGGCTATTCAGACTGCCTCAGTTTTAAGATGCTAGGGAGGCCAAACCGCTGCTATGGTCCAGCAAAAGCCCTCTGAGAACACACTTCACACGAGTGCTAACACACACACACACACACACACACACACACACACACACACATACACACACAACTACACACACACACACACACACTGTAGGAAGCCCACCGTTGGTCTCGCACACACAAACACATGCATGTGCTCACATACTCTATATACAAATGCACACATAAACATACATGCACACATGCACGTACATAGGCACACCACACGCAGAGACACACATTTTCCTCTCTTACAGAAAATACTGCATGGTTCCCATTAGTGGTCTACTCTCGCAGTACTCAGCCTGCGGTCTACAGGAACAATTCGTACTCAGTCCCTAATGGCTGCGCTCTAACTTGCTGTTAAGACCATTTTCCTATCGATGGCAGACGAGGCAGCATTCCAGACTTTCAGAATTATACCCATGACTGACTGGAAAAAGCGTTGATTGCTCCAATCCACCAAATTTCGAGCATTGGAAAGTCCTAAACAACAAAACAGTACCTATAGAAAGACTTCAGAAAGTTTACCCAGATTATTAAACTGTGTTCATTTGAAATTAACTGAACTTAGAGGCAGAGTATTTTGTAAGACCACTAAATAAGATATTCTTTATAAGCAGTGTTTCTATGAGGCAGAATGAGGGACAGATTCAATATGACTGTACTGACAAAGCCTAAAACATTTGCTCTATTATTTACTTGCTTTTAGATTCTTGCTGCAGCCTTTTAGATCATTTCAGCACAAAAGATGAAAACTTAAAATATAAAAATAGCAAAATAGCTTACAACAACTGACTTAACTTCAAACGAGTTAAGCTTAAAAATAACCTTGCTTTCAATCTTGAGCTTTTCATCCCAGCTCGACGAGCCGCACAGATCTCCATGGTTACCTTAGGATCCGGAACCGGTCCTTGCTTCTGAAAGAGCATTTCCTAACAGTGCGGCTCCTCACCAGCGACATGGAAGATGAGATGTTGACTGTGAACATTGTGGCTATGGCACATCGCTCAGCTCAGCGTTACTCCTCGACACCTCTTCCTTTCTGGCCTTCCACTGAGAGAAGGGGCTACAATTTTAGAATCTCCTGTGTTTGGGGCCTGTTGTTCCCTATCTCATCCCTGTGTGCTGTGATGGGAAACAGCTCCTCTTTGGGCTGTCACAAACGCTCTCTCCCCATCATCACCAGCAAGGCAATACTTAACGCTTAACCCTAACGCTCCCACGCAAATCATATTCGTTCAATTCTCCAAGAAGAGGCCAAAATCACCCCTCGCTCACATCTGCAACAACCAGGACTGCATTACAGACAAGAACATCATGACTCGGTGGATGTGTCGAACTGGAGGTTATCCAAGTTTGAACTGCCCTCACACTGTACTGTCCCCTTGTCTCTGCTCTGATGCTACCTCTGGTCCAGCCCCCGCCACCCCACTTCAATACAACACACCAGCATTCCTGTCTGTCAGCCTGGCCCTCTGGAGACTAGACAGACAGATTCCAAGAAGCTCCTTGCTAATTTATCAGTGTAAACAAAACGGAGGAGCTCATGAACACAACTTTCAGGCCTTTGATTTGACTCCCCCATAGTCCTAGTGGTCCATAGTGACCTGACTACTGTGGAATATTTGGACACATAAAATAAGGCCAGCGTTGTTTTGTTATCTCACCAAAAGGGAGCAGTTGGTGCTGCTCTCTGAAGGAGAATATGTGTTTCTGCAAGCACTCCATCAGATGTGGCCTGCCTGGACATTTTCATGAAAAATGGGAATGAATTCCTACAGATTTAAATGCAGGGATCAAGTCCTCCCTCCCTATCATAAGACCTGCTTCCCCTCCCTTCCCCCCTTTGCCTTTTCATCCATGCCAGGAATGTAAACAGTTACAGAGCATAAAAAACCCTTTCTCTGCCCAGCCATTTCTCCTGCAACTCTTTTCTCTAATTCAGACCCCCCCACCCCCACCCCCACACACACCTTCCCCACTGCTATATTTCCCCTGTCTGCTTCAGTGTTTTGGCTGACGCAGTCGTAGCTCAGTCCTAAAGCTGTGAATGGATATCTGGGCTGTGGGGTTCAGCGGGTCAAACTGCCCTGGACTCAGCCCAGTAATTGGCTCTGCTTGGCTGATTAATGGTGGACACTGCAGATGGACGCCATTTTCCACAGACAGACACTATCTCTTGGAGCACTTTATCTCTCCCTTTCCCCAAATGGATCACATCAGCTTATGTATAGTGGCGTACACTGATAAAATTAAAATGCTGCTCTATCTCCATGTTCCTTTTCACTGCTTATATTTCAAAGATTCTCTGTGGCTGCCTCTTCTTTGTGGCCTGCTATTTTCTGCTAATTTGACATGGGGAAAAATGTCTTCACTGCTAAGGTGATAGACAGTTTAAGATAAGTCATGCCTCTCACCGTGCCTAAGAATAAAATTGGAGTGACGAATGATTAACACCTGAGACAAGTACTTAGCTTAAACTGCTGTGATTACTTTTATTTTAAACTCCCCTTTTGCTTTTGAAAATTTTAAAAACAGCAACCAAAGGTCAATGTTCCTCATTATTGATATATTATATACTGAATTCTTGTGCTGACCAGTCAAAGGTTTTGTGTTTGTGCGTGTGTGTGAGACATTAAGTTACCGATTAGCTCATCTGCAGCTGCAGTCCACAGGCTTCTACATACACAAGATTTGCCAGAACAAAGCAGCCTAACGAGAAGCATTGTTGTGTATAACTGCAGCCCTGATAGGACCAGCCGAGGGGAGCTGCTTTGATTAGTGATCTTGAACACTGTCACCACTACGTACATGCGTGTTTACACCTACAATGCACATTTAAACACACATGTTTTATCTCTTATCGAGTCCAACATGGACAGAGACAAGGATGCAGAGGGGCTATGTACAGTACTGACATATCTCCAGAAGACGGGGGTAATATCAGATGGAGGAGGGGGAGGGGTTGTTTGGGGGATGTGTCTGTGATGACACCATTGAGGGGGATGTGCAGATGGGCAAAGGGCCGATACAAGCTCTGACTCACTCCTCACAACCAGCCTGCTCCACTTCTACGGAAAGCCTGTGCTTACTACAGCATCCATCTAAAATAAGCCCTCGCGGTTGGAGCCAATGGGGAAGCTGCCGGGGCTGGATGGGATGGAGGTGTCCGCTATCTGCCTGTCAGTCTGCAGCTGGATGCTCATCTGCTGTGATTGGGAATCAAGTCTGCCATGATGTCCTTAGAGATAATGCCACTCCTTTTTTGATTATACAGCGGACATGACACCCAAACACACTAGGGGCAAACAGGTGCACACACAGTCACAGTATGTAAGCCATTCTCATTTGCACCATTGATTTACAAGTTGTCTGGTGTGCAGGATGTATACCCACAGGTATGTGTCCGTGTCATATTTGCGCATTGCTATTAAAACCTGCATATCTGCGTGTGCGCTCGTATGTGTCAGCACATTATGAGCAAATGTCTCAGGGTACAGTATGTGTGTGTGATTGGTGCTGGCAGCTTGGGTGACGAGGGGTAAGACCTGGGTGCATGGCCTGATTTTCCCAGTGTGCAGATGAATCATGACAGCTGCAGGACTGTCTGTTGCTACTGGTCTGCCGGCCCGTACCGGATCAGGCTCTTACTTCTCATTACATTTATGGTAACAGCAAGGTTCCGTGTTTATATTTACATACACAGAGCAGCAGGCAAAACATTCCAACGGTGCAAAGCAGAGCATTTGCGTTGGGTGGCCGTTCTCCTGTACTCTCCTTTCTGTCTAAACCTGCCTTTAGTTACAGCCAAACGCCAAGACCAGAATCTGTCCTTCTCTCTTTCTCTCTCTCTCTCTCACTCTCACTCACACACACACAGGAAAACATATGTTGGCAGAGCATGACATATATGGTACACAATATAAGCTACGTTCAACAAAAACACAACAAACATTAGGGCAATCATCCACGAGGTGATACATGATGGACAAGTGGATATAATGAAATAACAAAGTGAAATAAATAAGTGAAACAAAATCAACAAACAGGAGGCCTTTTGCACATTTGGTAATGCCAAACAGTGAAAAAAAACATGTTGCCATAAATATCATGTGTATTATTGTCTTTAGCAATAACCACCAGTGAAAGTAGCTTGGCCCAAGACACAGGCTTAGTTTTATCGATGCCTCCTGACAGATGGAATTGAGCAGCTTGTGGGAGCGTGAAGCCCTTTCAGCTGCACTCCTGTGGAGATGTGTTTGTGAAGAGCAGGTACGACTCCATTTTAAACTGCAGTAAACAGGGCTCTATTGTTTAAATTCATAGATGTGACCATATTAGTAGAAATTTGATGGACCAATAATGACTGCTGGGAATATCTTTTTAAAATATGAAAATCAGAGCAAATAAACAAAACACATACACAAAGGGCAAGAATTAATACGCTAATTTCTTCTCAGCTCTACAGTCAGTGTGCTGTTATAGTATTTTATTTTTCAGCACAATCCATGTGAAATTATGAAAGAATAAGTAGAAATTGCATATGAGTTGTATGAGTATGTCGTACAAACATAAAAAGCAGCAACATACATGAGCACACAAAGCAGTAAAGTAGGACATGAGGTGGAGAAACATTTACATGCAAACATAGAGATAGAAAGCTACAGTAGAAAAGCTACACTTGAAAATAAGATAATCTATCAACACGTGTATCAGCCCGCCACCCCCTCTCTCTTTCACCTCCTTTTTTTCCGTCCGTTGCCATCTCAGTCTATTTCTTCTGCTTGTGTAATTTGTGCACAAATGTGGCGCAGCATACCTCATACTGGTGAGGCAGGTGGCTTACGTCCCTCTCTGACCCTACTCCTGTCTGATGCCAGATCCAGATGCTGAGCTATACAGAGGAGGGTTAGCTAAGCAAGGCGTGATGGACTAGATTAGTACCTGCCAGAGAAGGGGAGTGGACCTTGGCACAAGGGAGCAGGGGAAGGACAGAAGCCTCTGTAGAGGGCCTGGGGCACCTTGCTGTCCCCAGGTTTGTGGATGACACTGTAAATAGGTTCAGCCCTGCTGTGGGGTACAGGAATCACAGTGAACGGGACAAGTGTAGGACACAAATACAGCACACATACCAACAAGGATGCGACAAATGCACATACAAGTCATGTAGACAGCTTGTACAAGGACATTACAGGGCCACATAACGAACACTCATCCAGTAACACATTCACTACACAACACACAGACACGCATAAACGCCAGCATGCAGTCACACACACACACACACACACACACACAGGGGGAATACAGCCTCCCCCCCTAGAGCTGTGGGTTAAGATGACTCAAGGCCTCGTGGGACACTCCAATCAAGCCTCTATGAACGCTACTTCTGATCCAGTACTTGGATAGGAGGTCAAAGGTTAAAACACAGTCATAACAAGTACAAGAATTGACAAGCGACCTCTCTGCAAAGTATTTGGTCAGCACACAGCCACCACATACTGTCAAGCTGTAATACAGCGTGCACCACCAGGGCCCCGATGAGCTGAACATTTTAGTTTAAATTCAATACGCACATTTATCGTTAAAGTAAACCGTACAATGACGACATCTTAAAACAGCAACAAAATGGAGGCTGCAATGACCAAAGACAAACCCATGCAAAACTTAGGACAACTGATACAAAGACTGAGTAATTTAATCTTATACAATTTGGTCCACAGCAATGTTTCTTCACTTACTACTACAACAGCAAACGCCTTTAGCTGATATCCACAAGCAATCTACTGTATGTGCTATGATTACTCAAATCTACACTCATAGAGCCTGTATGAGTGCAATGTATGGGAGGAGAATCATTCATGGAGGAAGTGATCTGTAACCTACCTTGTGAAGTCTTCCTCTCCCAGCATGTGGCGGGGAACTGGCGAGTACCTGGACGGGGTGACCTGGGGCGGCGGGTACACAGGCTTGGGCTCCATTGCCCCCATGTAGTTGTGGCTGACGTGGTTGTCCACCATGGTGGGGAAGGCTGGAGGGAGGGCCAGGCCAGTAGGGGGAAAGAAAGAATGATTACAACACAGGCACGGCAGGAACACAGCATTAGACTGGCAACTCCACTACCTTAACAAAAAATCTGATCCACGGGGCTGACTTTTTTAGCTAGCTGAATGCGTCGGCTATAGGGACGACGGTCCTCCCACTTCTTTGATCCAGACTGAAATATCTCAACAAGTAGAGACAATTATGGTCACCAGAGGATGAATCCTACTGCTTTTGGTAATCCCATAATACCACCAAGCAGATCAGAATTTCAATTTGTCCAATACTTTGGTTTATGACCGAATACCTGCAAAACAAATAACATTCCCACTGTACTTTATGTTTAGTGCTAATTAGCAAATGTTACCATAATAACATGCTAAACTTTGTAGTCTCCTTAACTTTGCGGTCAGTAGTTACCAAACATGGACTAGCAGGCTACTGCTTTTAAGTCCCCAGGGTTGTTTCCAAGTTAGGAAATACTGCCTTTTCATATTGTGTACCCTCAACATGGAAACATTCTACAGTTAAAGGTGCTGGTACCACTTATGGAGTTCAAGTCCCTGGTTGCAGGTCCTTAAGAAGGAGTGTAGATGTGTCCTATAGGCTGGATACTTTAAGTGTATATAGGTGTCTATATACAATGTTTTAATGTCATATGTGTGTCAATGTAAGTTTTAAATGCTGTTTTGCTGCCTTTCTTGGCCAGTTCTCCCTTGAAAAAGAGATTATATCTCAATGGGCTTCTTCCTGGTTAAATAAAGGTTAAACACATTTTTTAAAAATGGTGAACATGGCAAACATTATACCTGCTTAGCATCAACATGTTAGCATCGTCATTGTGAACATTTAGCTCAAAGCACTGCTGTGCAAATACAGCCTCATAGAGCTGTTAGCATGGCTCTAGTCATATTACAGTATCATGACTACCTCATTTATTCTATTAAAGGAAATTCCAGTTTCTAACAACTTAGGTCTTATTTTCAGTGTTTTGCCATTATTACTATCTGTTATGGTAACACTGTTGTTACCAAAATAATTGCTGGGATGTGGGGTGGCAGCGACAGCACTAAAGTCAGACTGGGCAAAAAACACAAGCGGTCAGACGAAAAAACTCAAATTTGTGCTCCCAAAATGTCAGTAACAGTCCCTGTGAACAGGAAAACTGTATACACACAACTATGGCAAGTATAGCAGGTCAATGCTGAACCAGAAAAGTCAGCCTGTAAGCTGTAGATGTTTGACAGTTTGGGTAATAAATTTGCCTTTATTTTCTCTTTCAAATAAGTTTACAGAATCTTTGGGTTTCTTTAAAACTTGTCTCATCGTATGACTGCTTGTATTTATTACCTCATCTCTAACTTCTTTTTAGCAATGTCTTCATGTTCCAAGATCTTAGCAATTAACTTGGTGAGAACAATGCTATTATTAGCAATAGGAATTGTGGCCAAAAGAACAAAAATAAGGCCCATGTTGTATGAAACCAGAATTTCCATTTAAAAACTCAAAATGACATTTAGGAAATTGGCTTTTTATAAACAGAAGAACAACTCTTGACTGTGCTAATCTTTACACAATTGTCAACTAGCACAGATGAATAACAGAGATGTTTCAGTAACACCTGAAATTGTCTGTCAATCCTCTTATCACCTAAGAGGAAAAAAAGTTGGTGCAGTTCTAGGGCTTTTACACAAAAGACAGATCACAAGCATAAAAAAACACTTTCCCATGAATTAACATTCTTGATAGAGACAGCTGAGCATCATAAAACAAGCGTCTCGTCCAGATCATCTAACATTAAGGGCTCGCGTAAACCCTAACAACTACAAACATTTAGAACATACAAAAAGCCCTCAATAGCCCCCTCTAATACTAAATCACTATTCTGTGGAAATTTCAGATGCTGCAGCTCAAGATCGTGGGCTCTCATGAGCAGGTGGGATGTGAGAAACCATCCACACTCAGTGGGAGGCAGAGAACTGCGCTTGTTGTTGCTGTGGGTAGGAATGTGTGTGTGCAAGCCTTCACTACATTCAGTATGTGGGTGTCTGGGCATAGCAGTTTTGGGGAGAGAACAATGATCCAACACTAAAATTCATGCAGGCCCACTGAAACATCTCTGATAAAGATAAGACGATCATTCTCAGTGCAAAATGCTCCAACATGGACCTTTACTAATAAATCACCCTTTACTTTACATCAAACATTTTATATAAATAAACCTGTTCTAGTTTTGGAGCCAGCTTATGGATTAGTGAATATAAACTGTAGTTTCCATTAGTGTGTGAACAGTGTTTGCACTATGAGCAGGACGACTGGAACAACAAGAGGTAGATACGTACTGCTGGAGTAGTCTGGAGGGGCGTACATGTCATTGAGATGCACAGGTCCTGGCTTGGCCACCTTGAGGTAAACCATATCAGAGGTGTTCTTCAGCGCAGCCACTGCCTCCTCATGACGCACGTCCTGTAGCACGATGTTGTTCACCTGAATGTGACGATTGTCAAGAAAAGAGAGGAGGAAAAATCCTTGTATCAACACCTGAATGCCTCGTGTCTTTTCTGCACTGTGACAACATCAGGCATCAACGCAGCCATCACACCAGCCAACACAATAATGAATCATAGCTTGAAGGTATTATGAGATTTCAGTGCATTTCAGCAGCAGAGTGAAAAGTTGGTGTGCTGCGCAGTGTTAACAGAGGTCAAAAGCAGTAGGTAGAAGCTCTAAAGATACAGTTTCTGTTTTCCTTGGAAATATACTGTCAGTCAAAAGTTTTTGAACATTTTTCAATATTTTTAGCAGTTTTGGTTTAATCTCAAGCAATATGCAGTATGTAAACGGAGAATTGGTTGACATCTTATATTATTGCAATCTGTTTCGATCTTGATCACTCTAATTAGACACCTGGAGGACAGTATAGTTGATACCATACTGTAAAATTGTGTCACAAATGCTTCTGTCTGCATGCTTTCACCATACAGCAGGACTGGCAGACTTCTTTCTGTGGTCTTTCCGGTATCTAGATGCCTTTTGATAATGTAAGACACAACAAAAATGTCTGTGAGTTTCTCATTCGTCAGAGGAGTAACAGCTTATCGTGTCTCTGTTGTGAACTGACATTTTGCCAAAATGATACAGTTTGTATTGTCAAACTGTCAAGTTCCTAATAGGGTTTTTAATTAGTGTGTGTGTTTTATTTATTTTTATTTACTCATAGCAGCTGGCAAAAAGTATCTGTCAATTTCAGTTGCAGAAATGACACATTAGAAGAAATACCATAAAAAAACAAAACAAAAAGTTAATAACAAGAACAGATTATTCAAAATATTATTCACTTTTCACATTCACTTTTCTGTTTCATGGGCCTCTAATGAGTGGGTATGTTTTTTAATTATTTACATTTTAACGTGTGCTTTATTAAAAGCAGGTGCACTGGAAAGGTCAAGCCTATATACAGCATGTTAAAAACATGTAGTATTCTGGCTACAGCTGCCTAACTCAAGAGGTTTGCCTAACCGGATGTAAGTAATTTCTAATGCAATAAAAAGTCCCAAACAAGTCACAAGGATTTAAAGAAATGTCCTACAATATGCAGTTTTCAAATACCTTTGACTACTATTGTATTTTCAACTATGTAAAATGATCAGTAAATGCATTATTATAGGCAGACACTGTAGCAATTAGTGATTTCTTTTTTGATATATAGCAAAATTTCTTACTCATAGCTGATGGGCCTTTTTATTGCCACACATAACAGCACAAATGGAAGAGTATCTATCATCTGCAAAGTCATAAACGATGTCTGTCTCGCCTAGCTTAAAATGACAGGTTGGGGCAACCAGCCAAATAATGTAGTGTACTTAACATGTCCATAAACAGTCAGTCATCTACATGGAGCACATACCTGCTCAGCTGAAGCGGTGGGTGTAAGCAGTACCAAAGACTATAGCTGATTTTTGTTTGACTCGCATTAACACCTAAAATGAATTCATTTTGATTTGAACACTCAATGTGTGAATGAGTCAGAGGGAGCCTCATACAGCTAGCAGGCGGTCTCCAGTCTGCAGCCGTCCGTCTTTTTGGGCAGCTCCTCCTTCTATGATCTTGGTAATATAGATGCTGTTGTCTCCTGGGATATGTTGGTTGCCGATCCCTCCAGCGATACTGAATCCAAGCCCTGGTTGAATAATACACACAGTCAGACAGTCAATTTGTACACCTCTGATTCTACACATTTTCAATATATTCTGTGTCTGGGGCTGCATCTTCTATGCTGAATTGTTCACTTCTTAGTAAATATTGCCTTGAAAGTGTGGTCTTTTACGCTAAAAAGTGTGTAGTGGTCAATCAGCATTATTGCATTCATCTTCAAGAAGCTTGAATGACAATAAACGTATATATATATATATATATATATCTTAGTGTGTGATAAGTGGGACGGGTCCCTGACCTTTGGGCCCTTTCAGCAGGTTGACCTCCAGAATTGTCTCAGGTGGGGCCTGCCTCCGTCGGACAAGCAGCCGCACGACTGGTCCGGCCTCCTTCAGGGCCTCCACTGCCCGGCTGTGGACCACCTCCGACACATCCACATCGTTCACACGCAGCACACAGTCATTCACCCTGCAGAGGGAAACGTTTTAATATATATCACACACACACACACACACACACACACACACACACCCCAACTCGTCAGTCAACAGATAACAACAATGGAGTTAATTCAGGGCACAAAGTTAGGGAGTGACACTAGCAGGGCCAATGTGATCAGAAACCTCCAAAGCACATAAAAAGGACTCCATATCATAATTTTTGCATGTTTCAGGCTTTGATTTTCCAGTGAATCATAACTTTGAGGAAACACACAGAGCCTGAGGGCAGAGGGCTGTAGAAATTCTGCCTCCCACACAGCACCGCCTGGCAGGACACACGGTGGTGGTGGTGAGCATTAAAGAAGACAGTAGGGAGGTTAGAGTAGAGAGAGCACAGAGGGTGCAGAGGAGCTTGAAAAGAGCACAAGGAAAGAAGGACATGAGGAGGAGGCGGAGGCGGGAGGGGAACATGGTAAGGGGGGGAACTTACCCCAGCCTTCCATCCATAGCAGCTGCTCCTCCAGGAATAATCTTGGTGATGAAGATCCCCGGATCATCAGGAATATGGGGATTATCTATTCCTCCAGCAATGCTAAAGCCCAAACCAGAGTTCCCCTGCACACAGGTTATGATTGGCATTTTCAGTACGGTACAATAAACACATACACACACAGATGTAAGTGATGGACCCAATGTGGGCTCAAGTACTTAAGTGTATTGGTATCTCAGAGGAACACGTGATCGATTCAAATGTCTGGGGATTTCCAATGTCCTTTTTGTGGATGCGTGTGTGTGTGTGTGTGTGTCCTCACATGTGACAAATAATAATGGCATGTATTACATTAGAAGAGGGCACTTCATTCAAAATGTCTTACATATACCATTAACCCACAGAGAGGCAACAGTGTTAGAAATGCCTCTCTGCGTCCAGCGAAAAGTGGATTTATGATCTAAATTAAAGACGAGTTGAGAAGCGTCATTTCTATTGCATGTTACAGAGCTTCTCACTCTCTGCAGGAGACACAACTACCTCCTGTCTTTCCTGGCCCTGAAATGACAGAGGACCAATTTGGATCCAGTGGGTCCAGGCGCACTGCTGAATCTGACAGCCGTGGCCACAGAGACAGGCAGCAAACAAGACAGCTGAGAAAAGACCTCACTTTATTATTTTCTATAATTAATGAGCAACAGTCGCAACAAATTAGGACAGAGGGAGGCTGAGGCCTCCCAGTGTGCTGCTCTGGAGCCGAGAGTACACTGGGCCTTACCACCAAATGTTACACACCCACAGAGCTTTTAAAGTGTGACTTCGCACAGCTTATTCAAGCTTTCTGCATGCAGAAATGCCACTTAGAGGGGAAGGGGCAGACAGAGACTGTGCATCTAATGGGGGTCCGGAGGTCCATCTATATGTGGGTGGAATAATGAGTGCAGAAACATATAGCTCTGCCACTACAAGCTGAACCACTGCTGACAAGTGCAGTGGTGCCTGCTGAACAATTGAACAGGAGAGCACTTTACATTTCTGCCGTCTGCTGATGACATGTGCATCAGGATTATGTAAAAAGCTACGCCTCACTGGCGTTATTCTGTGCTCATACTCACATGAGATATCACACATAAAACCTTCTTACTGCAGTTATGTAACAGCTATAACTTCACTAACACATAATATCATTTATGATTCTCATAAATTCACAGAGATTGAGATTTTCTTTGGTTTGCATGTTTAACCTCAATGAATGACGATTGAGCTTCTTACTACCACCTAGTGGGGAGAATCCATTCATCATGCAGAGAATACATTAAACAGGGATGTGTAAATTGGGGGTGGGAAATGTAACAAGCAATGGGTAAAGCTCACCCGCTCTAAAATGATCTCTTCGTATTTATACATCCCATCACTGCCATTTACCTGTCAAAATAAAAAGCATAATGATTAGTAATATCACCAGGCTTGAATTATGACATTTTGTAAGAACAGAGAAAAAAAAGAAAAGCATCCAGTAGTTTTAGCAAAATCCTTTACTATATAATAACTAGTACCTATTACTGTATGTACAGACAAAACCGTTGAGAATAGGATAAATATACAACGGATATACAAAATATACAGGAGATACATTCACCAGATTGTTATACTCACTAAAAATACCACCATGAATTTGTTGCAATCAAAAGTGTCTTTCTTTTTCACAAATGCATATGCACAGCGACAGTAAATGTGCAACTGCAGAATGCACGTTCCCCACAAACAGGCAGGGTCAATAAGATAATGGATGTCAGTCCACATGGCAAACAGCATGTTGCTACCAGGAGGTGGCCTTTTCATCCACACACAAACACAGAAACATGCGCGTGCACCGACACAGAGGGAGTGTGAATGAGACATATACTGTACAGAGAGAGAAAACTGATACTTACATAAGGGCCTGCATCTAGTGAATCTGCGTTGACGATGATGGGGGGAGGGTTGGCCTGTGAATATGAAGAGAGATACACATTATCTCAGAGTGTGAGGCTGGCAGCGCACAGACGTAATGCGGTACACACACTCTCACTTGGGAGCAAAGTGAACGGATGCCATGGGAACATTTGGTGAATCTCCTTAGGGCTGAGACTGTGTGTGCATGGGGAGGGGGGCGCATGGAAAGGTGTGAGGACTGAGAATGAGGACTGGGGCAGAGAGACTGCTGCTTATTAACCGCCACAGCTAGACGTCCTGTGGTCACCACATAAAATAAACCGGCTTGTGTTCCAGCCGTTGGGACAATACGTTTATCCCACATCAACCCCTCCTTTCCACTCTTGTTTCACACACAGAAATAACACCATGTAGTATCACATACAAAATACACAATTTTATGGTTCGGAAGGCATTCAGTTAACAGGACCGGCTACATGTAAAAATACTAGACAAAATGATCTTATTGTGTCCTACAATTTATGGAGTTATGATTATTATGTGTAATTCTGATATGATGAGCTGATTAAATGACAGATAATTATTCCACAACAATTTTGAAAATCAATTGATTTGAAGTTTATCTATCAAAAATGTCTAACATTTACTGATCCCTTTCTCTTAAATAGAAAGCGTTTTTTCTGATTAATATGATTGTAAATTGAATACCTTTGCTGTTTGGACCGTTGGTTGAACAAAACAAACAATTTAAAGACATCACCTTGGGCTCTGCAAAATTTTGCTGGCCATTTTTTCACTATTTTCTCATATTTTATAAGCTAAGCAGTTAAGAGACTAATAAAAATTAAAAATTATCATTAGGCACTGCTATAGATATGTGTTAAACATCTGTTTAATCTGGAATTAATGTTTTATGCTGGCTAAAACAATAAGTCTGTTAATTGTAAGTTAGTCAGTCAACAGAAATTTATCACCAGACATTTGAATCCATCACACTGGGTTCTGAGAAATTATGTTGGGCATTTTTTTCACGGTTTGACTTTTTGTTGTCTAAACAATTTAAAAAAATATGGATTCATTATAAAAATAATCACACAATGACTGTTGCTAAGAATTCAAAATTTAAAGGCTGATGTATTCTGATATTTCTTTTGCCATTTAATTGTCAACTAAAAAACATAATTATTATGGATTCAGCTGAGTGTTTTCTTGACCGTAGATGGTCTAAATGTTATTTTTGATGCTTCTGATGTTTTTGTTTCCTTTGGAATCATGAAAAGGTCAACTGTAAAATGCAGATTACTTTCCGGGGTATATTCACACATGTTATCAGTATCAGCTATCAGTTGAACCCAACTACAAGTGCTACATATTAAGTTCAACAGTTCAATTAACTTTCCAGCTCAGCTCTATTGTGCCACCTGGTGTTTATCTTTCCATTTCAGGTCTGCAGGGTGTCCGAAAAAGCTACAGAATGAGCTGAGACCTCAGAGGAAAGCTGACAGAGTGGAAAGCAGAATTATGAAGGAGGAGATGCTGGCTGGTTTAGGAGCAGCTTGATGGTCATCCTCTAGTTCAACACACTGGCTGTGATTGAGCTGTGTGGGTGAGGGGATGCTGACGGCGCTGCTTGGGGACCTTACACTTCCTGAGGTCTAACACTGAAGAGAAAATCACTAGCTGCCTATCTTACCCCTACCCTCCCCCACCTCACACGATCTCACACTCTCCGTTGTAATATATGCAGATGCTGCCTGTGTCCAAGCAGCTGATTCCTACTAATTCTGATCTTCCTCCTGAATCATCACATATTAAAGATTACTTGCTGTGCTACTGTGCCATTTGCCATTTGTATATTGTGAAAGTGCCAGCAGTGATATCTGCGAAAGATTGACGGTTTGTAGCACTACAATTAGATGAACACAGGTGTAAAGCTGGACAATAAATCAATATAATATGATATTGTAATATAAGACTAAATTTTATCTGGGATTTGGTTATGGTAATATCTCAGGAAAAAATAATTTTAATTCAGGGCTTTAAAGCTGCCTGTTTTACAGTTTGGTGATGTAATTTTCTTTCATTATTTGAGTGTTCTAGCTTAATAAAATGAAGAGAAAATGATTGTACTTTCATTACATTCATATTATTTTTGGAAGTGTTTCAAAAGCTCCAGTAGTGAAAATGAGTTTGTCGACATCCCCCTGTGCTCTTTCGCATCTGGTTAGTTTACTTACAGATGTAAAATTCTCAACTGAATTTGCAGAAAACATACTACATCACAATATATATCACCAGATATACTGTATAGTGAGCACTATAGACAACATCCTTTATCATGGCATTTGTAATTTTATATTGCGATACTGATATATGTAAGAAATGTATTAAGAACAGCTTTTTGGTTAAAACAAAACAACTGGAACAAGTGTATTTGGCAAATACAGTAGGTACAATTCCAGACAAGTCGAGCTACTTCATCACTTTGATCATATAAAAATCCCAAATTCCCAAAAAGCAGTCCTGCTCAGTGACTTACAAAACTGCATATAATGATATAATAAAGCCAGAGATAATAAGACATAACTTCCACAGTATAAACAGTATGGCAAAATCGCTGACGGCTGGTACATTTATATCATCTTAAGGTGTTGTCATATTACCCTACCCTAACCAATCATGATAGAAAATTTCATATGACGTGATAGAAGAGTTCATCCATATTGTCAACCTCTACTCAGATGTTCCATAAACAATTTACTTTCCACCTTTTGGAAATGTACACTATAAACATCTTAGATTATACCACTTGAGCAGCATTTAGTGGTGCTAATTAGCAGAGTTTCAGGAGCGGGACCACACATCAAGCACGTCATCGCCAGCATTTCCATAAATACCCACACGTCCTAAGTCCTCCTTCTTCGCCCTCGTATCCTGCATCCCTCCCTCCCACCCCTTTCTCTGTCCTGCCTCCTGATCTCCTTCCTCCTCTCCATAGGTTTATAGGGGGTCCGTCGTGCCCCGGGTGCTACGGCAGATTTCCCTATCGTACCTTCCCCACAACGCTTTCTAATGTCTTTTCAGCTACTGCAAGCTTCATACATCTTCTGTTTGGTAATCAATAAATCATTTAATCATACCTGTTGATTGTGGTCCTTGCTAGTGAAAAAGCGATTGAAGGGTTTTCAGTCAAGTTGCATGAGGCTGCAATAGGTCTGTATCCACAAGATGGTAGCTTGAAACACGTTGTTAAAAAGATCTGACCCTTTGATCAAAATCATTCATCACCTCACAAGCCATGCAGGTGTCATTTCATTTCTCCTGAAAATGACGGTTGTTCTCCAGATAAACAGGAGCTGTACATTTGACCTGCTCCACTCTGTGTTGATGTGCTATGACTCTGGACAGCTGCACCCACCCCCCCAGTCAGCACAATCAGGCCTTCGTGGTAATCTGCATATGGACTAACAGATGCTCACGTCTGTGCCTTATGTTTGCAAATTTCTCATTTGCCCCCCACCCCCCTTCATCATAGGATCCCAAATCTTTACACGTGCCCCAAATCCAGTACATAGTTTAATAGTAAAATCATCTGTATTATGGGTGCACAAACAGCCATGTTTTTGAAAGTCTATTGTGAATGAAAACCCTGAAACCAAAGCCCATACAGCAAGAAGTGATAGGAAACACAGCCTGAGGGCATCACAGGGGAATACATTGGCTACTATTGTCCCTTGGTGACTGACAGACTAAGCTACTGAATCCACTACTGAGACCACATGTCACAAAACACACCTGTTACAGTATAATGCCTGCAGTGCTTATCAAAAGTATCAGTGTGGACAAATGCTGCTCAAAGTCCAGCTGAAAGACAATAAACCCATCAGTCGTAGAAAACAGCAGCATTATTCTGGCCTGGGATTGCTGCGTAATCCTTCTATCTGAATCTCACATAACAAGCAAACAAAAAGGAATAATGGAAGATAATCTCAACATGACTTGTTTAACATTTAGCAATTTGCTCAGGTAACTCGGATTAGGTTGGATTACCCCTCCCTCCTTGGGACTGCTGGTAACCTGCTTTTACCTCTACGTTAACCTGCTGAGCAGGGGAGAGAGACTGCTGATTAAAGATCATAAGATTTGACCACCACTGAAGTTCATGTCACATCCCGAACGTAGGATCTGTCTGTGCTATAATGGGCCCTCAGAGGATGGGCAGGGGACAGAACTTGCAGTATCTGGATTTTCTTACCATGGGATGCACTTTGAAGATCACAAGACAAAAGCAGTCTCTTACAGATTGATGTCAACCCAGGAGGGGATGGGAAAGTCTGTCAGTGTGTTGCAGGTGAATGTGGGTCAGATAACTTGAAGAGATTCAATAGGTGAGGCAGTAAAAGGCTGCAGATGTAGTACAATGCCAGAGCTGTAAACTTGAGCCTGGAGACCTGGACTGGAGCCAGACTAATGTTTCAAAAATGAGGACTTTACTTGAACGTCACCACTCTGAGACTTGACTAGGTAAAATGCTGGTATAACCAAACATAAATAAGACAACGACAGGCCGCAAATGGCCACACAGCATGACGTATTATTTATTATGCCTTTGTACTGAAAGCACCAGGTCTCTGCAAAGTAAAAAATACTATTATCTCTGTTGAAAGGAAAATGTTAGAATGCCATAATGATCAATGTGTCACTTGATTTGGACTAGCCCTCAAGGACTTTGACAGTTTCACAAGACAATCTCATTCACACCTGGTACTGACATGTGATTGGTGCCTATATAGATTATCTGGATAATGACATCTAATCCACGGGCATTTGTATTTACACCTGGTAATAGGCAATCTTGTTTTCTTAAATCTGCCTGCATGTGATTGGATCTCAATATGTAATTTTGTTAGACAGCTAATGGACTCAAACATGGCACATACCAGGTCAAAAAAAGCAATGCCATGGATGGGCGTCATTTTATATTTAATCACTTTTTTGGGAGGAAAGACTTGCTAGTTACTGCTACTACTTGAAACGTTGGCCACGTTTGCCTAAACAGGAAGAGGAGTACTAAGGTTACCTTTCAACTTGCTGGGGGGACTTTTTTATTAATAATGTGGGCCATCCGGTCCGATCACAATGAGTTCTGCGAGCATTTACACCGGGTGTTTTTCCTTGTCTAGGTGTAAATGAGATCGTCTTGAGAGTAGCTTCCAAAGATTTGAAAACAGCTCTGTATATTACTTGTCTGGGGCTCACGGATATGGCCCTTCATTTCCTTTTGATTCAAAGCGTTAAACATTAAAGGCTGTTTTCACACACAGTTCATTATTTCTGCCCACCTGCAATGCAGCGTTCAGGGTTACAGTGGCTTCGGCACTGTATGGGCACCCATATACATATGGCATGGAAGCAAGTGAGCATACTGCACACAAAGACCTCATTTACACACAATGACAATGAGTCCAGACTGCTTCCCCAGCATGAAACCATTACAACAAGTACCCAATGACCACAAAGGAGTGATGTAAATTCAGTGTGTGCTTTCTCTCACTTCCTTGTCTCATACACCCATCTGTTCATAATAGTTTCTTATTCATCAATCTATCATCTTGCTCTTCTGTCAGTTCAGACTGTGTGTCTGTCTCTTGTCTCTCAGCATCATGGTGGATGTGCATCATGTCCCGGTGGTATTGCACCACTCAGCACTCACTTGGCTGCAGACCCTTGGGACAGTAAAGCCACAAAGACTCCCACTGAACCTTGGCAAGTGTAGGGCACAGGTTTCATCCAAATTGTTAAATAATCAATGTGTTCCCATGGTAACCAGTGCTTGCACGGTATTGGCCGGCAGCCCGCTTAGTCACCTCCCCCTGCTTCACCTCTCGGTGCTCTCACTGCAGTTTATGCGGCTCTGTGCTCGCACATGCGTGGCCATGGGCTGGATCACACACACACACACACACACACACACACACACACACACACACACACACACACAAACACACTCCTTTCTAACGGAAGCTGTACTCAAAAATTACACTATGGCGATGGAGTCAGGAGAAGATTATTATTATTAATAAGAGCTAGTATTACTATTACGTGCGTTTAAAGATGTGAATCTTGTCCACTTGACACACATGCATCAGCTGATATCCCTTTTGATCTGAGCATACAGATATACTGTACATCATCTAGGTTAAAAGAAAAATTTCCACATTTTGGGAAATCTGCTTGTTTGCTTTCTTGCAGAGTTACATGAGACGATTGAAACCACATTCATATCTGTACAGTAAATAGGGCTGGGCAATGAAACATGTATGATAATTATCGCAATATAATTTTTCCTCAATACAATATAACAAATAATCACTAAATTTGAATCACGAACGAAGTGATCCACTATTCATCATCAAGTGGTTGTCATGTTCTGACCATAAAGAATGGTTTAAAACAACAAATAACCATCTGGTTTCTTCAACTTTCACTCAGGAGCACAAATCAGCCTTTAAAATTGAAAGAAATAATGATTTGACATTTATCATGATATAAATCTGTATCGAATGATATACATTTTTTTTAGTGTGATAACATTTAACATTGGCCATATCGCCCAGCCGCTAAAAGTAAATATGAAGCTGCTGCCAGTAGCCTACTAACTTAGCTTAGCATAATAACTGGAAGCCAGGGGGACCAGCTAGCTTCCACCAACCAGCACCTCTAAAGCTTTAACACTTTATATCTTGGTTGTTTAATCTTGGTGCATCTGCATTCCTGCCAATGACAATAACGTTACACCTAAAAAAAGTCCAACCCTGACTTTCTACTTCACCTGTCAGCATTACTTGGGTTTTCAAACCTCTCTTCCTCGCAGGTAGAGTGGAGGAGAAGAACAATAGGTTTCAGCATGAGCACAGCGACAGCATGCTGACACGGCTAATAACCCCTTCCTCCTTGGCAAACATGTCCACATCAGTTGCTCTCTCGCCAGGCACACCGACATGAGAGATCAGTCATCAGTCATCAGAGATGGGGAAAGAGATCAGTCTCAGTGAAATATGTACAGCACAGTCAGCCCTGCTCAAATAATGCACCCCGTCAGTCAAATGACACATCCAATGCTGAAGGAATCCATGGAGGGTTAAATCAGCTATGATAACAATGTAATAACTATGGCCTGGATGACCGAGAATCTTCACAGACATCAGTGCTCATGGAAGCTCTTCCAGGACCAGATAGGAGAATATGGAGTGATATGATGTTTTTTTGTTATCTAAAAAATGTTCCTCTGTTTTCTGATGCCTCAAGTGGTTCTGCGTTGATGTTTTCCTGCAGAATGTGGGATGAGAGACGCAGTCAATGGTGCTGCTCTGATCCCCTGGCTCTCATTGGCCTCTCGTAGGCCACGCTGCAGTCCAATCAATACCTACTCAATTACCATGCACCCAACATCTTATTCACGCTGGGGCGCCTGTGCTAGAGGGGGAAAAGGAAGGAGAGAGGCAAGGTGAGAGAAGAAGTGACGGATGGAAAAGGTGAACACATGACAGCGAGAGATGTTTTACTCACAGGCGCCGTGAAAACTCAATGTTGCATTCTTTGTCAGGGACAAAGGCGGAATAACGAGATGTAATAAAGAAAATCCCATAGCGGTAAAAGGTCATCTGCTCCTTCTCTCCTGCTACAACGGCAGCAGAATTCAGGCGTTCATTTCAATAAGGCAGCCACAAGGAAATTAATTAGTTCACCCATAAAACAGCCTCATTAAAGCTCAAGTTTTCTGATTTGATGGCTATGATTGAGAACTGTGACTGTGTTGCCACCCCCACCCCTCCAACATACACACACACACACACACACACACACACATACACCACACCACACCACAGACGCACATTCATGAAACCATAATTAATAGCCCGTCACAGCTGTCAGCAGCGCTCCCTCCTCATCTTTATGTAATATTACAAAAGCATGTCCTGGCTTACCTCTCTATCATGCTGAGCAGCTCCAAATGAGAGCTGGCTAGTTTGACCTTCACAAGTGCAGCCACAGAGTGAAAAGTACTTAGTGTAACAAATATTCATAACAGTGTTGCTCAAGAAGGCCTTCTACAAGTCTGCTGAAAATTGATCAGGTTTGATCATGACAGTCTGTGTGTACTTGTTAATTGATCATAAGGGCTGCAGATCAATCTATTAATTGATTTCCAAAAAAAAGAATCCCAGTTCAGCACCGTTCTTTGCTATGAAGTTCTGTACACACATGGTATGTGAGTGGTGTCTCAGCATTATCTCCCTGATTGAGTCATCCCTGCCACTCAATTGTTGCTTCTAATGAGCTGGTGAAAGAACTACAGGTGCCCCTCCTCATGGCCACAGTCAACTGCAGCACTACAGTTCGCTATTGTCAAAATGTGAACTGTCAGTAATCATTATTGTCTTTTAATCCAGATACATTGTTATGCCAATAATTCACATCAGTCACTGGTCGCACGATCACACAACCAACACCAGGAGGCTCAATCACAAAGTAACATCTAAGTTACCAATTGTGCTGTGGTGAGGCTCCATAATGAAGGAAGCCTGTCATCAGTGAGAGTGTCATCAGTATGCTTCACATAATCCCGCCCCCACTGCTTCCTCTACATCAGAGGTCACTGCAGCATGTTACCTCACAGCTCTTGACTAGTTGCTACCCCTTGTTGCTAAGCTGAGAGAGCTGCTAAGCTTGTTCCTCTCTCGTGTTTTGGATCCTGCGCTGAGTACCGTTGACAGTGCACAACCGCACAGTGCTGCCATTTTGATGCTTTCACCACTGTCACGTTGCATCCTAAGTCATCAAGGGTGTATTATTTAACTGTCATTATGGACAAATGTGAATTCTTTAGGTTTATTTATTTGAATTCATCTTCAATTTCTGGGTTCGTGTTTTGGTGCGTATGCCCTGTGGGACGCCGTGAAGACACTCACGGCGTTGCTGAGGTCTTATTTTGACATGACAAGGTGAGACATTTCATTATACAAACAGCCAGACAGGATAGAAAGCCACCAGCATATGCTTTGAGAATATTTACATCTTTATTAGAGATCCCTAGTATCAGTTCTGGAGATAGAAAAGAGCAACTTGGGGAGGCATAAGTGGAGGAGTGCATGAGTGAGTTAGAAATTAAAGATGCAATGTAATGTCCCATTTTTTTTTTTTTTTTAATTAACAAGTTTCTGGGCAAGTTTTCCCTATCCAAACCGAGGGTTTAATATTGGAAGGTGTTCAGATTGTCAAGCCCTCGGAGGCATTTATGTTTTTGTGATTTGGGCAATACAAATAAAATGAACTTGACTTGAATATATCAGTACTCTTTGAGAAACTGCTTTAAAACTACTGTCACATATGATATTGCATATCACTTTATATCTTAGTCTCTTGCAGTTCTATAAAATGTCACATTTAAAAACGGTTAGCATAAAGCAAACCTTACTGTATTAAAGCAACAGTTTGACATTGTGGGAAATCAGCTGATTTGCTTTAGAGAGTAAGAGGAGAGGACTAATTTTACATCCAGCAGACAGTTAGCTTAGCTTTGCATAGTCAGAAGGTAACATAAATTCATCTACCAGCATCACGTTTGTTTAGTCTGCAGAGGTGTGACGAAGTCCCGAGTCCCGAAGTCCTATGTTAAACTTTTTGCACATGAATGAAATTATCTTTGGCATAATGTTTTCGCAACTGCTTTCGCAATGTTTTCTTTATGGCTCTCTCCTCCAACTTGATTGTACACTGTTGGATTGGTTAAAACAAAGTGAGCCTTGGGGAATTATAACTATTGTAACTATTCCCAGAAAGGAACAGGTACGGCACAAACCCACATGTAAAATGACTCAACAAACAAGATATGGCGTTATAATTAATGAGCTTTAGAGGTACTGGTAATAAATGGTTGAGTTGTTAATGTTGTTATTAATAGACAGAGCCAGGTTAGCTGTTTCCCATTATTTCCAGTGTTAACTAACTGGACGCTGGCTGTAGCTTCATATTTACCGGACAGCGCTAAGATCAACATCAATCTTCTCATCTAACTCTCTGCCAGAAATGTTGAACTACTCCTTTAAAATTATGTTAAGCGTCCTTCTTCTGCCTCCGTTTGTCTTAACATCCCAAACTTATTGACTACAGGAACTCTCAGAGTATCTCACTGCAGCTAAATATCACAAGTGGACTTCATAGTTTGTTTAAATGTGATATTTTGGACTAGAATAAATGGAAGCTACTGCCCCTCACATGGTACTGGTTCACAAATCAAAATCATGAGACACCGACAAAACTACTGAAAGTAAATTACAGACTACTTAAAGATCAGCTGTAAAAGTAATACAGTGAACATAACAAGTCTAACTTTGACCCAAAGCCCAATGAAAACCATTCGTCCTCACCTCCTGGGGGGGCCAGTCTGTCTCTACATACAGCAGCAGAGATCCTCCTGTCATGGTGGAGGTTTCATGCTGTTCTATAAGCTCTACTCAGGAACGCCCACATTTTCACATATCTCCATTCACTACCCATGCCTGAGTTTTGGCTCACAATAAGTGTAGGTGTTGAAAGTGATGAAGAATTACAGTAAGTAGAACAGCGGACGAGGCAACTGAAACAAGAGCCATGCCTCTAGTTTCCCTGTGATAGTTATGAATACATGAGCACATTTATCCATATGCTGATGTATTTAGCGCCAAACAGCAGAGCAAAAAACAGGGCATTGTTTTAAACGTTTGTAGCACTTTGGTGATTGCCAAATCAATCTGCCTCCTGTTGAGGGTCCAGATTTGCCCTTCTTCTCTGCCTACCTCGGGTTGTGTTCAGGCACGACACACAGTGCCCTAAAGAATGCATCTCGGCAGAGATTAGAGAAGCCACCTTATTGGACTGGAGAGATGACACAAACACTTATCTGAAACACTCAAACCTTTAAGGCTGGAACACCTTTAACAGAGGTTCCTGTGATGAAACAACAGTATACCAGCTGGCTGTCAAAGCACAACAAACCGGTTCTGTTGGAAAGAATGAATGGATTCTAGCCATAAAAATACAATGGGAATGCAGTAAGATGAACAGTAGTTGCTGGTTTCAGAATGTACCAACATAAAATGCATGAGGGGTAAACCGAACACCCGCCCTAAAAATTTAAACATAGCTTAAATGGTGGTCCTTATAGATAGTAGCACTGATATAATTAGTTTATTGATTGATTAGTTGATTGACAGAAAAATAATTAGCAACAATTTTGATTGTTAGTCGCTTAGTCATTTGTCAAGCACAAATATGTTGGTTCCAACTTCTCAAATGTGAGGATTTACTGCTAGTCTCTGTTTTATTCCTAAAATGTTACTACCAATTATTTTCATTATGGGGTAATCTGATGGTTATTTCTGGATAAATCTATTTAGTGATTGGTCTATAAAATCTCAGACAATAGTCAAAATCTGTACATGACAATTTTATAAAGTCCAGTTTGCATGTTCTTTTTGTCAACAGTCCAAAACCCAAACATATTCTGTTCACCATTTTTGCTTAAAACAAGACAAACAACGATCTGATTATCAAAATAGTTGCAGATTCATTCTGTGTCAATCGATTAATTTCTTCAGAATGACCAAACAACTACCTTTTGATTTTTATTTGAACCTGGTTAAATGACTGCAATAACAGTAACTGACAGTAACTCTTGTATTCTAGGTGCACGGACTGACATTGCATCATTCCACTCATTCAGACCCCCCTCCAACACACACACACACACACACACACACACACACACACACACACACACACACACTCATTCCTGCCTGCTGAGATATTCTAGTGAGCATATGCAGGGCTTGGATTTGGCTGATTTGGCTGATTACATAATTGGAAATTTTAATGGTGAATAATAATCCACAATGGCCCATATTGGGTTTTATAAGCAGGCTGATCAGGATCTGCAGGCTCTCAGTAAGCAGCAACAATCTACAGACAATGAAGCTCTGGGCTGGAAGAGCTCTCTATATTACACGAGTGGCATGGCTGTCACAGCAGAGCACCACTACAACATTCAATAAAGCTGTTCGCCACATATCTACAGCACATTTTTAGAGGGCATTTTTAGTTAGCATTGTTTTGTTAAGATACAATTTTTCATATAAACAGATAAATTGTCCCTTGACTCGTACTTGTGTGTCAGTGCGGCAATCAGAAAAAAGCTCTTGGAAATCTAGAAGGCTTTGTCTGCCTGCGTATCAACATTGCAGTCTGTGGGTAATTAGCTAGCTGAGCAGCAAAGCTACTGTGCAGCTCTGACTGAGCCTGCACCATGGCAACACACAGGGCTGTGTCTGAGCACATGCTCCTCTCTGTGTACCCCCCACACCCCCTTCTTCCCTTTCCACTGTTCATTGTTCCATTTTTTATGACATATGGCAATATGACACCAATCGGGGGGCACCATGTATACAACCCTGCATCCTAAAATCTACATTCTTTTGCAACTCATATTGAATTAACAAATACATTTTTTAGTAAACGTAATGCTATCTGGATTAGTTTATATTCAACATCAGGTGTGTATTTAATGTTTCTGCAAGCTGGTCAGAGCCAATGCAAAATGTTCATACTGAACAATTTGAAAAAATGTTTATACTGAACAGTTGGAAAAATGTTCAAAATGTCAACATAATGTATTCCTTATTGTTTTCTGTACAATATTCACTTCCTGCCAATTAAAGCATGATTAAAGAAATAGTTTAACATTTTAGGAAATGCTTACTTTCTTGTCAAGAGTTAGACGAGAAGATTGACCCTCCCCTCATGTTTGTGCATAAAATAAGACGTTAAGTACAGGAGAAAGTTAACTTAGCTTAAAGACTCGCAAACAGCCAATGTATAGCTCTAGCCACATTTAATATAAAAAATCTGCCTTAATATAAGTATATGTGTTAATTAGTGAGCTTTAGAGATACTAGTAGGCGGATTTAACCTCTGGTTAGAGCCAGACTAGCAGTTTCCTACTGCTTCCATTCTTTACACTAAGCTAAGCTAACTTTTTGTTAGCGGCACAAGTGGGATACGTGATGCAAAGTCTTGTTGCAAAGTTGCTGTATCTATGACAAACAACACTATACAATGTTGCTAAGCTTGTATTTTGTGTCTTCTAAATATCAATATTTTTGTCAAATGAATTGTCAGGTCTCTCAACAGCTGACATTTATTTATAAGGTTCAAAGGCATTAACCCTTCATCTGTGTGATCATGAAGAAACATTAGGGTACCTTTTACTGTCACTAATCTAGTCGAGCCCATCCAGCCCTGTTACACCTGAAAGAAAAAAAGGCATCTTGCAGCTTTAAAAGTATTTACGAGAGAGTACTCCTACATTCTGCTAAAGTAGGCATGACTCTCATGACATTCATTTTAAGCTGCCATGTAAAGCACATTAAAACATAAATGTCTGCATTGTTCTTGCCTAATGTCTCAACTTGTGGGACTTAATTTTAAAGGAAACTCTATCTGCCATTGTTGGAATGGCATAGCTGAACTTTTAAACCGCTGTGTACGATAACAGAAAATAATCCTATAATATAAAAAGTAATTGAGGCTTACCGAATCTGTGTTGGGGTTGTATTTTATTTTTTATAAAATAGGTTTGAATTTATAAAAGAATACAATACGCATTCAGCAAATAACTACTATCATTGTGTAACCCATATGAAACATAGGGCTACTAAAACCATGTTGTTCAGAGGTGTAGTTCCATGTTGTCCCACCAGAGAACGCAATACACTAGAGCGTTATAAACAGACTGTATTAGGATTGGTAGAGAGTGCTACGTGCAGTCAAATGTAAATGTAAATGCTCCGTACTTGTATAGCGCCTTTCTAGTCTTTTTGACCACTCAAAGCGCTTTTACACTACATCCACCAGTCACACACATTCATACACTGAGCCTAAGTGCTCAAACGGAAACTAACATTCACACTCACTCATACACTGGCGGAATAGCCGCCAGGGGCAATTCGGGGTTCAGTATCTTGCCCAAGGACACTTCGACACGCAACCAGGGGAGCCGGGGATTGAACCGCCGACCTTCCGATTAACAGCCAACAGCCAGTCTACCTCCTGAGCCACAAAGCCACAGCCGCCCCTGTCCTCACGTCCCTGGTAGATCTCTTCCTGAAACGTCCTGAAAACGTGTGTAAGCTGTGAACAACTGTTAGTGTGAAACGCAACATAATAGTGTAAAACTTTGATTATATCTACGTATTTACACCGATAAGCTCCTTCATTAGCAGAGCATCAACTGTGAGCACGAGAGGAGCAGCCTGTGTCAGGTTGTTGCTGTTTGAAACTCGGGTGAGTTGAAGCATGTTTTTGCTAGCTTGTTGCTAAGAACAGTGAGCAGAAAAACACACTGTAAGGTTCAGATACTTAACATAAAAACCAATCGGGGTTATAAGACTGTTGTCTAATGTTTCAATGTACTTTGGTACATATTGTATCATTGTATTTATTCTCTTAAAAGATCGCTAGCCAATCGCTAATACTAGCTACGCGCTAATCGCTAATTGCTAAGCGCCAAGCTAATTGTTTATTTTGGTTGAAGTGGTTCATTGTAGTAAGGAGAGAGTGTTAACTTTACCCTTCAGATAACTTGTAAAATGTGTAGCTTGGTGGAAGTGTTTGAAGCTGAAGAGCAATACATACATTTTTGTTGGTATTAAGACATTCAGTTAATGAAGTTAAATACTAATGACACAATAATGATCTGTAGCTGTAGCCAACTACAGTGTCTGATTTGGGTTATTACAATGTGCATGTTTGTTAGCACAGATAATTTAAATCGATTCATGTTAAAAAGTGTTAATATTAAGATGTGTGTTACCTTAAAAGCAGTTAAGGAAAAGGGATGTTACATATAAATGTGATGATAAATAATTAATTTGTCAATGTGAAATTACAAATTGTTGATATGTATAAGTTTATGATATGTAGTGCTAAAATACCAGTTGTCATTACATGTGGTAATTCATTTTACGGTAAGCGAAGTATCTCTTTAGCCATTGGTCATTCACTATAAGATGCTCTAAATGGAAGAAATAAGTTAAAGAGATCTCATGTTGGAAATGGAGAAATAGAACAGAAGAACTTGCTACTCTACACTGCTGATGTAGGTTGTTGTTTTTTTGTTATTTTGACTACCACGAGAGAAATAGACGAATCAGAGATGGCGAGCCCAGCCCAGAGAGACGGTGGATGGTTGTGAGAACGGTGTGGCCAACCGAGGGACCAGCCACCGAGGACGTCGGACTAGCTTCGTTCAGATAGGATACAGATAAGAATACATTCACGCTATTAACTCCACCCAGGTAGTAGTAGACTTTACACACACACACACACACACAGCCTAATCACAAGTCTCCAGCTTGAGCAGAAGAAAAACAACCCACCCCTGTTTTCTGAGGTACTTCTTTTGCTACGTACTGAGGAGGACTGGCAAGCTGCCAAGTCCAGCCGCATGAGACAGCACTTGGGGGTTCCTAAATCCAAAGTCCAGTCAAATTCCCTTTCAGTAGAAGACCATATCACTGATGACATATACTCAGACACCACTGCAGATAGGACATCCACCATCAATGCTTCTAAGGTTGAAAAGCAACTTGCAAAGCTACAGGCCCAAATAGCTTCTTTGAAAGCATCCTTAAGTAGCAGCTCAAGACAGGCTTCTGCTAAGCCGAGCCAGAAATTAAGTTCTAAAACCAAGACCCCCACTGAAGAAAAATCCTCATCCTCAGGTGAGTCAAAGCTCACAAGAAAGCCTCGCCCAGGATATTGTTTCAAGTGTGGCGAGGAGGGCCATATTGCATCCTCCTGCAGTAATGAACCAAATCCTGAGCTAGTTGAGATAAAACGTTAAGAGTTGAGACAAAAACAACAAGCCTGGGAAGAACAAAGCAGGCATGATTTAAACTGAACTCAGTTTCTGAGGAGGGACTATCAGGAACTGAAATGAAGTATGAATGTCCCAAAACAAAACCCTTGACTAAAGCCTCCAGTAACACTCACAAGGTGGAGCACCAAATTAAGCTACCTAAAGGGCTTGTAGGACAGAAATGTACAGCTGATGTCATTGTGTCAGGAGTTAACTGTAATTGCCTCCTTGACACTGGGTCTCAAGTGACCACTGTATCTGCTTCCTTCTACAACAGCAATCTGTCAGAACACCCCATTCAGCCCATTGACGGTCTGGACGTTGAGGGTGCTAGTGGCCAAAACGTTCCGTACTTGGGCTATGTATCTCTCATCCTCAAGTTTCCAAAGAGCTTTGTCGAAACTGAGCCTGAAGTTTCTACTTTAGCGCTAGTAGTTCCCGACTTACGCATTAACTATGACTTACCTGTACTGATTGGGACAAATGCACTTGATGTCTTGTATGATGAACATTGTCACGGAAAAAACCCAAAGGACCTGTCTTCTGTCTATGGCTATAGACAAATCCTTCGCACACTTAAGTTCAGGAGAGAAGTGAGCTCTTCAGGGAGAATGGGTGTAATGACTCTTAACGACAAAGTGCAGCAAGTGATACCTGCTGAAGGGAGAGTCCTTCTAGAGGGCCATGTCAAGGCTAGTCCCTTTGAGGAATGCGCAGTTGTTGAACAGCCAACATCATCTATCCTGCCGGGTGGAATCTTTGTGGAGTGCTGTCTTGTCACCTTGCCTAAGCAAAGACCACACAAATTACCTGTGTGGATTAGGAATGAAACTGAGCATGACATAACACTCCCTTCCAGCTGTGCCCTTGCCGAGCTTCACACTCTTGAGGAGATCTATGACAGCTTACTTGCTTCAAACAAAAATGTTGATCCTGTGAAATGTTGTACTGTCACTTCTCAGCCAGTCAGCGAACCTACCAGGGAAAAACTAACATTTGACTTTGGTGATTCCCCTCTCCCAAAAGAGTAGAAGGATAGGATAACCCAGAGTCTAAATGCTTATGCTGATGTTTTCACCCAACACGATCTCGATTTTGGACACGCATCCAAAGTGAAACACCACATAAACCTGAAAGATGAAACACCCTTTAAACAAGTCCAGACCAATTCACCCAAACGATTACGAGGCAGTAAGGAAACATTTGAAAACACTCCTTGATGCAGGAGTTATTCAAGAATCAGAGTCCCCTTATTCATCGCCACTCGTGGTGGTACGGAAGAAAAATGGAGAGGTCCGCCTTTGCATTGACTATCATGCGCTGACGATACGAGACGCATACGCTCTCCCTAACCTTGAGGAAGCATTCTCAGCCCTTGCTGGATCCAAGTGGTTTTCAGTAATGGATCTCAAGTCTGGTTATTATCAGATTGAGATGGAGGAACGTGACAAGCCTAAGACTGCTTTTGTGTGCCCCTTGGGTTTTTACGAGTTCAACCGTATGCCCCAAGGCATCACCAACGCTCCCAGTACTTTCCAACGATTGATGGAGCGGTGTATGGGCAGTCTCCATCTGAAGGAAGTAGTTGTGTTCTTGGATGATGTCATTGTGTTTTCAAGTACATTAGAAGAACATGAGACCAGACTTTTACATGTCTTCCAGCAACTGAGAGAAAATGTCTTGAAACTTTCTCCAGCAAAGTGTTGCTTCTTCCAAAGCTCAGTGCGCTATTTAGGGCACATTGTCTCCAGAAAAGGGGTGGAGACTGACCCTGTAAAGGTCAGTGCACTCCGCACTTGGCCAAGACTTCAAACCCTTAGCGAGCTCAAGTCCTTTCTAGGTTTTGCAGGGTATTATCGCCGGTTCATAAAGGACTATTCCAAAATAGTCAAACCCTTGAATGACCTCACCGCGGGTTACCCACCTTACAGGAAGGGTAGAAAAGTAACACCATGCCCTGGGAGGTTCTTCAACCCCAAAGAACCCTTTGCCGACCGGTGGACACCTGCTTGCCAAGAAGCTTTTGTGGCGATTATAGACAAACTCACCTCCTCACCAGTACTCCGGTTTGCTAATCCAAAACTACCTTATGTTCTTCATACAGACGCAAGCACTTCTGGTTTAGGAGCTGCCCTGTACCAAGAACAGGATGGTGAGATGCGAGTAATCGCTTATGCTAGCAGAAGGCTTTCGCCAAGTGAAAAGCGGTATCCAGCCCATAAGCTGGAATTTCTAGCTTTGAAGTGGTCCATTGTGGAAAAATTTCAAGACTACCTCTATGGAAATACATTCACAGTTGTAACAGACAACCATCCATTAACATACGTGCTAAAGTCAGCTAAACTTGATGCTGCCAGTTATTGCTGGCTAGGTGCACTTTCCACCTTCGACTTTAACATAAAGTATCGTGCTGGGAAAAGAAAGCAAGACGCAGACGGCCTTTCCAGGCGCCCCTGTGACACTCTGGCCGATGACCATCTTTCCTTTGAGGAAAGAGAGCAAATTAAACAATTTGCTTCTCACCATCTGTCTTCATCTCCTGACCGAGCAGACATTCCAGCTGACACAGTCAATGTCTTGTGGCACCGCCATCTCTTAGGTGAGGCTAACAACAACCTACCTGCGTCACCTTGGTAGAATCCCTTGCCCTTCACACGGACGCAGTGCCTGACATCTATGCAGACGAGGAAGCGCTGGGTTGTTCTACCATACCTACCTACAGTGAGGCAGAACTCCAGCAACGTCAGAGGTCTGACCCAGGTCATGTTGTCAATTTGTTGGAGGCTGGAGATGGAGCAAACCCCAATCCCAGTCCCGATTCTCTGGAACTTAAGTTAATGCTCAAGGAATCGAAACGGTTGGAGTTGTGAGATGGTCTCCTCTACAGAACCCGACAGAAGACGACACCACTTACCAGTTTGTGGTTCCCGAGGTACTAAGGTCCTCTATTCTTACATGCCTCCATGACGATATGGGGTATGGATCTGGAAAGAACTCTCGACTTGGTCCGGTCAAGATTTTATTGGCCTAAGATGGCCACTGATGTTGAGAAAAAGATCAAGTCATGTGGACGTTGTGTAAGAAGAAAAACACCACCTGAAAAATCAGCACCTCTTGTCCCATGGAACTGGTGTGCATGGACTTTTTATCCTTGGAGCCTGACAGTTGCGGGGAAACCTGTCGAACGGTTCAAACGAACACTGCTAGGCATGTAAGGAACCTTGAGAGAAAAGGATAAAAATCACTGGCGGGACTATGTAAAACCCCTAACTCACGCCTATAATTGCACCAAGAACGAGGTTACCGGCTTCAGTCCGTATGAGTTGCTGTTTGGGTGCCAGCCAAGGTTACCTGTGGATATTGCCTTTAGCTTACCTGTGAAAGACGGTGCTCCTAAATCTCACTCCCAGTATGTGAGAAACCTGAAAGCACGCCTTGAGGAAAGTTATCAGATCACCACCAGGAATTCATAAAAGGTTGCTGAGAGAAACGAACGTCGCTTTGACAAGGCAGTAAGAGAATCAACGCTAGAGGAAGGTGACCAAGTGTTAGTAAGGAACTTGCGGTTGAGAAACAAACACAAGCTTGCGGATAAGTGGGAGCCCACCATGTACAAGGTTCTGAAAAAGATGGGTGACTTACCTGTGTACACAGTACAGCCCATGAACAGAGATGGTCCCAGTCGCACCCTACATAGGGATCTCCTACTCCCTTGTGGTGACTTATCCGAAACAGAGGAAACTGAACAGCCCGAGCCAAAGGCCTGACGGCCAAGAACCAGGCGTAGTCAAACTCAGCCCCTTGAGGAGCACTCAGAGTCTTGAGGATGATTCACCCTTTTGTCCTACCCAGTTGTCTGTCATTCCTTAGGAAAGGTTCTTCCAGGTGTATGAAATTCCCAGGAGACAGCAACCCACGGTAACTCCAGCAGCAGGGGGTAACAATTTACCAGCCGTGTCAATGATGAGCCTATTGAAGATCATTCACCTGCAGAATCTGTTGGGACACCTCCTGAGATGGTTGAAGAAAATGAGCCAGAGATCATGGATGGGCAATCTGCTACTGAAGAGGATGTAATTTCACCGGACATGACGAATGTAATTCCAGCGGTTATTGATGACGACCATGATGTTTGCTCCTGTTAGTCATGAGGACCCTGGAAATGGAGAAGCTGTTGATGCAAAATGAGTTGCCTCAAACACAAACCTCTGAGATGACTGAAAAAACTGAGAAAAGTGAAAATGTTAAGGATGGAGAAACCGATGACCCTACACGCAAATCTGAGAGGTCACAGAGACCACCAGACCGTTTCCACTACCTTCAATTGGGGAAACCCTTAATATCCCTTGCACAGAGTCTCTTAGAGAGCTTTAACCAAGCACTTGACATCATTGGGGACAATGAAAGCTTCCATAGGGACCCTATATCCAAGCATGACCCCCATGCAGAGTCAAGAGGGGAGGGTGTAACCCATATAAAACATAAGGCTACTAAAACCATATGTGTTGTTTAGATGTGTAGTTCCATGTTGTCCCACCAGAGAACGCAATACACTAGAGCGTTATAAACAGACTGTATTAGGATTGGTAGAGAGTGCTACGTGTAGTCCTCACATCCCTGGTAGATCTCTTCCTGAAACGTCCTGAAAACGTGTGTAAGCTGTGAACAACTTCTAGTGTGAAACGCAACATAATAGTGTAAAACTTTGATTATATCCACGTATTTACACCGATAAGCTCCTTCATTAGCAGAGCATCAACTGTGAGCACGAGAGGAGCAGCCTCTCGGGTTGTTGCTGTTTGAAACTCGGGTGAGTTGAAGCATGTTTTTGCTAGCTTGTTGCTAAGAACAGTGAGCAGAAAAACACACTGTAAGGTTCAGATACTTAACTTAAAAACCAATCGGGGTTATAAGACTGTTGTCTAATGTTTCAATGTACTTTGGTACATATTGTATCATTGTATTTATTCTCTTAAAAGATCGCTAGCCAATCGCTAATACTAGCTACGCGCTAATCGCTAATTGCTAAGCGCCAAGCTAATTGTTTATTTTGGTTGAAGTGGTTCATTGTAGTAAGGAGAGAGTGTTAACTTTACCCTTCAGATAACTTGTAAAATGTGTAGCTTGGTGGAAGTGTTTGAAGCTGAAGAGCAATACATACATTTTTGTTGGTATTAAGACATTCAGTTAATGAAGTTAAATACTAATGACACAATAATGATCTGTAGCTGTAGCCAACTACAGTGTCTGATTTGGGTTATTACAATGTGCATGTTTGTTAGCACAGATAATTTAAATCGATTCATGTTAAAAAGTGTTAATATTAAGATGTGTGTTACCTTAAAAGCAGTTAAGGAAAAGGGATGTTACATATAAATGTGATGATAAATAATTAATTTGTCAATGTGAAATTACAAATTGTTGATATGTATAAGTTTATGATATGTAGTGCTAAAATACCAGTTGTCATTACATGTGGTAATTCATTTTACGGTAAGCGAAGTATCTCTTTAGCCATTGGTCATTCACTATAAGATGCTCTAAATGGAAGAAATAAGTTAAAGAGATCTCATGTTGGAAATGGAGAAATAGAACAGAAGAACTTGCTACTCTACACTGCTGATGTAGGTTGTTGTTTTTTTTGTTATTTTGACTACCACGAGAGAAATAGACGAATCAGAGATGGCGAGCCCAGCCCAGAGAGACGGTGGATGGTTGTGAGAACGGTGTGGCCAACCGAGGGACCAGCCACCGAGGACGTCGGACTAGCTTCGTTCAGATAGGATACAGATAAGAATACATTCACGCTATTAACTCCACCCAGGTAGTAGTAGACTTTATACACACACACACACACACACACACACACACACACACACACAAAAGGACCAGGAACTGAACTCTGAACTCAATTTCATACTCCTCAACTTAAAGGAGCATTGAGCTGAAGTGTCAGCTCACACGGACATTTTCTTTTCTTTTATCACTGAAAGCGCTCTATTTTTGTTGTATTTTATTTTCATTCTTGGTACATAACAGCGCTGTGTTTATTGTTGTGTTGCCTAGGGCAATAAACCTGTCGACTGTTCAACTCAATACTAACTCTTTTGTGAGTCACTCAAGGCAGACCACACCCCGGACCTAGGTAGATGTTAGTTGCTCTATTCTGGTATTGTTTAGCACTAGGGGGTGCTCAAGTGCAAAGCTGGGCATGTCTATAAGTGCAAATTATGTGATATTGGTTTCTTAAGATAAGAGAAATTCTTTTTTTTTTAACAGAATTTGGCAAAAATGTTTCTATAAAATCCTCCTGGCTTTGCTTTGTCATCTTCTTACTGGCACTACTAACCCGCAGTGTACAGTCTACTTGGAAAATGTAGTGAGCTAAGCTACTAGCTACTCTACATTAAATGAAGCTTCACTACACAGAAGATGCCCCCCAGTGACATGTAGCAAGCTATGCTACAGCAACGTGGCAAAAGTAGCTTAGTTACATTTAAGCTACTTTTATTTTTTTATATTTTATAGTTAGGTCATATATATATATATATATATATATATACACACACACGCACGCAGACATAGACGCGCGCACACACACAAACACACACACAGTGTGTCTCACAGAGAGAGAGAGAGAGAAATCTCATCACATCTCACGGAAACAAGTTTCTGCCACATATCAAAGTTTAGCAATAAACTCACAAGCCACTTTATTAGGTACACGTGTTCAATTGCTTGTTAAAACAAATAGCTAATCAGCATCGGCATGTAGATGTGGTGAAGTTAAACTGAGCATCAAAATGGGGAAGAAAGGGGATTTAAGTGACTTTGAATGTGGCATGGTTGTTAGTTCCAGACGGGCTGGTCTGAGTATTTCATAAACTGCTGATCTACTGGGATTTTCATGCACAACCATCTCTAGGGTTTACAGAAAATGGTCCGAAAAAGAAAAAATATCCAGTGAGCAGCAGTTGTGTGGACAAAAATGCCTCGTTGATGTCAGAGGTCAGAGGAGAAAGGCCAGACTGGTTCGAGATGACAGAAAGGCAACAGTAACACAAATAACCACTCATTACAAATAAGGTATGCAGAATACCATCTCTGAATGCATAACACGTCGAACCTTGAAGCAGATGGGCTACAGCAGGAGGACACCACACCGGGTGCCACTCCTGTCTGCTAAGAACAGGAAACTGAGGCAACAATTCACACAGGCTCACAAAAACTGGACAATAGAAGATTTGAAAACATTGCCTTGTCTGATGAGTCTTGATTTCAGCTGCAACATTCAGATGGTAGGGTCAGAATTTGGCGTAAACAAGATGAAAGCATAGATCCATCCTGCCTTGTATCAACAGTACAGGCTGGTGGTGGTGTAATGGTGTGGGGATATTTTCTTGGCACACTTTGGGCCCCTAAGAGCATTGTTGTTAAACAAGACAGCCTATCTAAGTATTCTTGCTGACCATGTCCATCCCTTTATGACCACAGTGTACCCATCTTCTGATGGCTACTTCCAACAGGATAATGCACCATGTTACAAAGCTCAAATCATCTCAAACTGTTTTTTTGAACATGACAATGAGTTCACTGTACTCCAATGGCCTCCACAGTCACCAGATCTCAATCCACTACCTTTGGGATGTGGTGGAACAGGAGATTTGCATCATGGATGTGGAGCCGACAAATCTGCAGCAACTGCGTGATGCTATCATGTCAATATGGACCAAAGATTGTTTCCAACACCTCGTTGAATGTATGCCATGAAGATATAAGGCAGTTCTGAAGGCAACCCAGTACTAGCAAGATGGTCCTAAGAAAGTGGCCAGTGAGTATATATTATAATAGGTTATTCACTTTATACATCAATCTAAAAAAAAGATGAAATTTCAAATCTTACTTGGATTTCTAATTATACTGTCACCACAAAACATGTTCAACATCCACTATAAACATACCTGTCTTGCTCTTAATGATGGTTTGAGGATTATTATATTGTATCAACATTCATAAAGTAAAGTAGGGGGTCTGGTAGTTGAGCACTCTGTAGTCACACTGCCTGTCAACACAAACTCAATTATGCAAAATGCCTTTGACTGCAAGCTAAAACAATCACATAAAGCTGATACACCAAAACATGAAGATAATAACATCAGCCATGAAATAAGTTGTCATTACAGTACAGAAGAAGGAGTGTGATTGCCAAATGAAAGCTTGGGCCACCTCCTGCTAACCATGTGCTATACACTGAAACTAAGAAAACAAAAAACTCAGCTTGTAAAAAAAAAAAAAAAAAAAATACACTTACAGTAAATATTTTCTATTAGAGTCTAAAAGGTTAATAGCATGTCCCCTCTATTATGGTGATTTTGAGAAAAACTGTTAATTAAGAAGCTGTGTGTTTATTTGATTGACAGGTGGCTCAGTCAATCACACTCAGCCACCATGGTTGCTGTTTTCCTAACCTCTGGTAAGATGGCAGCAAACCATAAACCCAAACTCCAGCCATAAAAGCATCCATACTGTCCTCTTTGAAACAAAGAGTAATAAATCCATAAAAGCAATTTCAAGGTAGGGATGTACTCAACAGTGTAATAAGATGTATGATATTAAGCTGGGATTGCTTGTATTGTTTATATCTGTAACAGGGTGAGGCCATGCTGTATCTTTATCTCTCTCTTCTTCTCTGAGATTGAGATGTGTGCGTCTGTTTTACAAAACTAAGTAGATAGATAGAAAATAATGACAATAAACAGAGGGACATGTTTTAGGGGTCGTCTATAGGTCTGTGACATACAACAGACATATGTCTGGAAAATGTTAGCTTTATCTCATCTTTGGGGGGGGGCAGGAAGTCCATGTGAGCCAAACATATGCTGTCAAAAAGTATGTCTATATTGTTCACATATCAAGAAGCTGCAAAAATACAATGCCCACCATAGGCCTAATTTTTGACTTAACATTTTTAACTGTAACAAAAAAAATTGCCTACAGATAATATTTGGGATTTGTCTTGGGCACACCCGAAAATGAAGCCTTTGATTTGTACTATGTATGAAAAAGTAACAGCGGAGGAGAAGAAGGCAGTGGAAGACAGGAGGGGGATGACAGAGATGAAGAACACTGAAAAACAACACACACACACACACACACACACACAGAGAGGCCAGACCAAATGGCTGAAGGGCTGCTTGGATAATGCATTAGACAGAGATGGCACTCAGAGCAGCTACACATGGTAAGAAATGTACTGCTTCGCCAAATGTCCTCCACACATACACACACACACTCCCCGAAAATAAAAGAAAGAACAACAACAACAACAGATAATCTCTTTTCTGTATGATGATTTACCCCAAAAATGTGAACGTTGGTTCACTAATTAGAGCTCTACAGATTTCCTGTACGTCTTGATTTGAACTACCTGCTTCTGTCAGACTGTTTATTGTGAACATTAGAAATCTGTGGGGCTTCATCTATGTCACGTACACATGCAGGCTAAGAGAGCCCAGAGTGAAACTGTTTGTGAAATGAGAAAAAAATGGCGAGACACTCTATAATAAGGCAAACCTGTGTAGTTACCAATGAATGCGCAAGGAACAAATGTGCCATTTGTGATTAAACATTAGTTAACAAGTAGTTCCTGATAACTGAATTAAACAGTACATAATTGTTTTAGTTTAGCTTCACAGAAACGTATTTGAGTAGTGTACTGTGTTAATGCTCATTTCCAATTATGAATAGAGGGTGTTTTCTCATTATTGACTAGGTGGATTTACTGTTACGAAGTTGCTTAAATTACAAGGAGACAGTCAACATGAAAATTTGTGGGTGATTGACCTTAAAGTTCACAATCAATTCACAATTTATTTTTTCCTACTCTGACATGTCAAAATGTCTTCTGTGGAAAAGGTTTACAGATATCAGTTCACCAGTTAGCTAGCTAGCATCTACTGTGGCTGTGTTGACTAGGTAAAAATGAATTCATGTAAATGTGCACCAAATACACCGGTAATGTGCAAATAAACGTCGTATTCAAACAACAGTCAAGTCTTAAATGATTCCCCTGAAGCAGCACAAAGTAATATAGGCCGGGCAAAAAACATTGGGGGGGGGGGAAATGACTTGTACTCGGATGGTAAATTCAGAAATTCTGTACATTTCCAAAACACCAACTCCATCTGTACAGAACCAGATTATAACTCTACTGCTCTGCCTTTCTCTTCTCTAACGCTCTTTTCATTCATTCATTAATTCCAATCATCACGTCATAGTTTATCAAGCGATGCTAAGTTACTATAAATGAAGTTCAACACTTCCTGCAGATGTTTCAAATTAAAAGGCCACCTAGAATGGAAGAGATTGTGCCCTTTGAGGCACAGGAAGGCTCTTAATGTGAAACATCTGAGCAGGAAGTGATGGGTTCAATTGACAGTATCTTTAAAGCTATTTCAACAGTTACTTCAAAATGGAAGCAACTGGAGGTAATTAGTGAATGAAAACAGTATTTCTGTAAGAGTAGAGGGCTGGGTATCACATGACTATGTTGCTGTACTGATGCAATTAGTGTTGAAATGTACATAATGCTGAATTTATCAAGACACACGGTAAATATGGAGGAAGTTTTGAGTTCCGCTAATAGACCACGGGAAGATCAGAAAACTTCTAACAAAAATATGAAAAGACATATAAACAAGGAATAATTATATATTAACACTTAGCCTGCATGTTTTAAATACAGGCCTGCTTCTACGTCTTAGGTACGTGGTCAGCATGCAGTCACAAATATTTACAAGCTAATCATCACTGCTTACACTCATTAACATAATGTAGCAGTCTATTTTCAGGTAACTTTTAATTTCAACCATATAATCATTGATTTTATATAATTTGAAACCTAATTATTAGTTATTTGTATTAATAATTCAGCAGTTAGTTTCTTCAGTACTGTAACTACTACTGTGTACCTTATTGTAAAGTGTTACCAAAATAACAACTGATACGATGGTTGAATAAAAGCAATAAAAGCACAAGCACTGTTGAAAGCACCCACACACCCCCACAAAAATGAAGAGGAGTCAGAAGGCTTAGGGACTAGCTCTTCTCTGATATTGATTGGATATACACATATTCCACGGCAGCATGTGGGTGATGGAGCTGGTGCACTGTACCTTGCTGAGAACCCTAGCACATTCTTGCTAAAACGAGTCTGGCAGAGCAGGAAGAAAAAAAGCTTCTGTACATGCAGCATATCACACGCTAACGTCTGATTCTTTTAATTGACAGCAACAGTGGTAGGGCATTTAACATCTAATTCCACCAAAGGCACCGTGTCCCTCGCCTCTCTCTAACAGAAAATCTGATTCTTCCATCGCTGAATCAGGAGTCCACTCTGCCCTGCACAGCACAGTCACATTTCTAGGCCAGTCGCTACTGTGATCAGCAAAAACCCCTAAATAAAACAAAGCAAGCAAACAAACAAACAGCGTTCCCCTCCCTTCTCCTTTCTTCTCTCCTCTCCTCTCCTCCCCTGGCTGGCAGTGAGAGCCGGAGAAGGGAACGGGCGAGCTGATATGGGGCTGAACCCTGGCAGGGCCTCTGACAATGACCATATGGATCACAGGGGCACGGCAGCCTCGGCTTCCAACAGGACACACTGACATATGATATATACACATAGCTGCAGCCAAACTGCAGTAATGAGTAAACCACTTGATGGGCATTAAATCCGTGTTGGCAGAGGAAACAATACATTCCGTGAATCCTGCATTTCCCCTCCATGTTGAAACAATAACAGCAGATTCATTCTGTGAACGTGATGCAAAGGTAAAGAACAAGAGCTACTGAGTGGAGGCTTTTAAGAGAAGTGTAGGAGGTGGGATTCAACGCAGCTCAACGTCCTGGGTCACAGCTACAGCAGCTCCCCATCACAGATCAAGCACTTCAGCTCTCATAATGGTGGCTCAGTTGTCAAAGTCTCCCCCTGCACGCTTACGTCAATGTCTGACTGGCCTTTTCTCAGGCACTCCGTCCCCACCCCCCTCTTACAGCGTATAAAAAGCAAACTTTTGTTAAAGTGCACATAAATATTGCAGTGCACCATGTCCCCCTTGTTTCGTAGTGCATTTCCCATCATTCACCATCCTCTGTTTAACCCCCATATTTTCATGGGTAAGGAACACTTTTTGGGTAAAGGTCTGCGTCGGGCATGTGTGTGTGTGCTTGTAGAGTGTGTGTGTGTGTGTGTGTGTGTGTGTGTGTGTGTGTGTGTGCGTGCGTGGGAGAGAGACAGGCAAGCACAGAAGGGAAGATATGATGTAGGAGGTTTGCTAGCAGACAACTGAAATTAAATGATGTGCTCTGAATTTGTATGAGATCAGTAAAATGGAATGTTGGCATCTGAATACTAATTACATTTTTGTAACAGTTTGAAAAGCTGAAATCTGTTTCAGTGTCACTGGAAAATGGTTCAAATTTAGTGTTTTATACTGCACAAATGTTAAAATACCAAAGCATTGAGTGCAAAGACATTAAATGATTTTCTTGGCTGAAGATTGCAACAAATTTCCTTTTCCTCCACATGTTTATCAAAACACATTGACTCAACCAACAAGTTAATTTTTTACCTAAATATTTCTTCTTCCTTTGCTAGTGTGAAGCTATATTAATGTGAGCAAGCTCTAGGGTGATATACTTAATGGCAAAAATCACTGACAAGAACCAGTAGCTGCTGCTCCAGTCCTTCTCTTTGTGCAACAAATTGTGGATTTAGACTGAATTTGCAAATCTGTATCACATGTAACAGCCCTTTTGAAACTATTTTCAGTTAAACACAATTGGCAGACATTATGGGTTCCTTGTACAAAGCCTGGTAGCTCTTCAACATGCTTGATAATTAAAGCTCATTAAGATTATGGAGAAACTACACAGAACTGGAACGTATTGCCTGAACATTTTCTTTGCAGGAAATACAGGTCACATGAGAGTAAAGGTTATGGACCTCATTTTTCCCACACTCCACTTCTGTTCTACTTTCAGACTTGAACAACTTGAGTTTATAAAACTCATGTAGAACTGTTCACGTCGTTACCATCAGAGCTAACTGTAAAAATATGAAAATTGCTGTGCATAGTTTCAAAGAACACTTACAGGAAATGGAAAAAGTCAATCAAAATATCTTGCAGTAGGCTTAAGCACAGAGGTATATTTAAAGCTACACTGCATAAATTTTGTTTTGTAAAAATACAATACTGTCAGCCAAAGTTACTTCTACCTAAGTAAGAATTGCAGTGTTTGTTGTGTTGGTTGAGTCATTTTTGTGACCACTTACAACTGTTCCCTAAACAGCAGAGTGCATCTTGAGAAAGTTGGAGGCACCAACATTAAGCCATGTTTCGACCAAAAGTACTGGGGACTTTTAATTCCCCAGGTTCCTTCAGCCCACTGTTGTGTGTGTTTCCACCATGGTCTAAAGACCTGCAAAGATTAGGCAAATTAACCAGCTGACATAGGCTGTGTGCCTATACGCCGTACAAAGAGCAGGTATCATTATTTAGTAACCACTATCCATGAGCAAAATTTAAAAATGAACATCAAATTTGACTGGAATATAATGAAAAACTATAGCCTATGCTTGACCATTAAAAACAGCTTTTTTGTGTGGCAGCATAATGAAGAGACATGCGATAATGTTTGTCACAAATTTAATAACAAACTTGATAAAGCCATCTACTTCTTAAAATAACTCCAGCACAGAGAAAGCAACACAAAAATAAAATCGCGACAGTTTGGAAGGCTGCAGATCAGCTGCAGGACTCGTCTGTGTCGGCCTGTGCATCGGAGGAACGTGATTTTTTTAAGGAGCTTTTTTACCCGCTGTAATCACCTGTTCGCTGTAAACACACCGCTGCACGCTGGCTGCTGTTTCTGAGCAATACATTTAATGCTAACGTACGATCTCAGGCGGACATCAATAAGACTTGTGTGTGCTATCTGACCGTTGATTGTGATTTACTGGTTTGCAAACAATAGTGGACAAGAGAGGAGCAGTCGTAAAAAAACATCCGAAATGCTTGATTTAAAGCCAGTAGCCTCTACTCACCCATTCAGAAATTCACTGCAAGGCAAACCCCCCCACCCCAAAGGTTCCTAGTTCCGGGGTTTAGTTCCTTTGGCTGAAATGCAGCTTTAGATATTTTGCATCTCCTGTTGGTTTAGTATGCTTTGGTCTGAGTACACTGTGTGACGTTTGCTGAATTACATCACATGGTTCTTTGGTGGTTCAAACATTTACACCTTGCTGGTTGTTAAAGCAGATCTTTTGTAAGTTTGTTGCTCTAAATGGTTGAGGCAGATGCAATAATGTTTCTAACAAAATCATAACACATTCTGTAACAGGTTGAAAAACATTGCACATGGTTTAGTTGAATACAGGGTTTGAGCTACAGATCAGACTGATTTCAAAGAGTAATGTTTTAGCCTCCTACTGAATTTTAAAAATGCTTCTTCGGGTAAGTGTGGGAAAGAGGGAGGGACAGTATCAAGGGGGGCAGGATGCAGGATAAAATGTAATCTGATTCCAGGTAAAATAATGCTCTGGGGTGGGGCTAGACAATGAAATAAGTAGGTGTTTTACTATTTTGGTCCTGTATTCTTTCAGAATGTTGTTTGTTAATTGGCGATGTACAGTGCTGTGGAAAAGAATTTCTATCGGGGGACAATAAAGTATAAAGTCTAATGACTAAAGAACTCTTGATAGTATATGTTGTTCTCTTAGTAATATCTATTGAGTTCCTACTAGTATCTATTGTTGTTCATAGATCTCTTGCTTTACTGATGGATTTATGTTGTTCCCCAAATGTAAGTTGCTTCGGATAAAAGCGTCTGCCAAATGAGTAAATGTAAATGTAAATATAAGAATCAGGAAATCAAGAAACCTTGAAGCCTGAAGTCTTGGATGACTGCAAGAAAGAGAAACGCATCAAAGACATGCAGAGTGCCAGAGCTGTCCCATCTAACAACAACAAGTACCACTGCATCTTTAAATATGCAAACAAAATATACAGCGTGAACAGAAATCTGGGGTGAAGAGGCCTATCAATTATCCCACACCTGGGATGTTGTCCTAATCTGCCGGGTAACGAAAGATGTCATCATCTTGACACTTCTGGCAAGACAGAAATATGACCAAATGTCCAACAGTCCATTGCCACCTGTGATGTGAAAATGCTCTACAGCCAAAATTTTTAACATCTATTAATAAGAAAATGCTCACGACAAAGCACTGCTTTCACGATGTCCTTATTTCTCAAGGTCAAGGTTGCCTGGCTCTTTTCAATTCTTAATTGTCTTTTGAATGCAGCCTCACCTGTAACAGTGAGCTTTATTGTATTTATAATGTTATGACCTGAAATATGTTTTCTATCAAGTTCTCCCCTCTACTCCCACTTTACTCATTGTCATAAGGACAACCTCAAGTTGGGGACCTGACACTTTGTGCAGTAATCATGTGTCACATTGGACTGAATGTACCGACAGGAACTGCACCTGTAGGTGTAATGAAAATGCCATACATCCTGGCCCTATATGCTGAGTGTACTTTCATTCAGGTCACATATTTCTTGCCTTTTTATTCCAAGACAAGCTCACCGATAAATCTCTCCAGTTTTTGGATGGAGCCTTTCAAGATCACAGAAGGGGATCCAGCTCAAGACATTTGGACATGGAGCACATGTAAATCCCATCTGTTGAAACTCTGTGGTTTGTTGTTACAGGAGTGGCAAATCAAATCCGGCTGGAAAAAATCTCATCAGACAGATGTACAAACCAATGACACCAATAAATCAATGTGACTGTAAATGACATACACACACACACACACACACACACACACACACACGTGCACAAACACTTCTGATCAAGGCCTGAAGGCTTTCAAGTCGTAATCACCTATGGGAGTGTTCGACATGGAACGCCCACCGTGCCTGTGCATTCATTTAAAACACCACTGCCACAACAGAGGTTTTTTATAAACAATAGGTCTGGCAAAGCGTTTTGGACCAGATCTTGATGCTAATAAATAAAGTAAAATCCATTTAATATTTAAAGCTAATCATAGTCACAGAGCTGGAGAACACACAAAGACAGATTGGAGCCCGCAGGGGAAGAGGGAGCTTTCTGACTGAAGCTCCCAGTTGACTGAGGTCTCTACTTTTCCCAGATTTAAATTCAAAAGCTCTTGTTTTAAAGAATGTTCTTGTAATCCCAAATGGAATCATCCACAATTACCCAAGCAAGCTCTTGACAAAAGCAGCAACAATTGTTTAGAAAATAGAGGGGGGCAAAAAATTTATACGGTGATATTATGTCTTTGGGTGGCTAATGATTACCTCACACATCCATGAAATGTTCATGGCTACAGAAGCCATTTAAAAATGTCAATGATCCTGCTATAAAAAGCCTACTCAGATAATTCTGAATGACTGTGCAAGGTTATTGCTTTTCATTGTGCTGGCATCCAAATACACAGGTTGTTATGAAAGCTATAAGATAATAGACATGTGCGATTGGGTGTGTGTGATTACTGCCCTGCTCTCCGGTTGTGTATAGGTAGTGGGGGAGGGGTGGCGTTCACATTTCCCACCCAAGGATGAGCAACAGTGACTGAGGAGAGCGGGGAAGGCAGGGGGTGGTGGTGGGTGAGCATCTTCATCCATGCCACTCCATCTAGCCCGTTCATAGGAAGGGGAGCGCATACTGGCCGTTCACATGTCTGTTTTAAGAGATGGAGGGACAGATGCTTGTCCACAGTGTCAGGGCCTCTCTCTCTGACAGGCTTTCTCTCTCTGACAGCACCACCAACTGCCTCCTCTTACATAACCCCCTCCCCCTCTCCAGGCCCACTGCCTTTATTGGCTTATTTCTCTCTTTTTCAACCTAAGCATGTTCGCCCCACTGACTGCTGCTTTCCTCCCAACATCGCTGATACGTCCTCTGTCTTTCCAATTCTTATAATTCCAATGTAGATACTCCTGGATGAAAGCCATGAATGCCAGATTGAATATTCTCTCTACAGAGTTTTTGTGTGGTGCACATTCGCATGATACAGCAAGGGAGTAAGGATCCTTTGAAAGGATAGGACCAGATATGATTCTACCATTAATGGTGCAAACATAAGATCCCTACATGAATCACTAATTAGTTTCATTGTAAGTTGAATATTGAATAAATATGCTAGAAATGAACAGTAGAAAAGATAAGGAAAAAATACTGATGGAGAATACAATTTCCATGTAAGCAATAAATGCTTACATAATCACATCTGCTGTGAGGTTTTAAATGTGAAACATGAAATAAGTTTGAGGCTTGCAATAGATTTTAATGCAACACAAACCAAGAGAAAGTGTGAATCCCTAAAACCTCTCATTGGCTGTAGTAATCTGCTAATATCACCCAGGTTGCAGCTCATATGTGGGCTCAGCTCAGGCGGATTTCTTCCACTCTGCCACTGAAATTTCAGACTCCATTTTACCCCTGTGCTTCATCTCACCTTCCTCCTTCCTGTTGCCTCATATATCTTGCCCGAATCGCGGACATCAAACACAAACGAAGGAACTACAAAACGCAGTGGCTTCACTTGCCGCAAATACGAGACTACATAGACACATACTCATGCACAGCAAGAACCATTCCTTGAATCTCATGCTCACCAAGCTGCCCTTCCCCCACCAAGCTCACGCTCGTGCTCACATACATGCACCTTGCTTAATTAAAGACTGTGCTTCTGAAGCTGTTCTGACCTTTTATCAACTGTAATTTATAAATACATGTAAATAAAGGGCGCTAATAGAAGCCAAATGGAGCGCATGTAAAGAGGCAGTTTCATTCACACCGTGCAGCATGTATGACAGGCAGCGTTTAGACACAGATTACTGCTGATTCTCTATTTTTTCTCACAACACATTTATTATACTGATTCGTTTGAGCAAAATGGCATGCTAAAAAACAGAGGCCAAATAAGAATGGAACTACTATGAGAGATTGATTTCATTATCTCTTCTCTTACTCTGAGCTAATGAGACACAATCCTACAATTAGCTGATCTCTGAGGAATCTATTACTTACACATAATGTCTTAGTCAGTCAGTAAAGTCAGAGTTACCGCCTTGAGGGATAACAAAAATGCAATTCAGTGCTGCTTCAATGAATGTTAATGCACCATTTTCTGGCCTATGGTAACTGCATCAGCGTAAGCCTTTGACGACATACACTTGGTGTGTTAAATCTATAAGCATTAGTCATCTGCATCAAACCCAAACATAAAGATCATCTCCATGTGTGTGCAGTGGAACTGGATCAGTCCTGTTCTGTTCTCCTTCCTCTGCTTCCAATGGAGGAACAACAGTCAACAAATGGGAAACGGAGGGCTTGAGATGAATACTAAATATGAATTCTCTTCCATAAACCGACAGGCTCAGCTGATACATGATAGCGTCTGTTTTACTACAGCAGCAGCTTATTTGATCCCAGTCTTCCATGCCAGGCCCCACAGGCCCGAGCTATCTAACAGAGTAAGAAAGATGAGTTACCTGGTCATACCACTCCCGGTTGGTACAGGTGCACTCAGGCCACCATCCTCCTTGTCCACTGGAGTTGTTGCCATTTACTTTGGGGCCACCCTTGGATTGGCCCTTTGGGTTGGGGCCTCCAGGGCCCCCACCAGACATAATCTTGCCCTTACTTCTCCCCAAAGTGCCCCCTCCTCCTCCCATGCTTCCACCTCCCCCTGAGGCTGGAGGGGGTAAGGTCTGGCCTCCCCCGTACCCAGGCGGGTATCCATAGGGCTCGGCCTGCCAGTCTCCTCCATACGATGGGGCGTCCATTCTACGTAGGGCAGCCATACGGGTCACCTCATAACATTCTGGGCACTTGCAGCAGTGGTGGTGTTTGTGCATGCTGGCTGTGCTGGCTGTGCTGACGCTGAGCTGAGCGGCGTGGCACTCTGTCTCTGCTGCCTCGTCAGATCTCACACAGCACGCTGTGATCGGCTCACAGAGTGCTAATGCAGATGGAAATAACACTAATCACAGGAATTTCTACAGATTTTCCCTTTTCATCAAATCCTGTCACTCTCCGCTTTATTCCTCTTGGATGTAGAAAAAAAGAAAGAAAGAGAGGGACGGGAAGCAGCAACAGGAAAACAAAAATACAAAATGGGCACGTAGTCTTTGTCCTCTTGACGTAGAAGATCAAAGGAAATATTCAAAATATTGTATACGACCACACAATCAGAGACCAGCCCCGATGATAGAAATTTCCTCTTGCTTCTCTTGGTTCACAGTGATGCGCATATAAATTCATAGATATATATATATATTCTTTTGTTTATATATCATATATATTTACACACACAAATACATATAAAAATATTAATATAAACAGACAAGCACAAATACAGATATGTACAGGGATAAATGTATATATATATAAATATCTATATGCGTGTGTACAAATATATATATAGATATATAAACAATATGTATAAATAAATGATATCCGCAGATGAAAATCTTCCTCTCTTAATTCTTGGTATCTTCCCGTTCAGTCAAAATCTCACGTTTTTCCTCCCGCGTTGAAAAGCGTTGTCTTTCTCTCTCTGTCTCTTTTCTCAGCCTGCAGAGAGGAGCTGAGCACTGGATCGCCTCTCAGCCAGTTTGCCCTAGATGTGGATTATTCAGAGGGATGCAAGCAAGTAAGAGGGAGATGGAGAGCGCGAGAGAGAGAGAGAGAGTGAGAGAGAGAGAGAGGCATGGAGAAAGGGGGAGCGGTACGTAGCAGCATCCCTCTAGCACCTCAGCCCTGACAGCCACAGCCAATCAACTGGCAGCACTGCCATCAGCAGCAGCAGCACCAACAGGACTGAGCGCTTCACTAGCGGCTCTTAAAGGGGCCGCATCACCTAAACCTCACTGCTGCCTGCCTTGGATGAAAAGGTGCTTGCTTCACAAATCAAGGCACAATAAAAACATTGCAATGGGCTATTTTCTCAACAAAAAAAAAGGTCAGGAAGTCATAATCTGCAATCTGCCAATGGCGACCCTCGACTCTGATCCACTAATCGTGAGTCTAATCCATGTTTTTCATCAGACCAATGCAGCCAAAATCCAACTTCCAGTTAGCACCCCTGTCCCTCCGACTGGTCACTGGTCACCTCCACGGTCATCTCTAGTTCAGCTGCAGACTCAACAGCTTTCTTGTGCTAGTGATTAGCAACCTCGGGCTGTGTCACAGCAAGCTTCTGTAAATAATCTCACAATGGAAGCAGGTGCAGCAGATTAAAATCCTTTTTCTCCTGTGTATCACTAGACCTGCCACTCAACAGAGGATGCCTTTGAATAGCGCCGCATTACTTCACATCATTCTCTATCCCTCTTCCTTTCTGAGTATTACTACTGAGGAGAGGCAGCACTGAATGATCTTATTTATTGTTAAGTCCTGCCCATGTGCAGGATTGGGTCAAAATAAGCACAGTGAGAGAAAACCGCTCTACTGAAGCCTCGTTTAAGAACCATAGGGGAAATATTTTATGTTCACAATGATGACATCAACACATGTGTATGAAACCAACAAGATTACACGCTTGGGCTCTCGAGTGGGTGGTGGAAGAGATTGAGAGTGAGAATATGTGTGAGGGGGAAAACAGAGAGAGAAGGAGAGACTATATGGCTATGTATCTGTGGCAGTTATATATTCAGTAATGCGATAGGACTGCCTGTGAACCATTTTGCATGCTTACGAATTTGTGGGTTGATCACAGCTACATATAAAACATCCTGACACAGAGGGTGAAGGTTTATTTTTGCAAAGAACTAAGAGGGGATGTTAGAGTGTCGCCATTAAAGCCCTGCATATATGCATTATTAATGAAATGTGACGGGGAACAGAGCTGGGTGTGTCTGCATGGGGGAAGAGAGTACATTTGTACACAGTCTGCATGTTATAGTGATCATACAGTAATGCTAGTGTCTTTTCAGTGTTTTGACTAACATATAAGACACAGTGCCTTTAAATTATATGTCCTGTTAAATTGAGCAGGATTTTAGGGTGAAGGCACACTGCATTGTCATGCAGCCCTACCAGGAGGCACACACAGCAGGCTCAGCCACACTAAATTACATGCAACAGTAACTATCTTCATTATTATGATGTTCTTTCACTGTAATCTACAGAGATTTACCAAGCATAGAGCAAAAATAGGAGAAACTTGGGCATTTTTAAGCAGAGACTAGAGACCACTGAATGCTTCCAGTTACACTGTCAGATGAAGCCACAAAACCTGCTGAAGCCAATCAGAGCGTTGAGGCGGGGCCTCGAGGCAGCGGCTTGAAAGGACGATGTAAGCATATCGATCACAGCACACATGACCAAGCACATGTTGCGACCATCCTTCCCTAGCCTCGCTCTGTCTCTCTTATAAACTGTCCACATCACATTTACCACTCAGCGTAGTCAGAGGGTTTGCAGTAAAAAAAACAAAACACACACACACACACACACAATGTACGGCACAGAAAATGAGGGGATGGCAAGTAGGATACACATAAGAAAAGGCAGGAGAGATGGACAGAAAAAAATCCCCAGCACTGAATCACTGACATGTCATCTGTATGTGTGGGCGTGCACACACACACAAACACACACACACACATACATCTGCAATATGACCTGTGTTTTTAGACATAATTAGTACCTCTCCCTTTACATATTACATAATATAAAATATATTTTAAAAATGTGTAGCTTTTTTCAGAGCCAACCAATTGCTGGTTTTCTGTATCAGGATAGCAGGAAGAAGACTACAGGGAGTTAATATGTACTAATCAAATAAGAGCTATTACAGAGGACAGAAAAGGTCTTGAAGATTAATGTTCCGTTGGTATACATGTCTTGTAAAAAAAAACATGTCATTTTTAAAACATACTTTTGAGGATGAAGAAATCTAGATTTTCTGTTTTGATCTTTCCTTTGTGTTTTAATCACTCAAGAACTGTAATGCTCCTTAACTCCTTCTGCTTCAGTAAACATTTCAGTTGAGTGCTGATAATGTGAAATCTAGGCAATTGCAAGCTTATACACGTGGCAGAAAGCCCACATTATTACAATATAGTGTAATCAAATACCATACCCCTGCAATAAATACTACCTTTGTGTAGATCATGTAAAATCTTTGTTGAGACTTTGTTGCCTAAATTTTGGTTGGACTTGGTTTATTTTTGAGGGTGCTGTTTGCAGTGTCCTTTTATTAGATTACATGTAATTGTCAAATTTAATCTGCAGTTTATAACATAATAAAGCAGTCAACTATATGAGATTATTTTTACAATTTGTGACACAGTGTCAAGCAGGAAAAGCGATTTTCAGTTACTGGTATTTCTTTAGTGGCAAGACATAAATACCAGACATGGAAAAATGTAAAACCATCAAAGAAATTCAGCAGTCTTTTAGTTCACCCTGAAAAATGTTCAATGAATAGTGAAAAACATTTTTGGCATAATTACTGAAACAACTGATTGTCACAAACTTGTAATTACATTCTGCCTCTGCTCCACATGTAATAACTAGTCCCATGGCACCTCATGGCAATATTAAAAACAAAATTATAAAAAAGTCAGACATTCACCTGTCACATATTCATTATACACGTGTATATACAGTACGTGTATACATACATGAGTGACTGGTGTTTGTGTGTGCACAGTCCTTAATAAATGCTGTGCCCAATTATACAGCCTGGACTGGAAATACGTGGATCAACAGCATTAGGTGATTTATCTTGTGAAATGAAAGCGGTAACCTCTGACCTTCTGTTGACAAATGAAAACGAAGGACCTGTGATTTATGGCATAAACGGGGAAATTATCCAGGGCTTTTGAACAGTATTACTTCTCCACATCACCCTTTGCAGCTCCTCCCTAACACTCAGCATCAGCCTGCTCAGCTCTTATTACATAAACTCACCTGGACACCCTTTAACAAACATACACAGACACATGCTATCGTAATGAGCGTTACAACCCCCAACCACTGCACAGACCATGTACTGAGCTTTTCAGTCATTTCTAGGCATTTCTCACAGAAGCTATGTGACTACTCCTTCATCACCTGACCGGATGCAGCACCATAAAAGGGCAGTCGGTAGTGAGGCAGTCTTAAAGAGGTAGCTCCATATCAACACGTACTCAGCTTCTCTACTTTAGCCTTAACTAACATCTTACGAATCTCACTCAGGCATCATTACATCTCAGCAGAATCAACTTGTTCTTTCCACAAACAACAGGTATTGAAAGGAATACATCCCAGAATATAGGGGAATCTTTACAGTTAATGCTTCCACTGCTCAATGAATCATAGCTTTGTAAAGTGTGAATGTGCAGGATGGGAGGCGGTGTGCACTGCAAAGGCAGAGACAGCAAGACAGAAAACCAGTCAGACTGAGAGAGAATGAGAGATACTCATCAGTCTTGTACTAAAAGCCAATGTAACCTTCCAAGGAGCCACCACGATGCTCTCCCAGCGATGCAGATGCAGAAAACAAAAGCTACACAGCTAAGACTCCTATTAATAGGCCTCAGTGGCAGAGAACAGCTGCTCCAGCACACACACCAAACACAGCACCTCCAACTGATGGAATAATGAGAGAGAGAAGCGTACACATAGAGCAAAATGAAAGGAGTGGAGGGAAATGGGGGAGACAGGAAAAGAGGGACACAAGATGGCATTAGTTTAAGACTTTATCATAGTTGCATGGCAAAGGAACAGTCTTTGGCGCAGATTTTATACATGCATACAAAAAGGGAGAGAGGCGGAGGCAGAGAGAAAGAGAGCTGGTGTGCAAGGAGGAGGTTAAGAGATTGGGCTGGAAACAGACAGGAAGGTGAGAGCTCTTGATAAATTATGATGGAGTTGTAGGTCCACGACAGATGCCATAACTGAAGAGAAACGAAGCTAAGGTACACTGTGTGTGGGCAGAAATGTGATGACTAGAGGGGGCATTACTGAGGCATGGTGCTGAACAGAAGAGGGGGAGTAAAAATAGAGAATAAAATATAGAGAAAACAACAGTGGTTATGTGGCCATGAGTGCATTGGAATGCAAAATAAACTCTGTGTAATTACCCGTTCACCTTGCCACAGAGAGCAATGCATCTGAAATTGGTGTGCTAGCTGAGTGTGCATCGTCACGAATGTGCTCAATGCGTGTTTGGTGAAAAAGTAGAGAGAGAGAGAGAGAAAGACAGAAAAAAAACAACAAAGACACGAATTAAAAGAGGAATGAAAAAGACAGGATGAAAAACAGAGAAGCGAGGAGAGAGATAGATAGAGAGGGAAAGAGAGTCAGAGCAGTCTGTAGGGATGCAGGCGGGGGAGGAATGTGGTTTCCATGGCAACCCGAGGAAGGCTGAGCTCTGGGTGTCCGTTCCAGCTCTGCACTGCACCGGCCCTCGCCTCTCAGCCGCCTTGCTCTCTCTCTCTCCAGCCCCCCCACGCCCCTCCTTCACTCCCTCCTTCTCGTTTCCTGTGCCTCCTCAGCTCCCTCACCTCCCTCCTTCATGTGATAGAGTCACACACACACACACACACACACACACATACAGCCAGCTCCATATTATCCACACCGAAGTCAACTCATGCTGTCACCGTATTCTTCTGCCGACATTATCATACGAGCATATTGAATCCATGTGCTTACAGCTTGCTTCCCGCCCCTGATCCCCAACCCCACTCACTGCACTAGTTCTATGGCTCGGCTGAAAAGCCAACGCCTGCGGCCACTGAGCTGCCATGTGCCACTGGCCATGTTGTAATGGGGAGGGCATGTGAACACAAGGGCTTTTAACAATCCTGAGGAAGACTGCTAGCATATGAGACATACCTGTATCATGAGATAGGACTGTGCTTGTTGCTCATGTAAGCTGCAGGTTGACCACAACTTTTTTGGGAAATATGCTTATTTGCGTCGAGTCAGATGAGAAGATCGATACCACTCTTATGTCTCTGCGCTTAATATAAAGCTAGAGCCAGCAGGCAGTTAGCTTGCTTTAGCTTAAAGACTGAAAAACAGGGGGACACAGCTAGCCAATAGCAACAAAATCAGACTGCTAGCACCTCTAAACCTCACTTATTAGCACATTATATAGCTTATCTTAGATTTGTTTAATTTGCACAAATAACAAATAGCACACAACCCAACATAAAACCCACATTGTACTTTTACGCTTCTTTGTATGTGCAGATGAACAAAGCAATATAATGTGGTAATTAGTGAGCTTCAGAGGAGCCGGAGAATGGATTTATGTTCCCTTTGGACCAGGGCAGAACTTTCACATATGAAGGCCATGGCTGCGCCATGGGTGCCCCTGTGATTTATCAGTGAAGTGTCTGAACTACACTGCAGACTGGAGTCTCTTAACAGTGAAAAAGAAAGTTAGAACCACATCACGCTCGTCTCCTCTTTGGAAAACCTGTCTCCTCGCTGTGTGGTATTATTATAAACTATGATGGACTGGTTGTGGGCCATATCTCTTGCCCGTGTCCAGGAGCTGACTCTCCCTCTTCCATCTCCTCGCAGTTTTCATGTTTTAGTTCCCATGTTATTAGTTGTTTAGTTGCTGTGGCTGCTTTGACATACAGTATGTTGGTGTTCAAGTTTGCTGTCTCCTGAGGTGTAAAACGTTCTCAAATTGTTGTGAATTGCATTCAAATTAATATAAAAAAAACATTAAATATCACGCATCCTTTAGTATGATGTCATTATATAGACTTGTGTCAGCACCCCCAACTGTGATTGACTTCCAGCGTCCCTGATGAATAGTTATGATTATTGACAAGAATTACCAAATGAGAAAATTGAATAAAAATAAAATCTTCCTGAACCCTTAACATTTATAATTTCCCGCCTTGTTGCCCTGGTATTTGGCCTTTGAGCCCTCAAAGAATAGACAACACCAAAGGCCAAGTGGCTTTGCACCTAAAATGATGAAATTTTAGGCCTGCTTTGGACAGAGCCAAGCTAGATATTTCCTCTTGTTTCCAGTCTTTATGCTAAGGTGAGCTAATGGACAGATATGAGAGTGGTATTGATCTTCTCTCAGCAAGACAGTAAAGTGTATTTCCTAAAATGTTGGGAAATTATCCCTTTAAATCTTTGATAACTGAAGATAGCAAAAATGAGAGCATGGAAAAGAGCATAAACTAATACTTTAGGATTTAACTGCTGAACAGCTGAAGGTGAAGAAAGTGTTGATAAAATATTTACACAATGACTGTATCACATAATTAAAATAATAATAAAAGTATAAATACTATTAATAATTACTATGGTCTGTATGAACATAATAAATCTAAATAATCATTGCTGAAAAGAAAAAGAATTAATGTGTTAATTAATGAATTTTTTGCATGAAATATTAAAATCACATTATTAGGGGTGATTTTATCTGTTGGACTGCTTTGTGATTTAGCAGTCATGTCTCAACATTACCAAAATGTCCCACACCCTTAAGAACAGCAACAAATTTTTCATGGCGCTAGGGCTCTTCTGTCATGGAGAATTCGTAATCATCTTGTCATCAGGATCATTAGTATCTTCTATTAGCAGCAGCTGCCGTTTCTGATGCCTGAATAGAATCACTGAGGAGAAGTTGTGTTTAAGAGACCCCGGGAAACTACTTTTGTTTTTTGCTTTGATTTACTCACCTTTGGCATGTCAACATGGGAGCGAGTCACCAAGCCAGAAACTCGCTCCACTTTGTGAGGGCTCCTCCTGCTGGTCACTCGTACCCGAGACACACCCTCCTCCTCCTGGTCCTGTTTAAACAGTTAAAAGTTTAAAACATTTTTTATTATCATACAACAATATTTTTCATCCATGTGGTTGAGAGTCTTTATGGATTCTGGAAAAACCTTCATAACAGTAAACTCAGATGCCTATAGCTCTGTGACTCAAACATAATGATACTAATGAGAGGCACAATCTGGGGCTGATCTATACTTCACTTAATATGAAGCTGGAACCAGCAGGCTGGTAGCTTAGCTTAGCATAAAAACTGTAAGCAGGAAGAAACAGCTAGCATGGCTCTGTCAAAAGGTACACAAATCTGCCTACCAGCACCTGAAGTTCCTTGATTAACACATTATATGTTATTTGTATTTACGAACACAAATGAAGTGTAAAAATTACAATTTGTGATTTTACAGGGGGTACATACTAGAATGATCTCTTGTTCTGTCAGTGACTTCCTGGAGCCTTGCCAATACAGTAGGAAGTCAATGAACAGAGCCAGACTAGCTGTTTCCCTTGTTTCCAGTCTTTATGCTAAGTTAAACTAATCAGACTAACCAGAATCCATCTCATATTTTATGACTTATGAAACTCAACTAATATAAAATAGCAACAGCCTTGCAACTAAAAAAACTGAAGTGAAACCAACACTCTACTGTATATGGACAGCAATACACAGAGTTTACAGTACCTTAAAATCACTGAGATCATTCCCACAGTTTAGACCACACAGACCCTTAACTGACAGCAGAGGGCAGCCTTTAGAGCAGGCCATCACTGGTACAAAACTCCAAAAAAAAGTTACCACAAAGCTGATACCTTTAAATTAAAATGAAAGCTTAAGTTCCAGTTGAAACAACTACACTCAAAGCCCTAAGCATGCAAGCTGCTGCACTTGCTATTACTGCAAAAAGCAACCTTTTTTACAGCATTTTTTTTTTTTTTTACAGCATGCTCTTTATTTTTGCACTTGTATGGATATATACGATGTGTTATTCCAGAGACGATAAGTGAGGTTCTCCTTGACGGCTCCATTCCCACATGGCAGCGCTGACAGGCAGGTCAACTGACACTGCCAGAGCTGCACCCCCCACCCCCACCCAGCTGCCAGCTCTGTCTAACAGTGGCAGCTATGAGTATGCCCTTTGCACTGCACACACACTTACAAACGCACATACACATGCAAACGTGTGCAGATATATTTGAAATGAGTCCATCAATTAATAAGTCAGATAATATTTAAAATTCAGTTGCTCAATTTCCTGATGACCTTTACTTTCTTAGTTATTTCATGATTATTAAACTATCATAAAATGTACACATAAAAATGTTCTTGCAATCAAAACACTAATTACTTTTTATTTATGAAATCAGCTAGACTAAAAAACTGCTTTTTCTGTCAGTGTCTTTCATTTCTTTTCCAAAAGTAGCTATTCACTCTCACCTGCTACTCTGCACCAAATCAGGGAATTTGCAGACTCATTTAGTTTCCCGCCCATCCTCCACTCAGGTGACAGCATGGCTAGAATACTGATGAGCACCTCACTGGGTGTCCATTAAGCAGCTCTTGCTCACTCTCAAACTTCCCCAGCTCTCTCTCCAGGACTGTGTATGGGCCCCACAAGCAGCTGGGATCCAGCGAGGGAAGGATCAGGAGCCATGCTGCACTGAATTACAAGCCATTCAGGGTGGATCACAGGGAACACTGAGATAAGCTTAGGACAGCAGAATAAAGTTCTAGCCACACAGTCATAGTTTGTGGTTTAAGTCCTCTAGTATGGCCATGACACATTATGAACACATGGCACTGCACTGACCTCATGTGTTTCAGCAACAAGGAAGTGCACTGACTTAACTTCCTGTCTACACCTGACGTGGGAATATGTTAAATTACATATATTGACATCTGCAGTTTGTGATCCCCTTTACCTGCATTTTATCAAATATTTGATAATATAGCACACGCCGTAAGGGAGTTGAAAGAAGATGACTGGTTTCATTCTACAGCAGTCTGACAAACACAGACCGATTACTATATACAGGTGCTAATTAGATAAGTTCTCCCGCACAGCTCTGGGTTCAGTTCATCATGGTGATGTGATAGCATTATGTTTTATTATGTGTTCATAACAATACGATATCATAACAGCAGTTGCCTGAGTGTGGTCGTTCAAAACGTTTCTTCATTCAAAACACAGAGCACAGTGGAGGCTCATTTGGTTGGTTACTATTACACTACACATTCCAGTTTTCCATGACATGGTGATATTATTGTGTAACAAGCTAATCATTGCAAGTTACATTATATATAAAATATACTCTTTAAGGTGTCTTTTAATTCATGTTGATAAATCAGATTCCTGGCCCACAAAGTAAAAGCCATCTGGTTCAGTGATTAGCGAATGCAAATAACAGTAACTAATACTGATAAAATAGCATCAGAGCTCTTGGAATGTTTTAGCATAGAAAAAGCTACTGCAAGACTAAGTTGATAAAGCTAAAAGTAATGATATAGTTATAGTTATATGGAAGGTAGTTATAGCTAGCTAAAGTTATAGCATTAACTATTCAATTGTATAAACATACTGTAACAACCTTGGAGTCACACTATTCTTTGTATCATTTTAGTATTTGACCCAAATAATCTACAAATATCCACTTTTATATAATTAATAGTGTTAAATAATATTCAATTTTAAATGTATTCAATTTATTACAAAATTCGAACATGACCGGTGCTGCCAATGAAGGGGTACTTGACTTCCCATTATCTTTTAAACCTTGCATAATCAGAAAATAGATTGTTAATTTGCTCCCTACTATGTCCTTTACACAATGTTACAAATGCATGTGAAACCTTTCTGCTGAAAATAATGTCAGCTCAAGCTCTACGATTTGAGGAGCAGTCATAAACGGGAGTCCTCTGCACTAAAGCATCCATTTAATAGAGTCTAATCAACGACAAGTTTATAGCAATTCCCTGTTCAACTGACCGTACATAAGCCGGTTCAGACTTAGCACATGAATTTCAAAAACACATTGCCATTAAGTGATTGACTGGAGGGAGGGGCTGGTAAACATGAAGGAACAATGTTAGATTAAAGTTTTTATCCCATGTGAGCATTAAATTGTATGTCTGCGTGGGTTTCTTCCGGGTGCTCCGGTTTCCCCCACCATCAAAAACCTGTTACTTCTTCAGTCAGTGCAATTGACCGGGCACTGATAAAAACCTGGAGTTGGTCCCTGGGCGCTGCACAGCGGCTGCCCACTGCTCCCTTGAGGGATGGGTTAAAGTGCAGAGAACAAATTTCGCAACATGTATGTGTATGTGACAATAAAAGCATCTTCTTCTTCTTAATTCACCTTCATATTATAAGCTTAGAAACCACTGAAAGATGACTTAAATTACTTTTTTATGCAAGAAAAGTGGGTACAAAGGTGATGCCCACCCTGATGGTAATTCAATGGTTGACATCACATTCACGGTGCCATTAGGCAACCAATCAGAACGTCTCAAACAGAAAATGGACGACCCATGGAACACAGTTTTAACCCAGGACCTGGTCTTGGAGCAGGTATCAATTTCACAGTTAAACAATTCTGTAGACTATGTTGAATATTGTATAAAAGCAAACAGGGGTGATAAAGATACTGAACTGATTCAACCAACGGGTAAATCATAGTTATTCTTTGGTCTCAACCAAATCAAGAGAGTAGTGGCAGTGCACCCTTCTAACGCATAGATAAGTAGAAGAAAACATTCACAATGCCCATTAGACTGCCTCATATTTGTAAAGTTCCGGTTCCACCACAACTGCACCCAGCTTTTCCTGATCCCTTACTTTAACAAAGGGAAGCAACTGTTTTGAAGGTGGTGGTCTAAGACACGAACCATATAACCGCAGGGGACCGGGGCCAGGGATTTTTGTTGTACACCATATGTCTTTCTTGCTATGTTTCTTGTCTGTATCTTTAGTGTAGATTATAAAATAAAGGCAAAATGCCCAAAAATAATTCTTCATTAAAAACAAAAAGGTGCCTCTAGGTACATGCCTCTTCACTGAAGAGCTTTTATGAAACATTAAAACAGAGAAAAGCTTTAAAACTGATTTCCAGTGGGCTCTTTTCACTTTTCACACAGTATTTTCGAGTTGACAGTGAATGGTTGTCTTCCAATGCTACCAAGACTCTAATTCTCTAAAGGCAATCTAAGTTCCCATTTCCATTTCTGTGTTACAGTATATTTTAAAAGAACTGCTAATATTACATCAATAAACTGTTGCACACTTGCACATCTCAGACAGATACACTCAGCTTTATTGAGTACATTAACCATCATTACACTTGTTCCTTTCTGGATAATAAATGAGAACAGTAAGTTTTAGAAAATGGCCTGTCCCTTTTCCTGTTATGGAATAAGGGTCTTTGAGGCCTCTTTCAGGCCCGCATAATTTGATAAAATGAGTCTAATGTTTCAGTGTAAGAATCCAATTTGTTGGTTCAAATGGATAAAAGCTGGCTATTATGCCATATTATCAGTCTTCTTAAAATTACATTTAAAAATGTTGAGCTAAAATTGAAATCATGTTTTTGTTTTTGGCATAATTATGATTTTGTGCCACCATGGACTGCACGTAGACTAAGGTTGCGTCACTGTGAGACCAGACACACACACACACACACACACACACACACACTAGGCAGAAGCTATTGTGTTTTTCTAATCTCTGCTAAAAACAGGCCAAAGATCATTCAGTTAATGGGCTACAGAAGTCAAAAGTTCATTATCATTAACATTTTGGCACCGCTGAAGAAAAGGTATGAGGCAACATTAAATCATGCAAGTGATGAAGTCAAGGGTTTCTACACATCCAGTGGTTAAAAGGTCAGTGACATGGAACTACAAACAACTGTTTTAAACATGTAGCCAGAGATCTACACAAAATGAAGCTTTTCTCTCTTTTATTCAGTTTTTGTACACTAAAAATATTCTAAATCACCATGTAACACTTGTTATAATGAAAGTATTTGCTGACTTCATGAGAGCAGCCGGCTGATGAGCAAATGGTAATCAGTGCTCTTTTGACTGTCTAATTCCCTCTTCTCCCTCTACCCATGTGTCCCTAGTTTTCACTCCGCCTGACACTCACTCACCAGGTTGAAGTCATAGTCATGACTCATGATAAGATTTTATTTGTGCAGGAGTGAGGGACACAGGTAGGGATGCCTTGTGTTGGGTGCCTTTGCGCAAGCACAGCACACAACCGGATACAATGTAAACATTAAGCATATTTTCTCCAATATAAAATGTGAAGAAGGAAAATTACCTCCCACACATCCTGCCTGTTGTCTTCTTTCACAACAGTTTGTTCCTTGTTCAGTTGCAAGGTCACCTCGTAACACTCTTGAATATCTGTGAGAAAAAAACAAACAATAATGAGCTTTTGTTTTCTTACTTTACTTGTACAATTACAAACATTACATGTGAGTGCTTTTTCTTTATCTCTTGTTGACAACATCTCAGCCTTCTAAAGTACACTGCTTTGTTGTGTAAAAGATTCCACCGATCAATCATGGCCACACTGGGAGATGGGAGATGCACTGGGTGAAAACGTGGGCGTGGGAGTCATCTGTTTACAGACAAGTTATGTCTCCGCATTTGCAAGTGGTTTTTTGTATCCTGCTGCTGAACTATATGACTCAGGTACTGACTGAGCAAATCATCAGTCACTGTCTAAGAGGCCCACATTATAATTTATCATACTATAGGAACAACATACATCCCAAACAAGAAAGTTTCTCTACTTTTTTATTCTTTTAGCTCAACATTCATCATAGATCAGTTACACTGTAGGTCATTTCCAGTTGTGTTGCTTTGAAGCTCCATTTTAGGGTGAGGGTACGAGTTCCTACACATGTTGAATAAATGGAGACACTGCCCCCTAGTTGAATAGTGGGCAATACATACCCTGTTACATGCTTTGATCTGAACAAGGGATCTAAGATGATGCTTCAAACTTATGTGAATTTATATGTGACTTTGATATACATATTTAATAACATGCCATAATGTGAACAAGAATCTGATGGTGTAAGAGCAGAAAAAATATCAACAAGTAGTTTACATCCATGCTAATGGCTCAGTAAGGCTTTACTTGGGCACAGCAGTGCTTTGAGCTCAATACTAATGTCATCACAATGACAAGGCTAACATGTTGATGTTCATTAGCAGGTATAATGTTTACCATGTAAGCCATCTTAGTTTATCATGTCAGCATTTCCTAATTAGCACTAAACACAAAGCACAGCTGAGGCTAATAGGAATATCATTAGATTCACAGGTATTTGGTCATAAAGCAAAGTACTGGACAATATAAGCATTTTGAACTAATGATAGGGCAAGATGGAAAGTAAAGGGATCACTAAAGTTATTGCAAGTCATCCTGAGTGAAATATCAATGTCAGTACAAAATGTCATGCCAATCCATGCCACAGTTTCACTCAAAAATCACATGTCAACCTGCTGGTGGCACTAGAGGAAATGTCAGGGGATCATCAAAGGCAGTAGGATTCACACTCTGGGGATCATGAATGACACTGCCATCCCCAGAGCCTCGCAGCTAGCACGGCATAATAAACAATATCTAATTTTGAAGACTCACAAGAAACCAGGTTCTTCAAAGATGGCAGAGAAAGCAGTATGCGGCCCCTTGTACATGTTGTAAAGCTCTGTATCAGCGTAGGGATATTCACAGATATGTCACTCTTTCTCAAGTACCACACAATACCATGAGAATAACATTATTAGTACTGACATCTCAGCATGTTCCTAAACTCCTCCGTTCTTGAAAGTTTTCCCTTTCTTCACAGACTGCACTCCTCTGCTCTCCTCCGTTCTTCTCTCATCTCCAGGCATCACCTTTTGGCTCATTACACGCCCATGTACAATGGTCACCTATTGAGTGGCAGCCATTTGATGAGAATGCATTGGGACAGTTTTGCTGATGTCACAGGCACGCCTGATTACTGCACTGTTGACATAAAGAGGTTGCTGGAGAATTCATCAACTTCCGAAAGTTCAATGTCAGGACAAGATGGGCTACGAAGACACATTTGAGAAGGACACAGGGAAGCTCAATATGTCTAAAATGTGTCTTTTTTTCTATTCACAATGGGTATCTTTTTGTTGAAAAGAAAGTTCTGTACTCGATTTGTGTGAGACAAGAGGGATTAGGAGTCAGTATGTCCCAACAAGACACTGGGAGAACAAAAGTGTAAGAATGGAGCATGTGACTCATCACTGTGTCTGAATGTGGAGGAGTGAAGCCATGTGTGGGCAGCGGAGTTTGTTGCCCAGCTCATTAAAGAGCAACCTCACTGATACAAACTCTTATATACATGCAGACACACAAAAACTGTAGGCCTACCTGTGTATACCCACTTACATCCAGCCACAGACATACACACAAATAGCCACAATGACACTAGCAAACCTCATTACTCCTAATATACCTGTTAACTGTTTCAGATACCCAGTAAGCTACTCCCTTTCTAAACTGTGTGCATTATTACTCAAAGAGCACAAAGGCATCTTCATGAGTCCCTAAACCATAAATCTACTTACCACACTAAATAGTTTGTGCTACAATGGAGGTTTCATGTCAAAATCCTCTGAGCTGAAATGGATATAAATACAAGCTTATTGTTGCTATGTTTCATTTTGTTTGTAATTAAAAATTACTGCTGGCATACAGAATATTAAATGTATAAACTTGGAAAAAAGTTACAGTGTGAAATGTGAAATTTCTATACAACTTAATATTTTTGAACCTCAAGTATAACAAGCGTGTGCTGCCTTTCTACAACTTCAAAACGTAGGTATTAAATGTTGGTTGCTTCCTTTTCCTTAATTGATTTTCTGGCCACTTGGTGTACATCGGAACACGCTGTAAACACAACAATTGTTTCCTCTTATATTTAATCTTTTATTATTACTATTGTTATTACTGTTATTGTTTATGTTTATGTCTTAATCTTTTATTATTATTATACTCTTTATTAGTCTGTTCACATATTTAGGGTTTTAGGTCAGAGCTGTGAGAATGTTTAGTGTTTCCCTCCTCTTGTTGTTTCTCTCCTCTCCTTGAATGTTCATTGAAAGCTGGGAGAGGATCTCTGTTCCCCAAAACATAGAAACCTAGAATGTGTAAATGATTATGCACCCCTTTGCTCGGGGCCAGACGCCCGAAGCTGCCCTAGGGGGCAGGTCTCTGGACCAGCTGTATATGTGTTAGGCTATAGTACTTCTCTGTTTATTCTCTTTTATTAATAAATTCTTTGATTGTTGTTACTCAATTTATTACTTAATTCCTCACCAGCAATATACAATTTCCACAACAACCTCATAAAGCAGATATGCAAATTGTTTGGAACAATCTACACATCAAGCAGACAAGGAGCCACATTAGTATTCATTTGGAGTTGGAGTGAGTCTAAAATTCACTCTTCTTTTAGGTGCAATTTGGGAATTTGGCTCTTTAGCTGCTAAATGCTCCTCTATGTTCACTAGCAAGGCACTAACAGTGTCTGTCTGTCATTTGGTGCTGGGCAGGTAGTGTATAGTGGGTTTATCAGAGCTAGCCAGCTGCTGTAACTGGACCTGAGGCTTATGAGAGCAGTGAGTGAACAAAAAGAAAAAGATGTAAAACAAAACAATGAGCTGACGGACGTTAAAAAAGCTACATAGCACTGAGGAGAACTGTAGAGTCAGGTGATAATTCTGTGACACCTTTCACATACATTTAGTGATCTGAACCTTTGTTCATATAAATATACTGGTTGGTTCAGCTTTTGATAATTCTTGAAAATGTTGCATCTGTTAAATCTTGCTCTTCCGACGCATCCCGGACACCTGGCTTGCTTTCACACAACTAACACCTCTAATTACATTATTCAGCTATTCCTGGCAGAGGTAACAAAACAGAAGTGCTCAATCAGGTCTTTAAGTGTTATGAGATCAGGATTCACAGTCACACAAAAGTACAGAGAGTTTTCTTTTTTGCATCTGTGACTTTCCCCAAAAAAATAAAAAATCTCTGAACTGTTCCAACCCTCACAGACCACATAAATTCCTTGCGACAGAAGAAAATACATAATCCAAGCCAGAAGTCTCTTTCACGGGACTTATTCCCAGATCTCTTTTTGATGTTGGGACTATTTTGGGATGGCCTGGTCGGAGCTCTGAGCCTTTTTGTCACAGTCACAGGGGGTTTCCTGCACCTTCTCCCTGTCCTACAAAGACTCTGCATCCAGGATCTACATGTTTGTGTGTGTTGTAGGCCTCTTCCGTGTGTCATGTACCTATTCAATTGGACTAAAGTCATCTCTGTATTTCTGCCTGGGTGAATCATACAAAAAAAATGTGCCCCTGGTACTTTACATGATGATGAGCAACCCACAGATCACTAGAATAACACATTTGCGGAAAACTAGGTCACAATTTCAAGGCAGGGCAAACAATTCACCCCTTGTCACTGCCTTGATAAAATATTCCCCAGGCATTTAGGGTCCTCTGTAATTTAACGTGTGTCTGCATGTGTGTCTGCCCCAACTCCCTGTGAACAGCCCCCCCATGCCTCCCACTGCATGTTTGTATGTTGGAACAAAAGGGTGGGTGCACAGTTAAGGCAACCTTTGTTCGTGACTGTGCAACCATGCAGACATCCAATCAAGTGACCAGTACTGAACCTTCCCACACTGCATCAAACACTTCTTTACTTCCCACAGTGCATCAAAGTTACAGAAATATCTTAAAGACAAATGCTGCACTGTTGCAGCATAATGTTTGCAGATCACTGTCTTTAGATAGAGAAAATGGACGCTTTTTAAGACAAAAGCAATGAAAATAGTCCAAACTGAACCAGTACACGTGGCCCTGAGCATGTGAAGGCAAACACAACAGTAGAGGATAAGAGGATGAGTAATGTTTATACTGCACTGTATTCCTATTACTGCTGTGTACCGGCTGCTCCCCCACTCTGTCTTTCCTGATGAGAACCACATGTTGAATGAAGGACGAAGCCTGTGAGCCCTGCACCTGAGACACACCAACCCCCAGCCCCTTCTTCTTCTTCCCTCACACTCTGCGCAGATGATCCAAAGAGCTGGGAGAGGCCTGGAATGGCAGCCAAGAGCAGTTTATTTTCCTGCCTGCCTCAGGTTCGGCCCTGATTGAACATTCTTTGTGAAGAATGTTTGGAATCCTGATTTGGAAAGCTAATCCTCTCTGAGTCTCCCTTACCTAAAAATATTACATTTGATGTTGATAATTACTAGATCAAAATAGTGCATAGCATCAAGCTTTTATATAGATAAATTCTTTAAACTTCTTTCATGTATTCTACAGAGGTATCATTAGCAAATCTCTAAATAAAATGTTTTCTCAACATATTATGCAATACTGGAATAAACTGACAAGACTTATTTAAGTGTATTTTTTAGACCAATACCGATTTTTATTTCTTCTTTTCAGAAACACATAACATAAACAAATATCTTCCCATTATAAGACCTCACCAAGATAACATGACATAATGTAGTTTAAAAATAAATTTGTGTTATTGTTACAAATAGTTACAATCTATATAACTAACTATCATTCTTCTGTCTCTTCGCTTTTTTTTTTTAATTGTCACTTTATCGGCTGTTATACCACCTATATCAATTTATCTGCAATAAGCTCATATCGGCCGATAGTACCATCTGTGCCCCAGAGAGGGTCAAGCAGAGCTAGAAGGTAACCCGTGTCTTGCCCAAAGACACAGCATGGCTTATTCTTAATAGTACTGGGGATGACACCTACTTCGTGGTGACAATACTGATTGACAGTGGGCATAAAGGTCTTGTATAGATGCAAAAAGATGCTTCTTCTTTGTTGAACTGTTGCTTTTAGCTGATTAATAGAGTGAGTGGACAGGCCAGTACACACACACACACACACACACACATGTATCTGGCCTATAACAAGACTGAGAGACTACAGCCATGCTAGCAGCTCTGTGAGGGTGTACTTAGGCACAGCAGTGCTTTGAGCTAAATGCTAATGTCAACATGCTAAAATTCTCCCAATGACAATGCTGACATGCTAATGTTTAGCAGGTCCTTGTATAATGTTTATCATGTTCGCCATCTTAGTTTAGCATGTTAGCACGCTAACATTGTTTAATGAGTGCTAAACACAAAGTAAAGCCAAGGCTGACAGGAATGTTGTTAGTTTTGCTATTTGGCTAAAAACAGACGGCTGCATATCTCTCCTGTATATGAAGAACCCTTTAAAATGGGACTTATTGGCCTATTACAACATATTTGGTTTTGAAATATGGACTTATATAATGAGATACAACAAATGAATCCCTACCACCAAAATAGTAACAAATCCAACAAATGGTGCTATCGGACAAACAAAAAGATACATAATGAAAGTTTGTCCAGTATCTCTTCAGATACAGCACTGGTAAAAACGGTCATACTGTATTTCTTTAACTGGGCCTGAGAAGTCCCTCCCCCTCAGCTCCCCAGCAGTGGGTCAACAGTATCAACAGCAGACCCAGGGGCAAGCATCACTATGACATGGCTGTGGTAATTAGAAGGACCACTCAACCATTGGATAAACTGAAGTAATGTGCTATATCTGCTTTAAAAAGAACTGAGGTTAAGATTCACAATGGCTTCCCTGCGCTCTTTTAAACAAACACACTTGTCACGAAGATGTAGCTGATTTCACATAATTATAGCAACTCTTCAGATGAGCTGCAGTAGAAACTATGCACACTTCAGGATGTGTAATATCAGTTTAGTCAGAAGCAGCTTCAGTAAGTTACTATAGCTCTGTGGTAATGGTGACTGTTTCAGTTTTTCTGAGCCATGATCTACATCATGTTGGCATAAGTTCATGAAGTATGTGATACAAAAAAGGCCACTAAGTAAAGGGGAGAATTGTGTTTTCACGGGGGAGGCAAGTCTGAGCTTATAACAGCTCAGTCTATAGATAGACTGTGTTGTGTGTGGCTTTATTAGGATTTCATTACAATGTGAGTATGTTACAGAGGAGGGTATACAGCAAACCTTTGTGAGGCAAACTGAAAGGCCTCTTTCATAAAGCTTAATTGGGAAACATCTAGACTCAGTTAACTTCCCATACAAATTAATACAACCTGACCCTGTCTACATCCTGTGTTTGCCTGCAGCCAGTCACATGACAACACAAATCAGAGTACATAAGCTACTCTAAATTAAAGACGGATATAGTATGACAACAGAGTGTAGAAAACCAAAAATAATCTAGCTGTAAACCATCTTTCTTACTCAAAAAGAAGGGGGTGTGAGCCGGTTAAAAGTTATTTAGAAAGTCCACCTGGAGAAACCTTTGATGTAATTGAAGCTCGGGGACAGAGATTTGAAACTCTCTGCTGCAAACAAGTGTTTTATTCTTACCAAGAAGAGCTTGGAACAGCTGGCTGCCCAAGATGGCAGACACTTTGCCCACGCTGATGTTCAGGGCCTGCTCCTCTGGACTGGTCAGGTTGGCCTGGTATCGTCTGAGCAGCCCCACTGCTCGCTCTGTGTCTGGCTCACAAAATAAATACATGTCTCATGACAGAACAGCAGCAGATAAACTATACATGTGGACAGTCATTATAAACAGGGTCAACAATATTCTTAATGCGGATTAAAATAAATATGCATAGTATTGCTCTTAAGGGGCAGTTCAATCCAGGGATAGAATATGGAAATATGAAAAATACTTTGTTAAATCTGTTAGGGCAGGATTATTCTTACCATCATTACTCTACAGATAATATTCTTGATTAATAGTTTGTTCTCTAAAATGTCAGCAAATAGTGCAAATGCCAATTACAAGGTCCAAGTGCTCTTGGTGAAGTCTCTAAATGCCTTGTTTTGTTCAGCCAACAGTCCAAAACCCAAAGATATTTAGTTTACTGTAATAGAAGAATAAGAAAAATATATAATCATATTCTAGAGTCACACACATAAGGAGCTGGAACCAGTGAATTTGTGCCAGTTTTACTTAAAAAATGTGATGATTAATTGCTTTACACAATTGTTGCCGACTACATTTCTGTCAATTCTCTAATCAATTGTTAATTTCCGCTCTAAAATATGTAGGGAATAACTGATTTCAAACAATAAAGTAACGCAGCATAAAGTACCATTACATGTGAGGCAGGTAAGAAAGCTACTTAATTTTTGACTATTACAGACACACTGTTAAGGACACATATAGATTTTATCTTAAAATATCATAATAATGACTTGGTACTTGACTTACACACATGCAGCACTGCTGTTTGTTATATTCCCTACAGAGCACATTAAAGGTATTTGTCTCTTGCAACAAGACTGTACAGCTGGTTGTTGAACCCTGTGGGTGGTGAGGAACACAGCAGAGAGATGATGCACATCACGGAGGTAAATCTACTACTTCACAGTTCTACCTGCTCCTGAACATTTTGGTCGAGAAAAATCTCAGTTACAGTAAACTGCTGCCCGGAAGTCCAGTTACAGTTTTTTTTTTACCCTTTTTCATTCCCTGAGGACAAAACGTGTTTCTCAAGGGATTATAACTGAGGTTAGTGGGCCAGCGAAAAGCCGTGCAAACACTTTCATGGAGTAATGAGCTGGCATTAATCTAAAAACTTTAACTTTAACCGAGATTTAGCAGCTGAAACTTGCTGGCACGTGAGTGAGAGATGAAGACGTTAAGTTATGTTAACGGTACTCACCATACTTGTGCACCATGGTGTGGCCAACTCGAAAAGTCATGTATATGACAGTTTTTGGGGTGTTTTTCTTCTAAGAAAATATTTACAGCAATAGTCCCTGATAATTTTGCAACCACAACTGTCGCCTCTTCTTCACGAGCAAGCGAGATACTGAGTTGAGCCTATTACTGCAGCGGGTCACCGGTGATCCACACGCACAGACAAGAGGTTAAGGTGTGACAAGAGGTTGTTTACTTCATGTCAACTTTCCAGAAGTTTTAGGGCAAAACGGCCCCAGAGCGTTAAATGTTCCTCCTCCCCTCACACACACACACACACGCCTCGCCTTCATGGAAAAATGGAAAAACGGCCCTCTGGCTCAGCCTCATTGGGACACCGTGATACCGATATAATATGAATATATTTACACTAAGCCACCTGTAGCTATCTTATATTATCATTTGCTTGGCATCATCATGAGTGATAATTCAGTTAGTAAAGCATCTTGTCCATGTTTACGTTTTCTCTGACTAGCCTCAAGTCTACTAGTTACAATCCTTTTTCTTTTAGCGTTGTGTGCCATCTAGTGGTGCGTTAAGGAGGTGCTGGGAAATCACACTTCAAACGGGAACTCGGTGCGTTTACAGGTCTTGGGGAGTAGCTTAACGTTACTACTGCATATAGGGGGGAAAAGTTGTATAAAGCCTTCTGTGGCTCCAGAGGGAGCTATGCGGTATCTGATAAATAGCCTCAAATGAGTCAGCGCCTGTTGGGACTGGAGACTGCACGTCTGAAAACGGAAATTATCTGGGGGTGTGTGAAAGAAGTAATCTTACCAGACCTCGGTAGCCCGCTCCTCATCTCTGCCTGAGGCTAGCAGCTGGAGACTAACGTTAGCCGATGCTTGTCACTAGCATAGAACCGAATCCACGATCGAACTGTCGGTAGTCGAATTGCATTATGGGTAATGTAGGCGCCAGGTTTTGACAAGGAAGAAATGAATAAAAATACTGTTTTGATCCTTTTTTTATTAAACTGGACATTGTGATTCTGACAACGTTATGTCAGTGCAAGGCAGAACAGGACCACACGTCACTGCCTGAAAATAACAGAAAGTCATTTTGACCCTCACTCCCCATCTCATGTATTATTTTATTTTTACATGTTGTAGTATTTGATATGTTATAGATTGATCAGACAAGCAGCTGAAGTGTTTATAATGTTGCATCTTGGAGCGGGAACACCCTTTAAGGAAGAATATTTTTTACAATTTAACATCTTAGTGGTGGGGAAAAAAGTATTCTAGTCCTTTACTTAAGTAAAAGTAAAGCTAAGTAAAGTAACAATATGCAAAGTTACAACATTACAAGTAAAAGTCTTGCATTCAGAATTTACTCAAGTTAAAGCTGCCAAATAAATTTAGTGGAGTAAAGATGTACAAGATTTAAAAGACTAATGTACAAGAGTAATGTCAGTTGTTTCAATACTGTAATACACTCAAAACAAAGTAATTTGCTTGGAGAATTCAAGCATGTGGATGAATCTTTAACTGATTGTTCAAAGACGTATGACAAATGTGATTTCCCCATTTGTTGTCTCAAGGATATACAAAGGTTTTTTTTTGTATTTCTGCACAAAATGTGATGCCCATTATTTCACAAACAGAAAGTAACAGAAGAAACCAGAAAACAATGACCATGGTAAACAAAACTACAACTTACATAAAGAAACAAGGAACCATTATGTATGTTGTAATGCAACTTTTCTAATGTATATGTTGCTTGTTTTCACTTAATCTGATTTTTCAAAACATAATTCATGCATTAAAGGATTAAATGCACAGAAACAAGACAGTGTATAAAACTCTTGTAGTGCTTTTGGCTCAGGTTACAGAACATACGCATCTTTCCTGCAGCATTGACACCATGAAAAAAAAGCTACAAATCCAGTGCAGATCTATAACGCACGTTCCAGTAATACAATCAAAGAAAAGTTTCACATTTTTAGTAGAAGAATGATTAAAACCCTGCGAAAGATAAACCCAAACAAAAAACTGCCATCCAAAACATTCTTATTTTCATAGCTTAGCAGTACAGTGTATTGTTATTCACATCAACTTGGTTTCTTCCTGATCTAGGTCCAAACCGTTCTTGCATTACAGACAAGGATGTACATCAGTTTCCGGGCAGAAGAATCTCTTGCTAGCGTCGGGGAAACTACCCAGTGTGTAAGAAGGGAGTCCCTTCTCCTATCCCTGCGCGGAGCCACAAAAATGTTAGTCAAAAGATTGGTACCACTTTCTAAGCCACCATTTACAAAAGGGTTTATAAGCTGTAACTAACGGTTTTGTTTATGTTTAATAAATAATTTTCTTACAATTTATAGCTCAGTTATGAACTATTAAGACCATTTGTGTTAACAGGTTGTGAAAATTCTTTAGCTGGTACTTATCCTTTCTATTTCGTAATGTGATAATGTTGCTATAATTCTTTAATACATTTTCATTTGTTTCTCACTTTATACAAAACCATGTTAAAACATTATTAATAAAAGCATTTTAAATTGATCAAGTCTGCAGTTTCAACAAGTTGTTAATAAATGGATTCAAGTAAGTGGTCAAACTGTCATCAAGTTTTTTTTGTTTTGTTTTGGGGGTTTTTAAACAACCTAGCAATCCAAAATGTATTTTTATTGAGGCTCTAGCTGATCAATAAAGCTTTAATTTATTACTTCCTACTTGAGCCATCAGTTACAAGTTATAAACCCCTTGTAAAAGGTAACTTGTTGTTGTGTCTTGTGGTTTGATGTCAATTTGCTTGCATTATGCCATTCTCTAAAATGTTATTTTGTAAATAAAGGGTACAGGCTCATTTTATATGATAGCTTGGATTAACATCACCACTTTTTAAATTTTATTAGTAACTTATATTGAGTTTTATGCATAGCAATGCTAGCTGAAGTTAGGTGAACCCACTTTAATCAAGATATGAGCTGGAACTCTATGTGAAACACCCAAATGTTAATAATGTTAATGCCACTTAATGTCTTTTTTTCTTTCTTTTTTTTTTACAATCATTGTCAATATATTAACTGAAGCTGAAACAAGTAGTTGGTTAATAGGTGAGTCCATCAAGAGAAAATTAACCTGCAACTATTTTCATAATCAATTTATCAGTCATTTTTCAAGCAAAAGGGCCAAACATTTTCTTGTTCCAGATTTGCTGGGTTTTTTAAAATAAAATATTATGATAGCAAAATTTAGTGGTTTTGGACTTAGGACTTACGGAAATACTGTTAATATTTTATAGACACAACAATTAATAAATTAATTGTGAAAATAATATGTAGATTAGTGCAAAAAAACGAAACAATCAATAGTTGCAGCTCTTATGTTAAGATTATAAAATCTAAACATACCTTGTCTGTGTGAGGAACGGTGTGTTTTGCTGGCAGAAACAGTGAGGTGGATTAGTCAGTCTATTCACTTTCAAAGACATTTTCATGCAACAGCCATAAATGTGTACAGCAAACATCTATTATCTATTTTACCACTGAAAGATGAAGAGTCCAGTCATTATCAGAATAGATGCAATGTCCACTGTAATCCATATTTTCTTGTATGTAGAGGGCTCCTGAAACACACAAAAAACAATACCCATAGGGTCAAGGCGTGTCAAATATTTTGAAAAATGCCTGTACAAACTTGTCGTGTCCAAAACAAATGCTTAAACTGATGGTATTTATTGCCGGATAGTGAAATGAACAGAAAGGAAAGTAAAGCACAAGCTACTGTACGTGCAGCTGTATGTATTGCTTACCATGACCCAGTCAGGCTGATCCATGTCTTTTAGGAGGTGGCAGGAGTTGGTGGTAACAGAGCTGGCCCCTGCACACCACAGCAGAGAGAACAGCCAACGCTCATTAACCACCCACAGGTTCACTGTAACGTTATCGTTCCGAAGTCTCCTGTCAGATAGAAACGAAAATAATAAAAGAAAAGAAAGGAATCTATGGAAAGCAAGACAGTAAATATTTGTTTATGCAAGTATGTATTTGTATGTTTGTATTGATGTGTGTGTATATATGTAAGTAGATACTTATGTATGCATTGGTGCTAGGGGTGTGACTATACATTTAGCTCATGAGACGATACGATAGACGATATTGGGTTCACAAGAACGAGATATTTTAACACTATTTTTAGAGAAATTTTCAAAGATGAAATATTTGAGTGGAAATAGTCTTTTAGTGAACTGAAAGTCACAAAATGCAAAACAATGCGGGTGTATTTTGAAATGTAAATATTGCTTATATATTATTTGTGGCTCATGTCGCTCTGTCGTCGTTTTTTTCCACTGGGTGACAAAAATGCTGCCCCACAAACAATTTAAAAAGTGGTGGGGGAATTGTCTATGCTAATTTCACCCTCACACTCAGTCATGCTGATATCGTGAGACAGCTTTTCACCTCAAAGAGAAATATTGTCACATTTTGATCTCGTCACACCCCTAATATGTGCATGCATCATGTATATCTTATGCTCACCAAAATAAGAACATACTTTGAGTTGTTCTGTGTGCATACATGGATCAGAGGTGTAAGGTTACATTATTGTGTGTAAAGAGTGTTAACTTGCTCTGCCCCAAGTTTTATGTGGAAGCTGTCAAACACTTGTGTCATAAAGCAAAGACAACACTCCATGTACAGTGAGTTCATTAAGAACTTATATGCAGCACCTCTTTAGTTATTTTTTTAAGGTTGGTATGCTCATCCATGAAACAACATTTCTGGGCAGGGACATTATTTGAAACTCATTCCCTGGAGGCCAATCCTACGCCTTTAGATTCAGTGCCAGCACTGTGCCTCAGCATGCTACACACACATTGTAATTAACACACTACTGTGGATGGACCCTGGCACAACCACAAAGATAACATGGGCGTATTTTGTTTCACATTTATTTATTTTACCTGATTTCTTTTATGCTCAAATTGCTGTATTTCACATTTAAGTACTTTCCATTTTTGTCAAGCATCTCCCTTTCATTTTTATAGACCTGGATGAAGCCTGGAGCAGTCTTAATTACATATTCTCTTTTTTCTGGAGGAAGCCAGAGGACCTATAAAAAAGGAAAACACCATAACAAAATGTGCCTTTGTTAAAATATCTTAAATTCTATCAGATGGATTAGAATTAGACTTACCAGGCTTGGGTCAAATTTAGAATTCAAGATGGTGCTGACGATGACCTCTGAGTCATTTTCCTTGTCGGGATTATACAGGTCAAATATCACTGAGATGTTATGCTGCTTGGCGAGATTGAGGAGCTGATCTAAGGAGGGTATAGTCTGATTCCTGGCTGTTTCCATCTCCTCTTCTGTGAGCTTGGACACCGAACGGAAAGGATCCGTCTGGAAAGTCACATAATGCTACCTGTGACTTTAGTATGCGGCATGATAAGACATAAACCTTTATGAGTGAGTTTTTGGACAAGCATGTATCAAAGCAAAGACCTCACCTTCAGGAACCATTCACCTGCATTCAGACTCTGTAATTCCTCCCACGTCAAGTGAGTGCTGTGGCTGACGTTTTGGTCAGGGAACTTCTCTTTAACGTTTGTCGTTCTCAACAAGAACTCAGAGTTATTGTCATGCATCAAGAAGGGAATTCTGTCTTTACTAGGTTAGAAAAACAGTATAAAAAATAAAAGCATACTGTATGTGAGGCCAAAACAGTCCCAATTTTATAAAGTTACATTAAATAATTCATGACCCTTATTGGCCTCAGAGGGCAACTAGCACAAACAGCAAGAGCAATGATAGAATACCACCAAGCAAAAATACACAAATCATTGGGATTGATCAACAACCAGATGGAGGTGTTTTATACCAACTCATGAAGCTAATGACAATTAGCTAGCTAGCTGTGATAACAGTAGCAACAATAACTAATGGGAGCAGGGCTTAGCGAACGGTCAGTTGAGGGACGTAGAAATCAGGCACACTACCACTTTAAAAACAACATTATGAAAATGCTTTGCTGTTATAAGCCACTAAAAAAGCCTTTTAAATACGAATGCATTTTCACTGTACCTGAGCTGCACGTCAGTCTCAAAGGCTATGACGCCACACGAGATGCTCCTGCTGAACGACATCATGGTGTTCTCTGGGGCCAGCTGGACACAGGGAGGACAGATGGGTGAGACACATTAATGTGCTTAAAACTCCCATCTACCCTAAAGCTGGGTGAACACACACGACCCCATGCAGTGTTGAAATTGAGCTTATTGTGGTGAGTGACCCAGGGGCAAAGCAAACTAACAAGGACGGAGCAGCACAACATATGGGGCCCCTCACATGACTGGACATTTGTTCACACCTGAGCCAGTTTAATTCTTTGCTGTAACGTGCACATAAAAATGCAAAGTATTTAACATATTACATCAGTAAGCAGAATATAATACATGACACGAGATAATGATATTTGCATGCAAGCGTAGCAGTCGATATTCCGTTTGGGGAACACATTTATTTGCTTTCTTGGCAAGAGTTAGATAATAATAAAATGTATTTGTATTGCATCTTTCATACAAGAAATGCAGTTCAAAGAAAAGACCAAGATTAGAAGATTAATACCCTCACATCTGTCCATTAAATATGAAGATATAGCATTTTTCTCAAAACCCTAACTATTCCTTTAAATGATAATTAACTTCCTTCTTTTACTACATAAACTACATGCCTTGATTATAACTGCTATGACTCAACCCTGACAGCTCTTCCCAGAGGTATACTAATAGCAACACTATGGGAGGTGGACCATGTGTATCTTTGGGGTGTTGTCAAGCAAACAGGATGCTCACCATCGGTGCGCCTCGGTGGCCAATGAGCTTTGGCTTTTCAGGTAATTCAGTACGCTTTATCAGACAAGGAGAACTGATGAACAGGGGACACACGAAGATGGCTGCCGACATAGCTACAAATACCACTGCCATCAGGAACTTGGACCCTAGTGAGAACAAAAGTAAAAAAAATAAGATAATCCTCTAGCTATTACACCTGTGCAGAAGTATGAGTAAATAATGAGTATTATTTGTCTAATGGGAGTATCATAAATATAATTTGTGCTTTCAAAACCATTGCATCCTTTTCTTATGCCTTTTCCATTATGCCACATTCATATTTCTGCATTTAGTTTTATGCAACATGTGAATTACAGGACATGATAAAGCAATAGCTATTTAGTAAAATACATGTTTTACTTGCCAGGTTTCATGACAAAAATATACGTGGTCGAGATCACATGAACATTTGCATAGAGGACACAAACTCTAGTGTTCTACAATTTACGGCGTTTAATTTACGTGAGTCCAGGTCTACTGATGCCACAACCTTGCAGGTTTTCTTCTTCAAAGTACAAAGTTGCATTTACTGACATCCCAGTTGTTAATCTGTTCCTTATTAAATGGTAAGGACAAAGTATTTAGACCACAGCACATGATGACCATTACTGGACTCCAGTGGAAGTCCATGTCCTGTTTGTATTTTGTGAATAATCAACGGTACATTATCGCATTAAATTTTAAGCATAACACTAGATTCTAACTGGTGATGCCAGCTGTAATGCCATTTTAAATTTTATTTATACGTACTGTGTCTCTGTGTCATTTATGTATTCAATCTTATTCAGATCTTATTCACTTTTTCCTTCTACAAAAATGTTGTGTCTGTATACAGTGCTGCACTTGCTTGTAACTCATGCCAAAGTGTGCTCTTAAATGACGTCGGAGACCTACATTTTTCCATGGCCGTGTGGAAGCCCCGCAAGATGAAAGGACTCAGCAGGGTCAATGCACCGACAGCACCAAACTGCAAGAAAGGAGCTGTGGCCTGCCAAGAGGTCAACACGCACATCAAATCACATGATGTACACAGACAACTGTAATGCCATCTAAATGCCTCACTGCCATGTGAAAAAAAAAACTATAACCTGTAAATTTTACCTGGAGTGAGAGGAGAACAGTTGGCCATTCCTTCTCCCACATGCAACTAATTCCTGCGACCCCACAAGCGATTAATGTCACACCCAAAAATAAGAAGATCTGTGTAGAGTAAAAGCAAATATAACATTTAACAGTTTTAGCAACCTCAATAGATACTGCATATTTGGAACAAATCTGGACAGTTAAATGTTTAGGATACCTTGTGTAGCCAATGTAAGTCGAGTGATTCTCCTAAGGCAACTTGGAACAGTGCAAAGAGCTGCAATAAATAGTGGTAAATTATAGAAGATGAAGTTGCAAACATGCCTAATATTTTTTGAACCTGTGATGATGTTCGATTCCATGGTATAAGGCTAACTTAAGCTATTTATACTGTATATGCTTTCATTTAGCTAGAATTCAAAAGATCCACTCTCATGCCAGCAGTTACTCCAGTAGTCACCCCATCATTACTGCTAAATTTCCGCACTATAGTACAAACACTATAATCTCACCAGCAGCAGAACGCAGTAGCTGGTTAACACTGCAGAAATGATGATCAGCACCATGAACCAGTTCACCCACCATTTCAGTTTTGTGAAGCTGTGCCTGATAATAGAACAATAGAGACCAGCACAGGGTGAGCCAAATAAAGGTCACCAATAATGAAAGAAAAGAGAGGATTCTGGGCTTTTGTGTTAGATTCAATGTGGACCGCGTGTCTGTGCATGTTCACTCACCAGTTAACGTCGTCTTGGTCATTAAAAGTAACAAGACAAATGTATATCCAGCACAGGGAAAGCAGGGAGACCACGGTGACAACCGAGAACCAACAGCATGCACACTAAAATGAAAAAGAACACGTGAAATGTTATACTTCAAAGCTTTTATGTCTTTAGGTTTAATAATAACCAAGATATTTGGTATGCTGCGTGTGTGTAAGTGGAAGTATGTGTGTATGGATTCCAAAGGCAATTTGATCTGAAAGGGAATGGAACAATTCCAACATTTTTTCATAGCTGGTTTGCGCCCATGCACTGTGCTGTGACAACTTACCACAAACAGGCCCTTCATGTTATTTCACCATCAACATCACCTTCACCCTCCAAAATTATAAATGGCTACCCCCACCCACTTATAAACCGGTTCCAGATAAGTCCATAACAAGCCTGTTAGGGCCTGTGAGTTTATTTATTTTTCTTGGCACACAAATGCATAACCAGCATTTATTGATCGCTTCACTAACAAAAAGGTTTCCTCTTCTAAAAAACTCTCTCTAAACAAAGTTATCTACTTTCATTAAAAATGCATATAAAGCACAGGATTCGCATAGCACAACAGTTCATTGACAATATTTTACATTTCTGAATTCAGTCTGGTGGAATTTCAATCCCTGATTACAGGGCTTTGTAAAACGTTATGTTCAGTGGAAGTTCAAGGAACCAGAAAACTGAAATTGATTAAGTAATTTGAAACAGATTATTTTACATAATTATCACACATACTACAGTGCAGTATAGAGCAGTGCTGAAGAAAATTAGAACATAAATTACGTATCTGAACTCCCTAATGATCATATAAAAATATAGTCATATTTGTTAAATAGACACACAAATGTGGCAAAAATACTCACTTTTCTGTTATTTTCACTCAAGTGCTTCCAGCGGCAGCTGTAGTAGCCCCTGCTGCAAATTCTGCAACAGCTGTCGTCTTGTGGCATCACTTCTCCTCCTCATTCACAGTGTAGGTCCTGTTCACTGCAATCTCAACACCTGATACACACAGCCCGAAGAAAGATGGAGGGAGCCCGGATACCTAGGCGTAGCCTGATCTCATTCACCTCTCCAAACCTGTGGAGTGCAGGAAGAAAAAAAGATTAGTGTGACAGCAAAAAGAAAGCAAATGAGGGACGAGGGGGTGAAAAAAAAAAAAGTTTCTTGGAGCATTAAGGCAATCCCTGCTCAATAACCCCCTCAATAGAGCCAGTGTCCAAAGGGGGTATAGCCACTGGCTGGATTTACAATGGCCAACACCATGGGGTATTGAGAGTAGTGCACAGACTGTCCTGAGAGTGAAGTCACACTATTGGAGCTTTTACAGAACAAACAGTGACAGGCACATCCACGCACAGAGAGGGGGAGGAGGAAATAAAATGCAAGTAAAGAACAAACAGTTTACATCCTAACAGAGTGAAACAGTTTACATACTAAGTGAGTGAAACAGTTTACATACTAAGTGAGTGAAACAGTTTACATACTAACAGAGTAAAACAGTTTACATACTAACAGAGTGAAGAACACTACGAGTGGAGGTTTAAGGGGCCTTAGATAGATATTTTCACATTGACAGTCACTAGGCCGAGAATGGGTCACAGCTAGATTTTAGTAAACCTGTTGGGGCAAATAATTTTCCAGCTGTGCCAGGTTTCGGTCCCCTCTTAAAAAAACAAAAAAACTATGAGGGAAATTACACACATAAGTGTCACCCACAGAGCAGACACATTAAGCAATAACATTTTCTATGTGAAAAGACTCCATTAAACCAACTGTTTCTTGTTTGACTTGATTTGACTTGGCGTTTTGCCATCTCACAAGGATTTCTCATTTTGTTCAAATGTCAAAGCCTTCAGGGTAATAAGCAAGTTCAAGGTTGAGGCATAAGTTTAGAAAAGATCAAACAGGTCAAATTAAGATAAAACAACTGTCACCACAAATTATTCCACTGTATAGAATAAAGTGACACACTACCATTAAGTAACAAGTTTCCTTACACTAATTAGGAGATTGTCATCTAATAAGGGCATGTTTGGACAGGTTAGACAGCCTTTCAAGTCATTGACATGAAACACAAGATGCTTTGTTTCACTGCACAAACTGAGCATTTACCAGGAAGTTTTAAGCCTTAACTGAATGTTGAGTAATAACGGTAATATGTCTGAGCTACAGACTGACAACTAGTGAGAAGATGAAAAAAGAAAGTGATATAAATGTCCCTTTTACAATCAAAGAACAATTAAACAATTCATGGTGGAGTGCCTCCCAACAATGTCATTTTTTTGTCCCAGACTGACATAGCTGATATAGCTGGAAGACATCCCTGTTCTCATTTCTAACCTCATACATACGCACACCTAACACCTGTGGCAAAGTGTAAGGACATAATTTCATACACTTTCACTGGCATAGTAAACTGTATTTAGACAAAAAAAATCTAGTGGGTTAGTATTATTTAAAAAAGGGACGAAAGATAAAATATCCAATCACATTTTCTTAAGTGATTGATGTTAATTTAATAACAAATAAATTTTGTCAAAACAAAACACTGTCATATCTCAGTTGGTCCCCTAATGACCTTCATGCAGTCAGAGTGGCTCAACCTCCTCTTGGAAACAGTATTGTGCTGCTCTGATGCCTTTCCTAAACTAATCCTAAACTATTTTCAGCCATCACTTAAACATCACTTAAAACACAAGACTTATCTCACGTATTATGTGCCTTATCTCTCTTGTGATTTTATCTAGATTTTTGCAATGCATGTTCATGTCCACAAGGATTTCTTAATTAATCGTTTAATCCATAGCACCGAAGAGACAAAACCCGTTAACCAAACCAGTGTGTCCAAGAGGATGAGGTGCACAATCTCTCTGTATCTTTTTCTCTATCTCGCAAAGTGACTTACCAACAATCGCGCTGTGCCGATAAATTCTCTTCACACCGAAGTTCTCTCTTGGGTTTCTTTTTCTTCACTCTCCCCACTCTCGCACCCTTTTCACTCTCTCTGAGTGCGTGAACTGAATGTGAATGATCCAAAATGAATGGGTGCGCGTTAAGGAGGCGTGGCCTAGCGAGGGAGGATCCAAATATTTTCACTCAGGTAGGCTACAATGTGAAACTTGCCCATAGAAAATTGAACCTGTAGGCTACGCTGCCTGTTAATCTGCAACAAATAGCATAGATCTTTTAAAGAGGAAAAATGATTCCATTCCTCAAGGTCACTTTTAACTAAGCCCATAAAATGTATTTGCAGATGGAGTTGTAATATCCATTTTATAACCATAATGTCGTTTTCATTTTATCATTAGCTCATCTAAACCACGAGGTGCAGGCTACACATGCAGTTTTAGTAGCCTATTTAACAAAGTGTGGAGCATTAAAGTAGGATGGACCTATGGCTGAGGTGATGAGAATCCGGTGTGTTGAACGGGAACAGTGAATTAGCCTGCTTAAATATGAATTTACTAAATGCCATTTACTAAACTGAAATATGTTAATGAATATGTTCAATGATTATATCTATCTATGCTATGGTAGGCTTATACCGAAGTATGAATAAACAGATTTCTGAATCCAACGATATAGGCTAGATACAGCTTACAAAATGTTAAAAAATAAATTAATCTCTATCAGAATGATCCGGATGTGAAAATCCAATGTTTTGCTATCCAGGATCACAAAACCCATCTGACTTTTGTGCCGGTTTTTCAAAGCAACATTGGATTGGATCATCCTGATCCAGAAACTTTTCAGGATTAAGAAATCTGGATTTCCAGTGCTCTAAATGGGACTACGTATCACAATGTAGATATAAAGACCAACAGGTAGAACAGCCAACGTGGGGTCACTTTAATTTGAGGAGACAGAAAATGCACAATAAAACAACACAAACATCCATCCATCGTCAACCGCTTATCCTGCGTACAGGGTCGCTGGAGCCAATCCCAGCTGACAGCGGGCGCCAATCCATCACAGGGCCACACATAGACAAACAACCAGTCACACTCACACACAATTTAGGGTCACCTATTAACCTAGTCTTTGGACGGTGGGAGGAAGCCGGAGCACCCGGAGAGAACCCACGCAAACACGGGGAGAACATGCAAACTCCACAGAGAAAGGCCGGGAAGACCGGCAAACTAAACAAACGCTTTTCATAATGAACGACAGTCGGAGTTAACCTAGGCCGTAGCTTCAAGGCAACAAACCTTGTTGCTGTGAGGCAACAGCGCTACCCAGCAAGCGATTCTATAGACGTCTAAACAGCCCAGACGTCAGTGAAAGTTTGGTAGACGTCTAACCATTGCCCAAAAATAGTCTAGTCATCAATTAGACCACTACTGAACGACTACATATAGACGTCTAATAGACATTGAAAATGGGTCTAGGCTAAAACAAGGTTGAATTTGGGCTGTCAGTAAAAAGTGAATAGACGTCTAACCATAGCCCAAGAATAGACTAAACACACAGCTTTTGAATGACTACATAGCTACGTCTAATAGACAACAGAATAGTGGCTAAAGGTTTTTTTTACTCAAACATAACAGGTTCTCATAAATGGTAACCGTCCTAACAAATTAAATATAAAGATTTTATTAAGAAAAATGATTACAGCATAGACAACTTAAGATAATACAACATGATGAAAATATAAAGGAATTATTGATACAATATTATTATAAATACAAAACAGTTTATATGAAAATACAAACAATTTTAACAACATGTGTAATAAAAACATAAATAATGAGAAAATAAATTGGTTGCTACATCCAAATCTAGATCTTCATTTAAGCTGCTACTTGATGCAGTAAGAGCATCAGATGGGTCTCTCGGTTGGCGCCAGTCTCTCGGGTAAATGGGATCCATAACTGTTGAATATGTAAGAATATGAATATAAGTAAACATTATAAGTGACCATGTTCACTGTTTTGTTAAGACATGACTACAATCAACAAACATACAGTATACTTCTAATTATCATTCTAATGAAGGTAAAAAGGTAACGTACATGTTTGATGTTCACCCCCTTTGAATTCAGATAATATAATGTAAGAGATTTTAAGGGCACGAGGAAACCCGTGGGTATCATGGAGTGATGTTAAGTTACATGTGCATCATGCAGCATGTTAAGCTAACCACAAGGTGCATTACTCTACACTGTTACCTGCTGAAATGTCACGGTTCCTACACGTTAACAAATAATTTAGATAAATAATAAAGACATGTCAAACAAAGACACAGATACTTACAAGACCAAAGGAAATGTCTTTTCGCTTCCAGTGTTTGCAGTAAACGTCTCGGGTTACGTATGTAACCCTTGTTCCCCGAGAAGGGGAACTCGAACTGCGTCGGTGACGACACTATGGGAACGCCTCTGGGTGTGGCAGGGCTGAACTATGAATGAAACTACTCCAATCTTTTTGGTGTTACTAGAACGGTAGTGTGTGACGGCGTAACCGGAAGGGGTATATAAGCACGCCGGCACATAGGACACATTAGCCCTTTCTATGAAGCAAGGCACTCCAGGCGGGGTGAGGTGTGGCAGACCGACGCAGTTTGAGTTCCCTCGAGGGGGAACGTCTCGGGTTACGTATGTAACCTTTGGGTTACATACCCAGCCAGTGGCCCAGCCAGCCGCGTCACACAAATCCTGGAGTGACGCCCCTGCGAGGAAGGCCCTAGAAGCCGCCATGCCTCGAGTAGAGTGCGCCCTTACGGCCATAGGTGAAGGCAAACCGTGCACCTGATAGGCCAGGGAAATAGTCTGAACGATCCAGTTGCTGATGGTGTGTTTAGAAGCGGGGAGCCCAGCCCTGGGGGACCCGAAACACACCAGCAACTGGTCTGCTTTCCTCCACTGGGAAGACCTCAGAGTGTAAATACTCAGTGCTCTGACAGGGCAGAGCACATGAAGTCTCCCATCCTCCGCCGTCACATGAGGTGGGGATGAAACGCCTGCAGCACTGTGGACCCTGCCACTCTGGCCGGAACCTTAGGGACATAACCTGGACAAGGGTGCAAACCGAAAGTGCCTGGAGATCCCCCACCCTCCTCAGAGAGGTGATAGCGAGGAGAAAGGTCATCTTAAGGGTCAGGTGCTTGGCCTCCGCCGACTCCAGGGGTTCGAAGGGGGCTGTAAAGGCCAACAGAGTAGTTAAGCACTATTTTGATCATAGCTACGCTATAAGGTTTTATTATTACGGTATCGGACATTTATTTTGATAACCAAAGAAACCAGAAGTAAAGTGACGTAAATGAACTTGGCAAACGGCGGAAAGGACGAAAGAAAAGTCTGAAAAGGTTCACGGAAAAACAGTTAAAACTACAAGGTTTAGCTACGGTCAATTGGGGAACAAGGTTTGTAGAGTTAATGAGAAATATATTTGAGCTAGCCTACTGGAATTGTTTATCGTATAATGTACAATTTGGTAATGCTATCGTATTGAAACTAATGTAATGAGCTGTGTAACGTTTGAAATGTGATGGTAATGCATGGTTTATTTGTTTTTACTCAGCTCTTACGTTGGTTGATGACAAGGAAAGCAATAAAAGTCATTTAACCATCAGTTCTGGCCTTCTCAACATTGACTGGATGCTACAGGGGCCTCAGCCAGCGCTTCGAGAACCACTGCCAGGTCCCAGGTGGGAACCCTGGAACGAATCACGGGTCTCATCCTCTGGGGCTCCACGGAGGAAGCGCATGACCAGTGGAAGCCTCCCCAAGGGCCCATCACTCAGAGGGGCGTGAAATGCTGCAATGGCAGCCACATACACTTTGAGCGTGGACGTGGAGAGGGCAGCGGAGAAACGGTGCTGGAGGAACTCCAGTATCACAATTACAGAGCAGGTAACTGGGTCCACCGCCAGTTCTCTGCACCAGATGGTGAACACATTCCACTTTAGGCCGTACATCCTTCTCGTGGACGGGGCTCTGGAGCTGAGCAGTGTCTCGACTGCTCCTGTCGTCAGGCCCGCCTCTAGGAACTGTGCCCCTCAGGGGCCAGACCCATAGCTGCCACAGGGCGGGGTGCGGGTGAAAGATCCGGCCCTCCGCCTGGGACAGCAGGTCTCTCCTCAGAGGGACCTGCCAGGGCGGGCCCTCGAGGAGCGATATTAAGGCCGAGAACCACACTCGTGCCGGCCAAAACGGGGCTACTAGTAGTAGTCTGACGCCGTCCTGGCGGACCCGCTCCAGAACCCCCGGGAGCAGAGCGACTGGGGGAAACGCATACAGATGCAGCCTCAGCCACGTCTGCACTATGGCATCCAGCCCTAGCGGGGCTGGGGGCGAGAGGGAGAACCACAGGGGACAGTGCGCCGTCTCTTGGGACACAAACAAGTCCACATCTATGGGGCCGAACTCTTCGCATAATAACTCCACCACCTCGGGGTGGAGTCTCCATTCCCCAGGCCTCAGCCCCTGTCTTGACAGCAGGTCTGCTCTTTGATTCTGGGTCCCAGGGATGTACATCGGCAGTCTCTGCTGGGACCACAGGAGGATCTGATGTGCCAGTTTGCATAATGGGCGCGAGCGCAGTCCCCCCTGGTGATTCAAATAGGCCACCACTGCCGTATTGTCGGTTCTGACAAGGATGCGGTGACCGCGGAGGGCGGGCAGAAAACTCCTCAGAGCTCTGAAAACCGCCAACATTTCCAGGCAATTTATGTGCCAAGAGAAATGATGCTTCTCCTAGGAGCCTCTCGCGAAGCGGCTGTCCATGACCGCGCCCCATCCCGTGAGTGAGGCGTCTGTTGAAATTCGGCGACAGATTGCTCCCAACACGGGACCTTCGGACAGGAACCAAGATTTCCTCCATACAGACAGGGAACGAAGGCACCCGCTCGTAACCCGTATCAGACGGAGCGGATTTTCCGACGTAACAAAGACTGGAGAGACCAGCAGGCATACATATACACAGGGACTAACGAGCGGGGCAGGAGCAACACAGGTGAGCGGGATCAGGGCTAACGAGGCAGAGAGACAAGCAGGCAGGCAGAGAGACAGCAGGGGGGAAACAGAGAGAACAAGCAGACATGGGGCAGAGTGAATAACCAAGAAGACAGACACACACACACACACACACACACACACACACACACACACACACACACAAGTTACAAAGAACCAGAACCTAAATGAGAACACAGAACTAGAACCCAGAGTACAGAAGAGACCAAACCACAATAATACAAACAAGGACCAGGAATGATTACCAAAACATGAACTAAGGACATGGAACTAAACTCAGACTCCCAAACAAGACACACAGACAGGATCATGACAAATATCAAGGAATGGTACTTCTACTAAGTGTATTAAAGAGGTGGTATTATGCTTTTTGGCTTTTCCCTCCCCTTTATTGAGTTATATATCTTTTTTGTGCATGTAACAGGTTTTTCAAAGTGAAAAAGCCCAGTCGAAAGGGAGTTCCCATCTCCACAGAAAGCTCTGCTCTGAACCGCTTGAAAACAGCTCATTTGTAGTCCAGCCATTCACTTCCTTTACTTGTGACATCACAATGAAAACGCGTCATAAAGCTTGCCCAGCGGCTAGGGGGGTCAGGCATGCCCTCAAACCAAGCTAGTCTGAGCGGAGGCCCTTTGGCTCAACTCGCCTTTGTTTGGGTTTCCATTGTAGAAATGTTGTACCTGTACCTGCTTCCAGGTATTTTTTTTCGTATCACCTCACCTCCGTTGAGGTTTCAAGCGAGCTGAGGGACACTAAAATGTAATGTGAAAACACAGCAGACTGCTGATTGGTCAGAGAGAATATTCACTTTTCACTGCATCATTGATGCGTGTGCCAGATAGAGGCCAGCAACAGAAAGTTTTATATTTTACAGTTTTCGAATGCAATTTCATCACTAAATCCACTTCTGAGAAGTTCTGAGGTGAGAAATCAGCTGTGTAGATTTTGAATATTGACAGTTTTACGAGAAGTGATGGCGGAACAAAAATGTGCTTGAATATTTTTGGAGCTGAGGAGCTCCGCAAGTGGCTGCGGGGGAAGCCTGTGCCAACCCGTGGGAGGAGCGTGTCAGGCTGGCCAGCCGCCCGCTCACAGAGCCGTCTGCTCCCGCCGTCACACAGACTGCTGCAAGGTTTCTGGAAGGTTTTCATACCGCTTATCTGTCTTTACAGTCTGAGGAATGTTGAAACGTTTTAACTTAAAAAAGAGAAAGCTGTGTGGATCGCTAGTGTGTGTCGTATTGAACATTACGTCATGGCAGTTGTGTGTGGCGTCGCTATGACGACAAGCTACGTACTATCTCTGGTGCTATCTGCAATGGAAAACGGAGCAGGGCCGAGTAGAGTCGAGTCTATCGATTTGCGCTATGGTAGCATTTTTCGGCAAGGCAGCATAGATCGTCAGAACACTGGCAACAGTTCAACATTTAGTCCTAATGGTAAGATGTGAAACAATGGTGTTGTGTGGTTGTGGACTGGTAATAACTTATACCATCTGCTAGTTTACAGTCGCAGTCTGAAGCAGCTTTGATTTGGATCACACTACCTTGCTTCTTACGACCCACCCTTCTCTGTTTCTGACTGGCTAGTAGTCGGGAACTGCGCATGTGCAACTCCCAACAAAGATTTTGTACAAGTAAGATGCATCACTCTGTAGCTCAAGAGCGGAGCGTATAACACATAGGGTGAAAAGAGGAGCTGCAGCAATGTGCAGTATAAGAAAAATATGGTGTTTTTTGTGCTAACCACTAACTATGACCTGGATGACTGAGAATCTTCATAGACATCTTGCTTATCATTTTGGGATGAACACCCTCAGATTGGTACGGGAGTATGAAAGGACAGACAGGAAAATTGCAGACTACAGGAACCATCTCTGCAGTCTACTTACATCTGAAGGACAGAGGACACTCGTTTGAGGACCACCAGGTGCACATTTTAGACAGAGAAGATGGATGGTTTGAAAGAGGTGTCAAGGAAGCCATCTACACCAGGGTTGAGAAGCCGTCATTGAACAGGGGAGGGGGTCTACGCCACCACTTATCCCCCACTTACAATGCTGTCCTTTCATCACTTCCCAGGAAACTTAACAAACGTAACCTATTGGCCTCAGGTGAAGATACCAACGATGGTCGTTCAGTCTTGGCCACAGGTAGTCTTAACGACTGTAACGACTGTCGTCACAGCAACAAGGAACACTAACGAACCAGCGGTATCGATGACCCGGGCCAACGACCCAACTGAGGTTAAATAGCTGAGTTTCCCTGCCAGTCAGTCAGAACTGAAGAAGTCCTTTGGATGAGGGATGAAATGTCTTCCAGTATCTTCAACCAAGTCCAGTTGCCCTTGATTTTAACCTTCGTTGGATAACCCCTAAATAAGATTTTGAACCTGAAAATGAGCATAACACCACCTCTTTAAAATATTAAAGACTTTAAACGTTCATAAAATAGGATATTATAGCTTTCAGAAGCAGTATTTGGAGGTGCATGCAATTCTCCGCAGGCAGGCAAAACTTGGCATAACACCGTCTTACATTTATTGACATTCAGCAAAAATATGTGGTGATGAACCTGTTTATCAATGTGAACAGCAAAGTGTCTGAAAAGGACCTAAAGAGGTGGAGGCATAATTCGGCAGAACAGATGATGAAGGTTACCTGGCGAGATTTACATCCTCCTCTTTTCTCAGCATAAATTAGCATTACCACCCGCAAGGTGCATAACACCAGACCGAGCACAGCCTCCGAGATCGACAGAGGCCAGTTGGACCACTGGGAATACAGTCCTGAGGTGGTTTTCTTGCTGGGGTTGGCTCTAGGCACCCCGGGTATAAGCTAATAGAACCGCTAGCAGAGAGAGAAGCTATTTGTATGTCATCTCAGTACTGGATTCCCTGTTGGTCTTTGAGGCTGTGTTCAGTCCTGTTCATGCCGTATTTAGTGGGAAGCTGCTGAACGAGGTTTTGTTGCCTGCTCGCCCAGCACAGTTCCCAATCAGGCTCCGCACCCCGCATCATTCCCTGCTGCCCAGTGGTCTTGACACACACTAGCCCTTGGCCTCACTCGCTACGCTTAGTGTACAGTCTCAAGGTGCTGGATTTGGGGTGAAACCCTCCATACGTTGCGAGGGGCTTTCATGTCTTGATGTCAGTGGCCTCTATCTCCTCCTTTGGCCAGTTTATTATACCAGCGGAGTATCTGATGACTAAGGCCGTATCTGTTGATGGCTCTTGCTGGATCTTGTTCTTCCCATTCAGCTGACTTTTCAGGACCTGCCTTACTCTTTGTAAGTATTTGGCTGTGGCGGCCTTCCTTGCTGCCTCCTCATGGTTTCCGTTAGCCTGCGGGAACCCAAGGTATTTGTAGCTGTCCTGAACATCTGCAATGTTGCCTTCTGGTAGTTCAACCCCCTCTGTTCTGATCATTTTCCCTCTTTTTGAAACCATCCAATCACACTTGTCCAGTCCATTGGACAGGACATTCCAATGTCGTTGCTGTAGATCCTGGTAGTGTGGATCAGTGAGTCGATGTCTCGGTCATTCCTGGCATACAGCTTGATGTCATCCATGTAGAGGAGGTGACTGATGGTGGTTCCCCTTTGGAACTGGTATCCGTAGCCAGTCTTTGTGATGATCTGGCTGAGGGTGTTCGGGCCCTTGCAGAACAGCTTTGGTATATGCCACACTTGATGGTGACGTGTGCAATTGGTTTTGAGTTGGCTTCTAGACTTGTTTTCCACAGCCCTATTGAGTTCTTGTTCTTTCTGCTCTTCCTGGACTATACATACATACACACACAGACACACAGACACACACCGAACAGCCAGAACATTATGACCACTGACAGGTGAAATGAATAACAGTCAGTAGGTGGGATATATTAGGCAGCAAGTGAACATTTTTTCCTCAAAGTTGAAGTGTTAGAAGCAGGAAAAATGGGCAAGCATAAGGATTTGACCAACTTTGACAAGGGCCAAATTGTGATGGCTAGACAACTTGGTCAGAGCATCTCCAAAACTGCAGCTCTTGTGTGGTGTTCCCGCTCTGCACTGGTCAGTAGCTATCAAAAGGTGTCCAAGGAAAGAAAAGCGGTGAACCGGAAACAGGGCCATTAGCGACCAAAGTTCATTTATGCTCGTGGGGAGCAAAGGCTGGTCCGTGTGGTCTGACCCAACAGACAAGCAAATGTAGGATCGGCACACATCAGAACTGGACCACAGAGCAATGGAAGAAGGCGATCTGGTCTGATGAATCACAATTTCTTTTAAATCATGTGGATGTGGCCGTGTGTGTGTGTGTGTCGCTGAGCTGGGGAACACATGGCACCAAGATGTACTATGGGAAGAAGGCAAGCCAGCTGAGGCAGTGTGATGCTTTGGGCAATGTTTTGCTGGGAAAACTTGAGTCCTGCCCTTCATGTGGATGTTACTATGACACATACTACCTACCCAAGCATTGTTGTGGACCATGTACACCCTTTCTTGGAAACGGTATTCCCTGATAGGAGTGACCTCCTTCAGCAGAATAATGCACCTTGCCACAAAGCAAAATGGTTCATGAATGGTTTGAGGAAAACAACAACAAGCTCATGGTGTTGACTTGGCCTCCAAATTCCCCAGATCTCATTCCAGTCGAACATCTGTGGGATGCCTCCTGGACAAACACATAAGATCCATGGAGGCCCCACCTTGCAACTTACAGGACTTGCAGGATCTGCTGCTAAAGTCTTGGTGTCAGATACCACAGCACACCTTCAGAGGTCTAGTGGAAACTGGTCAGGGCTTTTTTGGTGGCAAAAGGGTGACCTAAACAAAACAACCCTGATAATGGTCATCTTTGTCAAAAACAACTGCTTGTCAACTATTGGATTTGAGGGGGCCAATAGTCTTGGGTCTTGCACAAATGATGGTAGGAGGTAAAGACACGAAAACTAAGTTTTGGTTGGAAAGGGGATCATATGACATGAGATATGGGAGAGCATGATACATGGTACATACCCTCAGAAGCAAAGATACATACAGTGTGCGAACTATACCATAGCTTTCAGGGGAGCTCAGTTTTTTCCCCGGAACGGGGAGGGGGACAAACTGTGATTCTTACTGCTGAATCATTAATAGCTGCAAGCAAGTAGGCCTGGGGCTGACTGTCAAAATATCAGACATGTTTGTCTTATTATTATCATATGTAGCCATTTTTCTACAATTATGCTTCACACAACAGCTGCTGCTGTGTTTGCGACCTGACCTTTCTTTTCTCCATGAGAGGGAAGAATTTAGAAAGTTGCGTGGCGCTGTGGAGAGCCCCCAGCTGCAGTAGTGCATGGAATGCATAATATTCATCCAACCAGACGGAACGATCAAACTGTTCACAGCGTGTTGGTCGTGGGCTACTAGCGACACAACCCGTACCAGAGAGGGAGTGGGTCCGACCAAGGACAGGAGATTGCGGAGCAACTGGCCTGCTGCGGATGGTCAGGTGATCGTTCCCTCAGGCTGGATGAAGTCTGATGCTCCACATGATCTTTAATGATGTAGAAATATAGAGATTAATGTGAATAAAGCATGCTTTTAATAGACTCCCCAAAATATCACAAGTCATGCTTTTAGGGGAGCTGATGTCTTATTAAGGGAAGCTGAGCTCCCCCTGGCTCCCCCGTAGTTCGACTCCTGGATACATACAGTAAGCAAACAGCATACACAGCACACATAAGTCACTGCTGGGGAGTTTTATTAAGGATGCGATGGCATACAGCACAAAGCTTCTGCTGTAGTGGACCCATTTCCAGGCTAGATGTATCTGTGTCCAGATGAAAGCACTGAAGATGATGAGGGGGACTGGGGTCATGTGCAATAGTCAGTGCTTTGCCTTTGGTGGCTTTACTGTTGAGGTCTGACAGGTTGGAGGTGAGAAGTGTTAAGTGGGTGGTGTGGCGTGGGGACCGAGAGGACCCAAACGCAGCACTTTGAGCGAAGGAGGTTTATTTAGGGAAAAAAGGGGGTTGAGGGACTGGAGTGGAGGATGCCGGAGAAACACTGGCACAGGGGAACCAACGGGACGGAAACCAGGGAGCCGGGGTACACTGAGGCCGAGGAAGGGAGGATGCAAGGGAGAACTGGGAGGACGCCGTGGGGGAAGCCCGAAGAGGAGAGGTCCGGAGGACGAGCCCAGCCGACTGAACGGAGGACGAGGGTGAGTGAACCTGGGAGGGAAACAGACAGAGAGATAGGGTTAGAGATAACGGAGACAAAGCACAGGGAAAATGTGAGAAAACAAGAAACATGAGAGCCTGAACACAAAGGTGGAACCGGGTATGGAGCAATGACCATCAAGCAAGAGTGGTGTGGAGAACCGGGGTTGAAATACAGGCAGGGATGAGGTTGACTACTGGCAGGTGTGGCAGGCTGATGAGGTGCAGGTGCGGGTCGTTGCTGGGCTCAGGAGCAGAGGGAGAGAGAGCACACACAGGGGAGAAAACACAAGGAGGCAGGCAGGGAACAGAAAACCAAGGAAAAAGAAGAATAACTGATAAAAAGGAGAAAAAAACAGCCGGGCTGCCACCACAACAAGAAGGCCTATTATTGAAACAGTCGTGTGAAGATCTGCTAAAGATTAAGCACAGTAACAAAGTCATTGATTTGATTATTGAATAGGATATGTATAGCAGACAAATTGTGAAAACAAATAAGTGTTTAAAAGAGAAATAATATTAGAATTTCAAAGGGGAAAAGCAAAGCAAACAGTGGCGACTGTATTGTTATAAGGCAAAAAAACACCAGGTCATTGTGATCAGTGTCATGAAGAGACGATAAAGCATATTCAAGTCACATGCAGAAAATACACAGACAAGAGTGATGATGACACAGTTCCAGAAAACAGGGCAAGTACAGGCCAGTAAAAAAACTAATGTGGAAACAGTGAGGAGGAAAGAAATGTTCTATTTCTCATGAGAACAACTGAACTAATTACACTTCTTTAAAAGAAATGGATGTTGAGGACGACCAAATCCGCAACTAAGCAACGAGGGGAGGTTTGGAGCTATGTGGACAGAGCGAACGAATGGTGGACGGGAAACATAGGATCGAACTTTTGTTTGGCGGATCTGCATAAACTGTACTGTGAATGTAACATCATGTCAAATAGTTCAGATGGGGATGAGATGGAGTGGATGATGTTCAGATCTGTGAGATTGAAAAGGGATTTGAGAGAAAGAGATAGAAGGAAAAGTTGGTCGGAGCATAGCGAGACCGGCTAGGCAAGTAAAAGCAAGAAACTGAGAGCTAGTCAGTGTGAGAAACACAAGCCTGAGAATATGCTCAAAAAAGCTCAAGGAAACGATTGGAAAGTTATAATTGAGTTCAACCAGGATGGTGGGCACTATCACCCAATTAAACTTACCAAGGTGATTGAGAAGGAGATTGGCAAAATTAAATTTGCAAGATTTTTGAACAACAAACGACTACTGATATAAGCAAGCAGCAAACAACAACAAGAAAAGATTCTTAGTATATCCACACTTCAAGGGGAAAGGATGAAGGTTTACATCCCAGGAGCAATAGCAAAGGTTAGAGGAGTTATCTCAGGAGTCCCATTGAATATGTCAATGGAAGATGTTAAAAATGAGATTCAGGGGGGCAAAGTAGTTGAGGCTACTAGATTAAAAAGAAAATGAGATGGATCATTAAAAGAAACACTATCTGTGGTTGTGCAATTAGAGAGAACACTGCCTAAGTCGGTTCAAATTGGGTTACATGAATTACAGCGTGCGAGAATACATCCCTCCCTCTATCAGATGTTATAAATATCAAAGAATAGGGCACACGGCTCAGCAGTGCAAAAGAAAGCTAAGATGTGCTACATGGGGGCCAGCACGAGTATGGTAAATGTGAAAAGGATGCAATGATTAAATGTTGTAACTGTGGAGGAGAGCATAGTGCTGCATTTGGTGGATGTGAAGTGCAAAGAGAAGCCAGAGAAGCCCAAAAGGTGAAGGTTTTGAACAAAGTATCATATGCTGAAGCTCTAAAGAAAGTAAGAGAAACAGGATTAAATAACAAAAACTCCAGTGGAATTTTCCAAAGAAACATAAAACCAGTTAATCAGACACAAAGCCAGATTCCAACTCACACACAGAATGGTTGCGAGCATAAATGTAAAGTTGACGATGATGCTTTGATAGTGAAGAAAGTGAACTTTGTGGGTTTCATTTTACATTTACATTTACATTTACTCATTTGGCAGATGCTTTTATCCAAAGCGACTTACATTTGAGGAACAACAATCAAGCATCAACAGAACATCAAATACAGATCAAGAACTGACAATACATGCTAGTAAGAGCAGCAATAAATACTAGTAAGAGCTACTTACTACATATCACACCAATGGGGTAAATACCTAGGGAAAGAAGTAAGAGTTAACAAAAAGTGCAATCAAAACAAAAAAGTGCAATCAATACAAGATCACTGTAGGGGATAGAAGAAGAAGAGCACAGGACGTGCATGGGAGAGGTTAGGAGTTAGAGATGTTATAAGAGGAAGTGTTCTCGGAAGAAATGAGTTTTCAAGAGCTTCTTGAGGGACGCACCTGCTCGCCTGGCGGGAAAGATAGATAGAGTTACGGTAGAGTTGTTTTATAAGTTACAGCATCAATGTTGCATCCCAGTTGAAAAAGAAAAGTGACAGAATTAAGGCAATTGTAGAAGCAGCAGGAGAACTCCTTGATATGAAAGATATCAAAGCAGATCAAATACATGCATTGTTGACTGTAAACTGAAAATGGAAATACACAAACTGAGGATTAGGACGCTTATAATGGTTCTTCACATACTACAGTAGAACGCAATAAGTCTTATAACAAATGGTCAAGAATTCAAAAAGTACATTCATGAATTAGTTGTTGTTCCAGACGTAATATGTTTACAAGAAACTTAGTTATGAGACAGACTAGATTTTGTGATACCAGGGTTTAGCTCTATATGGTATGATAGACCTAACAACCAAACTGGTGAAGGGTGCATCACCTTTATCAAGGATGGGTTGGCCTACAGGGAGTTCCCTAGATAAGAAAATTTAGAATGTATAATAATTGTAAAATATTTAAATATATATATATAAACTATAGTCCAAGAAAAGAGGGAAATATTAAATTGATTAATTTCTATAACCAATGCAAAAATTTAGATATTAACAAACTTAATGGATTGGCAGGGACTGTATACAGGAAATTTCAATGCACATAACAGCCTATGGGGCAGCAATCACACACATGATAATGGGGATATAATGGAAGAAATGATGGAAGAAAGATCACTGGTCTGCATTAATGGACAGGCAACACGAATAGGTGTGAATAGGGGTAAAACATCATGTTTAGATATTACACTGGTATCAGATAATTTGGTAAACAAATGCGAATGGTTTGTTATGAATGATTCTACCATAGGAAGTGACCATTTTCCAGTTCCCATTATAATCGACACACATGTATGTTTGCAAGAAGGAAGTACAATTAACAGACGGTGCTTTGAAAAAGCAGACTGGGAAAAATTTAGGATATGTTGTACGAAGTCAGCAAACCTTGTAACGTTAGAAGGTGACATAGAGGAATGCACAAAGCAAATTACAGAACACATTATAAATGCAGCAAATTTAAGTATTCCAAAAAGAACAAGTGCAGGAAGAAAGTGGTCCCCTGGTGGAATGAGGAGTGTAGCAGAGCTGTAAAAGAACGAAACAAAGCTTAAAGAAGAATTTGTCACAAGAGAATGTTTTAGATTTTCAAAGGAAAAGGGCAGTGGCACGTAGGACAGTTAAGTTAACCAAAAAGAAAAATTGGATTGTTCCACCATAGGTAGAGGGGTAGAGTTAGGGGATATGTGGTCTATGTTTAAAAGAATGAGTGGGAAAAGGAAAGCGACTAAAATCCCAGATTTGGATTTTACAATATCAGAACTCAAAATAGCTCTGCTAGGCACGGGATATACAGCCACAGGACAAGATCAGTTATGTTATGCCATGTTCCAACAGTTGCCAATAGAGTCAATTAAGCTAGTGTTAAGACTGTTCAATAAAATATGGAAAGACGGAATAATAACGAGAAGTTGGAAAAGTGCAGTTATACTACCATTTAACAAACCTGGTAAAGACCGCACCAATCCTGGTAATTATAGACCCATAGCTCTGACATCTCACTTATGCAAATGGATGGAGAGGATAATAGTTCGTAGGTTATCACATGTAGTGGAACAGAGAGGACTACTGAGTAACATACATAATGGATTTTGGAAAGGGCGCTCCACCACAGATGCTCTCGTTAGAGTAAGTTAGGAGGTAGAAAAGGCCATGAAAATGAAAGAGCTGATGATAATAGTGTATTTTGACATTGAGAAGGCATACTATGTGGAGGGAAGGACTACTTATTAAACTAAGTAGAATGGGTTTTGAAGGAAGGATTTATAACTGGATATTAGCATTTTTAACAAATAGAAAAATTAGAGTAAAGGTTGGATCAGAAGTTTCTACAGAGTTTAAGGTAAATAATGGTATTCCCCAGGGGAGCACAATTAGCCCTATGTTATTCAACATTATGATTAATGACATATTTTCAGATTTAGATGGACACATCAAATGAGCGTTATATGCAGATGATGGGGCCATATGGATGAGAGGAAGAAATGAGACATATGTGTTAGAGAACATTAGGAAAGCAATAGGGCTAGTAGGGAAGTGGTCATTTGAGTGGGTATTTAAAATATCAACAAGCAAATCCTGTTATATGGTGTTCACAAACAAGCATAACTGTCATGTAGAAAAGCTTTTATTATATCAGCAGCCAATGGAAAAAGTAAATGAATTTAAGTATTTGGGATTGTGGTTTGATAATAAGTACACATGGAAAACACAAATAAAGCAATTGGAAACTAAATGCAAAAAAGTTATTAATTTACTGAGAGCAGTGGCGGGGTGTGAATGGCGTGCAGATAAACAGTCACTAATTGACATTCCTTTTTTTTATTGAGGATTAGGAATAGTGAAAATTGTGAAAACTGTGGGGTTAAATAAAATGTTGAACGTGTCATTTTGCACTGCATATTGTTTGAGTTGGAAAGACAGATATTTCAAGATAGGGTTCAGGAGGCAGGGCAGGAATGGAATCTGATGGGGGTATTGGGAACAGAAGGAGAGGAAAAGGGGATAAGAATCACCAGGAAGGCATTATTTAAATTTCTTAAAGTCACTGGGTTGGTGAACAGAACATGAGAGCACCTTATTAATGAGTTTTGTAGTTGAGTGATATGATGGGACACACTCCAGTACAGTAGGTGGCAGTATGCACCTAAACGTTGTTTGCAATCCGCCATTAACTAAGAGAAGAAGCAGTGTCGTTGTTGGACTGCATGTTGGCGTGACTACTCCGTGGCAGTAGGTGGCGGTAATGCACTGCATGTCAGTCATCATTTAAGCCTAACACCAGAAAAAGAGCTTGTTGCTAACTTTCAGACTGGAAGGTGAGATAATTAGTTGTTTTGTGGCTGTCACTGCGTTTTTCACCTAGAGGTTATGCGGCCTATTCGTCGCTATAGTTTAGTAGACGATTATAGTGAATGTCATTGAAATATCATCCATTATAAAGAGAGAAAAGCAAGCTTTTTTGAATATGGCTTGTAAGCTAAGAAATGATCCACTGTCGGCTAAAGCACGATTCACTTAACTTTATTTCTATCATCTGATCCATGTGTTACATCAGTATGTTCACATTTATTCCAGGATTTGTATTATATCAGCAGGTTTACTCTTTGGAAACAGTTTTTAGTTGAACTTGGTTATAATCACAGTAACTAGCAGACTGATCTGAACGTAGATGATGGCGTATGGCGATTGTTGTGTTTGGTGTCCTTGGTCGTTTTTATGCTGTCACTAACATTTACTTAAAGCATTAGTATGTAATAATAATGGCTCATGAAGATAGCTGTTACCTTTTTATAACAAGCAGTACACAAAACCTTAAGCGGCGACTTTTCATAACAATGTACTTATTTTCTTAAGCTGTTTTCAGAAACAATGGATCAGAAAATTCCTTATGATGACTACCAGCTCCCAGTGGTATTTCTGCCTTCGTATGAGAACCCACCAGCATGGATACCTCCACAGGAGGTATGCCACATATTAGTAGAATCAAACTTAAACCCATACGTTAACAAATAAAAAGGTTTACTAGTTTATTTTCTGAAGCTTCCACTGCACCTTCAATTCTTCATTGGTCTGTCTCCTATGTCTCCTTGTCCCTGGACAAGAGACTTTATTAACAACAAACACATTTGCTGTCAGAAAAAAGCTGGTCACTGGAAAGGTGCCGAAGTCATTGACCAGGAGTCAGTGGACGGCCAAAGAAAGATCAGGGTGTTTACATCTGTCACGAAACGTAAAGACTGTGATACAGTTGAAAGCTTTGCAAAAAGCAAGATGCTCCTTGAGTTACTGTTTCCAACATTCCAATATAAAGGACTTTCATGCTCAGTATACGTAACTTTTCTGCTGATTTGCCTAGTTGCAGAGATCTCTGAGAATTTCTGCATCTGAGTGTTGACTCTTATCTGATTGCTGTTACTAAGTTAAAGTGTCTAAGAAAGATCAAGCTCACACAGTCATAATGGATATCATGCCACTATTCTGCTAGTACTTAGTCAGCTTTTCTTTTTTGTTCATTTTTAGCGGGTTAATCAGCCTGACTACAACAACGAGCTCACCCAGTTCTTGCCCCGTACCATTGTGTTGAAGAAACCTCCAGGAGCACAGCTGGGCTTCAATATTCGTGGGGGAAAGGCGTCACAGCTGGGAATCTTTATATCCAAGGTATGTGTGTAAAACCCTGCTGTTTGGTATGGCTTTCACTAGCATCCACGTTTGTTGTGTTTAGGGTTGGTCGTTTCAATATTGTTGATTCTGATTCTACTCATCAAGTCTGGTTCTTATTGAATCGCAGTTCTGATTCCAACCCCTTCACCACAAATCTTGTCACACCTCAGTGACATTTATCGACTTTCTCTGATGATCTTCCCCTTCATAGCTAAGGTGAAATGAGTTTCTGTACTAGAGGGCTGTCTCTGGGGACTCATGTCTAAGAAAACTATATATTGGAATCATTAGTAGATATCAATCATTTACCTTCAAAATAAAATATTAAAATCTGCTCATTTGTGTTTTGTACCTGAGTGAAAGACGTTGCTACTGCTACTTGCGTTAGCAGTATCTGGGGCGTCATTGTAGCTGGGAGACAACAACTTATTGAAAACGATGATGAAGTAAATGCTTCGTCGTATTGGAGATGCTTCCTCCCTTGCGGTAAATATCCTTACTGCAGGTGTTGCATTTTGCTGTGTCATTATCTTTTTTAGTGAAGCTATGCCAAATATTTTGAGTGTTTGGTGCAGTCCGCCATGGTCCAAGAATGTAAACAGAAATACTCTCTCCTCCCATGATTTGTTGATGTACTGCGTAACAAATGACGTAGCAGGTCCTGACATATAAGTTAAACTTTTATGGACTGTAAAATGCTCACTGTCATTCAAATGGGAGTGCCACTGAAATAAGCAAAAAGTTAGAAACCAATAAGCAGAATCTAAATGCAAATGTCTTATCGAATCCATGGTTTTTGTTACCCAACCCTAGTTGTGTTGCTAAGTGATCATTTGCTTTACAATTTACATATTGTGATTTCTAATTTCTGTTTGTTTGTGTGTGTGATGTGTTGGCAGGTGGTCCCAGACTCAGATGCTCACAGAGCAGGGCTACAAGAAGGAGACCAGGTTCTTTCTGTCAATGAGGTTGATTTCCAAGACATAGAGCACTCAAGAGTAAGTCAGAGCAGTGCTTTTACGATAAGATCCATACAGATTTCTATCAACACATTATTATACAGTATCCATCTGTTTAGTACAATATTAGTGATATTCAGAAAGGAATATTAATCATGTTTCAATCAATATATTTTGATTGAAACCATGATTGATGATACATTATCACTGCATACCTACAACAATGGACCAGGAAGGTCCATTGTTGTAGGTAGTTCAGGAAGACTAGTGACCACTTTGTAGAAGCTAATCAGAATCCAAATAAAGAATATCAATGTGAAACAACTCCACATATGCAACACTGCTGCTCTGTCATCTTCAGTGTAGTTGGAACGTGTTGAAAATGCAACTTTAACAGATTTGTGTTATCATTATCACTCCAGAATATGGAGAAAATTTAATGGATAGTATTAACACAAGTTTTCAACATAGAGCTAGTGTATGTTTATAAAGGTTGAACACTCTTGTCAAATTATAAACTGGTCAGAGTAGGCTGATTAGTCAGCCTCGAATGTAAAACCCCACAAAATTCTAATCTTCATAAGAATTTAGTGTATATTTTGGCAATCTATTAAGACCAAAACCAAAAGCAACATTTTGACCAGGGAATATTTGGGAGCATGTTGTGGAAGAAAATTTTTACAACTTAAGGGGACAGTTAGGACCTCAATGGAAACAAATAGATGACCACACTATCAAAAATTAAATCAAAGAATAAGACTACATTTTTCATAATGTAAAGTGCTGTAAGATGATGTTTATCTCAATCACATTTGTGTAAAATGCACCTTTATTTTATAACATACCATTACTTATTTCAGTATTTTAATTCCCATTTAAATATCTAAATATCTCACATTTTCATGGTTAAAACTAGAGGTCGACCGATATGTTTTTTTTCACGCCGATGCCGATACCGATACCGATACCGATCTTTTGAAATCCGGGTCGGCCGATGGCCGATTAATGCTGCCGATTTATTTTGGCCGATATTTGCTTGGTTTTTAACCTCTATTTGCACCGAACTGAAGCTCAGAAATCCGCGTTGATATTCGGTGCGGTAGATAACGGTCGTTAAGGTTCCAGTGCCGTATTAGCACCGGGTCTGTCTGTAGCTACCCGTTAGCAAAGCAAAGCCAGTCTGTCACTAGCCTATAGTGCGTTGGTCTCTTTTTTTATTACTTATTTCTCTGCATTGAGTGACAACCCTCTAAAATATAAGACACACAAACAGAACAAATAAAAGTCTCAGATTCACTCTGTAATTGCAAAATTATTGCTTACTTATTGTGACATGATAGCAACTCTTCTGTGATAATGCAACTTCAACTACGATCCAAATTAGCCGAATGTCATGTGTTTTATTCAGGTTTTTTCTCGAAGTTGGCAGTAACATATCAAAAGTTTTTAATTAAATATAAAGGAGTAATAAGAATTGAATCCTTACCGTTAGCTCCTTAGGCACTGGATGAGGTCTGCTGCTCACTCGGCTGGAAAATGACTCTAGCGGCAGCACGCGTCAAACACGTGTTCCACGACAACACTAGGCTGCCCACAGATGCGCCTGCCTAATAATCGGCTTGATATACTTGGATATTGGCCGATGCCGATTATGTTAAAAAATGCCAAAAATCGTCCGATTAATCGGTCGACCTCTAGTTAAAACATTACTGTTTAGGCATTCTGATGTTAAACATATAATTTTCGTTTTTTCGCTGCTCCTGACGTTATCTTATATCCTTGTGAATGGGCAAATAGCACATACAAATAATGCCTAAATAAGAATACCCCAGAACTGCATTGTTGTCATTATTTTCCCAACTGTGTTTTATTGGTGAGAGCCGTTTTATTGTATTGCATTAAGTGAATTGCTTTTTCCTCTTTAGGCTGTAGAGATTCTGAAGACTGCGCGAGAAATACTGATGAGGGTTCGCTTCTTTCCTTACAGTAAGTATCTATCTTAAGAATGATCTGTACTTGTGGAGAATATATAAGGGTTTCTGGCTTTGAAACTTATAATTTAACTTTGGTTGGATGGTTTGGTATTGGAGAGAACTGAAACCATGGAACATGTTGCAACTACATGGAGAGGAATTAAGATGTCAGAAATCACTAATTATGGTAAAACAAATGCATAATTTGGTTTAAAATACAGGAAGTGTAATTATTTATTAGTAATTGTGCTAATGTGGTCATAATTTTAAATAAAATTTAATACAATAGTATTTCAGTATTTTGACTGAATATATAATTTGTCTTTAAAGGCCCAATCAGTATTTATGTGACCATAAATAACAGCTAAATTCATGTACAGTAAATGAGGTTCTTGACTTATATATGTAAAATTAGCCCTTTGTGTTATTCGTCACAGGTCATAATTAATAATTTAAAATATAGGCCTGCTTGCAAACATTATTGATGCAAACAAAGCATCTGTTAAAGGTTTGTTGTATACCTTATCAAAATGATGTTAAATGATGTCAAATGATGTTAATGTGTGAGCAAAGCCACCGCAAAGAACACATCTCTTTTTCTGATAAACCACACTTCAGGAATTTGAAACTTGTACTTAGATGCAAGTATGTTACAGTATACACATACTGTAGCTAAGATAACGATCTCACAGATTGTCTTAAAAAAGAACATACACGCAAAATAACATATGGCTTTGGAGTCAGTGAATTCAATAATGCTGGTAGGAGATTATGAAATACACCCTTTTCAGTATTGTAATGTTGTCCTCTATATGTTCTTTCATCAGACTACCAAAGGCAGAAGGAGAGGACTGTACATTAGGTGGCAGCAAAGAATGCTAGAGGAAGAAAGGTGGACACGCTTCACTGCACGTCTTTACCCCCCTCCCACAAACTCTGGCCTCCATTCTTTCTCAGCTTCAAGATGACTGATGTATGACTAACAGACTCATTCAGAGTCCTCCATGTAAGGACATCATATACTCGGATTCCTCTCTCACCCAGTTATCTGAGCAGTCCCTAATCTACTGTGACGCATGACGTTTACTCCATCAGGATGAACATATTCACTCGTCAAGCCTAACATTTATAAATTCTGCATTATTTAATTAAGCATCGCCTTTATTTACTTTTCCTCAAGTCCTAATCAGATGTTTCTACTGTAGTCTTGTAGAATATATTACTAGTACTAAAGTACACTTGTGGGTACTGTACACATTTGCCACATAGCTTTCTAGGCGACCACTCAAAGCGCTTTTACACTACATCTGCATTCACCATTCACTCACAGAGCATAAGTGCTCAAACAGAAACTATCATTCATACACTGGCAGAACACAAGGACACTTCGACATGCAGCCTGGGGGAGCCGGGGATTGAACCGCCGACCTTCTGATTAACGGGCAACCTGCTCTACCTCCTGAGCCACAGCCCTCTATCTATCTATTGATCTATCGATCGATAGATAGATAGATATACACATACACTTCGCTGCTAGTTTTAGGTACGCCTAGCTAAAACTGATGCAGTCCAAAAAAACAACAACCCTGCAATACAACTCAAAAGAATCACAAAATACAGCCTCCAAAATGACCATATGATTGAATCAACACCTCAGTTGCAACCAAACCTGAATATTAAAACCCTCTTAACAGTAGGATTTATTGCCAGGGTAGTGTATATTACTGCATTAGTTCATAAGTGAACCGAATAAATTGGCAACTGAGTGTAAATACATGTAAAGAATGACCATAATGACTTAGACTTCAGTACACATGGTACTAAACCAGCAGGGCCTTACTGTAAGCAAATTATAGTGCAACACTTCTAGTAGATTTTAAATATCACTGTGAATGTACCGAACATCCAGTTTTTAAATAATTAACAAGCATTTATAATTGTGTAGGAAATAGTAAGTTATGTAATTTCTATTGGGGACCCAGCATTATTTTACGTCACGTATTCATTTTGTTCAAATAAGTTTTACATACACTGCTCCTGGGCTGAATGATATCGTAGTTATTTAATGGATAAACTGTATATTTGAGATGCCAAACTGTGAACAAGTATAACTTCCAACATGCGCCAACTGTGCAGGCTGTTGCAGTTTCTCCTGCTTGTCATCTTACAACAATTTCCCCTCGGGGATCAAGAAAGTATTTCTGATTTTGATGCTATTAAAGTGCATCATAACAGCACATTGTGTCCTGTATCTTGAGATGTGTATCTTAGTATAGTGGTAAAGCCTGTAATGGGATGTTCTCTATGATCTGGGTGTAACGGCTCTGATGTTAGCAGGATTGGATTTCATTCCAACTGAAGACTCTTATCAGGTATTTTCATCATTTTGTCGCTGTAGTTCAAGATGTGCTGATCAGTACAATCAGTGGAGACATACTTTGGCTGTAAAGCAAATCTGCATCCATTCCAGAATTTATAGTTAACAGTTGAATACCTCTGGATGTCATTGCAGTATGCTAGTATACAGAACGTTCATTTAAACATTTGTAAATACCTGCACAGCAACACTGTCTTATCCTTTTGTACATTAATTTTTCCATAAAAGGGAATAACTTTGTTTTCCATATGATTATTTTCATCAGAATTTTCCATAAAGGATCATGGCAGTGACGAGGCAAAAATAAATATAAGGGTTTGAACCATAGTAACCTTTTGTCTTTGTGTACTTGAGCCAGAGCTCGGAATGGACCGGTTTGCTTTGGTGCAAGTAGCCAAACTTGTTCCACTTTGTAGGTTGGTTTGTCTCGAGACTGATTGTCATCTTAAGAGGAATGCCGTCAATGACAGTGATTACCAAAGATGGTTAACCTTGAGAAGTTTATTAAAAAGTCAAGACCACGTAATGTCCTTAACATCAAATATCTTAAGAACAAACTAACAAAAGCCTGCAGGACTTTATTCCTGGGTCCTTCGTTCATTGTGACTTCATCTTAGCGTACGGTAACTTCAAATAAATAAGATATGCTTTATGGTCATTCCAATCCTTCAGGTAAAATAATATTCAACTTACAAAATACAGACTTCATATGTACATTTTACATGTTAACACAACCTAACTTGGTTTTGATTCTCAGATCAACAACTGAGTGCCAATGCAAGTCTAGGGTCTGTATAACTTATTAGATCGTATAAACTTTGATTGCATCTGAATAAATACAATGAACCTTTCTATGTTACACATTAAAGATGGAAATAAAGCACAGTTACACAGTGATCATGACTAAATAAAATTAAACAGTAATAAAATGTTCACATTAGGTTTAAGTTTTTTTTTTGTTTTACATTCAATTAATCTTTGCATTTTAACAGATTCAAGGTCGACACCCAGAGCTGCTGCACAAACCCAGAACCTTACAGCATAATAGATTTCATGTTACCCTATTAACATGTTTTAAATATAATGGTGTAACTAGCCAAATTAATGTGATTTAACAAAATAAAAACCTCACTATTAAGTGTTTCCTTACATTCAACAAAAAAAATAAAAAGCTACGCTAAAACAAGCAATTCATTTATTTAAAAAAAAAAAGAAAAATCAGGAATGTGGGGTTTATGAATGTGGTCATTTCACTTCACTACTTTCACCGCTGACAAATTTTCTTTCACGGTCACTTGCAAAGAGCCATAGCAGACAACTACACTTCATTTCCTCTTCAAATTTGTTCATGTGCATTGTAAATTTAGTGCTGTAACCAAGACATAAAAGTAAAAAAACAGCGCGGTGGCTAACACTGGAAACATGTTTAGCTTAGTTCAGCCTGGAGTCAGGTGAATGGCAACTTGATCTGTGCTGTAAACACTTCATGCTCTTGCTCATCCCAAAAAGGCACAGTGATTTCTGAAACTGGATAAATCACACAGTGCTGAAGGTCTCAAATATGAATTTTTGAGTATATACAATCCATGCCTCAACCTTCCTCACGTCATTTTGATGTGATTTAACTGCTGTCCTCACTGTTCTGAGCATCCACGTTTTCTAGCGAGTCTGCTCTCTGTATCGACAGCTCGGCAGGGTCCATTATGGGCAGGGTGCTCTGCTCTGGGTACAACCAGGGCTTCAGGTCGGGAGAGTGCTTCTGTTTCCACTCTGGGTAGTTCTGTCCCGCCTTGTGTACACTCTGCATGACCTGAAAGGAGTAGGCCAAAGAGAGGATACCATTATCAGAGGGCTGCAGTCTTGACAATGTGGATCATACCACACCTTCAGTCTCAGGCAACAAAGCTGAAGATAAAGCTGATCACAAAATACTGTGCAATAGATTATGTGGCAAGCAGTTACACAAGTCTAACTATTTACAGCTCTGCCGCAGTCTACATGAAAGTTAAGTGTAACAAATTTTAAAGCATTAACATTTGAACAAAGGCCTTTACATTAGAGTATAAAATGGTGATCTTGCCTTTGCAACCTTCAGTTTTCAAATCTGGTTATTCAAACAAAACTATCAGCTTTGACTATGAATTAGGGAACAACCCCCCCCCCCCTAATCATCAGCCTGATGTTAAAAAAAAAATTAAATCTAATAAATCATATAAAAAAGCAAGAAGTCACTGATTTTAGTCTCTCAAATGTAAATATTTGCTGTGTTTATTTAGCCTTCTGTGATAGTAAATGGAATGGCTTGAGGTTTTTTGGACAAAACAATTTGAAGCGACACCCTGGACATTTTTCACTATTTTCGGACACTTCATAGACTTATCATTTATTCGATTAATCAAGAAAATACTTAAGTTGCAACCTTACTCCAGTCACTCAGATTTAGGTATGCAAGAAAACTAGCAAGACCCCACAAGTCTTAACTTCTTTACCAAAACCTGCTTTGTTAGATGGGTTTTGTTCATTGCAATTCCATATTAAGAGAACCACAGCCTGGCTGAAATGGTTCTTACAGGCATGTATTTTGTATTATTAGTCCTCTAGTATCATTCTCAGTTTGACTTAGCTACTAACTTAGCCAGTTATATTTTATTGCCTTATAAATTATAATCGTTTAGTTTATAGAAATCATTGTAACGAGATAAATAAGGTCAATGTTTCTGTTAATAAAAAGGCACAAGTCTCCCAATTACAGTTTCTTAGTCGCACATAAATCTGCAGAAGGAAAGAAACCTGGGGAACGAGTTCTGCAACAGCTCGAGCTGAGAATCTCATTTGTCAGCAGCCTTCCTAGGACAGGCCCTTAAAGTGGGTTTCTATGGTTACCATTGTCCTGTGAGACACATGAAACCCTCACTCCCTTCTGCATGCGACACACGCACACCTATTACACACCTTTTAATCATCATGGACACACACGCCCCCACACTGTCGGGCACACTGGGACACAGTTCATGTATTTTTAACTTCATTTTCAGTGCTGCCGTTAAGTATACAAAACTTCTAACCAAAATAGTTTGTGACAATACGTGTTTCATTACATACCCGTGGAGCGAGTACTTGGGAAGCTTTGTTAACCACAACCTTCGGAAGAGAACCTGGAAGAAGAGATAAACTTTTAAAAGAGCTCTAAAAATGTTCAGCAACAATTCTCACTTTAAAAAAAAAAAAAAAAGAAAGAACCATTTTAGTGTTGATTTATGGTCTTACCTTTGGGGTCAGCTTGTGAAAGGTATGTGAAAGAACAGCTATTTGGTCCTAGGGGCTTGATCAGATAGCCAGTGAGGATGGAAACAGCCCTCACAAGGTTGCTGCGAGGAGGGTATTTCTGTGATTGAATCAAAAGAGTTTGCAGAATAGTGAGAAAAACTACATTTTGAACTAAAAACACCTCTTACAGACAAGTTACAGGTTATGTGAATTGGACCCTATCACAGTTGTTAAGACAAATGTAAAGATGTAAAATAGCTGTTAAACAAAAACATATAATAAATGCTCACAAAATATTAAGACAATAAGTGGCAGAGATCTGTAATGGCACTTATAAAGACAGTGCCTATTATGTGCCTGGGAGGGTGTGTAGGAAGTGGCGTACCGGGTGTTTGACTGAGAAGTTAATGATAATGTACTCATCATCCATCACCTGCCACGAACGCAGGCTCACCACATCTCTGTTCTTGATTGGCTTTGGGCAAAGCCCTGCAGAGAAAGAAGGGAAAAATTACATACAAATCTGGTTATATTGTGTTTAGACTTGCTTCATTTCTTCAGGTTTTCACTCTCAAACGTAGACCTGCACCATTGTTACAACAATGAATACACTGTTTGAGCGAGAGACTGCTCATTCTTCATCCCTGATGGGTTCAGCAGTTTACAAAAAAGGTGTCGAACAGATTGTAATAAATTAGAAATGGAAGTAAAAGAGACACAACAATTCATTATGGATGGATTAAAACAAACAAACAATCTGGTTTGTGTGTGTAAATATTGACAAAAATATAGTGACACAGCATTGTTTCACTGTAGACTAACAGGTGTCTGGTGGGTGACTTTTAGAGAGAGGGAGAAACACACACAAAGAGGAATGTGATAAGATGCAATAAGAGTCCTCACATGAATAGTAGCCCACATCAGCGTTCGCAGAGAGCCGGGCGATGTCAAAACTCTCCAACATGGCTGGGTCCCATTCCTTGCGGTACTGGCCGTCATGAAGGACGTCGTACATGGTGGCTGCTGATACGTCTTTGATTATCATTTTACACTGAAACACATACACAATGTCCTTTAAAAATACAGCAAAGTGAAGTTAACAGCAGACTACCCACAGTCTAGTATGACACCCTAGAGTTGATTATTTTCTAAACAGTGTGAAGTTGGTGTTGAATGAACTTACCTTGATGTTGTGGACTTTAGACCCTTGATTTCCTTTATTTGGAGGAATTTCGACCCACACTTGCATCCCATTGCTGTCATACTTGTTCACCCAATTGTCCGTGGATAAACACTGCTTTCTGAAGTCAGCAAAGACCGCCTCGTCGGGTATAATACTCGAATGAAGAGGCATCTTATCTTTAAAAAAAGAGAAAAAAAAGAAGTTTCTTCTTGGAAAAAAATTATTCCTTCCTTCTGACAGTCCAGTGTGTGCGCTTGACCCGTGTCGACTGAAGAGATTTTAGACGCAGTTGTGTGCCACGGGCGAATAAATATATGCGATCGCCAATCAAGTCGAGCGGGATTTTTGTGCTGGAATTCATGTGCCATTCCTTCAAACACCTCTCCCACCTACGTCACACTACTTAATGAATCTAGGTGTGCTACGCAGGTACTTGCAGAAAGAAACTTTTAGTCCCGCCCTCGCAGATAGGACCAGAAAGGCTAACCCCAGTTCATCAGCATTGATGTTTACCATGTGATACCGTTGCTATAGGTCAAAACTGATACCCAGAGGAGATGAGGAGAAAAACCCCCAAAAAGAGCACTGTTGGTGTCTGAGAGTGAAAGATAAAAAACAAGGGCACACATAGTGGGCCTGAACACTGTGGGCTGCGCTGGGGAGTAGGTGCGAATTGCTCAGTGTTGATGAATCCACCGTATCATCACGACTATAAATGTTAAACAATAAGAGTACACAAAAACAAGTCATGAGCGCAATATATTTATCATTTAAGCCAGAATTCATGCTCTTTAATGGGTCTTAAGGACTTTTAAACAACTTCCTAAAACATAGCTAGAATTGAGGTGGATCTTACTTATTTATAGATATATGGCTGTTTTATTTGAACAATTAATAGTAATACAATCTGACCTACATCATCGATAGAATTTAAAAAAAAGGAAAATAGGTCACTGTGTTGAAAATGTGGAATTTTTAAAACAAATATAGGCTTCATTTTACAATTGACCAAGTCAACACTTTTTCTTTTACTGCCATATGTACAGCAAATACACTCATTTATAATCAAGTAGGTGATCCACAATATAATCACAGTGGAATATAGACCTACTCGTATAAATAGGCCGATATGTTGAAAGTTGGCAATACTTTTTTTTTTTTTTTTTTAAACATTCACATTTCATTCACACGCCCTCAGTAGATATTTCCCAAACATGTACATGAACAGTGTCAAGTTGTAAATATGTTCTACTGCAATCTCAAGTTTATACTTAGCCACACCTTTCTGTTGAAACAATTCACTGACAAATGAGTTGTTTCGGTATACCTTGCCGACATGTCACATGTTCATCACATTCAACTCAGGTGCAGTATATTCTTGATTATATAGGCTCTTCTGATGAAGAGAGCATTTGAAATTGAGCGAATTATGAATATGCCTTAAGGCTGGTCCCTTTTTCCAACAGCAGTGCTTTATATAAAACAGATCACAGATGTTAAATGTTTGGTGAAATATCTTTATTTTATTCCATGTGATAGGCCTACACTTGTGTTTCATTAACTCTCATTTTTATACATCAGAATGTAATAGTACATTATTCACACAAACGTTGCTAAACACGAGTAGACAGCATATTTCAAATGGACAGACACAATTCAGAATAGCACAAAGCTGAGTATTTAATCAGTGACAAGTAATAGAAGAGCTGCTCATGTTAAAATGGTTGTTCGATGTAATTAAACACTTAAAATCCATTAAATGTTTTAAGACATTTTAAAAACAAGCTACAGCAAATGACCAATGTCTTTTGTTGTGCTATGGCAAGTTAGTTCGTTTGTGTTACACTGTGTTTGTGTGTGATTGCGCATCTGGAAAAGCTGCAGCCTTTACCTGTAAATCAAGCTACCGACTACACACACACACTGCAAAAATGTAATTCCTACCAGTGTGACAAAGAAAAAAGTCGCCTTTAGGTGGAGTCCCAGCAGACACGCAAATAAATAAAATAAACTTTCAACATGCGTGTCAGCATCTGCACTTTTGGTCAAGCAAACAATGTTATCTGTATGTCCATGTTACAAAATAAATAAAACACATAAAACCAACAGTCTTACACAGGCAATAGCAATACAGCAAAGGATACTGCAACTAACTTCTCTGCACTTTTTACAGCAAGGGTGTTAGTAAGCATTAGCTGTATCCGAGGACAAAGTCTTACCTACCAGCTCTACGAAACAAGGAATGAAGCCATGAACCAGTCAGCAGGCTTCTGTTATATTTTACAATATTGTGGCTTGATTCAGTGCACAACGTTGGTGAACAAACAAGCAAGGCATCTGTGTTCTTATCCATATAAATCCTGCATGGTGAGCATGCTGCATGTTCTTGCAAATAGTGTAATCAACACAACACAAATGATCAATGGGTTCGTGGGTACATCATAGCGACCAAAGTGACAACTTTCCATCAGCGTGGAAAAAGTAAACACTGGCTTTTTAAAAAATATTTCCTTGTTCCTTCTAATAACAGAAACTCCTACTCAGACATCTTAGTATGCGTGCAGCTAATTTAACAACATTGGAAAGACAGTTGCTATCATTTTAATGCAGACATAGCTTCAGGTTAGTAGCTATTCTAATGAACTTGGGATGGCTTCCCTTTGATGGAAATTGATATCGATTTCCTCATTAGTTGGTTAGTTGCATATCTTTTGCATTACTGTTTTAATTAAGGTCTCAAATTACATACATTTGGCCCACTAACACACTGTTTTACTGGCAGTAGAACCCTACCGATGTGTTAGGTATAAATAATACCTAATCAATGGACCACTGACTCTCTTCCGTGAAAAGGATCCTTTTAAGCCTAATATGGTAATATGATGGTTAGCAATAATGTAAATTCACTGGTAAGATCCTGGCCCTACCTCCTCAAAATAAGACAAAGACACACTCAGTTATCTGAGAGATAATAGTTTTAGGCAAACTCTCCATTTAAAATAAAAAAGTAGAATACAATGGGCTGAGAACTCAACCTTGCAGAGTCATTTAAATAATCCCAAGCAGTTTTACCTTACAACAATGACAAGAGTAACAGCACTAAAATTCCGAACTGTGCAATAACTCATGAGCGGTTAGCTATGTCAGTCTGCAATTCCATATAATGCCATGCAACTGGATGAAAATCTGAACATATCATTGAACTTATTCCTTGTTTTAAACGTTTACTTCTGAACCATTTTTTCCCAGATAATCTGTTTCAATACGGTAATGCACATCCACACGGTTACTCTGAAAAGTCACTGAGTTGAAAAGGGGGAAAAAAAGACAGGTCCTCCATCCCTATGGCAGTGTGCCAAGGGTGGAGAGAGTGGCCACTGAGAGACAAGCTGTTGGTGGGGAGGAGACAGGCTAGGTGAGGGTGAGGTGTACTAGCATGAGCAGCTGCTCTCGGTGACAGTCATCTCTGGCTGTTTCTCCAGTTTAATGTCGATCACTGAAGGGACTTGGTTAAGTTGCATCATTGATGAATTTGCACATTTCACTTCACTATTTTCTGCACTGCTATCTCCTTAGTGCACACTCTTTCTTTTTGGTAGAGTAAAGAGGCACTTGTTACCAGCTGGACAGATTTTCTACTTTTATAACATCAAAGCCATGGCGGCAATAGATGACAATCGTTATGACAACGATTTCTGTTCAAGGCATCATTAAAAAGGATACTGTCCTCTTTGCTTTTCTCTGGTGTGCTATCCATCCCAGGCAACGCAGCAGCAACACGACGGAACAGCTATAAAACAAAGTCAGAAGAATTTTAGATTTGAACACATTTGGAAATGGGGTATAATGCGAAATGCTGTCAAATAGGGGTGGGTGATTTAGATCAAATCCATCTATAACGGTGTATGCAGTTTTAGAGCCATATTGATATAGTACTATGTCTTGAAATTCAGCCAGGAATGTCTACTTTTCTGATAAAAATGTAAGGGTATTTGACCACACTGATACAAAAATCCTCTAACTCAATTATTGCCGTAATGCAATCTGGCTCATTATTTTTCTCCATTGCCTACAATGTGCAAATACAACCACAGATGCTGAAGGGATAGTTATAACAGTATAAACCGTATCGATTGATCTCTGATGATAGATACATTTTTATTGCCTCATTGTCAGTCATATCACCCACCTCTACTGTAAAATGGGCTGTATACAGTGTAGACAGAAAGTGATCCACCTTATTGTAACTAGTCGCTCCTAATATATTTTTTTGAACAACAAGCAAACACAAGAAGCATTTAAAGCAGTGACACAAAATGTGATTGTAATTGCTTCAAAAGAGAAGGTCGCCGTGCTAACCTTGTCCACCCAGCAAATCCATTTTATTCACAGAAACATTTTGAAAGCTGCAGAAGTTTTAGTGAATCAGAAAAAAAGTACTTGAAAAAACAAACAGTAGCAGTAACCCTGTTCAAGTTCAACATCTAAAAGCAAAGCCTGTGGGGGGAAAACACACAACTCATACAGTATACTAAAACATATCATGATGCCACAAGAGGGGAAAAAGAGGCAGAAGGAGTTAAGTGTGGACTTTGGTGGCAGAATTAGCTCAACTACCCTGAGAGCGCAGAATCTCTACCTGTTTGACATTGTAGCCAGTCTTTGCGCTGGTTTCAATGAACATGACATTCAGTTCCTTAGCTCTCTGCTCGCCCTCCTCCGTGGTGATCTGTCTGCTCAGATAAAGGCAGAGGGGGGAGATGGACGAACAGACAGATATGGAAAGAAACGCAAAGAGGACAGGCCAGAGGGAGGGAGGGAGAGAGAGAAAAGAGACATAGAACACAGAATCTTGTTTTGAGTGGAAAAAGAGAGAGGTTAGTTTAGTTATAACACAGACAAAAACGGAGAGGAAGACAAAGGGAGAGGTGCTGCTGTGCCCAGTAGAGATGAAGCAGCAGGGAAACGGCTCCAGAGACCACTCATTCATTCAACAGCCACACTCTGATCCATATAATGAATACATGGAGGAGTCGTACATCCCCGACGGCACCGGTTGGCCTCCCTGACCTAAAGGACGTCATGACGGTCAGGGCTATTTGTCAGTATTACAGCTGCTGTTGCTGGACACCAACCTGTTTGACGTTATAGCCAGCCTTGGCACTGGTCTCTATGTACATCACATTGAGTTCACGAGCTTTCCTCTCTGCGGCCTCAACAGAAACTTGCCTGCCGTGGTCCCGGGAAGGGAGGGGGGAAGGAGTGGTGTGAAGTGTGGTGTTGAGGGAAACAAAACAAAACAAAAAAAATCAGAATGACATGGAGAGAACAGAGCAGAAAAGGGAGCAGAAAAATAAAGCAAACAAAAAAAGGCAGAACAGAAATATGATCAAATGATAAGAAATAAAAAGTACTTAAATCACTAAATCAATAAAAAGGCTAGAGTATGCAAATTACCAAGGGATGATAAAAGTCAAAATTGGATGAGATGCACTGAAGGGAAGAAAAGTGGGATTCCAGGCTTTGGCAGAGTTTATCTACTATAATACTTAATGCTGTCCGTGTTCTAATTGTAGTAGAAATATAAAAGTATCTATCAATCATTGTAAACAGAATAAGAAAATCATAATAATCTTTCACACATCTCACACAACCATGTACCTTTTATCCGCTAAGTCTGTTTTGTTTCCAACGAGCATGATAATGACATCACTTCCTCTCTCTGTTCTAACATCATCAATCCACTTTGAGGTTTGCTGGAATGAATTAAGATCTGTGGAAGAAAAAACAAACAGAAGACTTACTGTACACATCAACTACAAGTAGCCCCAAAAGACATGCAACATTTGGTATTCTAGCTACAGTTAAAAGTATGCCCAAGCAGTTCTTACTCTTTATTAAAAAAAAAAGGTAGAGCATTTTATGTAAAGTAGTCATGTTAGAAAGCAGAAGTATTAAAAAGAGAAGCTTGAAGAAGGAAAATTTACTTAAAGAGATTCTGAAGGTTATTAGCAGAAATATATAAAAGTATGCCAAGTACTATGTCAATATAGTTTCCTTCCAATTCCTCTAGACCCCTACAGAAAGGTTAGAGTACAGCCCTGACTCACTGGTGATGTCATAAACAACCACGGCAATGGTAGAGTCACGGATGTAGCTGGGAATAAGGCTACGAAAACGCTCCTGTCCAGCAGTGTCCCAGAGCTGGAGCCGGACCTGAGGATTGGAGCGGAGGAGAAGAAAGGGGGAAGGAGGTGGAGATAAAGAGGGGAAAGGCAGGACAAGAAAATGGAGAATAGCACAGACATAAAGGAACTGCAAGCCAAGCAGCAGAGATGAAAATGGCCTTTTATGGAGGGACGGGGGGGAATCATTCAAATGCAGCGGGGTCAAAGATGACCAGCATGCAAATAAGACATATAAAAGAAGGCCCTGCTGAATCATTTTTTGGCTGTTTCAGAGGATCTCTGGCCATGAGGTGACATCTAAAAGGCATTTTCCATATATTCCAGGCTTCCATCAGCCTCATATATAACAGCATATGGAAGCACAGACCCCCCTGGACACTGCTGGAGAAATGCTTTTGCCAGGCTAGTAAATGTTTTTCCCTCCCATATACTAAGCGAAGGGACAAGGGGGTGAGGCAAGGCCATGATACCTACTGGCTATGTCATAAACCACCACAGCAGCGGCTGAGTCGCGGATGTAACTGGGGATGAGGCTGCGGAAACGCTCCTGTCCGGCTGTATCCCAGAGCTGCAGCCGAATCTGTGGCCAGCCACAAAATGAATGTGGAAAAGGAGGGGGCATTTCATGACCCAGCCAGGGGATGGAAGGAGAACAAAACTTGAAATAATGATGGGAACTAAAAACATGATCACATGTCTAACAAAATGAATGGTAAATTCTAGGATACTGTAAAAACAATGTGGAATGGTGAAAGGGAAATAAGTGGTGGCTACATTATAAGTAGGTGAATGCTTTAAATGACAATATTATTATAAGGGCTTACCGTGCGATCTTCTAGGTACATGGTTTTTGACAAAAAGTCGATGCCAATTGTTGCCTGTAAGACAATCATTGCATTAAAACATCGTTATAGGTACAATACTTGCATAGCATCTGTATCTAAGAAAAATATTACACAAAAAGGTGTTTGATCACATTGCACATTATCTATAGACCTTAACACATTTTAATTTGTCATAACAGAAACAGTAAAGGTGAATCTAAAAACATTAGCATTGGCTCTGTTCCATTACATCCTGCCAGTAAGTCTTTACACACATTAACAAAGGATCTGGAACTGAAAGATCATGGTACAGCCAACAAGTCAAAATATATGTTGTCAAAAATGTGTTTTGGAACACACATCACATATTGATTAAAATACAATCAGTCAGTGCCTTAGCACACTAATTCAGTGTCATATTATGATAGACATGTGTCATTACCTGGTAAGTGTTGTCGAAACTGTCATACATAAACCTGGTGATGAGCGATGTCTTCCCAACTGTACAAACACAGTAACAGACACTTGAAGACTTGATCCTGGTAATCAAAGACCATACTCTACAAGGCCAAAACTTCAATGTTAAGATAATATCAATACCCAATTACAGAAATTCTAATATAACATAAGGAATAAAAATCAATATGACTCCGTGACATCACATGATGAGTAAACTGCTGTAACGTTAGCTATTATCACTGATGCAATGTAGACTGCTGAACCCACACGCTGAGCTGGCAGTATGGGTGGAGCCACATTTGGGAAATTAAAATGGCTCAACTTTTCACATTTGTCTGTTTGTGATGAAAGACTGCCACTGACATATTACAGAATCACCCCCCAAAATACAATCACGTATAATAATGTCATGTGTCAGTCAGTCCCTGTAAGCTGACGTTAAATGGTCGGCGGAAAGGCCGACTGGTCTGGTCCCATTGGCCGACGTGGCTCTCCAAGGTAGGTAGCTAACAGCTAACGTTAGTGAGTTGAAAAGCGCTACACTGACAAACAAGGATACAAGTAATTGCCTTCACGTATGAGGAGTATTCTGTTTGGAATAAAATATGCGTAATTAACTCTTGACAGCCACATTAGGGTTTCAATCGGGTTCAATGAACATGGATATTAGCTAACGTTACTGCTAGTGTATGTCTGCCAAACACTGCTAGCTAAAAGTAGTTAGCCAGCTACTGCTAGCTACAGTTACGCTATAGTTAACTAACGTTAAACGATGTTGATGCATCACAGCTAACGGCCACAGTAACACCAAAGTCCATTGCTGCATTCTGGCAACAAACAAATCTGTAGATGAATCACAAACGTCAACGATATAAAACGGCAACTCTACGTGTGATGGGCAGTTAAGTTACCGTTAAGACGAAGAGCGAGATGTGTGGCTAACGTTAGCTTAGCGTCGACTGTTAGCTAGCTATGCAATGACATCATCGCGAAGAGAAAAACTGTTATGTCCATTGTCTTTTTGTCATCTTACTCTCTCTTAAACACCATGTTTGCATTGAACCATTAACATTTCGCTTTGTACCATCACTGACCGCTGAGGCACGGTGACCAACTTCATCCTGCTAGCTAGCAGCAAACTAGCTGGAGAAGATAGTTAGCTACGTTGAATCTGTGCCACTTCTTCTGACACTCGGTTCAAATATATCGTTCGCTGCTTACCACTCTGTTCACCCAGAAAGACGAGCTTGAACTTTCGTAGAGGGTTGCCAAACTCTCCGCCGCCGGTCGTAGTTGACATTTTGTCAAAAAATAAACAGCTAACTAGCTGAATTCGCTAATGATGCGGTGTCTAGAGCGGAGAGTCGCAAGTAGTGTATCTTTATCCTGCACTAGCCAGCGCTTTTGTTTTGTTAAACGTACAGAAGGGAAATAGCGCAACCAAGAGGCAAACGTTGAGAGACAACAGAAATTGCAGCGGTAAGTTAACTTAAAGCCTCATTATATGCCCATCTTTTCATTAGGATTTTCTGCTATTTCTTTTATGAACCGAATAAGTAATTTTAACATAAACATTTACTTAGTAGGCTAGGCCTGTCTGAACATTAGAGCACAATTATGTTACTCAGATTTAGCTGCTGATCTTTCACTAAAGCTAGATGGGGTGCTTATTTAGGAAAGAAGAAAGTAACGTTACAGGCTAAGAAAAAGAAGAAGCAGACAAAGAGACAGGTTCTCTGAACCAGCGGTTTTCTGTGTAAGTCACAGTTTTGGGACAAGTGGGCCATGTGAAAGCTGCATCAATGTGCATAAAAAATAATTACTCTGAGCTGCATTTCAGAGCAATGTCTGTATGACAGTGGGTGTTAAGTTTAGTCCCAAGTTAAATGCACACAGTTAACATTAAAGAACCAGATTCATCCTAAGAGCTTTCATAACAAAATTCACTTTTGTTAGTAAAATGATTAAACAATCAATAGTTTTCAATTTGTCTTTTTATGAATTAGTGATGCATAATTTAATGAAGCATTTTCTTAATATAACGAAGTTCTCAGTTTTAACCTTGACACAAACACAAACATACTGAGCAATATAAATAAGACAAGAATAAGGCAATAATTGAGGAGACAATCTTTTAATTTACTTCTCTTGTTGATGAGTGTCATGAACAAATAGCAGTATTTTGGGAGATACCCATCCCCCAGATATTCATTCAGTCATAATATTTAGATTAGGACAACTTTACTGATCCCAAGAAGGGCAATTTGTTTGCAGCTTACCCAGTCCATACACACAACAAACACAATCACAGGTAAGGTATTTATATTTCAGAGGTACAGATCAACATACATAGTGCAATACAAGGGACAATGATCAGCAATAAATAAATAAAAACATTTATGTAATATATAATATATCATGGCTCTAATAGCAGCAATAAATATAAAGGATGAATAAAGCTTAGTATTCTTAATTAATGGAAAGATAAATCTGCACTCATACATACTACAGGACAGAATGTAATGTACAATACATGTTTATTTCTGCAATGATGGAATTCAGAGAAATTTCTCAGTGAAATCCCATGGTAATGCCTAATAACATGTATATGTACAGGTGAAATAAGAACTTTGTAGTGATTTAGTGACACTTTGGGCTTTTCTTCATTCATGTTGAGTTCCTTTTTGTTCTGTATTCTTTGTCCAAGAGGTGATCTTCGTTGGTTGTCTCAACTTTCCATGGAATCAATTGAGATGTCTGTCCTGTAGGCATGCAATGGACAAACAACTGATAATGTGAGTCCAACATTACACCAAGGTAACTCATGGAATACATTTCATCTAATTTTAGATAGCCAAGGGTAAAAGGAACAAATTCCCAAATCAGCATTTGGGAGTTTGTTACTATAGGTACTACTGGAGCATTAAACAGAAACTCATCTTGGAGGGGGAGCAACACATGGTTCAATTTCAATATTTCACACAAGTGCAACAGGGTTATAGGGTGAAACAGTGCACTCATTCAAAGGCATAGAATCCATAGTTATTTCAGAAGGCCTCATAAACATTTTTTATGCAAATGCTTGTCTTACAAATTAAACTATCTTTTGATTTTATTGTTGATGTGTCATTTACATTTACTCATTTGGCAGACTTACATTTGAGAAACAACATACAGACATCAACAAAGCATCAAATACAGCATGAGAACTACAACTAATAATACATGCTAGTAAGATCATCAATAAATACCAGTAAGAGCTAATAGCACATATCACAACGATGGGGTAAATACCTAGGAAAAGAAGTAACATTTAACAAAAAAGTACAATCAATACAAGAGAATTGTAAGGGGATACAAGAAGAAGAGCACAGGAAGTGCATGTTAGAGATTAGGAACAGCCGGGACTGAGGTTGATTTGTGTGTGAAGGGATGGCAGAGTCAGGCGGTCTTCGTTAGAGGAGCGCAGTGGCCAAGAAGGAATGTAGGCTTGTATCACAGAGTTTAGGTAGATGGGGTGCAGACCCAGTAGTCACTCTGTATGCAAGCATTATTGACTTGAATTAGATTCGGGAGGACATGGGTAGCCAGCGGAGGTCTCTGAGTAATTTGTAGGGGTTTCACTGCACAAGCTGGAAGACCTACTTGGAGGGCATTGCAGTAGTTGAGCCGAGAGATAACCATGGCCTGTACCAGAAGCTGGGTGGCACACTGAGTAAAGTAGGGCCTGATTTTTCTTATGTCATGAACTAGATCCAACATTGTAGTGAGCAATTGGAGGAGTAAACACTGTAAAATTTACTGATAAAAGAGTACTCATAAAACACACAGACCCACAGGGGAAAAATATCAGCAGCATGTCACAAACACCACAGCGACACTCTAATATTTTGTCTTTATAATAATAATAATGTCTTTTCATGGAGGCTTTTTAATACTTACACTTCTGCTCAGGATGCAGCAATGGCATGCAATAAACAGATAAAAGGGGATGCCATGACATTAAACACATTAATCAGATCAGTTCCAGAATATTCATTACTATCTATCTGTTTTTGTTTGTGTGAAATGTCTGGCAATTACATGCAAAAACACAAACTCACCTGCAGGTTTTGGGGACATCAGAGTCAGAGGAAGCTCCACATTGACATCACTGAAAATAAAAAGTTTTATTATTAAAAATAAATAGATTAATTCTTTACATGTTGTTTGCACTAATAACATATGACCACAAACGAGGTACATCAATATTTACCTTCCCATTATGCCACCTAGCAGGCTTTTGGTGACAGAGGAAATAAAAGAAACCTTTAGTCTGCACAATTTGACACAAAATGTAAAAGTGTTATGTATGAATATTTTCTTTTCAGTTAAGCCTTACCCTCCACTGGAAATCATTAAATTAACCTTAACTTGATAGGAGACAAGTATTCCCTGCATCTCCTTTCCTCCTTTACTCCTGTGAGGAGAGAGAAGAACAGTTTTAACTTTCAGAGCTTGAGGATTTGCTCTAATACATATACCGATATACCACTCGGTAAGAGGATGAAGACCTGTCCTGGGCTCACTGTAAGTACTTTGATAAGAGGCATACTGAAGTGGCTTACAGGGTAGTGGATGCTAGGTGTGTGTCCTCATCTTTTAGCTGTCCGTCCAGTGAAAGACCCCGCTTTTCTTTGTTGTTGGACAGCAGGGGGGTTATTTCGAAGGACTTCTCAAATGTAGAGTTGGCGTTTACTGTCTCCCTGTATATAGCAGTGAATTACATACAGTGCATAAATAATTAATAAAACATATTTAACTTAACTTAGCCATTATTTGTGAGAATTTACTTTTCCTCAAGCATACTTTAAATTTAAAATGAAATGTAACAATGACAGCGCAGGTTTCACAGTAATAGCTATATAGATTGCATTTAGGTATATTGGGATGTGAGAATATTTAGAATTTCCAGGTTTTTAATTTACTTCCTAAATTAAATAAAAATTGAATCCGAAATGACTCAAATCCTGCTAATAAGCCTCATTTGATACAATGAAAGCCTTACCCAAACTCCTCAGAGCAGACTACCTTAACGTAACAGTCAGATGAGTAGAGCACCACATTTGTTCTCTGCTCAACTGAAAGGAAAAAAATAGCAGAATAATCAGTCAAAATGTATGACTCTTGAACATATACATACATACAGAGACACACTTTATTAACTTCAATCAAGCTTTAATCCTTTCTTCACTACTTACCTGAGACTTTGATTTTCTTAACAATCTTGGTGGTTTCGTTGTTGATTTTTACCATGACACTGATTGGATCTCCGTGGTAATAAATCTAAATATAAAGATAATTTATTTTTATTTTTAGCAATCTTTTATTAAAAAGTCTACATTGAAGTATGTAGACTTCAATGTACCTCTTTTTCAAGGGAGGCCTCCAAGTGAACAGGTTTGTCAGTCATCAAAAACTGCCTGGTTATATCTGCCTTGGGCCCAGCCTTGTTGTTAGCTGGTGCAAATTGTATTTTGCGAATCATCAGACGACATGTGTCCCTAAGAGAAGACAAGACAAGACAAGGTAAAAAAAAAAGACATGCAAAGAGAGTAAGGGTTTGCCCTCTATATGTCCTCATTGCTGCTACAGCTTAAAGGTGCAATACAAGGTTGACCTGAGAGTATGGTTTGGCTGCGGACATACTTCTTTTCAATGACTTCATCTGCACTGATGGGTGTGTTGGCAATGTATCCTTTAACCTCAAAGTCCACACCACAAGCCTACAACAGAACAAAACCCAGACAAATGATTTCTTCGTCAAATATTTGAAGTAGTGTATAAAAGTGAATGGAAAGGCAAAATGGAAATGGACAGTAGTTGTACCTTGCCAGAATCATTTGGCCCAGGCTGTAAGGAGACTGAGCATGGGAGATCTGTTGGCATCTGAAATGAGTAGAAACAAGGCACATTAATAAATACAATTTTAAAATGATGACTGGAAGGTAAGAGGGATGTAACAATCTGTGGTTGGTAAATATAACATTTGAATGATGGACAAGAGGGATTTGATAAATAAAGAGTGAGTTATGCTTCCTCACCTGGAAGGAAAAAGGATATCCTTGGTCACCAATTTTCTTCAGGAGGGATTCTTGCAGTGGTGATATGGTTGCATTTTCACCTGTTGGTGGATACACCTGGATGCGCTGGATCCATATGTCTCTCCTGAAGGACAGCCCAATAACGTCCAACTCATCGTTGCCATAGCGGAAGGCACAAGCAAGGTAGACAAATACTGCAATGGAAAAGGATATATTTAATGTAGTCTTTGTGTTGCATACATTGAGGTTTGATAACTTTCATCATTGACAGCGAATGAGATGGAAATACCTTTTCTGCCATTAAGACCAGAAGGGTCCACTTTAACAACACCATCTGCAAATGAGAGGAAAATCAATAGCATTAGATTTGAACAGAAACATGCACTGTATGTGTGCAGGTTTGAGGATGTATAAACAGACATTTGTCCACACACCAACTACTTCCACTGTATCCACATGGTCCACAAAATCTCTCTTCCCCAAGTACAGTGTAATCTGAGAACAGAAAACGGAGAAAAGCAAAGAGGGAAAGAGTTACTCCTCCGCCAAGGTTACAAGAGTTCGGAAGTTATTTCAGGGAGCTGGAAGAGCTACATACAATTTTCACTCCTCCCTATACCCAAGAGGTGCCCTTTAATGACTATATTATAGAGGCCACTTACATGTCCATTGCCGCTGGTCTTCTTAAATACCCTGAAAAAGAGAAAAAAGGAAAAGACAGTGAATCAGAATGGTATTTCACACGTTTGAACACTTTTAGGCTCACTGAATGTGTTTAAAAAAAAAAACACAAGATGTTTAGGACTGAGCACAAATGACCCTGGTGGAAATGTTCTTGTTTTTTGCTTTACAATAATTTATTTTTTCCACTTCTGAAGTGGTCTTAGTCAATAGTGTTGTGCACCTACCACCTCCCACAGTTGTCTTTTCCACTTACAGGATACCCCTCCCATCCCTATAAGCATAGATTAGTGTTTAGGATAGAAAAGCACCTGCTGGCAAGTGTCTAATCTGGACGTCAGACATCATTGTGATTTGTTCAATACAATATACAATAAGTCAATATATTATACTCAATAACGTATGTAAAATCAAGAATTTCCTGTTTGGCTTAGTGTTCAATCAGGTAAGTAGTTCTTTAGCTATTGTTTATTAATTCTATGCATGGTGCTAACATGACTGTTTGACTCTTGGTGACATATTCCTGAAAATCTCTCCAATTAATTCTATGTTGCTGCAGATGGTAGACATGTTATATTGTGTTTTGTTATTTCTTGGTAAACGTGGCAAATTCTGAATTGATTTCTCAAAATATTCAGTGTTTTTCTTAACATTCCTATTATTACATAATTGCATATAGCAATAAACACACAAGTAATCCTTAGTGGTGTTTGCTTCTTTCGTGTAAGTGTCAAGTAATCCTGTTAAAACTTTTCCTTTGTCTTGTAAACATCTTTTCTAAGATCAAATCCACAAAACCCTCTGTAATCAGGATTTATCCATATCCTGGATAACTGAAGCATTAGAGGAGTCCCAAAGTTTAAATTGTTACATTTAAGCCCCTGGGGTTCTTTCTTGTGAAGTTATTATGACTTAGCTCTCTGCAAAAGTGCTGACTCTTTTTTGTTTCTATCAAATGATTGTAGTTTCAAAAACAATTTTAATAAAACACAATACAAAGTAGTGTCTTGAATTGACAAAGTCGCAAGATAATTCAAGGATTGTTAACATTTGCTATTCCCACAGTTAGTGGATTTTAACCTCTAAACCATACTATACCAGAACAGCCGCTGAACTAATTAGTGAACAAGACAAAACTCTTTAGACTCACTTGGACATGTTGATGGCAAAGTTATAGAGCCAGTCTGCAAATAAAAAAGAGTTATTGAAACATGTGATACTGATTGATGATACTGAAGTATTACTATTATGTGCACTGGTTATTGAGGGATTCAACGGCATTTTTAATTTCTTGTTTGAGATTCTTTTTCAAAAAAAAGTTACAAATTAATGTATCATTACTGTTTTTAATGACTCGTTGCAGCATAGGACGATCCAAAGTTCTAGTACAAAGAGTATCTTTCTGATTTAAAAATTGATTATCTTCCTGTTAAGTAACAACAGTGACACATTTTCAGTAAATGCTGATGCTACTCTGTCATTATCTTGAGTTGTTATCATCTAATGTGTTTCTATGTGCTGCTGGTCAGCAAGAGAAACAGCTCACTTACCGCGCCCTCAGTTGTGTCAGTGAGTCTTCTCTGCTGTCTTCTTTAATCCGTCACTGTTGACAGCATGTAGTGCGTGTGGGTACCAATCACTGTTTCCTGTTTGCTTTTATACTACAGTATGACCTCTAAACCTTGAAACTCCCCTTCAGCTTATACAGCATCTCAAAGAAGACTGTTTAGAGAAAATGTAATTAAAACTGTGACTGTTTTGGTCCCCAGCATGTGTAAAAGTAATGTTGTGTATGTAACTTCAAAAGAATAAGCTCAGATAAGTAGGTAAATTTGGGAGTGGGACAGATATGGAATGCAACAGGCCATGTCCTGGAGTGTTGGTCACTTGGTCTTTGCCGGTTTTTGAATCAGTCTCATACTTCCTGAAGTACATGTGCTGCAGGACGTGAACAATATTGTGTACTCAAGTATGTAATCATGAATGAAATCAGCCTACTAATGCATTTCATGTGTAATTTGATCTGTATTTAAACTGAACATCTTGACTGAACAGCACACAGCTGTTTATAGTTTTCTTACTATAAGTAAATGTTTAAAAAACATTTACTTAAAAACACTCCAAATGTGAAAAAACTGATTTTTATTATGAAAGTCTAATCTATAAACTATGGTGGGTCATATGGCTTCCTCTAACATTAGAAGACCTGAAGTGGAAAGGTTTTACATCTGTGATTGTAAAAATTTTGTTTTTAGTGGCTCAATGATATAATACAATACTGAAGTAATCATTTAACTTATTTGCTCCACATTGTGAGAATGTGAATGCTATCAGATCAGCCCTCATTAAGGTTTAAAGATTGTCTTGTGAATGGACTATGCACGAATCTTCAAGGACTTCCTTTTTTATAGCTTAGACAGGAGTAGAGTGGTATTAGTTGGATTTTGGTTGTTATGGTAGCCTGGGCGACAGATGGCTCCTCTACCAAGCCTTGTGCAATCTGTGCTCATGGCAGGTTTACAGAAGTCAAAGTGACCTGCTGACTCACTGCAAACAACAAGGCTGTACAACTAGTACCACTCTGGATACAAAATCGCCATGCTGATCAATTCTACAGTAATGGTTGTGACTAAGTTCAGAAAGTTATTGGTATTATGTATATCACGTCTGTTGTGTAAGGTAACTTGTGGTACTGTACATTGACAGGCCTTTATTTACACTTGGCTTTCTTTTCTTCCTGGTCATAACCTTTTTAAATTTTACTTAGATCTACTTACATTAGTTGAGAAGGATTACCTGCATCTTTTAGTTTGGTCTCTGTGAAGCTAGACTGCCTCATTTGTAGAAAAGGCACAGGTTTAGTCTGGTGCTCAGGTCTTCAAAGGACCTACAATGATTAGCAGTGACCAGAGATCCAGTCTGTAAATTGGCACACAGCTTTAGAGGTAAATCCGTCTGGTGGATTGGTGGAGGATCTTCTTACTTCCTTAGCCAGGCGGAATTGATTGATCAATGAGGGATCTGGATGATGGGTTTTAGGGATGAATTGTTACAACTTGGCAGTCAAGGATAATTAATTAGATTGGTGGATGTTTGTTTTGACCTCCAAATGTCATACGGGGACATGGTTTGAGATCTCTTTAAAGCTACCCAGACAAGACAGCACTGGTACACATTACACTGCTAGATCATCAGTCAGGAGTTCACAGGCAAAACTGTTGATAATTAAAGCTACTATCCTAATCATTCTACATATATACCCCACACAATAAAATACAGAACAGCCAAGGAACGGTGGAAAGCATGCTTTAGACTGTTGTAGTATACCAGATGTCATTGTAACAAATTCAAGTAAACAATTACTTTTGGAAGGGTGGTGATATGTGGGAGCACTGACTCCTTTTAAGTGAAACATGAGGCTTTTATGTAACTCACTATCACAGCCACAGTTTGGCCAGAAAATGGTCACACAAACTCATAACTGACTCAGTCTACCTGTGAAAACCTACACTTCTGCCCCCCACTTTGGAAAAGAAAGTTTAAAAGTAACTGTAGCGAGCAACTGCTTGAGGATGCCCCAGCACCAATGCCGACACGGAGAAATTGTTACACACTTTATTTTTCCGTTGCCAGCACAAGCACACATTCATTTAGCACGATTCTTCGACGTTCTCCTGGGCCGACCCACTCCTGCTGGTTGTTCTGATCCAGCTGGCGAGGTTCAACTCAAACTAACAAAAGCTCCAAACACGGCCATCTCCACTGTGTCTCGCCGTGTGTGTTGTGTAGGTTGGCAGCAGACATCTGAGCCATGCAGGCTCTGTTCAAAATCAGTGACATTTCGGGCAGCTTTGTAACCAAGATAAAAAAAATTGGAACTTTGTTGTATTTTATTTAAAATAAATAACCTGAATGTTCTAGTATGTTATTTTCTGTGTATTCTATTATTGGCATTTACAGTCATTCTGATATAGCCTCTGTGCGCTTCACTGGGCAAACAAAACCACATCAGGGTGAAAATAGACAAAGGGAAACTGCACTGCCTGAAAGCATTAACTCATATAATGACAATTGGTTTGCCTTGTTGATGAGTCAAGTGACACACTTCATCAATGCTAAAAAAATATAGACTGAGTATTCATACATTTATAAACAGGTCTCTTGAGGTAAAGTGTAAAATGAGGGTAAAATGAGCTCACTAAGTCACAGTTCAGCTCTTGGACAATGAGTCATGAATCAGAGTGAGAAGTCTGTTTGGATATAAATGTTATGCTCTGTCCTTTATACACTGTATTTTTTATCATTTGAATTAAGTCAGATGTTTTATTCACTCTGATCACCAACATTTTAGATACATCATTGTGAACTGTTTGTTAAATGGCCTAGCTAATGTGTCTGTGTTTTTGCTAACACCGTTTGCATGGAGCCATATTTTTGCATACCACTTTACTCTCGGTGGGGTAAAGACACTGATAAAACCTAGGATCATCTTATTTTCTGATCTCCTCATACTAAACTGTCTCTCTCCAGTTTTGGCTGTGGGAGGTTACATACAGTCACATAAGCCCCTTACACTTAAGCTGGTACCATTTTTGGCAAGCACTTTATATAGACAGTCAACCTTCAACAATGATTTGTAGTTATATACTCAACATCACCAGGCAGGTAAAGGAGGTTCCCCGTTAGCTTATAATCAAATATGTTCTGCTCATTGTATCTACCTGTATTTTTGGCAGCTGCTACCCACTAACTCAACTCCACTGATGCTTTAACTTTAAAGGCTTGTTGTTGCCATCAGTCAGAAAGATATGTTACGAGAACATAGTCATCCACAAACAAATCACTTGTTCATTTATTTCTTATTCATGGCTTACTAACGCATTGTGTTGTCCCTTTTAAACACATAACTTAGGAAGTTATGTGTTTACTTTATATGTTTACTTTGTAATATTTCAGATATTTCAATTAAACTATACTTGCTATTTTAAAATGTCTTTAATTTTTGAATAGCCTTTTAATGACACTGAAAATGTTTAATAGAAAGCTCCTTACTTAATTTATTGTCCTATTACTCTTTAAGATAAACTGTTTTATTAGCTTGCATATTGTATAATCAAGGCCTGCCTTGCTGTCTGGCCTTAAAGTTAAATAAAACAATGCTAATCAAATTCAAAATCCAATCTGACAGCCGGTAGGGAAAATGAAAGAAAGCAAGTGGTACTAAATGGAGTATGTCTCCAATCCACTGCTTGCATAAGTCGAGCTTATCGTCAAAATGAGAAAGGGACCAGATCAGCGTTGGACAACAATTGCTGTTTCTGAGAATGGCAAATGTGATAAAAGAAAGACTATCTCTAAACAAGGTGATTTTATTCTAATAATGGTGAAGTTTTGTAGTTTTGTTATCTGCCTGTCTGAGATACACTATATCTTCACCAAAGCTTGTGTTCTGACAAAGAACTATGACAATATACAGCGCAGTAACTAAATTTCAGTGAAATATCTTAACAACAGTTGGGTGGATTGATGTGAAATTTTGTACAGGTGTTCATGGTCCCAAGACAAGAAATCCCACCAATGTGTGATCCCCTGACTTTTCCTCTAGCACAAATATGAGGTTGACATTTATGGTCTTTAGTGAAATGCCTAAACTATTGGATGGATTGCCAATAAATTTAGTATAGATATCCATTGTACCCAGAGGATGAACCCAAATGACCTTGGCGTTCCCTGACTTTCCCTTTAGTGCCACCAGCAGGTCAGTGTTTTTTACTTAACCAGGAAATATCTTAACATATGTTGGACGGATTGGTACACAATTCTGTACAGACATTCATGGTTCCCAGATGTTCCCTATGAACGTTGGTGATCTCCTGACAAAATGAGGTCGACATTTGCGGTTTTAAGTGAAATGTCTCAACAGCTATTGGATGTATTGCCATGACATTTGTTACTGTTTTACCATTCAGGAAGAATTGCAATTACTTAGGTTATTCTTTAAAGTTCCATTAGTGCCATCATCACGTCAAATTTTTTATTTGTCCAATATATTGGTTTATGACCAAATACCTGCAAAACTAATGGCATTTCCATCAGCCCTATGTTTACTTTGTGTTTAGTGCTAATCGGCAAATGTTAGCAAGATAACATACCAAACTAAGGAGGTCACTGTGGTAAACATAAATGCTAAACATTAACTGTTAAACAACATATTGATTGTGAGCATGTTAGCATGTCAGCGTTAGCATTAGCTTACAGCTGTATGGCCTAATGTATATATTTAAATTCTTTGCTGAAGAGAGCTCATAGCACTACTAAGAAGAACTGATTACAGATTGAGTTAAAGTATGTCATGAGAGTGGGATGGACTTTGGTGTGTATTTGTTTTATGGGGGGCTTCGGTTGGTGGTCGGCACATTTCTGCTGGGTAATGAGAGGCAGAACAGCAAATATGGGACCAAACAGCTTGCCACAGAGTTATATGCTCCAGCTAATGGAGAAGGAGGGAAGTGGGAGGGCTGAATAATGGGCGATGCTCTAGGAGGGCAAAAATAAGAAAGTGAAGGATGATCATAACCATATGGAGGCTGCTTTTTGCTGTAAGGGAAGGAATGAGCAAGAGAGGAAGGGAAGTTTACTGGGGGTTGACAAAAGGAAAAAGGTTGGGGCAGGAGAAAAAAAGGGTGAAAGAAAGTAAATATGCCTGTTAGAGAATGAAAAGTCTAAAGTTAAAGATGATAAAATACAAGGAAGGAACTGAGGATTTACCAGGGAGCTCATCTGTGTCTGGAAAGCTGTGTTTTCTGTTTGGAATTTGAAGAAATAGACAGGGCATGATCTGAGGGAGAAAGAACAAAAGAGACGCAAGGAGAGAGAGACAAAAAGGAAGCAGTTAGCTGTTTCACACACTGGTAGTGAAGTAGAGCCCCTCACAAGAATTCTCCTGGCTATGTCCGCCATCTGGAATGTCGAGTCACTTCCTCTGTCTGCCCTACGCTCTAACGGGGTTGTCCTCTGCGCCTCTGCTCCCTCCCTCTCCTCTGACAGCACTCTGAAGAACCGCTGGAGACCACGCCAGTGCAGACAAGACTCCACTGACAAGACACACATGCCAGCACGCAAACATCCAGAATGAAAGTGAGACCCACGGAGTAGCCCACATCCAACCAGACACTCTAAATGGAATCTGGGCCTGGAAGAAGCAAAGACAACTGCAGTCATCGGCTGAACTTTTTGGAGGGTGTTCCTATTCCCTTATATGGCAACAGAGCTGGGAAATCATTTGAATTAGTCTGGTTTCTGTTGCATGCCTGTCTGGTTTTAGTGCTGACTGAGTTCCATCTGGTATGTTTCTGTCTCTGCTGTGTGCGTATCTAAGTGTGTGGGTGCCGTGTGTGTGGCTTGATTTGTTTGTTTTGCCATTCTTGGTTCTTCTTTTCCTGTTGTTTGCATGTGGGGGTTTTGTTTTGAGACAGGAGGAGGATTGTGTTTTTGGTTCAGTTAGAGTCATTGCCTCAAGGGTGGCTGCCTCATTCAGACTGCAGCACCTCTCACTATCACTACCTCTACCTCCTTTCCTCTCTCTCCCTCGTACTGCTATGATGGTTTGTGCACGCCACCTGATTGCAGCAACTTGAAAAAAACTGAAACGGGAAAAAACTGAAACGGGATCTCTCTACTCAAGGATATTATCAGAAAGGTGGACTGGAGCCTCTGTTGATGAGCTGGCTGTTGTTAGAGAGGACCTCATAATCAGCTGGATGTTTCTTCTTTCTTCCTCTAATGCAACAGGATGTGTGACCCAGAAGTTACCAATGGGGACCCAGGAAGTGCTAGCTGATATACAAAAGGTGTGGGGTTGTCTGTTTGACACTTTGATCATGAATAATTGGATCATGGGAAAGTTCTAAACACTGAAGTAGAGCACTCAACACACTCTGGCTCTGACAACCTGTATGACAGACCGCCATCGTGATGCCATCTGAACAAGTCTGACTCAGTAAATTTGTGTTAAAAACTTGTGTTATGTCAAGTTCATCAACTCATGTGGATTATTTTTATAAACATATATCGCTACATTGATTGCCATGGCTACGGCAGCATGGTATCATCGCGACATCAGCCGTGTGCATGCAGAGGACTTGCTGGCACGGGCAGGGAGGGATGGCAGCTACCTAGTGAGAGACAGTGAGTCTGTGCCAGGAGCCTATGCATTGTGTCTGCTGTGAGTACACACACACACACACACACACACACACACACACACACACACATACTTACCCTATCACTGTCAAACATAATTAGCTATCCAAGCTACCTCAAGCTATTATATCTTAGACACTAAGTTCTGTATGAGCACCTGCAATGTATTACACAGTATTTCTAAGTGTATAGCTCTTGTCAGTAATGCTGTGTAGATCCCAACTCTGCACTTGCCATAAAGAACCTTAGTTATAGAAGCTATTCTATTCACTGTCACTTTGTGTGTTGCACCTCCTTGAAATATTTAATGAATGATTTACTGAGGATGTCTTGAAGTAGTAAATGCAAGCCGTTCTTCTTTAGGTAAAGCCACAATAATAATCCTTTTAAAAGATTTGATAATTTTAGATTTTGGAATATAGGATTGGAAACTATTCATAAACTCAACATTTTTGCAGAATTTCCCCATCTGTTAATTGATTCAGCAGCTTCACTCCTCCTGCCATAGCCATCACTTTCACCATCATCTGCCAGCAGGCAGCAAAGACTCAAAGTGCTACCTCACACATACACCCTCTCCAGACTAGTTAGACTGTCCTGTTCGAACATAGTGCATCTCAGCCAATCAAACCCTGGCTCAGGACTCCCTGGATCCCCTCTTACCCCTCTTTCTTCCCTGGGGCCCCTGAAAGAGGGCGGGACCGCCAGCGACCGCACTACACTGACTGCTCATCAGCGTGCGCCAGATACATTCCTGAAAGCTGAGCTCCGGCCGCTTGCAGTGCTCTCTTTCCCTTCGTTCTTTTCTCAATATGTCATTCCCTCTTTTAGTTTCTCAAATTTCTCCACACATTTGATCTGTATTTAGTCATTCTGCTATACAGTAGCTGACTGACAAACTGCCATTCATCTTTACTTTCTGCCTGAAACAAATTCCTATGAAGTGACTGATGAGACGATGATCCAAGCGTCTCTCACAAGTTTTTAACAAAAACAACCCACTTCATAAGTGATCTGTAAAACAACTGGCGCCTTGTTAACAGAGTTACTTTCTTTAACTACAGCTAGACATCTGTATTTTCCCTTTTAGTGTTTGCTTAGAATAACATTCATTGACAGAGATATTTTTGGTTTCCAAAGGTTCCAGCGTCATGTTCACACCTATCGTATTCTTCCTGATGCAGATGGCCTTCTAGCAGTTCAGGTGAGTGTTCATCGTCACGCGATACCGAATCCTCTGGCCGAAAAGGAAGAGCAGAGGAAAGAGAAACACAATTGATGTCTGAAACCTTGGCACAAACTGTACACACAGAGAAACGCAGCCGGTCAGATGGAGTTAGGGGGATCAAACAATGGTTTGTTATTGCCTGTTCTAAGGAGAACAGGAACATGTTTGTGTATCCTCTCTGTACAGGCTCTGTTATAATTGCAGTAGCCTTGTTGTTTGAATGGCATCTCTGCCATGTGGCCGCATGCTTGCAGCATAAGCTCAGCAGCACAGAGGAGAAATTGTTTTTATGTCTCAGAGATTCCTACTCAACCCACAAACTAGGTCACTGACCAATGGGTGTGCTTATTTGTAATGTGTACGTATGGGGGTGTTTGTATTAGACGTAATACGTCTGTTGGATGTGGCAGAGTTCAAGCCAGTAATGCCATGCATACAGGAGCATTTTGTCAGCTAATGACCTATTTATTAGGCGAAAAAAAAACACAAGCACAAAGTTTGCAACCACTGGAGCACATACGCACACAGTGGGTGAGTGAAAGCCAGAGTGAGAGAAATAAACATTTTCAGGGCCTAAACCGCAAATCAACTGTGGCTTTTTTAAAACTATGTCTGCATATTAAAGTCCAATAACCAATTTAATAATGATTGTCTGGCAGTGGTTTACAAGCCTTTGACTTGGAAACATTCTCTGCTTTCAAATGAAGACCTTAAACTCTGTTGCTATTTGAGTTGTTTTTCCACTGCCATCAGTATAAACCTCCAGTACGTATTTTCCCTCACTGGATTTGCTCCACTAACTCACAAGTTGCATGCTTGGCTTTTTGTCTTTCCAAGATGGCCAAGGAGATATTTTGGGGCCCATTTTGTCTCTCGGTGTCTCTTATTCCTTGTCATTTCTTTTTAATTGCTTTCCAAGAGATCGTTGTGGTTAAAAAAAAAAAAAAAAAAAAAAAAAAAAGAGAGTTCCTTGCTAAACAGATATGTGGCTTGGGACAAAAAAAGGTTTCTCTCACCGCAAAATGAAAATAAAAACTTCTAAAAGGTTGGTGCAGGAAAAAAGCTTGCTCTATATTGTGGTCTAATGTCTTGATTTTGTACACATCACCAGTAGCACTCTAAGTATGCAGGCAGAGCACCTGTGCACAGCATGTGTGTGTTTATTTAATCTTAATTTTTGCCTGTACTCCTTTGAGTGGCACTGAAGTGTAGCTTTGCAGGTTTTTGTGGAAAGTTTGAGAATAAGCTTTCTTGTGCTTGTGGCTTAAATATGTGAACGGAAGCGTGTAAAAGTGTCCTTGCCTTTTTTTTGCGGGGCTGTTTAGACTGATTGGGAATGTTGAACCACAGTAAAACGTGACGGCCAACTGCAGCTGGGGCCTTTTTGGTGTAGGGCAGAGCTTTCTAAATCCCCAAGGGATGCTTTTTATCACAGCAGATCATCTGTATCATCTTTTTCTGTCATGCAAATAAATGATTCAGATTTTCAGAAGGAGGATGTGGGGGTGGGTGCGTTTTGTGGAAACATCCACTGACAACCACATGAAGTTTACGAGTTAGAATTAGACAGTTATTTAACTTTATGTTCAATTTAATGCATGTAATACAAGATTTAGACATTCACATGTGTGTGTGCATGCCTGTATAATAGATGTCTCTTTCCATCTACTGTTTCCAGGTCATGTGCACAGCAATGGCAGACTCTCTCGCACTCATATGTGTTCATGCGATTTATATGTCTCTCACAGACAACACAGGGGGTGCAGGTAAACTGTTTCCGGACACTGGAGGACCTGGTGTTGGGGTACCAGCATCCCCACAAGGGCCTGGTCACTCCTCTACTCTACGCTGTTCCTCGTGATACAGACACTGGGGATGAAAGCTCAGGTGGGCCCTCTAGCTGTCATCAAAACAAATCACCCAACAGTTACACTTTACAATGCATTCTTGCATACATAATAAAAAATAATACCTGTCTACAAAAATAAGAAGGGCTCCAAGGTCCTCCTTTCTAGGCTGTGATATGCACTGGTAATTATGTTTGATTTAATGTTTCATGTATGCACAGATGATGAGAAGCCACCTCCAGTTTCAGCGTCGGTCTGCACAGTGCCTCTCACGGGGCCACCAGCAAAACCAGCCCCTAATACCATATTCCTGGATAAGTTGCAGGAGCTGAACATATCCAGGTATGATTATCTGGCTTAAATGCAAAACAGATACCAAAACTCCTTGCATCTGGCCTATCTCTGCTGCATGTATAGCTTTTCTTAACATACCTGTGTTCTATTTGAGCTCTGCTTATTCTGTGACAGTATCAGATTTGTGGTGTAACTACAATGTAAGCCATCTGTCATGTTCACTTACAATCAACATTTTCTTATTTAAATATGCACCTGTTGGCAATCAAGCATAGAGAAAGCAACATCTGAAACACTGTTCGCTCTTCTTTTTTTTGGACCTATAAATAGTATCGATTTAGCATTTACTATGTGCGGAATTATTACTATTCGTCTACTTTATATCTGTAATGTTTCAAGGAGTGTTTTTGCTAGCAGATAAATACAGAGATAACAGCTGAAATGGCTTGCACAGATAATAAAATACTACAATCTGAATTCTGTCTGTTTTGTTCTGTTTACAGTCCTGCAGGTGAGGTGATTGGTCTACTCAATGACTACCTCTTCAGTGAGCTGCCTCTTGATATTGAGAATATGCATAAAGGTGCAACAACTCTATGCCACCTCAAGCGTACTCTGGGTACTGCCTGCCAAGGCCTAAACAGGTTAGCATGTTTTTGATTTTATTGTTAATGATGAATTGAAAGTGAAAATTAGGAGCAATTTGCAATGTATGGACTGTTATGGTTCAGCATATTTTTATTCATTACGAAATATATGCATTAGATGTTCTGCACTAAAATGTATGTAAACAGATGTGTGGTCATTGCAAATTGATCTGATCTGCAGTGAGATTGACCTGACTCTCTCAAGTCTGGAAACCCTGGCCAAGGTCTTTGACCATCCTAGCTGCTCTTTAACACATAACAAGGCACAGGTACAATACAAACCCTGCAGTATACTTTCTGAAGAACAGTAACTAACTGTAATTTTTAAAATGGCAACCCAGTGATGCAGGAGATAAAGGTGCATTCTTTTGTCTTTTTGGATCAAGGACCCAGTGATGGAGATAGACAGCCTGTTGTTTAAAATTTCAGCTTTGGTCAGCCTCCTTTCTTCACTGGAGAAAAAGGTATGTTGAGTTAAAACGGCTGCTAAAGAGTTGAGAAACTGTGGAGAAACATTGGAAAAGAATTACACATTTGTAGCAATACTATTGCTTCTAGGTCATATGGTCAGTACATGGACAACAAATAAACTAAAATGAGGAGTGACAGTGGCTCAGGAGGTAGAACGGGTGGATCCCCTCCTCCTTCTGTCCACATGTTTAGGATCGTTGAGCAAGACACTGAACCCCAAATTGCTCCTGATGGCTGGGCCAGCACCCTGTGTGATTCATTCAGATTCTTGTAACTTGTATTGGCAATGGTCAGTCATTGAGTGATTATGAGGTTTTCTCATTGACAGATGAAAAACAAACCAAGCTTGTTTGTGAAGGACAACACTAGTTAAATTGTAACACTGCAAACTCTCTGCCTATAAAGGTATTAAAAGCATTACAAGATGCAGTGACCAATCACAATCTGGCAGTGCAGCCTAACCCACCTCCTCCTGAATCGACACCCACCAATGTAACACCTGTCAAGAACCATGCCAGACAGCTGCCAGTCCACTCCTTTCAGGTAAATCAGGCTGAAAAAGACGCTTCATCTTACAACCAGCAATATTCTGTAAATGGCCTGTTATTCAGTCACGTTTTATCATCTTTATTTTATCTTGAAATATGACATGAAATAAGACAAATCACACACCTGATCTGTGACTACATAAATGTATTTACAGTTGTGCTTTGTGTTGTTCAGGTGAAGATGGTGAAGTATGGCAGACAGACTGCTTCTGTGGATGTGGACACCGGAGTGCTGCTCTTTGACAGGAAGGCTGGTTCATTTGGTATAGAGAGGGTCTCACATGACAGAAGTAAGTACTATATTTGCTTTTCAGTGTCTGTAACATTTCTCTTGCTTGCAAATATGTTGTATAATTGTCTGCTTGCATGTTTGTTGCGCATCAGTTCTTCAGATTGTCAAGTTTCAGAGCAGTCCGGCCAAGGTCCGTATGGTGGTCGACAGCCACCACAACACACCCCGGGAGATGATGTTTGAGAGTGCACGGGTAAGGCAAGATCATAGCTTTATTTATTTACTGAAATCCAGTGTCCTTGCCTATAATTCACTGAGTGAATCTTGTCTCGTTCAGAAATGTGATGCCTTCTGCCAACTCCTCCAGCTGATGAAAACCAGGCACTCTCACCTGAGTGAACCTGACATGGTCTCTGTCTTTGTTGGCACCTGGAATATGGGTAAGCATAAATGTGATGTCTCTTTCACTGTCAGCAAACAAAGGACTCGTTAATGTGGTGAATTAGAGGGAGATGTTTTTTTATTTTATTATTAATTGTGTTTTGTGTGCACAGGTGGTTCCCCTCCTCCTCGCAGCCTGCAGTCGTGGGTGACCTGCTGCGGTTTGGGACACACCCCTGACGAGTCCACCGCCTTGCTCCCTCATGATATCTATGCCTTGGGGACTCAGGAAAACCCTCAGGGGGAGAGAGAATGGACTGAACATATCAAAGCAACCCTACGCACCTACACTCACATTGACTTCAAACAAGTAATTCTCCCCCTTTCCAACTTTTTTCAACTTCAGTAGTTGATTCTTATGTCTAAATAGGGTGCATTATCCATAAATTATCTATTTCACAGACGAAATACTCACAATTGTACATGCCCAGAATAGTGGGGTTCACTACTGATTTTACCACATCAAAGTCTGTTTGGGGAGTAACATAGCATATGTGAAAAGGTTGTGTATTTGATGTCACAATCTGGTTTTGATTCTCAAGTGACGTCTATTGTTTTTTCTATCATTAGTCCTACAGTGTTATAGGAGTGCAATGTTAAATCATTGGCGCTCTCTTTTAATTGAGCAAGTATGGCAAAGGTTTACTGATAGGATATGTTGTAAAGTTAAACCACTTATTCCCTAATACACCAAACAACTGGTTTTTACACAATGATGGCTAATTAACAATTTTGCTAGCATTTTTAAAAATTAATCTTTCTTATTTATTCTTTTTTCCCCAGTTTATGTTTAATGAATATATGAACTAAAAACTGCACAAAATGTTTACATAACATCTCAGGGTGAAGCTATACCCAGTATCTAATATCTAATCTAATATTACTATTCTTCATTTCTACACACACACACACACACACACACACACACACACACAAGAAACTACAGATACTATCATGCTTCTGACCTGACAGAAATAAAAAAGGTTGTTGAGTAGTAGAGTCACAGGTTACTTCTTTGTGGTTTCACTTAAAAAACAAACTGTAAACCTAAAGGCTTACATTTTAGAACAATGTACAAGATTATTTGTGTAATTTGTTGGACATATTATGTTAGTGATTTTGTTTTTACAAAGATGTAATCTAAAATCAAAGCCGTAGAACAAGAGCATCTGTTTCAGTATTCAAATGAATTGGAGACTGACTTTAAAGAAACAGATCAAATCATTCGAGAAATGTGTCTCTGACTTATGGGAAACTGTTCTTGTCATCTATTGTAATGTGACACAATCGTCCTGTAGGTGGCAGTACAGTCCCTCTGGAATATAAGACTGGCTGTGTTTGTGAAGCCGGAGCATGAGAGTCGCATCAGCCATGTGAACACAGCCAGTGTGAGGACTGGCCTGGGGAACACATTGGGTAAACTGCCCTGCATGATCTCACCATCACAAAATACATACAAAGCAAATATAGAAAATATACGGGCTAACAGACAGAAATATGTACTGTATATCTGTTGTTTCAGGAAACAAGGGGGCTGTTGGTGTCTCCCTCCTGTTCAACGGAACATCTTTTGGGTTTGTTAACTGCCACCTGACCTCTGGCAGTGAGAAAGTCCTGAGGTACATTGTGTGTATATGTGTATACATATGTGTAAGACCAAGTGAGTGTGTGTGCTCCTGTTTCTTTTCTCATAGTATTAAAGTATAGTAATCGTATTTATTGTCTCTTGTAATGTACATCACATTCAGGAGGAACCAGAACTTTGTAGACATCCTCAGACTGCTCTCTCTGGGTGAGAAACAGCTCGGTGCCTTTGACATCAGCCTGCGCTTCACCCATCTCTTCTGGTGTGGAGATCTCAACTACAGACTCGACTTGGATGTACAGGTCGGACTTACAGGCATAATTAATTTTTTTTGTTAACATTGTGTTCTGATTTAGCACCCCTGGAAGACTGGCTTGATAGTACATGTGGTATTATAGCCTACTGAGAATTCCCAGACATTGATGTTACGGCTTCTATGTGGTCCTCACTGACTCCAGGACATCCTGAAACATGTATCTAAGAGAGAGTTTGAGGAGCTCATGTGTGCAGACCAGCTGACCCGGGAGAGACACAAGAGAAAGGCCTTCCTCAATTTCAGTGAGTTTCAGTTTGCTATTGGCCTTTGTTCTATATTGGAAGCTGTGTATATCATTTGTAAAAGCACTTTACTCATATTATGCAATTACAAAATAAATTATAAATAAATAAATACAATTAATTATGATTTGGCTCTACCGTTTCTTACCTCACTCTGTACTCCCTCTCTGTTTATCACGGTTAAGAGGAAGAGAAGATTACATTTCCACCCACCTACCGGTATGAACGGGGCTCTCGAGACTGCTACCTTTGGCAAAAGTACAAGACTTCAGGAGTGAGTCATTTCTTGTGACACAAAAACACCTCAGAAAAACCAGGATGATTTGTACATAAAAAAAATCTTTCAGGCACAGGACAGAGGAAGCGTGCCCACAATTAAAGCAATATCTGCACCTCTGAGTAGCTGCCAAAAAATGTTTGGCCCTGTACAAGCAATACTTTGATAACTTACTAAATCAAGGCTTTTGGTCAAGCTAGCGGCATGGCTCTGGGGATGTCGGTCTGTTGGTCGGTCCACCACTTTGACCCAGACTGAAATTTTTAACAACTATAGTTTTGGATTGCTGTGAAATTTTGTACAGATCTTCATGGTTCCCAGACAATATATCCTGAAGAATCTGGAGATCAAAGTACAGCCTCACAGGGCTAATATGGCTATAGACTCTAATAGTGTCCTGTGATTAAATTTTCTGGCCTGCCGTTGTCATACTTTCAGCCTGTAGGTTTATTGTATTGTAGACTCTGATGCTAAATATATAATACATACTGCACAAGCAAAGAACAACAACAATGAAAAAATACTGTAGTAGCATTCTAAGTATACAGGCTCACTTCTTATGATATTTTTATGTGCAACTTAATCCTATTTAAGGTGTCTGTAGGGATAGTTGACAACAGCTGCCATAGCCACTAAAAATAGGAGGTTAAGAATTAACCCACAGTCTAAAAAAAGGAACATCTGAAATAACAGGAATGAAGGCACCCTTTACTACATACAGTACAGTCTGTGAATTCAATTTGTAGGCAGACAAATATACAAGACATTGCTGATTTATACCTAAATCTCTTTCTGTAGGTGCGAATCAATGTTCCATCGTGGTGTGATAGGATTCTGTGGAAGTCCTACCCAGAGACACACATCATCTGCACTGCATATGGTAAGATCTGGAGATTATAAACAAAAATAGCATAAAAAGCTTTAAGTAAATGGTGAAGTAAGGCATAAACAACACATATTTAGAGCAGCAAAGAAAGGGCAGGGCTTAAGGCTTGACACAGCAAAGTGTTTTGATGCAGAATTCTCAAATTAGATATCTGTGGTAATTCTTTTCTTTTGTACGATTGTAAAATGAGAACAACCCACAACACGATAACGGCCAACCCCTACATCCTGGTCTGTGGTCCACAAAGAAACTGAAAACTCATTTCCTCTCTTTCAGCCTGAGCTTCTGTTTCAGACTAACCTCAGCAAACTATCAACACAAAACAAACACTGGGTACAAGCAAAAGTACTCTTGGTCTCCCTAAATCACTCTTTAGTCATATCTTATGAAATATCGCTGACAGCTCATCTGCCTTACAGTTTAGTACAATGTTTTTAGCTACAGTACAAGATATTTAGTTTTGTACAAGTACAATTACAATCATAAAGTCATATGATGGATTTGTCTCTTACCAGGTTGCACAGATGACATCTTCACAAGTGATCACTCACCTGTTTTTGCCACGTTCCAAGTGGGAGTTACATCACAGTTCGGCTCCAAAACAGGTGCTGTCATTGTTGTGGCCCTTGGACACAAACAGGTGGAATGTGACTGAATCCATTCATTAGGTGAACAGTATTGTTATGCATTTGTCTTGCACAGATCTTCATTCAAGCATGGAGAGGGCCTGGATAGAGCTTGAAGGCATTGAGACCATTGTGAAGACAGCAAGCAAGGCAAAGTTCTTCATTGAATTTCATGCGTCTTGCCTTGAAGGTATGGTGTCACTTTAAAAGGGCATTTTATAAAAAGCATTATGCAGCACAGTTGCAAAAATTAAAAGTCTTTCTTTGCAGAGACAAGACGCTCAAGTGAGAATGACTCACAGAGCTGTGATGTTCCTGGGTTTCTCAAACTGGGCTGGTCCTTCAAACAACTGCCGAAGGTTAGAGGCTCAGTCCATTTGGAAATGGATGAAAATGTATTTTGCTTTTGAAGTGAAATTTTTAACTTGTGATTTGTTTGTTTCTGTCATAGCTTCTTCCCATAATGTCCGACATGGAGTATCTTCAGGATCAGCACCTGCTGTTGTCTATCAAGTCATGTGATGGGTTTGAGTCATATGGTTGGTGACAGGGCAGATTAAATTTTTCTAATTAATTTGTCTTATCACTATTCATAACCATCCTCTAGCTTGTTTCCATTTCTAATTGATAGTGTCTTTAGAGTGACAGTTTATCTACAAACATGAAATGATTTATTTTCCTTTTTTAAGTCTTACTACATGTTATCTACTAACCCAGATAGTTTCATTGTTTTTATACAGTTTGCAGTTTTGACCATGAGCTTAATATCCAAAAGTGTGTATTAAAAAGCCAAGCAACATATCTTTGAAAATAACACTATTTGTGAACAGTAATGGGAGTAACACATTACAAAAGTAATGCAACTACAGTAATGTATTGCTTTTTGCTGTAACACAGTAATATAACACATTACTAAAAAAAAAAATCGGTATTATTATACCCGTTACAATCTTGGTAATACACGTTACAACGCATTTTAACCCGAACTTAAGTGGTGTTTCACCAACGCCAAGAAATATTTCAGTACCAGAAAAACAAATCCATGAGTAAAATTTTATTTCCTGCAGGAATCCTATGGTCGATATTGTGGGCAGGATGTGAACTATGGGGGAGCTTGGCTCCTCTTAGGCGGTAGCCCCCCCCCCCCAGAAGGATAATTTTTATGACACAGATCCACGAGATCAGCGGATATAACTCTTCACATCACTAGAACCTATGCAGGCGCATTTTACTATCTGAATGATGCACCCATTAAATAGCTGTGAAAGTAACGCAAAAGTTGTGTAAAGCATTATAATTCAGAGACAGTAATATTGTAATATAACTAATTACTCTCAAATGACAGTAACTAGTAATCTATAATGTATTAGATTTTGGAAGTAACTTGCCCAACACTGTTTGTGAACCAGTTTATTGACAACTATTTTCTACTGAGATATGCTTGCAGTTTCTTCATCTCTATGCAATTGGGGGGGAAAATCACTGTAAAATGTCATGATTACTCTATTTTGAAGCACTGAATTGAGTGTTTTAAATATACATTTAATATACATTAATCATGCGTAAACTATATCTGGATGGACAGGTTGTTGCAGGACAAAATGTTTCATTGATCTAAGGAATAATCTTAATCTTTTCTATAGGTGAATGCTGTGTGGCTCTGCGCTCACTGACCGGTGCATCAGAGCAGTTTGAGACATTTTTGAGTCACAGAGGAGAAGAGATGGGTTCCATTAGAGGACGTGTCAGGATCCATGTGCCCAAGGACAGACGAGCAACAAGGGAGAAGATCTACGGTAGGTCAGCCAGAACTGGTCCTTTCCTTTCCTCTGCCTTGCATGCACTATCACTTCCTACTAAACTTTCATCTCCACTTTCACTACAGTTTTTTCACTCTCCTTTGAGTCTCATTGCTTCCTCTATTTGGTTCCTCAATGATCCCTGCCTTTGCTTTACACTTGCTGGTATCTATCGACTGCTTCCTCTTTCGGCTCCTGAATGAGTGGCCCTTACCAGATGCATCCTGAGACATGGAAAAAGGACAGATGAGTATTATGCCACCAGGTCAGGCACTACTACGACACACACCAATTCCCTGTGCGATTGCAAACTGACATAGCTTTTGGCCTGCACACAACACAAAGACAACATGTGGTGTTCATTTTCTGTGATTTGACTTTTTCAGAGTGGTTCTATTTTGAGAAAGATTATAAAGGTCCTGGAATGGGACTCATGTCTCCTGCATCTACACGGGTCCCAATAAACAGGTAAGGCCCTCTTCATGTTTCTGTGCATCAGTGTTATAAACCCTAACCCATGCCTTCAGCTCTCAAGGAATGGTTCTCTGAAGCTAAACGTTTTCAAAATCACAGCAAAAATAACTGACGTCACACACCCTATTTTCCAGGAGCAATATTTTATTTTATAAGTTTTATTTACTTTTTAATGCCAAGAACACATCTCTGATAACATTAGTTTACAATTCCTGTTGAGCACATTTTACCTGCTATGTTTTTCGACATAACCAAACTCAGTTAGATTCAAGTTAGATTCACTTTACACTGTGTACTTTTATTTTGAACACAATTAGAAATTTGTTCCCAAATCCTGTTAGCTATGAGCAGGTGAATTGGGAGGCAGTAGATATTATCTAAATTATACTGAAAATCTATGAATAAGTGTTTTTCAGTGCAAAGGTTAAACAATAAGTGTATAAAGCAGCAAGTTCATGTTTCACAGTCATTGGCAGTTTTGTCAGTAGTCAATAAACATGGCTCAGATGACTTGAAAGCAGCTAAAATCTGACATACGGCAATGCAACATCATGAGGTTGGTCAATCAAATACAAAATGAGGCATGAAATGTGTGTTTCTGCGGTTTCTCTTGTGCTTGTTGAAATGAGAGCTTTAAAATCCGGTTTCTTAAAATCCTGTCTCATTGTATTATACAGTGCTTTTGTAGTGTATTTATGTCTGATAAGTCTTCAAACTCATGGGTGTCATATTCAAACTGGTTTATCTGGATTGTATTTCACTTCTCACCGGTACCTGTAGCCACATGCCCACAGCAATACAGTCCCTATGTGTTTTGTACACAGGGCATTTTTTTTTTTTAGCTCAGTGCCAGTTTTGGTCTGAACATCTGCAATGTTTACAGTGAATGCTAGAGGACACATTTAAAACTCTTGTGAAGTCAGTGAGTGAGAATTAAGGACACACTTAGACTTGTATGTTCATTGCAGGTCCTCGGCAGCTCCTCCCAAACTCACTCCGAGCAGCTACACCAATCCTGCCTACTTCATCCTTGAAGGTACGTCAGTGGTGCGCAGGGTGGAAGAGGCTCTCCCGCTGCGAAGGGATCCTCAGGTGATCTGGTCTGGAAATGAGGCCTTACAGCTCCCAAAACTGTCAGGACGTCAGGGCTTTGACAGAAGACCCTGTCGCAGATCAGACTTTACAGAGATTGAAATCCCAGCCGTCCGGTCCCAGTACTCTCCAACCAATGACCTTCACACAACCCAAACCAACTCTTCCTATCAGCTTTTTCCAGCCAAAAATCCATCTCCCATACCTCCGCCCTCAAGTAATGCCATGTCACAGTACCAGGAACAGGCATCACAACCCAGAGACAAATACCAAGGTAAGAATATTGTTCAAGACTCCGTGCTGCCCGAGAAGAACCTGAGGAACTTGTATATGAACCACTCGGCAATCATCAGGGAAAAAGCCAGAAGGGATCAACATCAGCTTCTCCCAGAAAGGACCAATCCTATCCGGGCAGCCAAGGTGCCATCAGCCTTCCCCTACGTCCCCACTCATTTAGCACACTGTCAGGCCTCTGTTCCATGGACGGTGGATCAGCAGGCCCCTGGACCTACAGGAGACAACTCCTTGACTGCTTTGCAAATTGCCAAGTCTCTCAGCGAAGTTGACTTCTTCCCCACAGAGCAGGGAGGCCCGTCCATCTCCAACCAGAGGCCATGTAATAGAAATGGCCCTTCCATGCATGGACATAGAGTCTACAGCTGGGAGAAAGAGGTAGGACACTGCTCTCAAAGACAGTTTTTAAAAGGCATGACTCCTGGTTCTTTGTAAAAAGTTCCGTCTGGTTTATCTCAATGCAGGTGTCCGTCCTCCAAGGTGCACCTGAGACCGTGCAGGAGCTTCTCAGTACTCTGGGCCTTCAGAAATACACCCTGGGACTCAGTCTCAATGGCTGGGATGATCTGGATTACTTCAGGTAAAGTATTGATTTAGGATAACATATTCCACAAGCTGTACTTAGGTAGTCTGAATACTGAAGTTCATAGACAGACACAAATAATGTGTCCCTGTGCCAGACACTTAACTCCTAGTTGCTCCAGAGGCATGCAACCTCTGACATATATAGCAATTGTAATTTGCTTTGGATAAGAGCGTCAGCTAAATGAATAAATGTGAATGTACTGTTACTAAACTGACAGGAGGTGTTTTTTGCAGTTACTAGAGCCAGAAAGTGTAAATTTGGACAAAGGTGAGGGAGCCGGGAGGGACAGGGTTTGGACATGCAAGGAGCAACCACCACACCACAGGGTGTGACAGGCTGAGATACTAATATCAACAGCAATCTAGCAAATTTCCCCAAACACACCTCTCTTTTAGTATCTAAATAAAACCTAAGGCACAGAGTGCGCAGTGTTTGTTGTAACATGAAAGCTGTCAACACCAAAACCCAGTGTTAATTTTTTCACCACAGACCTGCTTAACTCTGTGGTGCCTTTGCAAAATGAACACGAGAACACACAAACCAGAACAAAAAATATAGCACAAGTGGTATGAGTAACTAGAAACACACAAGTCTATTGTTTGAGTCATGTTTGATTCCATTCTTTATGTGGGCAAGATATGGTTGTTTGTAGAGGTAACCTTCATGTGCACAAGAAAGTTTCAATAATCAGTTGTATACTTGATAAATGACTAGCGTGTCACCCTCACCTTCTGAATGATTGTCAGGTTAGCAGTTAGACCCTACAAAGTGCTAAAAATAAATCCAGTCATGGTGTGTTGATGTAAAGATGTTGGCACCATGTGTACTTACAAAGATTTGCGAGACTGTGAAGTTGTAAACTTTACAAAGTTTGATTCAGTGTCATTTTGTCCTCTCCACAGTAGTATCACTGAAGAGGATCTTCGCGCTGCCGGAGTAATGAACCCTTCACACCGACGCAGGATCCTCGAGAACCTGCCCAGGAACTGGAACTGACATACAGAGATGAAAAACATTGATGGTACAAAACCATGTTGTCTGCTCAGTTAGAACTGGAAGACTTGTTAGAACCGAGATATGAAAGGAAGGCCGACTGATCGGATCTCAGTCACATCAGCTGGACTTTACCACAGCCCTGCCATCTTTTCATTTACTCGATCAGTACTGTAACAATAGTTTGTCTGTGTCAACACAGCAAAGGGAACACAAAGCAGAAAGAACTCGTTGCACAGTCTGCTTTATTCACCCATCCATCTCGGTGGATAATGAAAGAGGTGGTTGATATGAATGGAAAACCTTGATGTGTATCTCCGGTTACACGTGACACCTATACAAATATTGATTATGGTATCAAGGTCTCATTGATTTTGTTTTAAATTAATTTTAAATGACTATAAAAAGACAGTCCTTCAATTTCCAGTGTTCACTCAAGGCTAGTGTTTATCATTCGCCTTCATCCCTTCTACTGTCTGCTTTCCATTACTCTGCTATTATTGAGCCTGGATCTGAGCTTGTAAAAGCCCTCTATTAAACCTATGGAGCGTAAAATCCATAGCTGTACATATCTATCTGTACATAACACTGTCTGTAAAGTTGGTATAGAAGGAGCTGTCATATCTCATTTTGTTTTCTGTCTCATACTGTTATCATGTCACTTAATCAGTACCTCTGTCTACTGTGCCTGTTTTATGCAACATTTATAAAGTAAAGTGCATAAAACAACTCTTGACTGTCACCAAGCACTCACAAGTGTTATTTCATGCTGTCAAGCAGAAGTGGAAACAGAGAAATCCATGCATCAAGTCTGTTCCATTTCAGTGCTCAAATCACATCATCACACTACGCTGCCTGTAGGTTGTTTACTTAATGCATATGGGTTACTTTTTTTAAACAGACAGCATGCGTCACTACTAACTAAGAGAGTTTGTGACACCAGAGATACAACCATATTTATTTTACAAAATAAATGACAGTCATTGGGCATTTCTTTTCCACAATACTTAAAAGCCATGACAAAAAGACAATGCTTCTCTTTAAGTGGAATTCATGCAAGTACCAACACACTGTGTGTCGCCAACTAGGTTTAGTCACGCATCATAGTCTTTTCTTTTTATTAGGTCACAGCAAGCACACATATCAGTGTCTGATTTCTATTTCTCTCTAGGTTTTTACACCATTGATATTTTCCATTTTTGTTGAAGTTACTCTAGAGCACTGAGGTTTTTCTTGAAAAGCGCATAAATACTATTTCCTTAGTCTGGATGACTGAACCGTGTGAAACAACTTTAAATATGATTACATCAGTTATATTTGTGACACAGTCTGACTGACAGAGAGGCCATGTACACATGCGAGGGCAGTATTTGTCAGCTTAGTTAAATAATAGACCACAACAAAAAGTTATGAGACACGTGTGAATCCGATCCTAAAATAACTCTTAAATATTCCACTCAGTGTGTGAGTGTCTGTATTTTTGCTTGTAACATTTAGTTGAGGAAGTTACTTATTAAAGCACGTCCAAACACATCCCTCTGTCTTGTGGCAGCAGCAGGTCAGTGACCACTGAGTCACTGCTTTACTGACAGCGGTGATATCATCACCTATAGGGGTGCTGGGTGCTTTGGCAACTTGCAACTTAATGGAAATGGGTGGAAATTATTGAATGTTTTATCTTTTAAAACTCCCATGTTTAATTGAATGGGAGTTTAAATTGGCATTGTTAGTCCATGATGATGTAGCAGCGTGTTTCATGATTATTGAGTTATGCTTGAAAAACATATGCACATGTAGACAAAGTAAAGTTTAAAGATCCCCACCAGACATGTTTTTTAAGACATGTCAAAGTAGTCTTCTTTGAATAATATTTAGTATGGGGTATGTTTTTTTTCCTTGTTAAAAATTCTTAAAATTACATATTCTCCTCTGTTATCGAAAAACCCATAATCTATGATTGTGCAAGTATTTGTCATTTCAAACATTTCTTCACTTCACTGAAAAAGCATTCTTCATAATCACATCCCCACAGTGCCATGTTCAAAGTTACATATTGGACCATGATTGGCTTTAAAGAGGTGGTATTATGCTTTTTCCTTTTCCTTTATTGTGTTATATACCATTTTTGTGCATGTAATAGGTTTGCAAAGTGAAAAAGCCGCTTTCCACCCCAAAGGGAGTTCCCATCTCTCACAGACAACACTGTTCTGAACTGCCTGAAAACAGCTTGTTTGTAGTCCAGCCTTTTCTTCCGCTTTGCTGTGACGTCACAGCAAAATACGCTTCATACTGCTAGCCTACCGACTAGTCAGGCACACCCTCAAAAAACACACTGTGCTGCAGCACACAGTGACAAAACTGTCTCTCCTCTCCCTTCCAAACACTAGCTACCCACCAGGCAGTCAATGGTTATAAAGTTGTTACTGTGATGTAGAGACACAGTTAAAACTTTATGGATGAAAGATACATTTGTTACAGATTAATAACTCACCACTCTGAAACTCTTGCTCCAGTCCATGTTACTAAGCTGATAAGGGGAACATCTGAACCGAAGCCATGTTTACAGGCTTTTCAGGGCCGGCCCACTCTGTTTCTGATTGGCTAGTAGTCCTTAACTAGGTAGGGTGCATGTGCAACTCCCAACAAAGATCTTTTTGAAGTGCGATGCATCATCCATAGCTAAAATGGAGCATTCAACATACAGGGTGAAAAGAGGTGCTGCAGCAATGTGCTTGAAAATGAAACCATGTAAACCTGTTCTGGTACAACCCCTAAATAAAATGATGAACCTGAAAATGAGCATAATATAAATAATAATATGACCACTATAAAATACAAAATCATAGTACACATCCGCTTGTGTCACAAACATCATTCTGGACAGTCATGCTCAAACATCCAAGTGAAGTCATTATGAGCAAAACACATTTTTGGGTGGAGGGTGGACTTTTAAGACAAAAAGGAAACAGAAAAGTATATAAAAGCAGCTCTGTTTATGTGTTGACACGTTTTTCCATCTGTGAGGTTCTGTAATCCAATGCTGTACTGAATGGATTTCTGATGAAGAACATGCCTTGTCAGTGGCCCACTCACATTCCAGACATGTTAACCGCAGAAACCATTCACAAACACAGGCACTGCTGCCACCAAGCTGACCCAAACACAGATATGCATTATGGGAATGGGCTGAAGGGTTCTGGACTTTCCGTATGTGAGGGATTTGTTTTCACCTGAAGTTCATCCCACCCTTACTTTTATTGACCATATCAGGATTAAACTATTTCAGATAAGTTATTGGTCTATATAGATCTCAAATTAACTTCCAAATACTGCCAAGATATAGGTAATGCTTTAAAATCTGAAAATAACATTTATGTGTATTGATAATTCTGCTCTATTTATTTTTTGGTTAAAGCACTTTTTGCACAACTTTGGGTTATTAGAGTGGATACGTTCTTGTTTGTGACTGTGGGTCAATCAGTCGTTAGTTTTTGGTAACTTATTAAGTAACAGCCTCATCTCACCTTCATTTATCTGTCTCTGACAACAGCATTGCTCACCCTGCCTACTTTTATTTCTTTATGATCAGACTTTACAGTTCCACACCTTATGTCCTGAATCTTACAAAAAAGCCTGAGATGAAAAAAGATAACTGAGGAGACGAACCACTTAACACCTCATAGCTCCAGAGAGCAGTTTTTATAACCGCTACAGACTATTGTACAGCTGTGCAAATATTAACTTCTAGCTTAAAAGTTGTAGCATTTAACATTATTGACTGCCATGTTGTCATGGGAATAAGTTTCATGGTGGTAGAAGTATTCACATTAAGTAGGCCTAAAATCTGAAATATCACAATGGAGTTCTGCATTCAAAAGTTTACTCAAGAATGGAAACATTAGCAGCAAAAGGTTCTCTAATATCAAAAGTAAAAGTATTCAGTGTCAGAGTGCTACTTCTTCATGTGTTATGCAGGGCATGGAAGCAGTAGGCTATTTGTCATGGCTCCAGAGTCTGATTACTTAATACTCTGTTGTGTAATTTATTCCATAGTTCTGCATTGATGTCATGAGCAAATCATATTAACAGGGATAATATTTCTGGACTGTTGTGGAAGAAAATAAGAGCACACAATAGGGTACTCCAAGAATTGAATTACTGCACCCATGTTAATCCAGAATTAGGACATTTAAAAGCACACTTGCTAATGATAATCATAATAGATAAAAATATAGAAATTGCGACTTATTCTCGCGACTTTTCTTCCTTATTAACATATTAGTTTGGAAGTGCTGTCCCTGAGAAGCTGCTTATAAGGAGAAAATCTAACAAGTGTTTATGTGTAGCTAAATACGCTCTGGTATCATTTTCGTGGTTCACTAAATTGAAAATAACTTCCACTGAAGATGTTTTTTAGGGAGGCAGTTTCGTCTACTCAGCACTGTGACTTCCCAATTCACCCGGAGAGTGTTGTAGGCTACTCTCAGTGTATTTGCGCTCAGCGTTACTGCAGCGGCACCATGGACTCCAAGACGACTTTCACCGAATAATAACTTTTAAATTAACTTTAAAGTGTATCTAATGTGCTCAGGGACGAACAAGACGACCGGGCTGAGAGGAGCAGCTTCTGGATCTCGGCTGGAAAGTGAAGCTGGTTAAATTACACGACTTCTCTGCACCGGGATCAAGACCAGCGAGACACTCGCACTTGTTTAGGATCCCGCTGGGGTGAGTAGCGACGGTATCACAGGAACTGGGTTCTTACATTTATCGACCCAAGGGGTAAAGTTGTTTTAGAACCTCATGTTGAGAACAGAAGTGGTCGAACACCTAAATTTTGTCTAAACGCTTGAAACCGGTAGTAGCCCACTACCTTTACTAAAGCCTACTGCACTTAAGTAGGCTTCAATTTTGAAGCGCTATGCTTTACTGGAGTAAATTCTTTCTCTTGTATTACTTTTACTTTATGCTTCTACTTCTAATCGTCACATGGGGTAATTGTAAGTCTAACAAAAACCACAATGTCACAATTGTTTTTTCTCAACATTTCTTCTGGCTGCCCCTAGTCTCACTGAACTAAAAATGTCCTCTGTTTCATCCCAATTTTGAAATTATTTGATCATAGCCATTCTGACATAAGTTGATCTAATTTTTTTTTGTCATTTAAAATAGGCTGTAATTTTTTTTAGTTGTGTGAAATTTTTATATATGTGTATATTTATATATTTACATTAAAGGGAGCCTTAAGTTAAAAAAGTAGTAAAATATTAGTATGTCTGGGGTATATATATACTATATAGCTCTGTCCATGTGTGTGTATATATATATATATCCCCTTTCCTCAAGACTGCACTCTTCTGGACAGAGACTTCAGATGTTGTTCAGGTGTTCAGTTTTGGGGGGGTCACAGCCCCCAGTATTCCAATTACCACTGGTCATCATAAATTAACAAGATGTCTGGTTGGTCAGCCATCACCAGTTTGTCAGTCTGGATCCCACAGGATCTCAACTTTGTCATTGTGTGAGTGTGTGTGTTTGTGTGTGTGTATTCATGTATATGTGTGTATAGTAGGCTATTCATATGACACAAAAAAGCCATTGTGCAGTGAATACTTTAGGATAATACTGTGCTTAAGTAAAAACTTATGTGCACACTGTGGCATTACTAGTTTTAGTTAAGAAAAAGACCTGAATGCTTCTTCCGCTGCTGTTAAAAACAGACTACCAAAAAGTGACCCCTCAATGAATTAGCAAGTCTTAGGCCACCGACTCACGATTATTTTCATTATCATTTAATCTGCCAGTTAATCATTAGTTCTATAAAATGCCAGAAAATAGTGACATCTTCAAACGGTCCAAAGAGATTCAATTTTTAAATCCAATCTTGTTTTACTTGAAATATTTTTCTTGAAAAATTGCTGATTAATATTCTGTCAATTAATTGACTAACCTTTTTAGTTTTATTGATCTGTGTGTATTTTCTTTATAAAAAGTCTTCTTCCTTTGAAGGTTTGGTCATCTGCTGGCTTGAGAGCGCTACACTGAGAAGTCACATCACCATGGAAACAGTCATCAGCAGCCGTGGCACAGATAACCAGTCGACGGTGTTCACGTCGGTCTTCAACGTTAGCTGTCGCTTTGATGAGGAGTTCAAATACATTCTGCTGCCTGTGTGCTACAGTCTGGTGTTTGTTTTTGGCTTCGTGCTCAATGCCACAGCTTTGTGGCTGTTCCTGAAGATGCGTCCGTGGAATCCCAGTACAGTGTTCATGTTCCACCTCGCCCTGTCCGACTTCCTGTACGTCCTCTCCCTGCCCACCCTCATCTATTACTACGCCAACCGCAGTCACTGGCCCTTTGGACTGGCTGCCTGCAAAATAGTGCGCTTCCTCTTCTATGCCAACCTCTACTGCAGCATCCTACTTCTGACCTGCATCAGCGTGCACCGTTATCTGGGCATCTGTCACCCCATCAAGGCACTGACCCTGGTGAAGTCCCGCCATGCCCACCTGGTGTGCGGCATGGTGTGGGGCATTGTGACTGTGTGCCTGGTGCCCAACCTCATCTTCGTCACCACCTCCAGGAGGGACAATGATACCCTGTGCCATGACACGACCAACCAGGAGTCATTTGAGGAGTATGTGGACTATAGCTCTGTTGTCATGGTCCTGCTATTTGGAGTCCCTTTCCTGGTCATTGTGGTGTGTTATTGTTTGATGGCACGGACCCTGTGCCAGCCCAGACGAGGATTATCTGCCAGCCAGCAGGGTGCTGCCTCACGTCAGAAGTCCATCAAGCTCATCATTGTGGTGTTGGTGGTGTTTGCTGTGAGCTTTGTCCCATTTCACATCACACGGACCCTCTACTACACCTCCCGTGTGTTAGATCTTAATTGTAAATTCCTCAACATTGTCAACTTTACCTACAAGATCACCAGGCCGCTGGCGAGTGTCAATAGTTGTATTGACCCAATTCTGTATTTCCTGGCTGGGGATCACTACCGGTCCAAAATGATGTCTGTTCTGACCAGAAAAAGACAGACGACAAGCAGCCAAACACCTGAACGGGCACAAACACAGCCGAACAACAATGACGGTATCGGTCTGGTCTATAAGAACTCAGACTTAAAAGCCAATGGAGAGATTGAGAGATGATGGGAATTAAAGATTTCTGCTCCAGGCTAAGAGAACGTTTCTATTGCAGAAGCACCTGTATGGTTGTCTTTTTTTTGCACTGAGAGGTTTTGAAGAGAATCAGTTTACTGTAACAATTACTTGCAGTATATAATTTCACTCCATCAAACCTCTGTAATGCCTAAAGACCATGTTTTCATTCACCTCACTTTCTTGAGGTTACTCTGTTCGTAAGATGAAGTTCAAGTTTGTTTTTACCAAAGAGTCTGTACCCTTTCCTTAACATGCAGAGGAGTTATTAGACAAAACTCAACTTATAACAGACAGCATTCATGCTGCTGGATACTGAAATGGTGCCTATGCAGAAGAAACTTTCAAATTATGGGAACAGAAATTGAGAAAAGACTTTCATCCTGGTTGTCACAGGTGCATAAAACTAAATTGTAGATGATTCAGTCGGTGAATTGTTGTCATCTTGGGCAATACGATCAGACACACATCTAAATATTACAGTTTATGTCTGAGCAAAGATGACAGATTATTGCCACAGAAATGAGGCAATCGTTCCTGTTTTATCAACTATGTCTGTGTGTTACCCTCAAACTGCAGCTACAACCAGTGCAACTCCTGACCCCAGCTGTCTTTATCCGTCAACTTTCACAGCTGTTATTTGCTCAACTATGAAGAAAAGCAGAGAGGCTGATCTGGACGAGACATATTTTCCAACATCCCACGCCTCATTAGAGGAATATGGGATTTCCATTTTTACCCTTTTACCTTTGGGATTGATAAATGGAATTTACAGGCCTTTTTCTATCAGCAATCTAGGCTGAACTCCTACATAGTTTTGCAGGATGTGAAAGCAGAGTTGGAAAGTTTTACCTTATGCTACATAGCATTTTTCCCTCCACCCTTGTTTTTAATGTTGATGTATGGACCTATGCTGAAACAGATGTATACATCCAGCTCTGAGTCACATGGTGTTTCCATGATATTATATGAGCAATATCTTTGCACATGTTTTTGTAATTAGTTTGATATGTATCATAAAGTGGGAGCACATGAGTTACTGGTGTTAACTGTATGTCACATATAAAGAACTCATTATGCAATGAAGCTTTCCTGTCTGGTAAGTGTGAAATCACCTACTAATTTCTTAGTCAGACTGAAACTAACTCTACTCCCTATGAGAACAGTTGATACAGTATAGCTAATTTTGGGGAAGTGAAAGCAGAGTGTGGGACTAAAAACAACAACAACAAAATATTTTTCCATCAGTCATGCATATTGAGAGATCTGTGAAAGCTGTAGGACATGACTACCAACTCTGACTTGGTTGAAATAAACCCTTAATTCAAGGAAATATTCTGGCTGGACGCCTCAGTTGGCATCTGCGAAACGAGCTGCAATGGCTGCTGGGGACAAATGGTGCCAGTCAAAGTATGTCCACTAAAAGTTATTGTTTTTGCCACTAATGGGCTCAGGTTGTTATTCTAAGTGTCTGACAACATTATGGAAGTGTTCACTACAGAGATGAACCTTTTTGTTAAACAGTAAGATCCTTTTTGTTTAACCAGAAACAGCCAATATATCATTCTCGCTCGCCACCAGACTCCATTGGAAAAAAACATAAATTTGACCTTGCAAGTCATCGTAAAGCACACACAGACAGAAACTGAAAAAATAAAACTCTCCAAAACTGTCTTTGTTGGTCGTTCCACTGTTCCAATAATCACCAATTCTGGTTTGGTTGAAAACAATTCTTAATTCACAGTGTTCTCACTGGGAGAAAAGAAACAGACTTTATATTGCTCTCCTCAAAGCTAACATTTTCACACAGAGGGACTCGCATACACTAACATGCTGCAGCCAGACTGGCTGTATAAACAAGGCACAGAGAGGCTGGGATAAAAACACAGTCAGAGGGAGTGTGATATCTTTCTCTGCTCAGGAGCCATGACTCCACATAATTGTTACATGGCAAATAGTTGTTTGCTACTATATTACTGTTCAGAATCTCTATACTGAACCTTTAAAGTAAGAAAAAAACCCTACAGTTACCACACTGTGTGACACTTTCTTGTGTACATTTTGTAGCTTGGAACGGTGCTTCTTTGCAGTTACATGATGCTTGTATTGACTGAAATTTTCAAAGTTAAAACTCTGAAACTCCATATATATATATATATATATATATATATATTTAAAAAAAAAAATCAGAATAGGTTTGATCTCAACAAGCATAATTTACTACACATAATCCAAAGCCTTATGTATTTGGTACCTTTGGAAACGTCAGGGTTTTGACAGGAATGTAAAATAATGCAGAGAGGGTTTGTCCACAGCACATGAGTTATGACTGACCCACAGGCCAGTTGGTTGAATATGTTAAACTTCCTGCCATTGCAAATAAACTATGAATAAAATTGCATATCTTCATTCAATGTGACAATAACACAGAATAGTCCTAACATAGTTTAGGCAGCATTGGCTCTGGAAAAAGTAGGACAATGAAATTAGGCAATACCCCCTAAAACTGGCATTTATCATCATACAATGTTAACAACTTAACGCAGGGACCAGTTCATGAGTGCATCATACAACTCTTTTCATTAAGTTTCATCTGCAGGCCTACAAACAGTTCCTTCCACCAGCATCTTCGTCTTGAGCATCATATTCCACCAATTATTAGCATGTAAAACAAATAAAAGGTGACTCTGACAAAGATCTGCTAGTTTAAAACATGATATAATTTTTACTAATTAAAATGAATCGAATGAAGGCTTCAGACTGTTACTCTGCGCACTTTTCAACAGTTTACCTCACTGTGAGTGTCACCTTTTACTCAAGGGTGACGGTAGCTCATTTCCTCCAGTGATTTCAGCTCACGAGCGCCTCCCTGTGGTCTGATTTTGTCAGGAAGTTGTACTCAGCAGTAGCAGGTCAGGAGTGCTCAGCCACTCATTTGGGCTGTCTTAAGTAAAGTAATCAGATAACTTTATGCAGGAAGATTACATTTTTTGAAAGAAATGACACTTCCGTGTTGTAAAACGGTGTCATTAAAGCATGTTCTTTGCCTTTTTTGGCCCTCAGCACTAACAGACAAAGGAGACCAAAGGAAGGTAGCATACACAGGCTACGAAACACGGTAAGGTCATGACATACAACCTACAGAGGTGCTGAAAAAACGCTCTGGCCTTATATGATTGTGAAGTGTTTCACATTTACATGTTTCTCAGATAAATCAGTCTAATTGACCACCACTGCTCTTTAATTGGCCGTTTAATGGGCTTCTACGTGTCTTGATTCTCCCGGTTTAGCGTACTTCAATTAGTTGCCCCCCCCCCAGTCGACCATATTGCAAACTCACACACACACACTAGTGAATAAAAACATTTGATGTCGTCGGCCAGTCTGTAGTCAAGGACACTGTGGATAGAGAGTGCAATCAATGATCGGATTCACACATTCATACTTTTGACAAGCTTCACCTGCATGAAAAAACGGCTAGCAGCTGATGGACTCAAATGAAATTTGCAATTTTGGAGAGCAGTGCTGGTACATTTAAAAATACCAAAAAAAAGATTGGACTTTTAACCTATTTTGAAATGTTTGTTTTTTGAACGTCTGTTCTATTAATCCGAGAAGATGAATGCAGGTCTCATATTTAGTGATTATCATCTCACAGCTATGTCGACTATCTAAATAGAGTCAAGGAAAATCTAATCTTAAACCATTCTGTCGTCAGAAAATAAAATGTAAACTGCAGTAGCATACAGAAGTATTTACTTTTAATTAAGAGGACATATTCCTGTTAGTAAATTTCAAAAAATACACTTATTGTGAGATGCACCTACGCCTCTGCCTAAAGTGATGCATTTGTTGAGCCTTGAACATTTTTTTTTCTGTGTTTTTCTCTTGTTTGGCAAATTATAAGGCAGAGATGAGGGATTTCAAGGAGGTGTGGACTTCAATTTAATCGAAGAGGCGGAGAGTGGAGTGGAAGAGTGACACACAGAGGAGAGAAGTTCATTATTCTGCTGAAAAGGAGACCAATGGCTTTCACAGTCGCCATGGTAACTGGCCTTTCTTTTGCCGTCAGACCTATGATAAGGTACTTCACAACATTAAGCACAATTATTGCAAGGTAAAAGGGGAAATATTACTTTCCAATGCTAATAGATGTTAGATATTGATTGGCATGGCCATTCATATAGAAGTGTGCCCCAACTGTTTCACCTGCCTGACTCTCTGCAACCTTTATTGAAATTTGATGGAGGTGATGCTGGATAGGCCTTTGTGGCACTGTGGGCTCCAGCTGCTCTTGCATCTTCACTTTAGCTGAATATTAGGAAAAAAACACTTTACTCCTGACAGCAAGAAGATGAAGACTTATAACAGGTAGATAAAGCAAGGAAGCTGCATAAAAACAACACTAGTTTCACTTATTTTTCTTTTTAGGAAAAAAAAAATCTGGCTGAATGTTTCTTTTTTTCTCCATCTTCTTTTGTTGCAAAATGTCTCATAACATAAATACTAAACACCCGCTGCTTCCCATCATTAGCATGCCATTCTGTTGTCAAGTGACCCTGCTCGCACTGTTGCACAATGGCGGGTCAGCCTTGGCAGCACTGAGGTCAGCTCCAAGCACAAGTCCAGGCCATGGGGGGTGGTTGGTTTGTGGTAGCTTGCTTGGCGAGAGGATGGAGGATTAGCATAGTGTAAAGCATGGGCGCTTGTGCGTGCGTGTGTGTGTGTGTGTCTGTGTGTGTGCGCGAGGAGGGATAGGGTGGTGGTGGGGAGCAAATTGTTTTAACCCCTATTACAGCAACTGCATGGCGCTTCTTATCTAGGCCGCTGCAGCCACTCATTAATATTCCGTACATATGGCAGTGCTTTCTGTATCATTGTCTATTAATGGGAGGGATAATCGCTCATTCAATTATCAGGCAGTCAGCAAAAGACCAACTGTGCCTGCACACCCCTGGTTCACACAGTGGCACAGCCCAAAACAGAGGTGTGCCAGTGTGAAGGTGAGAGCGATAGCAGGGATTACAACATATTAGCTACTTTAATAAATCAGGCGCTGGGAATAATGTGAAGCAAATAGGGATCTGTTGGCAAACAAGAAACATGCCTGAACTTCGTAGCAACAAAGCAGAACAGGGCAGTATCTTAAACCTTCATCCTGTTCGATTTAAAAGTCATGCACAGCTCTCTCACACATCAGTGTCATGGCCATGATCCATGTGATGGATGCTTTTAAACACTGAAGCGAGTCCTTTGTGAAAAGGCCGCCGATAGCCGCGTGGTGGACTCTGACGGCTATGCTGAATAAAGCTTGACCCTGATGTCTGCAGGCCAAAGATCTGTGAAGTGATCAAATGTAACGTTGATCCCTGTTGATCTGTGCTTGGTGGCCTCAGGACCCTGTGCTGCCTGTCTCCCTGCTGCCGGGGCCACGGCCTGGATATGAAGGGGTTACTGATAATAGTGTGACCTCTGGCTGTTTGACCTGAAGAGACCTTCTTGAGTCAACACAAGCACACACAGAGAGAGAGAGAGAGAGAGGGAGAGAAGGAAAGAGGGAGAGGTGGAATAAGGTTGTTTAGTTATCCAGAGTTTCTTCAGGAGGTGGGCCAGGAGATTGAGAGTGCAGAACTGTTGCAAGCGGGGGTGTTTTGGGAGAGTGTGAAAAAGATAGGAGGTGAAATGTTAACAAAATCTTATAAAATCCGTAGTTTGATAAATTTTCACATTTTGAATGAACCGAAGGCGGCTATGGCTGTGGAGGGCCTTTGTTGGAGGTCCCATTTTCTCTGGCAGAGCAGCACGCTCACAGGGTCAGCGAAGTTACGAAAGTAATTAAAGCTCGGTGATTCACTGCCTGCTGCAGAGAAAAGAAAGCAAGCTGTCATTCTGATTTAGAAAAATAAATTACAATTTTAATAATGGGGGAGGATGGGGGTGCGAGAACGTCTAGAGCCTCGGTGTGTTGGGGGGAGGCGGGGGTGGGCATGTTGGGTGGGAGGAGGGGTCGAGGGGGTTGCTGGCTGCCTACTTATCAATAGTTGCAATTTTTTGAAACCGCATCGGTAGTACATTGCGAGAGCACAAGTGCCCTTAAAAAAAGAAAACCCTGGAACATTAACATACTGATTTCATGCGCATGGCAAAGGGCCTGAGCCAATATCAGAGAGGACTCAGCACTCCTATTGTCTGCCGGGACTCTGGTCCCCTCTGATATGAAAATTCAATTATTTTATAACTAGATCTGGCGCTGCGTTTTGACAGTCGACAGTAGCGCCTTGCCAGCTGCATCAGTGTGGGGGACCAGAGGCTCCTGATAGCGAGAGGGAGGCCTTTCAGACATTGACATGTTTTTGGGGGACAAGATTGCCTAAATGTGTTGCATTTAAGGACTGAAAGTTAATCTAATGCACCACCATTATCTCACTCAGGTAATTCCAATACCATCCTCAATCTATGTTTATGCTCATGCACGCAGCCGCATACTCACACATCCATTCATTCTTCAGCACTTTGAATCTGATTCCCAGGCTTTCTGCATCCAAACAGGTAATGTATTTATTTATTTTTCTGCCGTGCAAATTCTCAGGGAGCTAAAATAGAAGTTGTTTTCTAAGAGACATCAGCAGTTTCTAGGTCGTAATTCTGTACGAAGACACACAAGAAAGCATACCCAATATGACATGGTATTCGGTGTCAAAAATCTTTATTTATTTAAAAAGGAACAGTTTTCCATGTACTTGTGTACTTTAGCATTGCTGTGTACAAATAGTATATAGAGACGGTGGACAAATTAAAGGAAAAACATGAATAAAAGAGTGGAAAAACATATCAAATGCAGTTGCTTCCGTGCACCCGGGCAAACCAAATGGGTTGGTAAGTATGAAAATGATGTGAATAAAATGCTACGGCCTTTACAGTCACCAGATCTCAACCCAGTTTCACACCTGTGGAAGATTTTGGAGCAATGTGTAAGACAATACTCTCCACCACCATCACCATAAAACCAAGTGAAATAATATAAACTTTCATCTTCAAATCTATTATAGTGATTTCACTGACCGTCTCTGAAGCTATGACTTTTTGGTATGTCTTGCAAAATAGATGTTGATCTCAATGATGTTACCTGATTAAAAAAGGTTTTCTACATATATATAAATGAGGAAGTATCTTGTGAAGGAATGGTGTTCATTCCTCCAGTAGAGTTCCACAGAATTGGCAAAGGAGAACTGAAGCTGTTCTGGAGGCTTGTGGTGGTCTGACATCATACTAAGACACTTGTAGGGCTTCTTTTGTCCTTTCATTTGTCACCCATCTGTACATACAATAGCTATATATGAGTTATATACACTTTACTGTGAAATATGGACACCTTTCCCCCAATTATTTTACAGATATCTTTGTCTGAAAGCCGAAGAAATATCACGTTCTCTAAGTGTACTGGTTGTTCAATTTCCTCCATGTTGATTAATTTACATTAGTACAGACACTAAAACTTTTGAGGTGCTATCCACCGAGACACATAAGCTGGCCTATTTTCCGAGTTTATGGGACAAATCCTTTCATTACCTCCGTGGCTCATTGTGAGTGTTCTGAGGGGGGTCTGTTAAGATTAGGGAACAGGAAGCAGCCCCCTGGTATGGCCCACTCTACTTAGACCCCACTGTGTTGAGCTTATTAACCCAGCCTGGGAGAAGACGTACCTGCCTCCCCTCATTAGGCCGTGGTGGAGTACGCGCAAAGCCTGCAGGAGAATGGAACATTAATTAGTATTCTCTGCAGGGGGAACTGCCATTAGCACTTAATTAGCAGTAAGAGTACCATTCAGTCGAGCAGCCAGTTAGTGTCTAACACAGTATGTTCTGTGTCTTTTTCCCTGTGTGTCATGGTAAAACGCTGATGAAAGACCTGGTTGTTTGTGCGTGTGTGCTGAGCAGACTGCTTCTTCTGTATACATGTTCCATATATATATATATTTTATGTGTTTTTTTTCCTCCATATGTAGCTCATAGCTCGTCAGACGAAAGATGTCACTGCTTTTTGTCTTTATGGTTTATTTCTGCAGAATTTTTATTTGAATACATCTGGAAGAGAGCCATAAACCCCTTTAAAATGAGATGATACATCTCGAGGGATTTATTTTGATACAGTTGATTTGATTTTGATAAAAGCTTATTTTAAGTGCCAATGTACCCAAGTCAGGATGTCTCTATACCCTTATGGATTTCACTCTGTGTACTGCCCTCTCGCTGCTGTTGACCTCCATGAGGGCAAACGTTGTCGTCTCATCAGCCTGCACAGCTCGGCCCGGGGTGGTAAAGTGGGCGATCAGGGGATTGAGGTCAACTTTCCCCATTGGTCTCAGGGAAGTTCCTTTGATCCGCTGAGTAGGCATTCTTCTCTCTTTTCTCTGTGTTCTCCGTCCAGCACCGTCACCACCGAGGAGGACAAGGGAGGCTGTTAACCCACCTCAGTCCACTCCTCTTCCTCACAGATCCTCACTCTCCCCCTGCACTCACCCCTCCTCCTTCACCGCCAACTGCTTTTGGGAGCTCAGGCCGATGGTGGTGGTGGTACCTTTCACTTCCCGAAATCTGAGAGGTGGAGAGCTGTCATTTGCCAATTTGGCCTGAATGGGGCGGACAGCGGATTGAATGTCGTTTTCCCACCAGGCTGCGCTATCCAGACCAGCAGGGGAGGGAGGAGGATGCAGGTAGCGGGGTGTAATGCTAGAGTAAAATTAGAGCTTTGATGGCAGCTAATAGTGTGTGATGGGTGGCGCTGACGTGGATTTCCAGTAAAGACGCCACAGGTTCCTTCTCTCTCGCTCTTGCTCTCCCTGTCTCTCTCTGTCTTGCAGCCAAACACTGACACACCTATAAGATTATGTTGGCCCTGCCTTCCTCCTCAGAGCTGTAATTTCTCCTTGATCAGTGTAATTGCACGTCTCCAACTCCAAGCCTGCCTATGTCATGAGGGCCAGACCAGTCCTGTTTCCATGTGTCCCCGCTTCTCACTCGCACACACAAACACACATGTATGTAATCACACATACGCACATTTATATACACAGAGCATTTTTTGAGCAAGTAAAGTCTCTACAGTGCTTTCAGTTTTGTTACTAAAGTCCTCCTCTTTACATTAGTATATGACACTGTAGTAGTAAGTGCTGAAATTATCCTGTCTTGGAGAACCCGAGCCCCTTTCCCAGCTGAAAGGTAAACTTAACATTGTTTTATCACATTTTTAAATGCAGAGGATCTTTATATGCTCTATAATGACTTTTTACAGAGCACTCCCAAATTTGTTTATGCATAGCCCATAAGACATATAAAACATAAAATATTCTCTTATTTGTGTAATGACAATGCTTTATGGTCACATCTGTATTTTGTCACCTTCATCAAAGGGATAAATTACCACTTAAGTACTTTTCTACCCACTTGGTTTAAAGTCAGAAAAAAATGTTTTGCAATTGTTTTACTTTTTTATAAACTTTTTTTTACTTATACAGCATTGGTATATGTGGGAGTAAGCAAAGCCAATAGGGTTAATCAATTAGTCAGTTGACATAAAACTAACCAACAATTTTTTTAAATAATTGATGAATGAGTATTTTACTACCTCACACTGGGGGAGATGAGTATGCACAAAACACAACACCGGGACCTGCTTCAGGACTACCAGCCATATGTGCACACACACACACACACGCACGCACACTTACACACATAAACAAACACACACACATACTACAATAGATGTTTTGATAGTTTCTGAGGAACGAGCGGCACTGTGATGCTCTGACATATGGAACCTTAAAGGCTTCTTAAATATCCATATCAATCTGCACGCTTGTCAGCTTGACAATTAGGGAAACAGAACACCATTAACAGCGTCAGGCAGTATCATCCTCATCTGTGCAACATTAGAGAAATAGATGGCTCTCTGGAAGACATTCCTTTGGACGTTAGCCAAGCCAGTACATAGTTTAAATACAAAATTTTGGTAGTTGTAATATTTAACTGTTGGACCTAAATGTTGGGTTTGACACACGTGTTCTCGGCTTTATATTTTGACAACTCTACCAGAGTGTTATGTGGGGCTGGAGCTTCCTTGTTCGGTTCAAGAGTCAGAAATATAATATCCTTCTTAAAGTGGATCTGATTGCATTGATTTCATTGTTGTGCTCTTTCTTGGTAATGCGTATATGCTTGTGACCATGCAAGGTGATTGTTCTCTTTCTGCTGCACAGAAAGCATTGTACTCTGCTCTCCCGGGATGGGAGATGTTTTGTTTTTTTGAGCTCTTTCACACCAGCTCTCCCTCCTTTTTTTTTTTTTTTTAAACACAAAAGCCCTCTCTCCTCTCACCCAGCGTGGCAACCCTTTCAAATGGGAAGCTCCAGGTCAGTTTCCCTTGCCAAGTTTTGCAGCCTGCCATGTTGTCTATTCTGCTCAGCTATTTAAAAAATGTTGAATATCAACAATGGCTTTCACTGGTGCATTGTCAACTTTTGTATGAAGCAATCTTGGCTGAATGAGATGGGTCCCAGAGCCGGGAGAGCTCAGCTGCAGTGTGCACTACCACACCAGTGACTGCCCGGCACTCTCGCTCTTGATATATTTCTCGGCTGCAGTGGGAGCTGCCGTGGTGCTGGAAACCCCCTCTGAATGGCTGTGGTTGTCTGGGCTGAGGCTCTGGGCTGTGGATGTCACTGCTATCTTCCAGTCCATGGTCCTGCTGCTTCTGGGCCAGCTGATGAAGGTGTGTCTAACAGAAGGATTGGGAAGCAGCAGCAGCCTTGGGACCAGTCAGAGCTTGGTGAGTGTCCTCGATTTTCTGGCCAGAGTGGGAGGAGGTTAGTGGTAAAGCGAGGAGAGAAGAGGGAGGGGGCATTCAGGGAGATGGTGCAGGGAGCTTTGTGTTCTGTGAGTTGTGTTTACCGCCTCTGTTCAGGCATATATTTGTTAAGACATAGTCTGATTTAACCTGTGGAAGTAACAAGACATGTCATGTCACCTGTTGGGCTAGACACAGTAGAATTAGCTTAACTTATGAAAAATGTAAAAGTCACACCTCTTGTATCCTGTTGCAAAAAAATACTGACACAGACTCAAAAAATCTGAACTCATGCTTCACCTATTTTATTTGCCAACACTGTAACAATGTTCAAACTCCTGAAAATACTAAGGGTTTGTCCTGTCCGAGATGCACACTGGATGCATTGGTGACTTTATGCTGAGCTCTGTGTGTTTGCACAAGCACATACATCTATGTTTGTGTAAGTGAAGAGAAAGATGAAAGCAAAAATGAGAGCTTGCTTCCAGATAATAGTAGCTTAGGCTCTTTGTCCTGCTGTCAGCCAGGAAAGGAGCGAGGCTGGAAATCATTCCAATGCAGCGGCAACATCTTGTAAGTTTCATTGACATATCAGTCGATGAGGCAATGAGCCGTCGTCTCCTATGGTCTGTATGTGTGCGTGTACAAATAGGTGGCACACTTATTTATTAGATGTGTTAGTAAAGAGTGATAGTTGACATAAGCGAAATGGAAAAGTGTCATTAGTGCACCACGATCAATTGAGCTGCTGACAACAGATGCAGTAGCTCTTAGTTTAGAAATTACATTAAGAATTGACTTAGTTTTACGCTTTATTATTTTATTTTGTACACCACATTCAAAGGTTAGAACAACATGAGATAAGACACTAAAATTTAATATAACAATAACAGCCTTAGAGGGATATAGATTTCTTTCTAGCTCAATCAAAAGGAAAATGTGTTTCTCACATTGCCACTTAATCAGTTCCAATATGTAATTTCAAAATATTTGGTTTGGAAATTGGATTTATTTGTCACATTGAACACCAAATGTTTTAATGTTGATTCTTTATACTGAACTGGCTCTACAATGAACATGCCCTCATTATAATTTTGTCTCACATTCCTCATATGATAATTGGTTCATGCAGTAAAAGAATTTACTTAAGTGGGATACGGACTTGGTGAACCTCACCTGAAAGCTCTAAATGTTACAATCCCAGTAAACCGAGTGGAGACGTCCTACCTTCTCGAGGACCTGTGTTGTCCTCTGTCTCACCTCTCTGAGCTCAACCCAAGGCAAGGTGACCAAATTCATCTCAAACCAGCCCATCCATTATCTTGTCAACACAGTCACAGTTCCCACCTTAGTTTGCTCTTCTCCCAGAAGACTTACTCTAATGAAACACCCAATAATCACTGCACTCATCTCGTCATGCTCAAGGTAATTAATATATTTAGAGGGCGATGGCTAACTCTTAATTAAATTATGCCTCTTTTAATGAGACCTTGACTGGGACTAAATTTATGACCACTATCTGCTTTATCAAGTGCTTTGCACGCAACAAAGATTTGTCATTTTCTCCCAAATCACAGCTAGATTCCACACAATGGTACTCATGATTTATATATCAATTTATGCTTGTTTGTTTCTTTATTTAAGGCTTAATAAATTACCTCTTGTAATTACCTAACCTAGTTTTGGGTTCTTTAAAGCCCCAATTAATGCTCAGCTCTATCGCTGTTACATATTCATTTTGGAGGAGAATACAGATAACAACTTGGTGGCATTAATCATATTACAAAATTTGGTGTATTTAATTAATTAAAGTTACACTGCAAATTAATTGTGCATTCTCACAATATTATCTGAAACTAATGAAGGTTTGACAAAGAGACTGTTTCATTTTTTAAAAGGGGCTAGATTAGTGGGATCTCAATTATGGCTAAAACAAAAGAGGGCTGCTTGCTTGGGCATGGCGCAAAGCAAAACGTGACGATTCAGCACTTTCTTCCAAACAAAAAACGGAGAAAGTTTCCATTGTTTTTGGAAAAACTGAACATGGCAATGATTCAAAAGATACATGGAAAATAATGAGTGCTGTAATTAGCCAGTTAGGCAATAACAGTATTTAAAATGATCATCATATAGAGGTGCTTGATAATGCCATTCATAGACCAAACAGCAGGCATCTGCTTGCTGACAGAATATCATAACTTTAATGCTGCTGCAAAAAAAGCATCTGGAGGCCTAATTTAAACTGTGTTCTCTTTTGTTGCACACATACCGCATCTGGTATTTTTCAGAGTGCATCATTTTCAGAAAAAAACTACTGCTACTACTTGCACAGCAAACCCTTGAAACCAGCAAATGGGATGTAATATGATGTGTGTATACGATAAATGAAGATTGCACAGATTAGAGCCTCAAGTGGGTGCTGAGCTTCAGTTGCGGAAGTTTAGGCAGCAGACTTTGTTCCTGAGCAAACACAGAAGTGATCATGTTGCACACTAGATGGCTTAATCCAGCCTCGCCCAGTGGCTCAGAAGCAAAACCATATTTATCGAAATTTTCTGCTTAATTTAAACTGAATTGAAATTAGCTTTCAGTGGATGGGAGCTTATAATTCACAGTAATTTAGTATTTTATTTTTCATTTAACGCGTCATATACCAAATGTTTTAATATGAATGTTTCTCCTAATCTGTTAAGTAAACGTAAAGAGTCTTTGTCTAAGAAATGACTTTGAGGAGCTAATAATCATTGTATATTCATTTAATAATGCTTCCACCAATGTCCTCTCCTGTGATATAATTTAATTTGCTTTTAGCTTCATTAGTCAATAACCACAGCAAAAACGCTTGTGTCAATTACGGGAACTCCAAGGGTCAGTGAGTATATGAATTTTTAACTGCACACTGCTGCACATGATTATATTGAGTAGTCTTGTAACAATGATTAACCCTTGGGTGTGGATGTGTGTGTGCCCAACTGAACGATTTTGCATGCACTTATGTGTTGAGCATACTTGATCAAATGTGTTTGAAATGTGCATCCCTAGATGATAAGCAGCCACAAGCCAAAGAGGGTGAGGTGATGAAGTGAAAAACTATTCCCCTGGCTAAGTGAGATGGAGCAGAGTGTTGGGTGGTCACGCCTTGTCTGCTCATGACAGTGGCGGGTTAAAGAGATTACACTGGGTCTGTGTCAGCCGCCTTGGCCTTGCTCACACAAGAACATAATGAGGAAGGACATGCTTGGCCAGCCAGGGAAAAAAGAGGCTAAAGTTTGAAGCATTCTTCACAGACAGCTACAGGAGGCAAACAGCTTTTTGCATGTTGTTTTACTAGCCGAGGTCAATAAGTAAGATGGTTAAATTCCACAGCGCTGAGCAAGGTGGCCGTTGAGTGCAGACATATCACTTCTCTGCTTCTCCCCCACCACCGTAACACACACACAAAAATTACTCTATAGCGGAGGCAAGAATGCAGTGTCCTCCATCAGCCTTGAATCCTCCTGACTAACTTGCAACACAAAAAAACCCCACTAAAGTTCTCCTGAAAATCGATGCATCTGTCCTTTTGTGTGTGTGTTTTTGGTTCTTGTTGAAAGTTTGAGTGACAGTCCCTTCACCTAATGACTGAACGTAGGCGCTTCCACTGCCTCAGATGGGCCCACAGAGATGATCGTCGGGGGTTGCATCCCAGCGTGTGGTAAGTTTACTGATCTTCCTGCTTCGTCCTTTCCCATCCTCTCTTATGATGACTACAAAACTCCATATACAGCCGTTCTGTGATGGAACACCTGAGGCAAAGTGGGCGACACAGAGAAGATCACATTTCTCTTGAATATCAGTGCCTGGCCTCTATTTATTCTCTGTACTGATGCACGTACAGTAGACTTAACTCTTTCTTCTCCTGTCTCCTCTTTGTCGTGAACACGTTCTTAAAGCCGTCAAAGAGTCTAAACATCATCTTCAACTAACCTGAATATTAAATTTAAGGTTTTGGCCAGCTTTTATCTGGACCAAATTGGACATATCTTTTGTAAAATATTATTAAATTTTTTGACATAATTTAAAGGAATCTTAGTTAGAGTAAATAATATAATTAAATATCTTCAGGTCTAGTTGTATAATATATATTTGCTGCAAAAGAGTGCAAAAGTATTCACATATTATGTATCCCAGTAGAAACATCTATTAGTTTAATGAAGTTTCAAAGTAAACCAAAAACTTAGGTTAGATTATGTGAAACTCCTGTCCCTAACAGATCTGCCATGTATAGCCTGAAAGATGCTATTAGTGAGTATAATTTAAAGTATGTCTTCTGTTACCTGTTGCAAGACTACCTTGTAATATTGATGTCTGAATTTTCTAAAACTGCATCCAGGAATGAAAAAGCATTTTGCAGAAGCCTTTGGATTTATTTTTAGCAATTATGAATTTTCTGACACAAATTAATGAGCCATTATTAAAGAGTCTTTGTAAAAAAAAAAAAAAATCAAAAAATCAAAGAGGTGATATAAAACAGGTTCAGTGGTTTAAAAAAACAAAACAAAAAAAAGATCCGACGATGTAAAAATTTCTCCATTTTTTTATTAGGATCTTTTTTTTGTCAATGACAACTCTTATGGGTCAATAAGTCAAATTACCACCAGGAATACTAGCCCTGTTTTGTGAAATAAAGAGGTGATAATAGCAGCACTTTTATTCCTTTAAATGACCCGTGAATATTATTTTACCTGTGTTGAACTGGGAGGACGCAACTATTCACGGCGGCACAATAGGAACAGCAGACCGTGCGTAAATTGCATCTTCATTTGCATTCCTCGTCCAAAAATCATGCAAATCTTAATGAGACAGTCTCCATTGTGGCTGTAATTGAAAACCCATTATTTGTTAATTACTGTTTCTCAAAGGCCTTGTCCGCAGTCACTGAGCTGAAACAAAAAAAGTTATTGATTGTGGAGGTCGTGGGGTTTGAAATGGACACGTAAAATAATGTTTTAAAGAGGCGACTTTCGAAAAACATCTGTCCTATTTGGGAATTGTCAAAAATATGATAAAAACAAAAACTGTAAACGCAGGCTATAAAGAGACAAGGGCAATAAAAAAGCAATAAATTACAAGCTATTATCAGCTGCTTATTTGCAGCTGAATGGCAGACATGCAGGGGCTGCGTGTTGTATAATATTTAAGTTGAACGCATTTTGTCCGTCATGAATTGAAATGGTCTGACCATAAAGCTCTCGACAGCCGGGCAAAGGATGCGGAAATGCAGTCTGCTGAACTGGTTTCAAAGGAGGGATTAATGGACTTGTGTGTTAAATAATCGACCTGAATATATATTAATTCTCATAAAGCTCTTTGCAAATATATCTAACATTACGAGTTGTTTTATTTTCTAGGCCCAAAGGCCAAGAATTAGACGTTTTCTTGAACAAAAACCGTTCGTTTCGGTGATTCCTGTAAAATTTATTCACCAGATTTAGTGCTGTCAACATAAATGTCCAATTTGAACAAAGGGCCGGATTTTAATAATTAACGACAACGAAAAAAATAGTAAACACAATTGTTTTCTCCTGAGTAGTCCACGGTGTGAGAGGAAAGTTTGCTTTCAAGCTACATTTTTAACATTAAATTCTCTAAGATTGAGCTGGTCGCCTGCAGGTTATATCCTCCCATCAGGACATCCTCATTTTTTCCCAACATTCAACAGTGGTATCCTGCAGCCGCGCGCCCTGAGAGTCCCTTTGGGCCGTCAGGCTTGTTGAGTCTGAATCAGAGCAGACTGTGCTGGTGGTCCTCCGTTCCTTAATTAGGAAATTAGCTGCACAGAGGCCCTCATTACCAAACTCCGGGTTACACTCCTCGTGTGTTTCTCCCTCTCTCTCTCTCTCTCTCTGTGCTACCGGTCAATTTCCATAAGAAGATTACAAGCGGATCAGTATTGAGATCTGCCTAGATAAACAAATAACTGGTCCCCGGGAATAGATGACTGCTAATTGGACGTTAGTTTTATTGCTCCTGCTCTGTTTGTAACGCCCCATTGAACGCGAAAATTAAATTCATGAAGTGATGTCTTCTTTTCAGCCGATTTACTACAATATGGTTGGGGGACTATAGGCTTTGACTCCACTCAACAGATCACTTTTCTTTCAGCTATTTGTGCCTTATATTTGTGCTTAAGTCATAAATAATACTGTTAGGCTATGTTATTTATGCATGTTTTAGTATACCCATGTCTGTAATGGCTGCAAAATACATTTTATATCCTTACTCTATTTTGATATCTTGACATTTTACTTACTGAAAACGGAAACTTCCAGTCTTGTGATTGATATCGGTGGTTAATAGAAGCGCTCATTAAACCCTTAAAACATAGGGGACGCTGATGTTTCATTGTTGTCACTAAATAACCTATTTTCCAAACAGACGCTTGCGTTTACATCTCGGTAATAATCGATAAGCAACATAAAAATAGCCTATAAGTCTGTATGCTCATGTCCCACGGTTGGACGACCTGCCCCGAATTTAAAATATAATGCAGGAGGCCAACAGTCGATTTTAAAGACTCTGGGAGGTGAAACGCCCTCTGATGCACATACCAGAACGACCCCTGCAGAGCTCATCTAAATACTGAGGTGTTAATAGTCGTTTTTCGATGGGCGATCCGCTCGTGATCATTAGCAGGTGTGAGGTTTGCCCTGTTGGAGCAATTGGTTTCAACGGCGAGGCGGCGTTTCAGGTCGTTTGTAAGGAGACACGTGCAAATGAAGGCCACTCCACGGTAATCATTTTAATAACCATTAACACCGCAGAGAGAAAAGAAGTCGGCAAACATGTAGCTGACTATTTTTAGGGAGAGCAGTCACTCACATGACCGAGCGAGCCTGTTTGCCAGCAGAGTCTCCCTACTAAACTTTTTCCGCTGGGATTACAGAGATAGCCCGTCCCCTCCACAAGAGGTCGTTGATGTATTAAAGTTTTGCATTGTGGGGCCTTTAACGCGGCGGAAACATCCACATTAACGTGCCATTAAATTGAAACCCAGTACTCTTGTCCTACTGTAGGTAAAAACATATGGAGGTAATTTTATGAGATAATGATGATTGATTTGCTTTTTTAAAACTCTAATCCGAATATTATTAAATTATACTGGTGGAATATTCAGCTTTACTGTTTCATTTCAACATTTAAATTTGGAGAATATTCTTCCACAGTACTGAAATAACATTGGAAGTTAAGTGAATTATTTGAACCCCTCCGCAGGTTTGACCGTCCAGTTATTCTCACCCAGCTCAGGAGACTGCAAAACTCCTGAGGAAAAAACTTGGCCCAAAAAGTGCTCATGAAAATATTTAAGGCCATCTGTTTAAAAAAAACCAAACTTTTTTGTTGGCAAAATATATTTTGTGAAATTGTAATTAAAGCAACATGACATGTTTGGCAGCAGGTAGATGTGAAATTATTTTCCTCTGCCAAGGGCACGTTTTATTCCAGTATTCCCTTTACTTTTTACTTTAAGTAGCCTATTCGCGATCATTTTAGGTCGGTATGGCCTGTTGGGATTCCCCTCTGTAATTAATTTATTGACACTGATCCCTTGAAACGTTTGATTCCATGCAGCAAATACACTACATAAACACCCTATACTCTCTTTCATACTAACTTTTTTTGCCTGTTTGTCTCTTTCAGTTTTATTCAACTGAGTCCCAAATGTGGAAGAAAGTTTACCAAATAACCTATTTTTGGATGTCATTTGTTGTCAAAAATGATTTCAACAAGACAAATAATCTGCTGCATTTTCCGTTAACCACTCACCTTCATTCTCAGATTATAAAGGTTGTAAATCTAACATTTTGCACTCTTGATGTTGAGCTGCGCTGTTTTAAAACTTTACCACTCCCTCCTCCCCTAACCAAAACACAGCGCTGTGTGCACCGGTTGGTTACGCGGTGGATATGGGAGCTGAGCGCTGATTGGTCGCCTGCTCCTCATTGTCATTCTGTCAATCTACATCACATGGTCCGGCCACTAGGCCTATTAACCGATGAGCTTGGCGAGCAAGTTTACAGACTTCTGTTTCAGAGCCGTGGGGGACAGAGCAGTTTTAAGCGGAGCGAAACCAGAAGCACCTGCAGACACGTTTGCCTCTTTGGGCACAACTTTTTCCCCCGTCTTCTTATGAGACTGGTCAGTATCTCTACCTCTTAAACTTCGGGCGCAGTTTTTTGAACTTTTTTCCGTGCCTGTGGGTGAACACTAAAAGCCGCCTGAATGTATAACATGATGGAAACCGAGATCAAGACCCCGCTCCCGCAGTCCAACTCGGGCTCGGCGCCGGGCGCAAAGAACAACAGTGTCAGCGACCAGGAGCGGGTGAAGCGGCCGATGAACGCCTTCATGGTCTGGTCCCGCGGGCAGCGGAGGAAGATGGCACAAGAAAATCCCAAAATGCACAACTCTGAAATCAGTAAGCGGCTTGGTGCTGACTGGAAACTTCTGACCGATGCTGAAAAGAGGCCATTCATCGACGAGGCCAAGCGTCTACGCGCTATGCACATGAAGGAGCATCCGGATTATAAATACCGTCCCCGCAGGAAGACCAAGACCTTGCTCAAGAAAGACAAGTATTCTTTGCCCGGGGGACTGTTGGCGCCAGGAGCCAATGCCGTCAACAACTCTGTGTCGGTGGGGCAGCGGATGGACGGTTATGCGCACATGAACGGGTGGACGAACAGTGCGTACTCCCTCATGCAGGACCAGTTGGCCTACCCTCAGCATCATAGCATGAACAGCCCCCAGATTCAGCAGATGCACCGATATGAGATGGCAGGTCTCCAGTACCCGATGATGTCCTCGGCGCAGACCTACATGAACGCGGCTTCCACGTACAGCATGTCTCCTGCGTACACGCAGCAGACCAGCAGCGCCATGGGACTGAGCTCCATGGCGTCCGTGTGCAAGACCGAGCCGAGCTCGCCGCCGCCGGCCATCGCGTCCCACTCTCAGCGGGCGTGTTTGGGGGACCTGAGGGATATGATAAGCATGTACCTGCCTCCCGGCGGGGACAGCGCAGAGCATTCCTCCCTGCAGAGCAGCCGGTTACACAGCGTCCATCCGCACTATCAGACCGCAGGGACTGGCGTCAATGGGACGCTACCTCTCACCCACATCTGAAAGCAACAGAAAGAAAAGACTTCAGACTTTAAAAAAAAAAAAGTACTTCGGATACTTGAACTTTTTGGTTGCTAACGAAACAACGTTCAACAGTTTTGTTCAAAAACAGTTTTTATCTCAAAGTTGTTTTGAGTCCATTTTAAATGAATCTTTAAATGGACCGAAACTGAACGTTGAGCCCATCAGAGTAAATTGCATTGCAAAGAGGCTTTTTATCACAAGTATAAGCAATCAACTTATGTAGAAGAGTTGGACTTCTATATTTTAATTAATGCCATATTTTCTCTCTATGAAAAGGCATGTGGCCTCATTACGAGAGGCTGGTGTGTTTCTGAAAAGCTGGATGGAAAGTTGGTTCATAAATGTTTACACTCATTTTGTAGAATGTCAGTTGTCTCGACTGTGTCCAAATTTTTGTAGTCTTTCTTTTCCTCCCCCTCATGACCTAGGTTAAAATGAAATGTTAAGACTGTGCGGGTCGCAAACGCAAGTTTTATTTATAGTAAGATGCTTTTTTTTTTCTTTTTAGCTTGTGAACCCGATGTTTTGTCACGTGAAAAATGTTCAAATTTGTTTTTGTAAAATGTTATTTTCTGTGATGGTTTTGACATTGTCATGTTTACTCATTATCCTGAACGAAAATGTTTATTTAAACTGACGTTTCTACATATTTTAAGACCATCCTCTATTCTTAAATGCTGAATAAATTTGTACGAAACATGACTTGTGACTCTTGTCTCTTATGTGTGTGATATGAAGTTTGGGTATATGACATTGTCTCCAGAAAAATCTCCAGAGTGCAGGTTGTATTACTGGGAGGCATAACATTAAGGGGTGACCTTTTATTTTTATAGGTGATATGTATAAGTCTTCAGACTCTGAATGGCAATCTGTTATTTTTTCACATAGATTTTGGTACAGTGGTCTTTTCACTTTAGCATCCCATCAGAGTATTCTTAAATCTTCCAGTTACTTTACAGGCCTTAAAATAGTGAAATAATTATGTGCTTTCCTGGACTGTTTTAATGGTTGTTTATCATTTTAAACCTCACTTAAAATTAAAAATATATTACATAATTCTTAATTCTGTTTAATTTGTATCAGATATTTCTGGTTAAAAATACAGGCTCATTAGTTTTGTAATTGAAATAGGGGTCTTCATCTTTTTTTGACTGAGTTGTTTTTTAAAATGGTGTTGAAAATAAACGTGTGTCTTTGCCTCATACAGTTATAATACCTTTCCTTCCTTACATTTACCCAGTTCACTCACTCTTTTCAGTATTTAATTGGACAGACTGAGTGTTTAATGCCTCACTTTGAATGTGTTTTTCATATTTTGAGCACAAGAATTCAGTTTAATCTTTGTAATTTTTCAGAATTGAATTTAACAATCAAAATAAATAGCACTCAAAACAAATAAAGAAATGGGATAAGTGTCATTTCACATTTAAAAGTGGTGTAAACTTCAAAAATGTTTTACAAAATGCACATACCCCTAAAAGAAATAGAGATGCCACCTGAAACTTGTTTTGAAAGGTTTGTAAATTTACTTTTGTCAGTGCTGACATGCCAAACTTGTGACTTTCTGTTGTGGCATAGGAAAAATGTAATAAATGCCTTTTTAAAGAGTCATTAAGTATTTTGCATGTTGACAAGGGATTTTTCTTTAGTCTTTCATCTAATTTCTGATATGCACAGAGAAACTTCTGTTGTGCTCATTTACATTTGGTAACGTTTTGAAATCGCTGAGCACAGTAGAGTCCGAGTTGGTTCTGTTAAAATTTAGTGATGACTCGATCAAGTATAACCTCTATAGTGGATTTTGATTTTCAACGAATTATACTGAGATTGAGTCACATTTATAAACTTAACCTCCCTCATAACGCTCACTGTGGCTGACACTGTAATAATGCAAAGGTGTGTGTGTGTGTGTGTGTATGTGTGTGTAAGAATGGGCCGGCAGTGTACCAGTGAGTATAAATAAGCTCTGACCACCAAGAGGGCCAAAGCAGTGACGGTCCTGCTGGCCTTCCCACACTCCCTGTAGGACTTGATCCACAGCTCAGCACAGCGCCCTGGATTAGCCCCACGCACCTTTGTGGAGGGAAAGATTATCCAGACCTCCCTGCATTCACTGACAGGGTCTTAAGTCATTCTAGCGTGCCAGCAGCCACCCGTCACCTAATCACACTTTCCAACTCATTTTTTTGTAATTAAGTAGCTTTTCTCTTCCTGCTCCTCCTGATGTGTTTACTGTGGGATGAAGAGTGATGATTTTTAGTTATTTATCAAACTCTGAAAATGATGTAACCTTAAGATGGCTTTCACCTGCACAACTCCTTAGTTAAATACACAATACAATAAGTTTTCAGTTAACCATCTCCTAAAATGTTGAGATTTCTGTACAGACATGTTAAAAAAAGTTTTAACATGTCTGTAGTGAAATATGTCTTATAATAATCTGTTCAGTAAAGGTCACTTCTCTTTGATCGCCGCAATTGGCACTGAAAGTTCATGTCTGATGAAATTTAGGAGTGAGAATCTGTGTTTGGGGGAAAGGTGTGTGGCTGGACCGCGCAGTTATTGATTGTGTTTGAATGTTCTGGCAGTGAGGCCATCCGAGTTGGGCTCCCCACCACCCCCATCCCCCTCGCTCTTCCCCTGCTGAGTGCCCGGAGGGCCTCTCTCCTGTCATGTGGAGCGCTGTGCCCACTCAGCAAGTGCAGGCATATCCCACTTCCATCTGTCTATGACCTCACAGCCCCTGTTTGTTTAACCCCCTCTCCAAAAACTAACCTAATTATAGCCCTGCAGAACATGGATTCAGCGGATTCCCAGTGGATTCTGACACTCTGTGTCTACATGCACCTATGTATGTGTGCAGCTCATGCAAGGCTCCAGCTTAACAGAGGCAGTGCTCTGGGACATATTTCAGTGGATCCTGTTTTCCCATGTGTCTGTCCTCATTATGTCAGAACATGCCCTGTCAGTTGCATGTCTTGCCAGAGTATATGTGAACATGGTGTTAAACACACAGGAGTGAATTCGAGTGTCTCCTTTTTACGTCAGTATGATGAGTGGAAAAGTCATTACACAAATCTGGTTGACAGACCGACGTTGGTGACATCACAAACTTGCCTGCTCGACTGGCTGGGCAACTTTCAGCAGGAACACACCTGAACATACTGTTAACTCTCACGTAATCTCAAACTCAAATCTGGAACCTCCTTTTACAGATCAGACATCACCCAACAACATAGTTTGAGTGTCATGGATGAATGGATGAGTGCAGTTAGGGACTGCACCTATGACAGAGTCAGACTGTATTGATTTGCTGTGGCTGGGATCTCCAGGAGGCCATTTGAACTGAGCCTGGAGGGGCCCAGGGTGGCATGTCCAGCTTGTGCAGGCCTATCCAGAGCGATGGACTTGTGAGGTACTGAGACTGACAGCAGAGCGGTGTGTTTGTGTGTGTGCGAGTGTGTAGAGGTGTGGGGGTTGGGGGTGGGGTTAATCTCCCTGAACTGGGGCAGATGTTGTTAACGAGCTCCTCTCAGGTCGACTCCCTGCGTGGGAAAATGGCATCAAATCCTCCTGGGGGTCAGGGCTTTTGGGCTGACCCACTGAGAGCCATCCTTCTCCACTGCACTGTCCTCTCAATCCCCTTTCCATTCACTCACCCACCCACCCACTCACTCACTCATTCACCGACAGCACTCACCAGAGACACTAGAAAATCACATTTGACCATTTTCATACCTCTCCTCTTTTAAGTACATCCCAATTTTCAGCTCCTTGCCTGAACTTATGTGAGCGCTAACAGACTTGTTCCTTGATGCAAATGGCTCATTAATGATAGCTCTGGTTGGATCGCCATGCCTTACACAACCACAAGGAATGCCGAGTGGGAAATGCTTCAAAGACAAGCATGCCGCCACTCAAGAAACTGCATCCACCCAGCAGCGAATTACTTGTTTATCTCAGCTGAAAGTAAATTAGCTGAATTAAGGGCTTATTAGACTTGCAGGCGCCCGAGCTGCTATAGAGTTGGGTACGTAAAGAAATTCATTTAGGGTGCAAAATTACATTTGAAGTGAAAAAATAACGTCTTATAGGTTTGTTTTTCCTGCATTAGCCAAAACTTTGGCTTTGATCTGATACAGGAGATCTCTGTTGAATGGAAACACCTGATACCTGTGCTACAAAGCATGTTGGGAATTAGTCCAACCGTTTAAATTATTCGATTCAACCAAAAATCTATTTGAAATTATTACAACTATGAAGCAGAGACACTGCCAGGCATAGTGGCCATGATGTTGTTCGACCTATGTACATACTGAGCACATGACTTAGCTGTGATGTGGCGACTTCCCATCAGTCATGCCTGGAATGGGCATGTCTTTTTACCATATCATGTCAACATGCCTGCTTTAGGGTTTATCCTGACTTAGGTTTTAATACGAGGGTCATCCATTAACGTGTCTGACTCTGAAGGTGTGTTTACTTTGTCCCAGCAGGTGTGTGTGAATATGAGACTTGTCAAATATGAGACCGGATTACTGCCTCTTTTGTTCCAAACAAAACAAATACAAATCACACGAACAGCTGAAATGATTCTGTTTTTTTGCTGCCCGGGTTGTATGTTTAGAGAGTTTTTCCGACGCGATCCTTTTGACGTATTGTTCAACTAAGCGCTGCTGAGGTTTACTTGAACTTGTTTTTGCTTGTAATTGTAGTTAGAGGAAGATGTGTAAAACCACACATACACAAGCACACATCTAAGAATAAAACTGGATTAAGAGGCCTCTTCCTGAATAACCTGTAAGGGCAATTACATACAAATGGTTGATTCTAATGTGCATTAAGGAATGCTCTGACACTAACCAAGACTTTCTAGTGTGTAAAAGTGTGTCTGCTGCAGATGGTCCCTTTCTGTAGCACACATCACTTTGTCTATGAACACTGGAGCATGTAGCATTGCTTTTAAGTTACCAAACTAGAGTTCTGACCCCACTTCTGACCTGTTTTGGAAGCCTAGAAGAAGTGGGCCAAGTGTATGTGTGCTAATGTATATACTATGCCTTGGGACAGCAAGTGAGTATGGGACTCCTGCAAGACAATGCACAGTTGGGGGGATAAGGACTTAAGGGCGTGACAGGGGGGAAGATTAAGCCTCTCATCTAGGCCACAGTTATTGATTAGTGTTTGTCGAGGACAGTGAGAGGGAACACAGATTGACAGACACACAATGGTGGTGTGGTGACTCTGCTCCGTCAGAAGCCCTCTGATCATATCGCTATTGTCAGAAGCTGTGTTCATTAAGTAACCTGTACCCACGTGTGCCCCCTCCAACAAATACACACTCACACAAAAAACAAACACCCTTGCACATGTTGAAAACAGGTATGTTGTGAAATGCACCCAAACTTAGAGCAGTTTCTTTTCCTGGGTGCACTGGTCAGGTTGGGGGCACTTTTAGTGTAGCCCAATCTGTATGTGTGTGGTTTATGGGAGTGTAACCCTGGGAACATTGGGGGAGGTGAAACATGCTTGGCTACGGGTCAGTTCTGACTGACTCTGTCACTTATTGATTAGTTGCCATGGAGCGTTAGTCAGGCCATCTCTCTTGGAGGTGTGTCCCTGAGAGCCAGCAGCACTGCCCAGATGAGCCTTTGGAGGCTTTGTCTGTAGGGGGTTAGTGTGTGTGTGTGTGTGTGTGTGTTTGTGACCTCGCTAACTCTCACTTGCGCTTCCTTCATCCTCATCCCTTCTCTCTTTGACCCCCTGTGGTACTTTTCCTTGCGCTTCAGGACCTTTTGCATCATTCTCCTGAGTGGACCAACTCTTGGCTAATCTGCAATATCTAAAATGAATCAATGTTTATGCATACACCAACTCCCAAGGGACCTGTAATAATGGGGGTTGTAAACAAATTGTCCAAACTTATTGAGCTGTGAAATCCCCTTCATAGCCCCTGGATTTGCTTACTCACATGATCCTCTCTCATCTGTGTTCATATATTGTCATTGTTCCCATCAAACGTTAAGAAGGAGGGGTTGCAAGGAGTGGGTGCAGGAGGGAGATGCATGGTCAGGACTCTGTGTCGCCAGAGGTCCACCTGCAGTAGCTGACGACTCCACTGACAGCCCAGCAGGAGACAGTGAGGGTGGTGGTCTTCAGGTAGGGAACAGGGGAGGTATACCATTATTTACTTTCAGAAACAAGGTGGAAACCGAGAGATGAAGAAACAGACATAATGCATTATTTTGGCAACAGCTGTAAACCCTCTTCCTCTGGACTGAACTCTTACAGTTCCAAGGCTGACTTTTATCAATATTACCCACTTTCAAAGGATAATGTCGTTGTTTTGCAATGCCTTTTCCCATTTCTTCTGTTAGTTAGTTAAAATTCAATTCTCCAAGTGTAATTGCTGAGATCGGGGAAACAAACTCCCAAGTTACAACAGTGAATTCCAGTGAACAGGAATGATTTTTACCCAAAACTGTCCTTTGTAAACATCTATCAAAGTTTGCAGACTGACCTCTTGGTTCAGCTTTGATTTACCATGCCTACTGCAGTTTTGCGCACCCATTTTCTCTGTGCAATAGCAGTTTATTACCATTATTTCAGGTTCACTCACTTTTGCTTTTCCCTCCAAATATTAAGTGATTTAAATAATTTGATTGCTTGTTTACAACATGTCTGAATGGCTGAATGCCTGTGTTTCTTGCCCTGCTGGATCTCAGCAATTACTTTGGTTAGTACGGTGTTATCATAACTGATACAAAATAATGCACAAAACTGTGAAAACAAGACCTAAATTGTAATAAACTGGATTTAGTCATTAACGCTTCTTATTCTATTAAAGCACCTTTAGCTGGCCGTACTTTTTAAAAAAAAGTTTCAAGCATATAGAGAAAAAGTAAAATTTTGGACTTGATTTTCACTTAAAATTGTAAATTTATAGTCGGAATAATGCAAACTTTTTCTCCTGTTAAGAATATGCGCTCAAACTTCTAACCCGAAACTTGACGACGGCCCCCTCTATCCCCCCTTAATATCACACCTTGGATGCATAAACATGCCAGTGCTCCACACATCACCCCACCCCAGGGGGGCTGCATGGCTTTAGTGCCGCACTGTGACACCAATCAGGGGAGATGGCGGGCTCCTTTGTCATGCAAACACCAATCGCTTCTTGTCTTATTCAAATGTCTGCCCTCTCTCTTTCTCCTCTCCCTCACTCTTGCTCAACCCCTACCCCGCTTCACCCCCCCTTCCTCATCCTTCCACCCTGACTTCAGCCTTCTCTCTGCCTCTCCCTCCTTCTCAAGTCCAAGTAAATCCTCGCTGAGAGAAGAGGGAGCCTCCGGGCTGCTGAGGCAGGCCTCTCTCCTGGGGGTCAGCCTGTGTCTCAGCGCATGGGGCTGTTTCCAGGCCCAACCAAGGCCATTTCATATTCAAATGTTACAATCAGTCCTCTGACCCACAGGGGGGCTCTTTATGGCTGCGGCCCCAGGTCGCAGGGTCAAGATGGTGATTTAATAGCTCAGGCAGAGGAAAGGAGCGGGGGTGCCAAGTGATTTAGGGGATGAATGAGTAATAAAAAAGCATTTTTCCTAAGTTGTCATGTAAATTTCAATCCATATTCAATATGAGGCTCCCTCCACACTAGAGGCCTTCCTCAATGGCTTTCTAGTGGACTTTAGTCATTCACAATTAAGAAAGTCCATTTTCTGCTTTACTCTTGACTTTGGCAGTTGGTGTAAACAGTAGCTGACGGTGAAGCGGCCGAGGATTAGTGATGGAGATAAGGAGACGTTAAAGAGTCATCATGCTTGTATGGTGCCACTGTGTCTCAAATGTCCTCATGCTCTGGAGTGGCCTGTTATTCCTGTCCCCGAGGGTGTGTTCTCTGCACAGCAGCTCCAGTAACATAGGCAGGTCGGTGTGTTTATATGTGTGTGTGCGTGACAGAGAGCGAGCTACAGTATAATGCAAGCATAGTGTATAGAAGGTAACTCATATGGCTTTATGTCTGCAGGTGGAAACATGGAGGCACACACAGCACTTGGACCCGGCATGCCAAATTTTAAAATTATTTCAGTTAGTTACAGTTAGGTATTTCATCACTGGTATTTGTGACTCACATGGTGTGTCCTGTTTAGGCCTTCCTTTAACCTTACTCATTTAAACCACAAACAACTTTGATGATGATGCTAGGATTATTTCTTTTTCCCTTTTTTTCCCCGCACTATCGTAATTCTGGTGTTAACATTTTCAGTTCAAGAATCATCAAAGAAATGCAGAGTACTGAATGATATATTTAGAAATAGTCACACATGAAAATGATGTTGCTGTAGAACACCATATAGATGTAATAAAAGGTTATGAAAACAGTGTGGCAGCAGTAATTACAGAGGGGAACAAATAGTGAATGAATGACATCTGTTTTTATGGTTTGTGAAACGGATGACAAACAAATCAGGTTCATAAGACACCGCCCATGTGACATTTACAAGAACTAATCTACAAATTCACATATACTTTATATGCAGTTGTAAATTCTTATATACAAAAACACACATTATGTCACCTCACTGTACTGATTTGAAATGCTGCACTGTACATAAAACAGACAAAAAAACAACAACCTAGAGCGGTCTTAAATATTAGGCCTTTACTATAGGTAATGTCTGTTCGAAGCTTTGAAAATAAAATCTGAATATTCAGAAACTTTGCCTCACTTTGCCTCACTCTACTTTGTTTGAACTTTATATTTATGTTATCCTTCCATCTCAATTGTACAATTTTGTTTTCACCCAGATCATAGTGTCTATGTAATTTCCTCATTCCTATGATCTGATTTGAATAAAGCTGTAATAATCAATTAACTGATGTCAGTTGACAGCAAATAATAATAATTGATGATGAATGAAATGAACTAACTGTGCATATGTGTTTTTTAAGTGGTAAATTATATTTTTCACAGGAGTAATTCCGTGTCAGAAATGTGAAAAGCTTTGGCTTTGATTAAATATATTCTGACTATTTCATCTAATTCTTCCATTACTTTGATCTTGTTTTTGAAGTAAATAACTCATACTGTACTGTTGAGATCTTCACTATCACATGAGGCCTCATATGACCCATTCTTATCTCTTTTGAGGGGAAAATACTGTCTGTCGATACCTTGTAGCTTCCACTAACAGTAGCAGAGGCCAGAAGCAGACATGGCAGCATGGTGAGATGAGGTTGAGAGGCCAGTGCAGGGCAAGGTAGGGCAAGCCTCAGTGGGCACAGCTGTAGCTCATAGTCATTACTGCTCCTCTACTGGTTTAGAAGAAAAGGTCCGCTCCCGCCGCATGGCCACTCTGCCACGCCTGCCCCCTGTCCCTTCCACACACACCCAGGAAGGCCTGGTAGCACCAGGCGGCACCACTCACAGTTTGCACTCCTGTCACGTGTAGCAGGGCAGTCGAGCAAAACAGAGAGGTGTTGCGGGGTAGGGACAGAGACGGAGTGAGGGGTAGGATGGGTGGGTGTAGAGGTTAAACCAGGGTAGGGGGGCTCTGTTCCTTCCTCTCTTATCTCCCGACTGACCATTCTCTTTCCCATCCCCTCCTCCAACCCTCCACCCCGCCAACACCCCCTGACCCCCCTTCTCACTCTTTTGTGGCCTGTGCACCTGCAGCCCTTGAGTCTGGGCAATAAAGCTGAAGGATTTGTCTACTGGAGGTTGGAAGAAAAGTGGGGGATCATTAAGCATTGGGAATACAAAAGCAACAGGTTCAAACTGTGGTTGGTTGATATGGTGTTATGCCATATTCTACATATTCCCGAGTGATGGGCTTGATGTAATGCAGTTTGGCATATAAGGAGTGAGTTTAAGCAGATTTGCGTCCAGATTTGCACCATGTTTGGGTTAGTGTCATTATGAATCAGTTTGATCTGACAAATGATCAGCTTTTAACCATTTACATGCTTTACTTCCATTGAGGGACTACATGTATGTAAAATAGTTAAATCTCAGCTGTGAAAACAATGTATCTCCAAAAGGTAAACTTTTTATGAGCCAAGAAAAACCGTTTTCAGCTTTGTGACAACGCAAAAACTCAAAAAATCAATAAAGTTCATATGTTAGTATATGAATTGTAGGGCAGGTAGAATTCAAAATCAACAAAGATGGAGATCCGTGGTTTTCACTGCAGTCACAATAATAAGGACAACTCTTATTATATTAAATCAATACAAAATAAGTTAGTTTTATTTATGATAAAGTAAGTCTATAGTGAGTTCAGGAAATCTCACTAAGGCTTTTAGTTTCTTAAATCTGGTGCATTAATAATTATAAACACATTATTACAATTCAATCAATTATATATTATTATTATATAATGCAGTTCATTATTCTGAAATGGGCTGTTCTGCAGAATGAGTACTTTTTCTTTTGGAACTTTAATTATGTTTTGATGCTAATGCTTTTGTGCTTTAAATTTTGAATGCACGACAGAACATTTCTACACTGGGATAAAGTAAAACATCTGAGGACTTCTTTCACTACTGAACAATAGCAGCAATTACATTTCATAGTGAATGCCAAATGTAAACCTTTCTAAATGTGTCCAGCTCTTAATGTTCTCTGTCATGTTTGGAGGATCTTTTTCTTGTTTGAAATCAAAATGATTTCTCGGTCATTAAAACCCTATAGTTCCCTAGGGGTCAAGTGATGGGGCAACAGTAAAATATGAGTTCTGCAAACATATATTTTGTAGGTATTGCTTTTGTGTGCTTAATCTAGTTGTTTATCATGCATATACACGCAAGGTTATGACCTGAAACACTGAATAGACAATTTGCATTAACTTGATAATATATTAAAATATACATGTTTTATTATCTGCTTTAGGTAACCAAAATTAAACACACAGATGGAGGATATGGAGAGAATAGGCAGAGCGCAGGTTGTGATTGTGGTTCCCAAGGAAAGCTGGCTGTACACTCATAAACCCACATGAAGGTAAGTGTGCTACAAGAATAAGGCTTTTCTACCTAACTGAAATAGTGGTTCTATGTAAATAGAATGTATAGGCAAGTAAAATTGTTCTCAGCCATGTTCTGCAGAGTCTCTGTTCAATTCCCCACCTGTTGTAATGTTATGTTCATTCATGTAGAACTTTTCTCTCACCCGTTGCATGCCAGACCCCCCACATTGTAAATCGGCGCAAAGGGAAAAAGATTCAGCTCTTTCAGAGTGCGACCATGAAGGCAGAGGAAATCACTCTAAACGGTCTTAATTCTGCCATTAGATGAGAGGGAACGCTGAGGGGATTGGCTGGCCCTATGCTCCATATTCACAGAAGCAGGATGAGGCTGGGAAGCCTGCTGAGAAAATGGTGTCGTAATCAGGAGCCAGCAGTTCTGCCTGATCAGGTACACTAGCCCCTCTTCTCCTTTCCTCAAACCCCTCCTCCCCCCTCTCATTTCTCTTCCCTTCCCTTTCCCCTGCCCCGTAAGGAGATCCTAATAAGAGTTTGGACGTACTGAGCTCCTCTTATGTGAAGACCTGGCAGGAGGGAACAGAGATGAGGCCTGAGGTGGGGGTTGAAGCTCGAGGTACAGAGTTGTGGTGGTGGGATGGTGGGGGGCTGGTTTTTTTTGTTCCCACATTTGATTATTCAGGTTGGCTGAACTAAATTCTAAACCCATAAAATTCGTATCCCCTCTGGGGGACCATTTGCATATATTTCAGTACCCCCTCTCTCACATCCCAATTCCCCTTTTTTCTCAGAAAGTGAAAGAGAGGGCGAAGCAACCAGGCCTGTCTAGGCTTTAAGATGTCACCGTGGTGTGAAATATGGGCGAACAAGCAGGGTCTTTGAAACTCAAACTAACCCCCCACCAGCGTGTGAGCTGCTGCCACACACACATATACAGACCCAGTCATCCCCTTGCCCTCCACTGCTTGCGATCACTAAACAGGAATTAAATTTCAGTGTGTAGTTGTATGTTCAGCAACTTTGTTTTCAACTTTTTGCGGCTGCAAGTCTTTTAGGTGACGCTTGATTATGATGCACTGTAATATCTATTTAGATTACATTAGATTCAACTTTATTATCATTGCCTATTATAAATTGCCATGTCCAGGGTTCCTTTTGGAAAGTGTCATATTTGTACATACTAGAAAAGGAAACTGCTCTTGTTACAGTTGAGTGTGTTTTACTGTTTGGGCGCATGAGACTGTTAATGTAGAATTATTATAGGATATGTGGAATCATCTGTTTGTCAGTTGTGCATGTGCAGCTATTTGCAAAATAACATAAGCCATGACATGTCAAACTCAGTCATTATATCAGCGGGGCGAAACTGCTGGAGGCCAGGAAGAGTTCCAAATATTTGATAAACATGTCAAAGCAGTAAAGCCTGGACTTGTAATTATGCCAATTTTACTCTTACCGTTGTCGATGTAGAGGATTAATTTTCAGACAAAAATTTTCTCAGGTCTTAAGTCAGGTCTTAAAATTCCGTTTAGGATGTGTGCCCAGCAGCATAAAGATGAAGGGAACACACATGTAGCTGGGCACACAGATTCTGAGAGGCAAGCTGGTTGAAGGCTGGGCTCCACATCTCCAGTCAGCCATAAGAGACACCTGTTCGTTTGTTTGGCTAGCAAACTCAAGGTTTTGTTTTTCACCGTGCCAACCAGGCCCGCTGGCACTAGTTTTACTGCCCATCTGTATGGGTGAAGTTAGACGATGGTCTTTGAAAATGAGGAGGGGGGAGCTGGTACTTGATGGCATTTCGGTCACATGGGGCGAGTTGCTGTCATCCTTTAACCTTCCCCCCTGGACCCCTTTCCCTGCCCCTCCCGTGCCCACTCCCTGGTGCACAGGCAGAATGCAGTGTCAGGAGGGTGAGCACTGAGCACCCATTGTGTGTGCTAACCAAAGCGGAATGCCCGGGTGACAAAAGGGGGAGGAGTGGGCTCAGGGCACACAAAGCCAGTGGGAGGAGAGGGTTGGAGGAGGTGGAGGGGAGGGAAGAAGAGGGGGGCAATCTGCTGGGGGCTAAATACATCCACTCAGCCCCCAAAACTCCAGGCACCCTAAAAATCTTCTCTCACCTCCCCCCACTGCCTTCTCAGCCTCACCAGTCCTCTCTGCCTTGGCTCTGGGATGTACAGTACATAGGCTGCTCGAAGTTGCCTGTTTGTTCCCAGCAGTGTGAAAGAAGAGAACTTACAGCAACTGAACCCTCAAACTATTAAGTGTTGGTTTTGGCGTTATGACTCATGGCCCCGAGGTCTAAAACAGGATGTATTTGCCAACTGTAGCCATGGTTTCCAATCTCTGTCATCAGTCAAGGATGTCCTATAAGCCCCATGTATCACTGTCAAATGTTTACAAAATAGACTGGGAATTCTTCACTAGGTGCCGGCAACACGTATAACATTTTGGAAAATTTTCAGAAACATAAATTCAATATTATATCAAATATAGGAACTTTTCTCCTGTTGATATCCACTTTTCTCCTTTCACCCCATTACACTGTTATGTGAATGACTTTTATCACTATACAGCCTGTGACTTATTGTCCATGAGCGTGTTAGTTGGGGGGGGCACATGTGCATGTACTCACCTGCCTATTCTAGAAGCTGAGAGCGATCTCGTGTGTGTCTAGTATCGCACGTCAAATCCTCTCAACTCCCACACAGGACCTGGGGCAAAAGTGCGGCCACTTTAAAACACACAAGACAAACCCTGCATTAACTCTTTCTTAATACCAATATATCTTCTGCAGATGCAAGTAGGAGCAGATCCACTTCAAACAGGCACTTCACAGCTGCAGGACGTCTGTACTTTTAATGGCAATTGCACCTATTTATTGGCCTTATTAAATCTCTGGTCAAAGCTTTGGACATAAGTCTGATGCCCATAGCATATCTGGTGTAGCAGTCAATGACCAAACCTTGAAAAATAAATTAAAGAATATTATTGTATTTGCATCTTTAGCACCCGTCTATGAACTGAATTACTGTTTGTCCCGAGGAACAACAGATTTTTATTCCAATTGGAATACCAGGAGCCAAAACTTTATTAATCTTAAAATCTTTCCGGCAGTACTTAAAGGAAATTTAACTTAATATGCTTTGAAATTCTTTCTTTTATTATTTATTATTTTATATTTATATAATGCCCATTAATCAATTTTGTGTAGTAGTAGGAAAGTTTTTAAAAATGGGGTTAATTATCTTTTAACATGTTTGCCAGAGTTTAATGTAATAGAATAAAGTGGCTTATCAGATTTGTTAACTTTTTTGTTTAGTGTAACTTTCATTTTGCTCCATAAGATCATTTGACAAAAATGGCAGTCAAATCAAATGGATACTATTCCTCAAAGATCTTGGGTGACATAATTAAATATATTTGTTGCTGCCAAAAATGACCTCATGCACCACCCAGACGTGGACGCTGCCAGTGCCAGTGAAGCCACAGGGTCACTTTGAAGAGACCTTTTCGACCCTTGTGGTTCTTCCTCTTTCCCAAAATGATGACCGGGCAGATCAAAGGGGATGCTCTAAACAAAACTCTTAAAGGTTACCCCCCCCCCCCCCCCCCTGCTTTTTTCTCCCCTCATATGCACACTTAACATCTGAACTCCCTCCTTTTTTCATTCATGCAAACCTCAGCCTTTCCCGTTGTATTTACATATGCCGCTGCAGGCCAAAGGCAGTTTCCCGCTTTATCTGAGTTCATAGGAAGTAGCTTGCTGAGTTGTTTTGGTTTATGTGTTGTTAGTGAAACACAGAGGGTCAAATGCAAGCCTTGGGGGCAGGTTAAGGTCACAGAGTAAACCTGGCAGGGTTTATCCCAGTACCTTTGTGAACAACACAAAGTGTGAGTGTTTTGCTGGCTGGTTGGTTTGTGCGCGCACCTACACATTTGCTCATGCATGTATGTACATCAGTGTATGAAGGTGAGTTTATGCTGTCTCTGTCTGGTGAAGTCAGAGCCTCTCCATCAGTGCTGACCCAGGCAGCCATCATTGTTCTCAAGCTGTAAATCACCCTGCTGCAATCAGGACCCTGATCTAGGCTTCTCTGAGCCCTCTCCACTCCAGATGATTCCCCTCCTGATTGGCCTAACTGGACTCCTGTCTGTGGTGGCAGATTAGCATGGATTGTTTTTTCTCTGTGGCATACAGATTGAGCCATGTTAGCGTTCACATCTCCACAAAGTGCCAAAGGGCTCTGTGGGGGCTCCAGAATGAAAATACTCTTTTTACAAGTAAAGGTCCTGCATTTTAAATCCTACTTAAGTAAAAGTACAAAAGTATTATCAGAAAAATTAAGCATCAAACTAAAAGCACTCCTTCTACAGTAAAGGTTCCCTGGACTGGTAAATTATTATAGATTTCTTATAGATTTTTAATACAAATGCATCGATGTCTAAGCAAGAATTTCTGAATGGGCAAGTAGAGGCTACTGACTTTAATTGGAGAATGTTGGGTGTTTGTCTGCTACTGTTCCTCTCTTTTCCACCTTTGTTTGCAAACCAATAAATCACAATCAACAGTCAAATAGCACACATGTCTTGCCGCTGTTCGCCTGAGCTCAATCGTCGGCATTAAATGTAAATAGCAGCCTGCCTGGGTGTGTTTACAGCGAACAGCTGATGGAGTTACTGAGTCCAAAGTTGTTGTTTTTAAGTTTTCATCAGTCATGAAGTTTCTACACAGAGCTGAAGTCAGTCTCCTCCTCTTCATAACCAGCCGAACAGCTGATTACAGCAGGTAATAAAGCTTGTTAAAATCACATTCTTCCCACGCTCAGGCGACACAGACATGAGTCCTGATCTGCAGCTCTTGGCGCTGGAAATGTTTTATTAACCTTCCAAACTGTCGCAATTTTATTTTTGCATTGTTTTATCTGTGCTGGAGTTATTTTAAGAACTTGATGGTTTTATCCAGTTTGTTATCCATGCATGTCTCGCGGATGTCCGCTGAGATGGTATGTCGGCATTAAATTTATAGCTGGGAAACAGCAGCCCGCGTTCATCAGTGTGTTTACAGCGAGCAGCTGATGGAGTTAAGCTAAATACTGGGTCAGAAGTTGTTGTTTTGAGTTTATCAGTCAGGAAGTTTCTACAAGGAGACTAAGTCGGTCTCCTCCTCTCCAAAACTAGCGGACCAGCTGATTACAGCAGGTAAAGCTCATTAAACATCCCCTTCCTCCGACGCAGGTGGACACAGACATGTGCTGCCAGCTGATCTGCTGCTCTTGTTGGCTGGAAATGTTGTAATAACCTTCCAAACTGTCGCGATTTTATTTTTGTGTTGCTTTCTCTGTGCTGGAGTTATTTTATGAACTTGATGGTTTTATCCAGTTTGTTATTAAATGTGTAACAAACTTTATCGCGCGTCTCCTCTTTATAGCTCCCACACAAAAAAGCTGCTTTAATGGTCAAACTAAGCCTATAGTTTTTCATTATATTCCAGTCAAATCTGATGTTCATTTATAAATGTTCCTCATGGATAGTGGTTACAAATAATTATGCTTGTGCATCGCTGTGTACAGCCAGGCCTACAGCCTACGTCAGCTGGTTAATTTGCCTAATCTTCGCAGGTCTTTAGACCACGGTGGAAACGCACAGAAAAGTGGGCTGGTCGAAAAGCGCCTTAAGGGGTCAGGCCCCTCCATAGGGTCACCAGATAAATCTGAGGGGTAATGAGATGATTTACGGGAGAGGGAAGATGAAAAAAGTTACGATTCACAAATCTTTATTTATATTTTAATTTGTACTTGCAAAAATGTGTTTCCCGCTCTTTAAGACACTGTTGGCTTTATTAATGGGAATGTATTTTGTCACTGCTATTTAGAATGTAGTTAAAATGGTTCATCATAGTAATTTAATTCAATTTACTGCTATATACTGCTTTTTTGAGTCTTGAGGACATATATTAAAAAGAAACAATAAAAACAATGAAAATCCTTGACACATTAAATTTAGCCATTCATTTTAATGTCTATAACAACAGTTTGTTCTTAGTAATGTGTCTCTGTGCTTTTGGCGTAATTTCACCCTGATTGTTTTTTTCTTGTTCAGATATCATAATGCTAGTTCGTTCATGACCTGATCAGGTATGTACCTGCAAGGGTACCCACTTGCTGCAGCCTATGTGGTTCTAACTCCTGGGGTTATTTGTTCTCCCAGTGGGGGACCATTGGCTTGAGCACCTTGTCAACAGCAATCAGGGAGTGACTGAAGGCTGGGAAGGCAAGGCCCATTGCCTCTCATGGAGAGAGAGTGCTTATCTATCAGTATCTATGCAGTCATGGGAATGACAGCAATCTGTGTTGTGATACCATGTGCAGCTTGAAGGTCAGACATGTAGGTTCTGATTATGGTCAAAATCTCAGTCCCTCTTGGGAGCATCTGCAAGTGAAGGTTTGGTGTTCCTCTGCATTCTGTATTCCCATTTCAGTTTTTTCTTTCAACATTATTCTCAGTGTTGCTTAACATGGAGACACAGAACTCCAAATAATCCAAATAATGACGATCATAGGTTTACTTTAGGACCAACAGTTTCAATTATTTCAACTTTGTTTTTGAGAAATCACATTTAATCTGTCATTTTGCCATTACAATGGGTCTAAATACTACAGTACCCATAAGCCTCAGCTGCAGTTACCATGGGGTAGAGGCCCAGTGAAAGGCGTGAATCAGGTACTGAATTTAACTAAAGTTGACCCCAAAATTAAAAGTGAACTGTTTTAAACTTCAGAACATAAAATCCACCCCACTGTTAGTGGTGCATAGTTTTAAGCTCAGTGGGTGTTTCTTGCCAAAATATACCTGTAGTTAACTTGTACCCTAAAATGTTTTGGTACCTTTGATATTCTATGAAAGAACCAGATATTTTCTAATGATGATTTGACAGGTCAGATGATTAAACAGAGTTCCAACTGAGAGTCACGTAACACTGTCTGTGGGAAAAATGAATGGGAATTTTATTTCCGGAACCAACGGTGCCCAAAATAGTTCATCCCACTTTGCAAATCTTTAGCTGGTTGAGTTATATAGTTGTGGACACGGTCATTGTGTAGGCCTCATGGAATCCTGATGACATCACAGTGATTCCAGACTGTGTGTGTTCAGTGATCATAGGGATCACAGGCCTTAACTCTGGGTCCTTGCAGTGGATGAGAGACAGTCACAGAGAGGGACAGAGACAGAGAGACTTGTGGACTCTGCGGTGGAGATTGCGATGGTGTGCTATATGAAGAGATGTTAGTCAGCACAATTACTACTACAGTGAACATTTGCCTTCGACAGGACAGTGTGGTCCTATTCTAACCATATTAATCTTTTAGTCTTTTGTATTTCTTCATTGTTGTAATATTTTTATTGGCATTCTTATTTGCAAATTTTATTTAGTATGTTATGTCTTTATTAGAGAGATGACAGGAAATTATGGTAGAGCGAAATAAGGAAATACATACAAAAAAAAGTACCCAGCAACATACAAACTGGTTGGCACCTTAATGGTGTGCTCCATTTGACATGGGAAATCGGAAATTTCAACTGGAAAGCCCCCTTAAGTCCGACTTGGAATGTTGGAGAACCTCACTAACCCCAAGCTCAAAAATCCAAGGTGGCTGCTCCCGGAATCAACAGAAGTGAAAACTGTAGTGATATTTTGTTTATCGCATTTCTGTCTTATTTTTGTCTCATTAAATCAGTTGGACCTACAGTCCTGTCCAACTTATCTTTACCCTAACACCTACAGTCTAAAACACAATCCTTACAAATAAAACTTTACTATGAACTATCTTGCTTACTTTCTCAAACAAGACTTAAAAAGAAGAACAAAAGAATAGTCTACAGCTGTACTAGTACCTCTGTGAGGCTGTAATTTGGCACTTTCTATGTTCCCCAATCATGGTAGGGCTCATTAGCATTTGCTAATTTGCACTAAATGTTAAGTACCTCTAACCCTCCCTAACACCCACACCCTTGATAACAAAGCTATTTGCTGCGTTTCGAGAAAAGGAACTATACCCTAGAACTAGGAACCTTTGGAGGGACTCACTGTTTTTCCACCGGGAGGGACCAGGGTCCGAATGTAGTTCTGGGGTCTTCATTTTACCTCCCAAAAAGTCCCTGCTCGGGGGGAAGTACTTTCTGAAAGGGGGGGGTGGGGCTTGCTTTGCAGTGAATTTCTGAATGAGCAAGTAGAGGCTACTGGCTTTAACTGCAGAATGTCGGCTGTTTTTCTACGACAGCTTGTCTCTTTTCCACCTTTGTTTGCAAACCAATAAATCACAATCAACAGTCAAATAGCCACACAAGTCTCGCCGATGTCCGCCTGAGATCGTATGTTGGCATTAAAAATATTGGAAATAGCAGCCAGCGTGCAGCGGTGTGTTAGTGTGAGTTACGCTAAATACTGGGTTGGAAGTTGTTGTTTTGAGTTTTCATCAGCCAGGAAGTTTCTACATGGAGCCGAATTCGGCCTCCTCTCTGAAATAAGCGGAACAGCTGATTACAGCAGGTAATTAAAGCTCGTTAAACATCCCGTTCTTCCAACGCAGGTGGACACAGATGTGAGTGCTGCAGCTGATCTACAGCTTTTGTCGGTTGGACAAAAGGTTTTAGAAGGTTTTAATAACCTTCCAAACTGATTTTATTTTTGTGTTGCTTTCTCTGTGCTGGAGTTATTTTAAGAACTTTATGGCTTTATACAGTTTGTTTGGCTACTATTAGGTTAAATGTGTAACGAACTTTATCGTGTGTCTCGTCATTATAGCTCCCACACAATAAAGCCGCTTTAATGGAAAAGCAAAGCCTATAGTTTTTCATTATATTCCAGTCAAATCTGAATTTATAAATGTTGCTCATGGTAGTGGTTACAAATAATGATGCCTGTGCATCACTTTGTATGGCTGCAGCCTAAGTCAGCTGGTTAATTTGCCTAATCTTCGCAGGTCTTTAGACCACGGTGGAAACGCATCCGTGGGCTGAAGGAACATTTTAGTTCCGTACCTTTGGTCGAAACGTGGCTATTGACACCCAGCAAAGTACAGGCTGATTGAACCTTCGCCCCACCAGACAGACTCCACAAACACGCACACACGATGCTAAGGCCCACCTTAATTAGGCGACACACACACCGGCGACCCACATACAGCTGTCTCTTGATTTAAGTTAAAAAGTTTCAACATTACTCAGAATGTAAAGACAGATAAGCGGTATCAAAACCTTACAGCTATGTTTTCCTCTGCCGTTGTTGCTGCAGCGGTCTCTGAGTGGGCTACACAGTTGATTTCAAACCTCAAAATTTCTCAGTAGTGGATTTAGTGATGAAATAAAGTCAGAAAATTGTAAAATATAAAACTTTCTGTTGCTGGCCTCTGTCAGGCGCACGCAATGATGATGCAGTGAATAGTGATGATTGACGGAGGTGATACGAAAAAAAGTACCTGGAAGCAGGTACAGGTACAACTTTTCCACAATGGAAAACCAAACAAATGCGAGTCGAGCCGGGTTAAGCTGGTACTGTGCAATTGAAAAGGGGCTTAATTGAGCTGGGCAACTTCACTCACTCCAAAAGCCAACATATACTGCACAATAATCTATGGATAAGGGACTTTATTAAAATGATAATGTAAACATTAAAATGTAATTCTACAATAGCATTATAGTTGTCAATATGTGAGAATTGTTTTTTATGAAAATGCAATTTGCATATTTTTAAAGGTCATACCCCATTGTACAGTGGACAATATTAAAATGTCAAATCCAAATTTAAAATTAAAATGCAACAAATACCAAATAGTCAAATTTTACATTTGTGCAAACATTATTTAATTCACAATTAAAATTTAAATTACGAAACTTACTTGCGAAAGTATTTGGCCCCCTTGAACTTTTAGACCTTTTGCCACATTTCAGGCTTCAAACATAAAGATATAAAACTGTATTTTTTTGTGAAGAACCAACAACAAGTGGGACACAATCATGAAGTGGAACGAAATTTATTGGACATTTCTAACTTTTTTAACAAATAAAAAACTGAAAGATTGGGCTTGCAAAATTATTCAGCCCCCTTAAGTTAATACTTTGTAGCTCCACCTTTTGCTGCAATTACAGCTGTAAGTCGCTTGGGGTACGTCTCTATCAGTTTTGCACATCGAGAGACTGACATTTTTGCCCATTCCTCCTTGCAAAACAGCTCGAGCTCAGTGAGGTTGGATGGAGAGCATTTGTGAACAGCAGTTTTCAGTTCTTTCCACAGATTCTCGATTGGATTCAGGTCTGGACTTGGATTTGGCCATTCTAACACCTGGATATGTTTATTTGTGAACCATTCCAGTGTAGATTTTGCTTTATGTTTTGGATCATTGTCTTGTTGGAAGACAAATCTCCGTCCCAGTCTCAGGTCTTTTGCAGACTCCATCAGGTTTTCTTCCAGAATGGTCCTGTATTTGGCTCCATCCATCTTCCCATCAATTTCAACCATCTTCCCTGTCCCTGCTGAAGAAAAGCAGGCCCAAACCATGATGCTGCCACCACCATGTTTGACAGTGGGGATGGTGTGTTCAGGGTGATGAGCTGTGTTGCCTTTACGCCAAAAATAACGTTTTGCATTGTTGCCAAAAAGCTTGATTTTGGTTTCATCTGACCAGAGCACCTTCTTCCACATGTTTGGTGTGTCTCCCAGGTGGCTTGTGGCAAACTTTAAACGAGACTTTTTATGGATATCTTTAAGAAATGGCTTTCTTCTTGCCACTCTTCCATAAAGGCCAGATTTGTGCAGTATACGACTGATTGTTGTCCTATGGACAGAGTCTCCCACCTCAGCTGTAGATCTCTGCAGTTCATCCAGAGTGATCATGGGCCTCTTGGCTGCATCTCTGATCAGTCTTCTCCTTGTATGAGCTGAAAGTTTAGAGGGACGGCCAGGTCTTCGTAGATTTGCAGTGGTCTGATACTCCTTCCATTTTAATATTATCGCTTGCACAGTGCTCCTTGGGATGTTTAAAGCTTGGGAAATCTTTTTGTATCCAAATCCGGCTTTAAACTTCTCCACAACAGTATCTCGAACCTGCCTGGTGTGTTCCTTGTTCTTCATGACGCTCTCTGCGCTTTAAATGGACCTCTGAGACTATCACAGAGCAGGTGCATTTATACGGAGACTTGTTTTCACACAGGTGGATTCTATTTATCATCATTAGTCATTTAGGTCAACATTGGATCATTCAGAGATCCTCACTGAACTTCTGGAGAGAGTTTGCTGCACTGAAAGTAAAGGGGCTGAATAATTTTGCACGCCCAATTTTTCAGTTTTTTATTTTTTAAAAAGGTTTGAAATATCCAATAAATTTCGTTCCACTTCATAATTGTGTCCCACTTGTTGTTGATTCTTCACAAAACATTACAGTTTTATATCTTTATGTTTGAAGCCTGAAATGTGGCAAAAGGTCGAAAAGTTCAAGGGGGCCGAATACTTTTGCAAGGCACTGTATATATTTACATCTCACCGTGCTCTTTTGGTGTCAAGGTGAAAATGAAATGGCAAATTCTGTTTTCAGTTTAATTTCCAAATTGCAGTTTCATTTTGACTTAAATATTACTTGCATAAATGGCAAATCATGTTATGTCATGTCATGTTTATATTGCATTTTAATTTCCTAATTTGAATCAACATTTAAATATTGTCCACTGTACAGCAGGTTATGACTAATGTCAAACAGCTTTTTTCATTTTAATATGGTATTAGGACACCCAAAAATGTGATTATTGTATTTTTATTTTTACTCAAGTAACACATATAATATATAATATTAAATAACACATAAAATTATAATGATATTGTGGAATTTCATTTTCAAGTTAGTGTGATTTTATTTTGGTCCCCCTACAGGCTTCCATATCACTGTAGCTGCATTTATTATATAACATTTTATGGGCTCAATTACAGACAAAACTGACTTGATAAGAACATTTTTGCAGTGCATTTATTTCTTTGAGATGAAGTACACAATGCAAATAAAAGTTACTAAAGGGAAAAAATAGTATAAACTATGCTTCATATAAAATGTAAAATTGCAATATGTCACACATTGGTTGCAGGACACTAGGAAGGAATTATAAATCAGATGCTCTTTAATACAAAAACATCTCACTGACTAAGCCAAGAATCAGACAAGATCCTCTAGTGGAATTCTACAGAGAGAGAGAGAGAGAGAGTGGGAAGGAAATTACCTCTGGTGAACATCCTCATGTCTGGTAATCCCGCCTCGTGTCTGAGCGAGACTGTCTTGACATGAGCCTAATGGTAATCATGGTGATTTACAACTCGTTCCTCCAGTTCTTACCATCATATCACATGGGCTGTATGTTTTTTTCCTTACATGAGCCACTATGAGTGGCTCATGATAATTATCTGTAATAAAAAAGGCCTCACTTTGATTTGGACTAATATTATTTGTGCACTTGGAGCAGTTTATGTGCGGTGGCTTTGCTTGAGCTTGCCCGATAAAGACGGGTTCCTCAGGCCTGATCGTGTACTTGAGTATTTGCCTAATGCTTACATGTGTATGTGTTGATGTGTTATGGATGCGTTTGCTTATTGTGTGTGTGTGTGTTTACCTTTGCAGGTTGGGGCGGTAGGGTCCAAGGGGTAGATGTGTGAGGAGGTGGGTGGTGGTGCTTGGACCTCATCTCCCAGGAAGCTCTCTATGCTCCAGAAACCTGAGCTTCAACCTGTTAAGACAATGAGGCTAACACGTGAGACTCTGGCACATGGTGGCTAGGGTTACCTGCTCGCTCTGCCTCACTCTGAACTTTTGGCCCTTGGAGCCAAACCTCCCCACCCTTATGACTCCTGCACAGCTCCACCTGCCTTCCTGTTTTCTGTCCACCCTTCATCCAGTCACTCCCTTTTTACTGACATGTTGTTGTATGTCTCTCTCAAATCATTTGTGTCTGACAGGTTTGTGTCCTTCGTGCTGCAATCTCTTATTTCAATTGCTAATACAGTTGTTGTGGCCTCTACACTTTCACTGCGCTACAGGTCATTATGTCTAATGATGTTTTTAGTGATTTGCTGAATCCTTCTGTTTTTGTTTGTTGTGTGTGTTTGCTGTCTGTCTCTCCAGACAAAAGGCTGGCTGGGTCCCCACCATTAGATCTCCATCCATCCACAGTCCACAGGTGAACTCCTTCCACTAGCCAGGCAAACCTGACTTTCAAGTCTCAACCCACATCTATTGGACTGCTGTCCTCTCACCTGTGCAAATATGAAAGAGAGCGAGGGATGGAAAAGAGTGAAATGGAAAGATATCCCAGCCTTTGGTTACTGGGTGGGGCGCAGAAAAGAATACCGCACAGCTGAGCAAACCTCCATAGCCATAGGACTTCACCTGTACAATCTCCACTTTTCTCCTCTCTGTTTTCTCTCTTAATCCATTCTCTCTTTCTGTTACCCGCCCCACAGTGATAGTGGGCTAAGGCGTTCTTTTATGGCCACTGAATAGAGATTTCCTTTGAGGTTATGGAGTTGATACACTCTCCAACGTCACTTTTGTGCCTTGGTCACAATGTAGAGTGATTTACTGCCTTAAGGGACACATACTCTCTTTAGATGTGTTCCAGTGTACGTATTATCTGGATATCATTCAGGAAATCCTTTTATCTAATGATATCCGCAGCAGAGGTTTGACTTAATTTGGAAATGTAACCCATAATCTTGATCACACTATACTAAACCAGCTTGATGACTGAGGAACCCAGCTGGTGATATTGATGGCAACGTGTTTGATATAGTAACATGAAACTGAATCTCTAGGAGCTTAAATCCAAATAAAAGCTGTGCGGACAGTACAAGGTACAAGATTATTTATTTGTCATTATACAGCACAAGGCTGCATAATGAAACAAAATTTGTAGGTCCTTCGTGCTACACACACAACATATAATTAGGTGTAGGCCTATGTTAATAGGACATGCCAATAAAGCTTATTGTTACTGTTAAATTATGGTAACATAAAAAAATAATAAAAAATAAAAGTTTGAGCGGAAACTAATTCAAATTTTAAAAAATGGCTCCACAAATACATTTCATCCACATTCCTGAAACGCGTGACTGCTGAAATACAATATGTTCATCAACAGCGATGTGCCCGACTGAAATGTTAAGTCAAAACAAAGATACCCCACATGCTTGCTTATTGCTCTGATGTGAGAAATGTTTAGATATGAATCTATACAAAAACAGGTAAAATCACAACACTGTAACATGTGGAAACTGTAACCACCCAGCTTTTTTGGTGTGTGAACATAATTTTTTTACATTAACGACTGTATCCCACTTAAAAATGGAACACAGTATTGAGGTGACTGGACATGTATTTAATTTGACGGTGCTGGGAGTTTTTAGTGATGGTGAGGTAAGTGAAGCATATTACAAGAAGGCATGCAGACTCTCACACCTATTTGCTTTCTACCCCCCCCCCCCCCCCCCCCCCCCCCCTCTGCAGGTTTGGGCGTGAAGGACGTGCCAGACCTGCTGCCAAAGCATCGGCCTCCACCTCACCCTGCAGACATGGCTGAACACACACGCATGCATACACACAAACACGCACACTCCCGGTAAAAATTATGTATATCTCATGTGTTTTCAACCATGTACCTGCTCATATTTACATCCATCCATCCACCAAATTCATGTTTCCCATGACACTTTCCTGTGCTTACTTGGCGTCTGATGATGGAGTTGTCACACTCTCTTGTGCCTCAGGTCAGAGCTAGACTTGAACGAGACACATTCACACGCTCTTCCTCCACACAAACATAAACACACACGCGTTCGGTTTGTCAGTTGTCTCTCAGGCATGCCCTATTTTTAAAACTGAAAGCACACCTACACACATTCTCCCATGCCTGGGCACACCCACCGCGGCCCATGTCATGTTATAAGACTGTCCTCGTCTCGGAGAACACCCTGCACAGTTGTAAAGCAGGCAAAATTTGTCAGGTGAAGTAAATCTCGACACCTGACACTAGTGGTCTCTCTTTAAAGTTGTTTGCACACCGCCCCCATACTTAATGGTACAGCACCTACTGATTACTGCATGCTCTGAGCTAGTCTGGTAATTGCACAGTACATACCTGTCCAGGGTGTAAGCCCATCCGCTGAACACAGGGCCCCTCTGTTAGATGGCTCACGGTTGTCGTAACTGATAGAGGGATCCTCCTATCTCTCATTCAGTATCTGTCATTGTCAGTGTGCATCCCCACTATGGGATGCATGTGCAAGTCAATTCACATAAATTTTCACTGTGTACTTCAATCAGTGTTTTTGCAAAGTTTGATCTCAAATAACCAATAACCATAATGTTAGAAGCTCAAGATAACTCATAGAACGAGAATCACTCTTCAAAAGTTGAGTTATGATGGTTTTCAACAGCCATTTGGCATGTGAATCAGTGCACGGTTTTTAAACCTGCGGTTGTTTTCATGGCTTCTGAATGAGTCAGATTTGGTGTGCATGTGCTTGGTTGATGTTGACGTCTGTGGTAGTGCAGTATGTAGTCTGTTACCACAAAAGTATTTCAAATATCACACCGGGAGATCCTTTTGTAGTTATTTTGGGTGGTTTGTTTTACCAATAGCAGTCTCTCTTTTGACTTTACATCAAAGACATTGCTTATCTTTTTGTCCAATAAGATTATATCAGGTGGTGGATTTGGCTCCTTCTTCTCATTGCACAGTTGCAAAACAACTGCTCACTCTTACCTTAGATGTAGTTGCTAAATGTGTTGTCTCTGTATTACAGCATAAGGTTTTTCACCTTGATGTAACCATTATGAACAAACTCCTTGAGGACCTGGTAAGATGCTTAGTGTAGCATAATGAGGAAGATTATGTTTTTTTTTAAATAATTACTTTTATTTTAAAGAACAGGAAAGAAAAAACTAGAACATTAGAAGTAAATAAAGGCTCACAGAGAGATCAAACTATCTAATTTCTGAGTATTTGCCAGCTCGTTCCTGGGAGAAGCAAACTGTAATGAGGAGTGGCCACAGAGGTTTGTCACACAAGTTCTGTCTGAAACACACTACATGCACTCAGGGAACTGCATACAAATTTAACCATATTAGTGTATATACATTTAAAGGTAAATACGGCAACATCCCAATGTTTTTGAATGTTAGGTAAACCAACTGACAATTAGATGTGGTGGATTTTGGGTATACAGAAAAAGGCCAAAATCAATACCAGGATTATGGTTTTAAGAAATAAAAATAGGGAAACAAACCTGAGTTGTGCCTTCATTTTCTAACTCTATGCAGTTTAAATGTTGGCATTTAGGAACATATGTGGCATGGGAGCAATAGAGGATTTTTAATTAACCAACTGATCTTTGGTCAACTTTTTCTGAATGGTGATGCATTAGTAGTAGGTATGGATGGATATTAGAGGTCACAGCATGATGTAAACTAACGCACACATGAGCTCTTGAGAGGTATGGCTTACCCTGTCTTACCCCCACTCCCTCCCCTGTTTTACAAATCTCCCAGTAGTTGTAAGGTGGTGTTGTGTTGGTTAGGAGGTGGTTGTTGTTGTTACTGATAGCCACAGGCCTGTGGCTTTTCCTGGGTGACAGTAACAGGAGTTAAAACCTGTAAATCTTCAGGAAACCTCCTTCCAGCCCTCTAATTCCTCATTACCTCACGGCAGGTTGTCTCAGGAGAGATTTAGAAGGCCTGCAGGGCTGCTTTAGTGGAGGAGAGTGTTTTACTGAGTGCGTGTTAACCTATGTGGTGAGTGTATAGGACCGCAGGGAAAGACTAGTGGGTTGTGGCTTTAGGCCAGGTGTGTGACCATGGACCACAGGCAGGTATCACCATATGGGGTTTCCATCCTTGGTCGTGTGGGTAATTGTGTGTGGTTTCATGCTCCAGAAGCAAAGATGGTGCACTCTGACTAACTTTTTCAACAACCACAACCTAAAATAAGAATAATGAAAAGCTCAGTCACACCTCAGTATTTCAGGTCAAGTGTAACATATCATCCACTCTGTTAATTCTGCCTAAATGTTTACAGACTAATGAAAGAACTCTGGGTTTGCTTATCCTTTTAGCCTGCATCACTCTAACCTGACACCCAGCCCCTGCAACTTTATCTATCTATTTATCTACCTGGCTGTCTGTGTCTTATGTGTCTTTAAACAAACCTATAAAATCAATGTTGGTTCCCAACACTGCTCAAACAAGAACTTTTTTTCTGAGTTGGAGCCTGCAGGGTCTCCTGGGAGCCTCATGTTGTCTGTTTACTAGCTCCCACTAGTGGTAAAATGCAGTAATGTCCCCGCTGACCTGGTAAATGATTAGTGTTCAGTTTGTCTGTGTAATGCTTGTAATATCTAATTAAACAGAGAGATCTTCTTTTATTTATAGTGACATGAATTCAGGTTTGATACATGCAGAGTAGTTTAAATCAAAGGAACCGGTTTTATTGCTACAAAGGAATTAATAGATCAAGCCAAAAACACATGTATTGTTTGAGTGTGCACTTAATTTCTTATCTTGTATCATGAAACACGAATGTACTGATAAGCGGGTGTAATGATTTTTCCTGTCTTCACATGGCTATCCTATTTGTGAATGCATGCTGTTGTGGTGTTGAAGTGAATCATTCAGCAGCTTGTGAGATCCCCTCTATGGCATTGTGTCTCCAGCGACAGTGTTTACTGATAATTGAGTAATTACCTGTAAAAGATAGCACTCTCGTGGTTCTGTTCAGCTGAAATCTTCCCAGTCGGCAGATCAGGTTTTACCTTGGGAAGAAACTAAATACAACAGTTTAGCGACAGTTTACTCTCTGTGTAAATGTGTGTGTGAGAACAACATACTGTATATATATAGAGAGACACTTTTGTGCTATCATTAAACTGTCGTCTAAGACTATGAAATCACAGGAAACAAGAAAGTGTTTAAAACTCATTCGCCAGCTCCGACAAGAGGACTGTTGGACATTTGAAATTGCACAAAAATCATACCACGGCAATTTGACATTCCTTTGTGAGTTTCACAATCCCACAGTGAATGGAAAGTTGTAACAGGCACTTTGTGCGTACACTAGTGGCCTCACCCACAATGGCATTTGAAAGACAAACAGCAGTGCATGCTGCTGGCCGGAGCTCCACAGCAGTGAAAGTGGTCGTTCTTTTAGAGTTACGGCAGCCAAAGTTCAGCATAATATCCATGTCATTACAGTGTAAAGAAACCTTTGTTAGTCAGCCCTGTCCCTTCCCTGGTCTTCTAAGGCTGTTCTCTTTCTCTTAAAGAGTTTGAACTTGCTCTTCCTCTTCTTTCTTTCTTTTTTTTGCAGCCTCTCTGTCAAACTTTGTGTCTGTCTCTGCATTAAGGGATAGGCTCACATTTTTTCAAGTCTGTCTGAAAACAATAGTGTAGGTGCCCATATGAATATTTAAACAGGTTTTGCCAGCTGTAACCATTCCTCCTGCTTAGTGGCCATCAAGAGATCACTTCCTAATGTGCTTTCAATATAAGTGATGTGGAACAAAATCTCTATATGACGCTATGAGTCTAAGCTTGTCAAAGCAGAAACAGCTCTATTGGCCAAATATGTGTACAAATACAAGGAATGTGACTTGACTTGGCTCCAAAAGTAATTTACAGGAAGCTAGAAATAGACATACGGCTAAAAACAAGGACAACAAAGCTGAACAAAGATAGTTGAAAATGCTGAAGCCTCATTAGCTTCAGATAAACTTTTCACTACATGGAACTGTGGATTTTGTCCCAAACCACTTACAATGGACTTGTATTAGGAGGGGATCTTTTGAATTACTACATCAAGCAAACCCTGTTTTAATTTTCATTTAGGCAGATGGCTTTTGTTTAAAGACATACTACAAAAATTATCTAATGAGCTTATCCTTTAACAAAACAGCTGCTCATCAAACTCCCTCCTCACCTCTGACACGACCCTGATATCCTGCTGTTTCCATACGCTCACGTATAGCCTACTTTCTTTTTCTCTATCTGCTGTTTTTTCCACAAACTTCTTGCTCCAAACTGGGCCTCAAACCAGAAATGAGTGGTACAGGCTGGAATATTTGGTTACAGATGCATTTCCATTCAATTGTCCTAAAAGGGGACAAGAAGAAGTAAGTGATATGACTTAAGGGGATCATATTAATGCAACGTACACACACAGACACAATAATCCCACAGGACTTCCTTCCCATTCCCATTAGAAACCACACCCAGGAGAACAGGTAACAGGAGAATACCTTTCACAGGGTCAGACTGGAAGAGGTGGGAAAACAGGCAAGGTTTCTCCCTGATTAGTTTCACCGCTTCATATCTCTAAGTTCTTTTCATTTCATATTTACTTCACCTCCTTTTATTTATTTCTCTTTGTCTCTTTTACTAGCCAAGATTCTTATCCATTTTAAATACTGCTATTGGCTGATAATTTGAAGTGCACCATGCATGCCATATACCCAAACTGATCAGCCAGTCACTTTCCCCCTCCCCGAGCTTTTGCCTGAGAGTTGGTGCTCTGAAAGGGACAGTAATATGCACTGATGTAATGTGTGAGATAGGGATCTTTTGTGGGGTGTGTTTTAAATTGTCATCGTAATGCGAATGCGCAAAGAGTTGGGTCGGTGGGTGGGTCGGTGGGTGGGGGGTGTGGGGGGCTGAGAGGAGGGGTGGGAGGATCAAGCAGTGTCACTGGAATCCACAGTGTTGTGAGAGCCCCATACCTTTCAGCTTCATTAAACCAATTTCACGCCGAGGTGAGCTAAGAGAGGAAGCTCTGAATCTCAGCAGCGGCAACAATGGTGCATTGAAGGCGAAAGTAAATTAGGTACCACTTCACAGACGGCAAATTAAAATCTGAAAGTTGGATAGGAAAAGTTGAGGGTAGATGATTATGTCTTTATTGTGCCCTCCCTCCTCAATCTAGAAAACCCTCCCTTCCTTTTAACAACCACCTTTGCCCCCCCACATCCCCACAACCCAATCCTCTAAGAAAAAATAATGATCTATTTCTTGTCTGGTAATTGGTTTCTAAGATGCTCCCACTCAAAGACCCGATCTCAAATACCAAGCTGCTTATGGCCCTCCTTTCAGCCACTTAATTTGCTTGAGCTTATCAGTAAGATTTCATATCCAGGAAAATCATATAAATTAAACATTAATGTAGGGCTTATTTCTGTGCTAACATTGACCTCCCACGGCCATTGAGCTGCTTTATCGGGTTTGTGACTCAAACTGATGAGAAGGTTTCAACAAACCCTCTTAGACACACTGTAGCCTTACACTTAAGAAGTACTTATATATGTGTACATATATATATAATGTGTGTTGCTATACAAGTCCTTAATAGCAAAGATATTTCTTGTGTTTGCACTTAGATATGATAAATTTAACCTGAACTTTTATTGTGTAGAATTCATGATGTAGCACTACAATACAGAGTCAGAGCTACATTGACTTGACCACTGTGCTGTGATCAAAACTGCTCATGTTACACACAAGTGATGAAAAAAACATTTTTTAAAAATTAGATATTTTCAAGATTTTTATTTTAAGTGGTGGCAGAAATACTCAGATCCTTTACTAGAATTAGCTTATACTTTCTTAAGTAAAAGTGGAAATATCACAATGTAAAAAAAGTCTTTGTTACAAAAGTCTTGAAGTCACAAATGTTAAGTAAATTAAACAACTGTTATCTTATCAAATAATACTTATATTTAAGTTAAATTGCTATGTGTGTACTGAGTCATGGTGTGATTGTGAGTACTCCCTTAAGCAGCATTTTAATGTTGAAGCTGATCAAGGCGAAGCCTGCTTTTGGGTAGTTTAATACATAACATAGCATTGGATATTTTACAGGATGATTTGTATGTAACTACATCTATTAAGTGGTGGAGTAAAATAAAGTAGTTCCCTCTGATATCAAATAGGCAGAAATATAAGTAGCATAAAATATAAACATTCAAGAAAAGTACCTAGTAAATGTACTTAGTTACTTTCCTGCTCCTACATTAGCATCATTGTTATTATTTTTTGTTTTAAAATCCAGAAAGTAAACACTGAACTTCCTTTGGTAATTTTGGTATGTTTTTCACAGTATAGGTGTGAGGAATAAAGAAAAATTACAGTTATTGTTTTGAAATGACACTGGGAGTACTGATCATTATACAGCTCTGGGGAACCCTCTGTCTACATGTATGCAGTTATTTATGCATTTGTTTTTTGTGTGTGGATGTAAATGCCTATTTGGATGTATGCTATAATCATGTGCATCAGTTCTTGTGGCCACTAAACTAGGCTCTCTCACTGGCTGGTGTGGTCACTCTGGGAGCCATGGGGGCCCCACACAATGCCCTGGCAGCAGTGTGGCTTTTACTAGGCCTCGCGCTGCTAGCTTTATGAGAGCCAGACAGACGGATCCCCTTCATGCCATAAAGCCATCAACAAGGGAACAAAGAGGGCAGGTGCTGAGGGCTGCATTGAGAGCTCACCTGCACCCAGCAGGGGAACAGACTGTGTCCAGCCAAGCCAAGAGGCCCTCCACATTCACATCCCCACTCACCAGACGCTAACGGACTAGTGTGGGTACAGAGAAACCATTTCTCTTTACAGACAGAAGCAGATCCTCAGTTGATAAGGTAGAAGATGACATACATGTACTGTATATGCTGGGGCAAATGATTTTGTTGAATGAATTTTGGCTGCTGTAAGACACAAAACAGGCTACAACAGGTTGCTGCTAAACTCTGTAATTATCAGAATTTGACAGATAGTGAGAGTTAGGGCTTTGGAAGCCAGCCAATTAGGACTGCTCTCCAGACTTTTTTAAAGGGGTAATTTTAGAGGAGGATGTGAGATATCAGTGTGTGTGTGTGTGTGTGTGTGTGTGTGTGTGTGTGTGTGTGTAGTAGGAGTGTTATTGGGGGGTTATGTAATAAGAAAATTGAAATAGAATGGGAAAGGTTAAAGCAAGGAATTATAGGACATATATAGGGAATCAGGCAAACAGAGACCTCAAAGGATTGGCAGATGGTAAAGCTTAGAAACAAACCAAACCACAGCCACAGGTAGGCATGGCATCAGGCAGGCAGGCAGGCTGTCAGTGGGGGCCGACTATGAGCTGTCGCCCCAGCTGAAGTGACAGATGTGTGGTGAATCTTTAACTCTGCTAGTTCCCCACTGTCACCGCATCTGTCCCTGCACTCCAAGAGGTTGGCTCAGCCCCCTCCTGTGTGAAAGTGGCAACTGAAAAAAAAAAGAGAGCTATCACTGGACTTATTGATTAGTCCAGGCTGTCCTGGCTAGCTTCATTTAATGACCTTTGGGAGTCATTATTGAAAAGTCATTGTCTTTGTGATTAGTTCACACTTTCCCCTAACATATGGGAATCCTGTTGCAACCTCAAGGGTGAAATTCATAATCTGCTTCAGTAGAACAAAACTGCACTTTTTGACAGGTTGAAAATAAATCTGAAGATATTTGATTTTTTGTTTAAATATTTAATCGCTTATAAAAATGAGGTCATGCTGGCAGAAATGTTTAACAACAATAACATAAATGAAGGCCAGCCTATGCTCTGAACTGAAACTGCAACCCTGCTCGTTGTCTTCATTTAAATCCTACTATAGAAAAACATATCACTGACCGTATAAATGATACATCCCACTTGCTTCTCATTTATACATTTGGTCTAATCTCCTCAGACGGCCCAAATGGCAGGGACAGTGTCCCTCTCTCTTTCCCCACTCAGCCATGGCACTGGCAAGAGATGGTTTATTTTAATTGAAAATTAGCAAAACAAAACAAGGGCAAGAGGATCCCTGAATGGGGCCCCTTTCTCCGAGAGCTCCTGTGCCGTTGAATAATGCATATGGGAGAAAGTAAACAGCAGCCGTGGGCCTTGCTGGGGGAACAATGGGCCGCACACAGCCCAACCAGGGCGCCTGATTTTATTACTGGCCTGTCAATCCCCCCAGCCTGGGAACTGTGGGACCTAGGCCAAGCAGCAGCTGCTGACCGCTCCACACTGACCCAACACACCCAACAACCTGCGGGACAAAACTTTCACCGCTGCATACCTCCACTGACTGCACTGTCTGCTCCTAATCTGTCCATTCTTACACACAACATGAGTGCAGATGGAAATGGAAGGGGACTGAATTGAATCCATTTCCTATTTGACTGGCTAATCCATTCAGCCCTGTTTATCTGAACTAATCGGAAGTTTACTTTGCATTTTGATAAAATGTTGGACAATGTGGTGCAAAAATGTACGTAAACATCTGATTAAAATGTGCTGTGAAAGTGAATTTGCAATTCATTGAACAACTTCACACTTCTCATGTTAAGGTAGACTTTCCTGTAAAGATATTATTTTCTTTAATTTGTTGGGTTTTAGATCAACACTATCCCATCTCGGAGGCTGCGGTCTGGGGTCACCATGGCCACTTGTAAACTTTTTCCTTCCACTAGAACATTCTTTGTGTGTGTGTTCTGCCTCCGGGCATTGAGATTCTGGTCTTGCTTCTGGCTTTAGCCAAGTCCCGGTTGCCATGCCGACTGGCAACTGGTCTCCCAGGATGAGTAATGATGTGATGTGGCTGTGCTCTAAAGTCCCAACAAAGACCTTATTACCGCTGCAGCACCTCATAACACACCATTGTTGTCAAGTGCTCCTGATATTAACCTGCCTGCACTGGGGCCAGCTCCCTTCACAGAGGAGATGTGTGTGTGAGTGCAATCGTGTAAGCATTTTGAGGGCTACTGCTGATGAAACTTGGTCAAAAAGATCCACAAGTTCACTCTGAATTTAGTTGATGAATTTTACACACTGAGTCATCATTTTAATGTTGCCAATAAATGAATTTGAATTTGGCCCATTAGTCTTCATCTTTGCCTTTTGTTTACTCTTTTGCTTACTCATTTCATTATAAAATCTCTCGTCTTGCCTTTATGTAATCAGTATTTAGGCCTGGTTTAACTAGATGTTAGTATGAATCTCCCATATTTCTTCCAAAAGAAATCCAGACTCCTCTGCAAACAGCATCTCTGGGCTCGTGAACTGTCCAGAGTGGCCAGACCCCAGCCAAGTGTGAACTGTCATAAAGGAGAGGTGTGTGTGTATGTGTGTGCGTCTTTGTGAGTGTGGCAGGGATGTGGGGCTGTAGGCAGGGTGATGCCACAGGATGTTTGAGTGTTTGACTTGGTTTAACAACATCCTCTGACAGAGACACCACAGGCTGCAGATGAGGTGAGAGATAAAAAACAACTGTGATCCAGGCCTTCACTCTGGCCATTGTCCTGCTTATCTCTAATGTAGCGCTATCTGCTAATAACGGAGAGGAGAGAGGAGGAGACAGATGGAGGGGTTGTCATTGATACAGAACAAAAACATAATTTTTTGTTAATTAAATTGTGGTTTGGGGACACTTGACTTTATTAGAGCAGACCTTAACCTCTCCATAATAGGTAATACAATTGTGTGCCAGTGGTAAACTTCCTTTACTTATGCTAAATCAGTTTATAGATATTATGACTTCATATATGGTGAAATCAGTTAGCAATTCCGGGGAATGGGAACATGTCTGCAACAGACATCTGCACACACTAATATGGCTATTTATTACACACATCATGTGACACTCACATTCAAGTGCTAAGTATGTTATTTTGATGTGTGCAGATGTCCTAATGAGCTGGTTTTAGAATGGAGCCCTCATTGTTTTAGCCAGGTGCGTCACATAGGATGTCTTGTCCTCTCCAGTTTCCTTCGCCCCAGCCTGAGAAGGGGTGCGCCAAGGAGGTTATCAGCACAAAATCACCACTCCAGCCTCAGATTCACCGGGGGTTGGGGGGGCTTCTGGCCTTGCGTACATCACTGTCGCTGTGGGAAACCGCATCCATCAAATAAAGTCAAGCATTTACCTGTGTGGCTCAGGTGACAGTGGAGGAGGGGCACGGGGATTGTGAGAGGGGGAGATGTAGGTGGCCCAGGGGTGAGAGAGTACCCTGACCCTGTGGAGGCAGTGGTGAGGAGGTAGGGAGGGTGTTGGAGTGGGAGGGGTGACCACGATGGGCCAGACCGGCAGCTCCCTGTGGCCTCTGTCCTGGAGCCAGACAGGGGATTGTGGGAATTTAGCCTTCTTCTAACAGGGCCAGCTGTCCCTTGGGAGACGGTCCCCTTTCTGGGAGTATCAGCAGTGCCTCTCCCACCCTCCTCCTTATCTTCCCAGCAATACCACAACAGGACTGGGAGAACAAGTTCAAACACACACCGCTAAGACTTCCTCTCTCTGGTGTGATATATTCAGCACATTTTACATTTGCTTCTTTTTTTTTGTGTACAAGAAAGAGAAAGTTATTCAGGAAATCTTAATTTTTCTGCCATTCATTATCATCATCATCATTCACCAACCCACAACTATGTCAGTAAAATGCATGTATGTATATTTACTTGTGTGCATTCACATGGATGCCCAAGTCCGTGAGCAAATGTCATCTGGAAAATGAGTAGGGTGTGGCATTTGCTCCTCTATGATCACTGGCTATGTCATATTTCATAGAAAAACTCTTATTTCAAAATTCTTAAGGAAGTAATTAAAAATAAATCACCCGCACATTTACCACCCCCACATTTATTAGAAACTCTGTTAGAGATACTGTAGAAGAATTAATTACACTCCAAAGTCATTAAAAGTAGACTACGTCTCCATTTTAATTACAATCATTCTTTAATGTGATCACTTTGAAAATTTATCAAATTCCTCAGACTCTAATGAAGCTAACTTCCATCGCAAATACCGTGCGATTCTTGTGACATATGACTTATTATTTATATTCAGTTTCCTTCTGAATAAATCACTCCTGCGACAATGCAAAACAGAGCTGAAGACACCTCGGTTGATAAGAGGGATATTTGGTTACACCTGGTGATATGTAGATAAGATTAAATTTGAGACAGAGGGATGAGGGGATGGAGAAGGAGTAGGGAGAGGATAAAGGTTTCCTCACTGGTGCATGAAGAACAACATCTAAGGTGGTTGGGGCAGGGGCCAAGGGGTTGTCAGGTCTGGTCTGAACGCAGACTCAGGGCTGTGTGCAGAGGTGAGGCTTGGAGCTGGGTGTTAAGGCTTGTGGCAGAGCTAATCTGTGGATTTAGACAGAGATGGGCTCCAGGACAGGGGCTGCTGAGAGTGGGGCAGAGTGGATGGCCAAGGGGTCGAAGGGTCGTGTTTACCTGCAGCAGGTATTTCCTCTGAGAACTGATAAGACTCAGGGAGGGGAAGTGCTCTGTTCCAGGTGAGTGCAGAGGGGCCTGCAAAATGACACCATACACAATCCTCATCTACCCTCCCCTTCAGGCTCCACCCCTACACACACACACACACACACACACACACACACACACACACAAACACAAACAGGCCACCTTTATTCCTCCTGCTCTGACCTATTTTTTCCACATGGTTACTGCATGCTCTTCATTTGAAGTATTCTGACAGATGAATTAAGTTTTTTTTGTCACATCTATGACGACCTTTAATTCTGACTTTTTCTGGTTTTGGCTTTGCGTTGTCAGAACCTGTGTGTGGAAACTGACTGGAGTGTTGCTTTGTTGTGATGCTTTCACCTGCTTCTAGTAGATGTTATGTCTCACTTAATCTGTTCTTGTTGCTACTCAAACTTGAAATTTTAGTCTGCAAATAAGCAAAATATTACTGTGAATGCAGGGCCAACATTGACCAGACCCCACTTTATGAATTAACATGGACTCAATGTTTTTTTCCAAGATTGTTTGTGGACTGAATAAAACGAGCTGAGGTAACTGGGCAGGACTTCAGGTCTGTCACTGGAGCAGGCAGCTGTGATATGGCTGAGGTGTCACCTTGTTTGTTTTCCTTCTCTCTTCCTCTTCCTCACCTGGCTCAGCTCTGAGGCCCTACCCCCGGGTGCTGAGAGGAGTCAGTGAGCTAGAACATGTTAACAAGCACAGCCTTGACCACTGTATTGAAAGACACACACATGCTCGCTGCACAGGGGGTAACGGGGCCAGGTGGGGAGAGCTCAGGGCTGTTGTTGACCAATTGTAATTTAAAATAAATTTAAAATAAAAATTCATAGTTTATGAAAAGTTTTAACCACTTGATTTTGACACTTTGACATGAAAAAGTTTCTCCAGTAACTAATCTGTTAATGACAGGATTTTAAAGTATACCTGTCCTAAGTTATCCTGACTGTGTGTTTCCTTCACTTCTAACAGTTTTTATATCTTTAAGTTATCACTATTTACTGAAAAGCATTTATAGTACATGGCAGCTACACAGGAAAAAAGCTTAAACAGCTGTAGAGCCAAGTAAGTGCATTATGCTGTAAATAATGGTTTATGAAATGTTTTGTAAAAATATCAAGTAACCCAAAGATGGTTATATCTTGACACCTGTCCCTTGTGTGTGTGTGAGAGAGAACATGAATGTGTACTCACTCTGTTATACAAGATCTTTGTTGTGTATCTTCAAGAGTTAGCGTAGCTGTTATCAGCAGAGAAGGTGAGAGTGGTGTGTGAGGTAGGTGTGTAGTGGTACACTCCTCTGTTCTCCTCTTCTCCACCTCCTCATGCCCTCTCCTCTCCTCCTCCATCTCTGTAGAAAGCCTCATTAGTGCCGAGGAGCTGCTGAGGTAGCACACGGCTGCCATTGTGGCCAATCCAAACATCAGGTCCTCTCCATCCGAGCCCCCCACTTCAGAACCCCCAACCAAATCCCATTTTCAGGCTCCACAGCTGCCCTGCTCTGCCAGAGCACTTAGCCGTGTCATTCTATCCGGCTCTCCAGGCCTCAGAGGAAACAGGCCTGTTTTGTGCTTGGCAGTCTCTGATATGACTCCAGAAATGGAAATGAAGCCATAGATCTTCATTAGGAGAGGCAGGTGTCCACAGAGACTCAGCCCAGGTGAAGGAGCAGGGAGGGGGCTTCTCGGCGAGCGAGGGAGAAGCTGGGTGAAGGGGAATTAGATTGGTGGGGGGTTTCAATCCTTAAAACCCAATGATGGGCCTCTGTTACCCCTCCATACTCTCATACACACATGCACATACCCACTTCTTCGCCATCACCCTCCCCACCCCACCTCGCTCCTCCACCCCAGCACTTAATTGCCCATGTAATGAGCTGCAGTGAATGGGATTACTTGTGTGGAGGCACTTGAGGACCCTGTGCATTGGGGGCACCTCCTGCAGGCCCTCATCTCCAGGGAATACATTTAGGATGATGTTTTCTATGAAGCGCAGGGGCAAAAACCTCAGCTCTCCCCGCTGCATCTGGCCTAGTTGCATTAGGCCCTCCACAGCTTCCCCCCCCCCCCCCCCCCCCCCCCCACCTTTTTACCCCCTCGGGGCCTTTTGTTTCCTTAATTATTCATTACAGAGAGGTGGCCTTTGCTTTGAAACCTGTGGAGGTGGATGAGGCTTGGCGCTGACCCACAAAGCACCAGAGCATCCTGGAGCCTGAGACGTGTCTTTGTGACGGGACACCTGTTATTTCTCCATCCGCGATCAACTTCGCCCCCTCGCCACAAACCACACATTTACATATCAGAGGGGAAAATAATACCCACACATATTTGTGTATGTTAATGTATTACATATGACATTAAGATGATGTCCATCTGTCCATTCTATTTATTTGTTATTTGCTCAGATATTTTGCGATCATTACACTTAAGGAACAACAAGATTAGTTTTAGATTAGAGAATGTAACTGAGAGAGGTGCAGCTGTTTGATCAATATCACTGAAGAAGAATGTTCAAAAGGCCTCCACTTTGGAGGCTAAACAAATGTTATTATGTGAGTTCCATAAAGTAAAACAGACAACTTTCCTGCTAATGTGTGTGTAAAGAGTGAAGGGGTACTCTCCATGGTGCCCAGGGCCGCTTCTCTTCTCACGCTGTTTTTGGTAAAATATTAGCCCCCACATTACTGTGCAGGGCGGCTGACAAATAGAGGGCTCTTGTCCGCCTTCTCTCTCAGGGCTGAGGGTTAATGATCCCAGTTTCGGGGGGTTAAAGCCTGCCAGTAGGCCTTTCTCTTTCACCCCAACAGATGTTGCTAGGACTTTAATGTGGTTATCAAATCGGAGTGCCCTCTGAGGCCCGGGAGCTCATTGTTTGTCGCTGAATTCCAGGGCCTTGCCGTGGTGACAAGGCATCCCGGGGGCCAAGCTGGGCTCCCGCTGAGTCTTCCAGCAGCCCCTCAGAGCTGACAGCTAGGGCTGCCCCTCTCCCCACACCACCTCCACGTCCTCCAGGCCCTCACTGTTTCTGCCCCTGATCCTGTCCCCTCGGTGTCATAAAGTCATCCTCTGTCTCCCCTCTATCCCATAGTGGCCCTCTCTCATGCCACTCTCACTAGCCCACTCACATTTTTGGTCACACACATTAAGCCCACTTCCACACACATATGCCAACACTAATTGCAAACACACACATACAAAATATATTTTTATAGCAATTTGTGTATTTTAATGTGTTTGCAGAGCTTCTGGTGATAAGCATTATCCTGAAGCCTGTCCATACATGCATGGATGTACAGTATTACATGCAGTAATTATATCAGATCATAAATACCTTCCTGACCTGTGGGTGGAAATGTGTCTAATAATTATGCACAAAACATCTAGAATTTTTCCATTTGATAGAAAGTTACAGCCATAAAAAACATGGAGCCTAGGGTATAAATATTGCGGTGCATGTGAACAATATATAGCTTCAATGAAGGGCTATATCTTGTTCACGCATAGTGCAATATATTGCTTCAATGAAGAGCTGGAACAAGCTGATGCAGAATATGTGTGATACTGTCAAATGCTGTGGAATACAATTGTGTTTCTAACCTTAAAGCGTCTTAAGTGGGAAAAAAAGGGAAAACTGTAGGCCTACACTTGTGTGAATAGAATATTTAGGGCAGATTGGTATTTACTCTTTAGACATGTGCTGCAGTAGGCACCTAATGATTTCTGTTTCTATAATTTTACATAATAAGACAAACATTTATGCATTGTTCCATGTATTAACAAAGAGCGCACACTGAGGTAAACCTATGTGTGACACCTCATTTCAAATTGTAAACAGGTGTGTTTATAGGTGTCACAAATATCTCCCAGAGGAATAGGTCATGGTCTTGAAGGCGATACTGGAGCCCTGGGGTCAACCTGGGCTTTCTCTGCTCTGCTCTGGATATACAGTATCAATGCCAGCAGCTGTGGGATTGTTTGTACACAGATGCAGGGGTGCTTGATGATAATTGCCTCGCAGCTGCACTCCGGGGCTGGAACTGTGTGGTTTTTTCCCTTAGTGGCTCATATTGTGTGTGAAGTGTTAAGAGCAGGAATGTGGGAAACAGTCATAATTAAAGTATTCTGTAACTCAATTAAGGACTCCACCCCCACAGCCCACCCCCGATCACTAACTGCACACCTATCCCCTGCTAGAAGAGATCAGTGTCTGTCTATATGAGAGCCTGTGGCCTCTGCAGCCTCAGCTGCCTGAGCCAGGGCCTCTACTGTTTAACTAATGTCAGGACTGGATGCATTGAGATTTGTTATGAGAAAATGTGAAGGTAAGAGGGTATATGAGGTGGAGAAAAGACAGTGAAGTGGAATAAATGAGGAATTGGTGTTTCACGGAGGGCTGTTAACGTGGTTACCACTCACCACACACCAGCCAGGAGTCATTTTTCATAGGCTGTTATCAACTCACTGTGCACAGAAGATGGATGGATGACAATTACGCTGATGAAAACCGCACATACCCTTATTGGCAGGAATAGTCTCCTGTTTGTTAGTTTTTGAGTTACTTTTTCAAAAAAAGCTGCAATTTTGCAAAAGGGGTGTGTGAATAAAAACTCATTTCAAAAACACCATTTGCTTCTGTTGTGTGCACTTAATATTTGGAAAAATGGTATTAATATAACACAATTGTAGGTCAACAAAATTCATGTCTTTTTTTCTAATTCCCCAAAACTGCTGCACAGGCTGGTTGCGGGGCAATGTATCTAGGTACTCTGAACAATGACAGGCAACAATCAAGGTGCTCAATTAACTGTGTAACGATTAAGACATCAATTACCAAATTGATTGATGAGGCCAAATGATCCAATTCATTTTCTCCATCCAGCGTAAAGAATTGGGGGCAGGAATATGAGAAAATTTGTTGATTAATGGTTCGAATGTGCAGGAAGCCCTTCGCCATAATAATATGTGCAATTTAATATGATAGAAAATGGCTGTAAACACTTTTTAAAGATATTTGCAATGGAATATGTAACAGGACTGAAATGAAAGAAATATATATTAAAAAAAGGTAGTAAAGTAACAAAAATAGCCCATGTTGTTTACAATTAGCCATAAATATAGTTTTGATTTGATTTTTTTATCAGTTAATGCTATGATTGTATAAAAGAGGTTTATGCACATGAATGTATTTCTTTTCTCTATTGCAATTGATGCTGATGATGTTCCTCTGCCCCTCTAACAATGGCCAAAACAATGTTTGCAGAGCGCCTTGAGACCAGCTTGGACTAAGGCTTTAGTTTTTATTCTGTTCATGTTGTCAATGTGTAGAGGGATAATTGAAGCGATCCTTGACTATGGGATCTATTTATACAGAGCATAATTCCCTCCGTATTCAGGCATTATCATGGTGTCAGAACAAGCACAATGGCACAATAAGGTCAATATAATGAAACTCCAAAACAATATGGTGTCATTCGTATAATAAAAAGTGAGCCACTCCCGGTTTGTTTGGCCTTGTAACAGTAGTCGGGTTGTATTGAACTCATTGCAAAATTACCATAATCATAATGTTACAAATATATTGTCAAATAAAAATGCAATTTGTAACATCTTACCAATATTTATATCTGTATATACATTAAGGTATAATGTCTTACCTAAAACTCTTACCAAATAACATTTTTTATCAAAGTCTTTCGACCTTTGGTTTAAATGTGGGAAATTAATGCTTTTGTAATTTGCTTGATTTCTGGAGGGTTTCTTAAACGTTTTTTATTTTTTGTTTAATTTTTTTACAGAATGTTTTTTAAATGCTTTGCTGATTGATCTGTTGAAGCTAATATTTTTATAGCACTTGTTATGGTCCCATATATATATATAATATTAATCTTCTTAAAATTATCATTATTGCATATTTTGATTATTATTAGTAGTAGTGGCAGGTGTAATAGTGGTAGCAGTTGTATTGTTGTAACACAATTATTACCATTTTATTACAAGTACTAAAGAGTCCTGAGAGCCTAATTTTACTTGTACCGCTATGAATTCATTTCTTTATTTTAAGTTTTCTGTTATTCTCAAAAGCATCTAGAGCCAACATTACATCAGTTATCCACTTTTTCACATTAGCAATTTGACAAACACTCCCTTTATAACAGTCCCATATCATTCTGCTTGACTTTCCCTTGAGCCTGAATTCAGTTATTGATTGCCCGTTCAGTTTCACTTGGAAAAGGCTTGATAAAAGGAGGTTTTCACTTTCTCAATTTGATGTGACAGCTCCCTAACAAGAATAATGGAATGCTCCCATTCACAGGCAAATCAAGCTAATCCAGCGTGCCCCTCCACTCTCAATGGAGAAGTCACAGTCCTTCCCAGCCCATTCCATCACAAGTCTCTCTCTTCAGAAACCTTCAAAGTTAGCCCAACTCCTCCAAAAGACAACATCGCTCTTTGTATGCCCCTCTCACTTACCATCAAATGGATAAATAGGTCGATAAATGTATACAAAGTCAGAGGGGAAACAAAACTGAAGCATATAATCGGTTTGTTTTATGTGTAATCTGATTTCACTGATTCTCACTCCTCATTCTATGTGTTGTCAGCAGCTGATGGATAGATATTATTAAACCTGTTAGTGTGAAAACCCACTGATGTAAATTGACAAAATGGATTTTACCACAAATAAATAATAAAGACACAAGCATTATTTTATTTGCATATCATTTTAAGTGTTATTTATCCTCAAAATTAGAAAACATTAGTTTAGGAAAGGTATCTTTGGTTGCCCCCACGACCCTGTACGCAGGATAAGCAGTTGACGATGGATGGATGGATGGATGGATCTTGCTGGTTGCCGCAGCATGTGTTATTAATAAGTTCCCCTCTCCTTTCCTGTTCTCCACTGGAATAAGCTGCAACTTTCCTTCTAATCCTTTTTCTGGTCAGAAACCAGGTGACAAAGCAAAGGTGCATGCATGTCTGTGTGAGTCACATTAAGTGAGTAAGCTTGCAGGCTTGACTGTATGCATGTCTTTTGTAAATATATGCATGCATGCATACGTGTATAATAGATGACAAAATATATTCTTTTTTGTAAACAATTTTAAAATCATACATACATATACAAATATACACACTCACTTCCTCAATCAAAAATATATTCAAAAGCAAATACAGAGTTATGATTGCAACCTAAACTATGTTGTATTTTGTCTCTCACAAAGGCACCGTGAATCTACAGTACATCATCAGGTGTAGCAGGAATACTGAAAGAGGCTGGAAAAGCTACAGAACAGTATCATCTAAATTATCATCTATACACATAGATGTTTATCCACAGTAGGCTCATTAACAGGGTCCTTTGATAGCAGGCAAAGCATCCAAGAAAAGGTGAAAATAACTCACATAAACTCAGTGTAACTGTTTGTTGCAGTGCTTCTATTTACATTTTATGGGAATGCTTCAACTTGTCTTCTGTGTTGGGTCAAGAGACTGCAGAGGTCTCATTCACATTTGACTTGACAAGACTGAACAATGACTTTCTAAGACTTTGGTTAGACAATTAAAGTGCCACAAGTTCACACCCATTCTGCTTTTAGATGAGAGAAAAGGGAGATTAACATGATTTTGCTTTATCCGCCACATACAAACCTCAAAAACATAAAACACAACCCAAAGGCATCCCCGTCCTGCTCTGAATGTGCACTTGTTACTGCTCTCAATTCGGCTTTCAGCCCCCTCTAAGGAGACAAGGCCCAATCACAATATTGTCAAGGCACTGTTGGTTTTCTGGTTCAAATCCTTGTTCACGCTGTTTGCTGAGTACTCATCTGCTGTGACAGCCTTCAGACAAACAGTGAGTCCTGAAAGAGGTCTCCCACAACCAGATCTTTCCTGCTGGGCAGCGGCTGAAATGTTCCTTTCTCTCTCCATCAAGTGGAACCCAGGCTATTGAGTTGGCCCCTGGGATCCCTCCATTGAGGTGGGCTAAGGGCCAGTGCTTCGCCCCTCCTTGCCCTGGGCCACCCTCATTCTCCAAGCACACCTGTACCCCTAAACCCCTATCGTGGGAACCTCCTCGCTGCCTTTGCCACCTGAGCAACTCGCTGTGCCAGCTGGGCACATCTGACAACACCATCGGAGTCAAAGCACACAGAGACCAAAGATAGTCACAGTGTGCCAGCTTGATTGAGCACTTAGAACTTTTAACTGGCAAATTGTCATGCTTATTGAAGTCAGAGAGATTAAGGAATCTCTGCCGAAGTTATGAATCAAACTTGTGTCAGTTTGTGATCTATAGCAACCATTTCAGATTTGCATATCTGAAAAATACACCCACAAAAACACTTTTCCAACCTCACATCACAGTTCTCCCTGCATACACACAACCTCCCTCGTGCACCCCTACCCTCTAAATCTCCATGGCACACTGCAAAAAATGGCATCAATTAATCAACATTCATGAACCGTTTACTTGAGCTCCCCTTTGTGTACTGCAGGGCCTAATCCAGACAGAGACCAGGCTGTTCTGCAGCAGTGCAGACTGCGTCACTCCACCCTTTGTGGGAGAAACCCATCAACTGGTGTTTCAAGCAAATGTCTCCCCCACTGAGAGCCTAACCTTCCCCCTCTCTCACCATCTTCCTCTTGTGCCCTCTCAGTACTCAGGGCAGGAAGCTCTATCTCTTAGAGGAGGCCATCCATCCATCTTTCCTCTTCCAATCCAATTCACAGCCGCTCCACATGTATGAAGACATCTGTCCATATTTGATCAGATATTCCATTTTGCTGCAAATGATCCCACCCTCCATCCCCACCCATGAGGGAGGCAGCTATTTAAATGTGCTGATACTTTGCTGCATAATAACCTGCCAATTCTTTGCCTTGCAGAAGAAGCAAGTTTAATTGGGCTGTGCATTTAGAGCTCTTATACAATTACACAATTACAGCGGAGATGCATTTCTGCACGTTGCGATGTTTGCCCCAATTTACTGCACTTTTCATACAGTTTAACTCTGGTTCCCTTTTCAGAGGATGCAAATTTGGCTCATTTGGCTTCAAATGAAGCATAATTGCTCATATTGAAATCTACACCTTTCTACAAGAGGTTCCTGCCAGTTAGTTCTCATTAAACCTAAGGAGAACAAAAATTCCCAATTCCATTTCAGCACACATGCCATCTGTATCATCTTGTGTTAAAAGCAAGGAAATTGGAGACAAAATGGATGCTGAGTGCATGGATGGAAAACTTAAAAAAAATCAGTTTGTTCAAGTTTGTCAGTGCAGAATAACCTTTTTTCACCCTGAAGTCTGTTTTCTAAATTTCTCACAAGTAGCATGAATTGGAAATTTTGTAGGAATGTTTTAGTGAAAACCCCCCCACAAAAACTAAGGGACAAGGTTGATTGAAATTAAAGCTGTTTTTATTGTTTTCAAATACAGAATGTGTTTGCTGTGTGCAACCTGAAAAAGCATTCAATTAAGTGCAGCCTAATTAGTTCGAAGGGCATGTGCGGCTGGCCTCTCTACATTCAGAAAACAGAATGGTGTGTCAACCCCGACATTTGATCACCATCAAAGTGTTTTCCACTCCTTCCTCTTCTTTTATATCACTGTCTTGAAAGTTAAGGAAAAAAACTCTTTTTTAAAAAGGCCCTCTGAGTCTGAAGTGGTGGCCTGAGCCCACTCCAAACAATGCCTTACAAGATACTGTTTAAATTCATATCCGCTCTCCCTTTCTTACAGGGGGACAACACAACAAACCACTGACCCACTGATACACAATTAGAAGTGATGCGGCAGTTAAGGCTACAAGCAACTCTGTTTAACAGTCTGTCTTTGACCCTCCACCATTGAATAAATATAATGCCCCCAATGAGAGTAAGACACTGAGGTGGAGTGAAAAGGGAGCTGGGGAAGATTTTAAGCCACACATAAGTAGTTAAAGACCTTTATAGAGTATAACACCATTATCCCTGCTGAATAAAAATAGGATTTAGTGTTTTTTCCACTTAATTTAAATCAAAAGAGTCCCCACCTTACATATTGCACTGGTAATGTAATGGAGAGAGACCCACAAAAAAGGCTTTGTGGCTGTGACACCTCCTATAGTGGGACTGTGTTGTCCTGTGAGCAAAAGGGAGAGAAAGGTTTTTCTTCCCTGCGTTGCTATCTACTAACGCATTCTAATTGATGCTGCTGCATTCCTCCACTGGATGCATTCAGTGAATAACGAGCCTTGGACTGAATACCCATGAATTGGTCCCCACCAAGCAAAGCAGTAAAGCCTTTGGCCCCCCATCCCTTAGCCTCCCCGCACCGCCACCATCGCAACCACTACCAAGCACCACCTCCCCTCCAAACCTTCCCCAAAGCTCTACTCTAGCTTCACCGCCCATTAAAGCACAACCATTGTGCAGAGATGCGGTCCACAAAAGCTGTCAATCTCTCCGGGTCCTCCAAAGCTTGGACTCACACAGACTGGAGTGACAGACCTCCCCCTTCACCCCAACCCACCCATGTTCCCCCAAAATCCTCTCCCTGAAAACTTCTCAGCTAACTATCCCCCCCTCTCTTTCTCACTCTCTCCAGCCCCAGTGCACAAAGCATCAATCTGTCTTCAGCCCCAGCACCCTTGGCCCTTTGTCCCATCTGCAGGTGCCTCTGAAAGCACCCACGGTTGCCCCAGCCTCTGCGCACGCCACGCCTAGTCCAGGGACAGGAACTGCTGACAAAGGCCCAGTGTGGGAATGAGGGATGCGTGGAGGGTGGGAAGGGGTTGTCGAGGGGGGCTGCTCTAAGACAGATGGCTGGGGAAGTCTACCAACTCCTCCACAGGGGCTGTCAGTTTAAATTCAGAACTACGAAAGAGACACACGGGGGAAGAACCAGTAAAGGAATGCCCACAAAATTCTGCATCTACTGTACTCTTCACTAAGGACCAGAACACAGAACCAGCAGCCCTCTCTGGATGTCAGATACAGCTGCCTGATAGAATTCATATAATAAAAAGAGATTATGTTAACTGGACTTGTTAACAAACACTTATCACAATACAAAAACACCACATTATCTTCCAATAAATGTTAAATGTGTCTTAAATATTTTGTATTGAAGTTATCAGTACAGAATAAAATGTTTTGTATGTATTGTCATGTATTCACTTAGAGATTTGAATACAAACATCCTACCAAACACAATCTTTGAAAAAAGCCCACATGGATGCTTTGATGTTGTGTAGACGTGTAAAATCCTTCAATTTCAATCTTGAACAGCACTTGCAGCAATTATAATAATTTAGTCCTCAAAAAGCTAAAATCCAAGATTTCTGACTTCAATGAACTTAATATAAATTTAACCTGAGACAAACTGTAGTCAGCTCTGCAGTCTCGCTCCACTTTTCTTTCCTCATTGCAACAAGTTTGTTACATCTCATTGATGTTACAGGGCTGCCACCATGTGGAAATGTATTGAATTACAGAAACCAGTTGACAGGTGAATGTCTGCACCATTGAAATGCATACAACACTGAGTGAAAGTAGCAGAAAAATATCAAGGCACTACGGCCAGTTTTCTTTTTTATTAGTGCTTTGCTGGGGAGGCAGCATTACTGTAGACGATACAAATCAGATCAATAAGTTGATTAAAAAGGCTGGCTCTGTGATTGGCCTTCCTCTGAGTCACTCGAGGTCACTCTAGAAAAGAGAACAAGTGCCAAACTAAAGAATATCATGGATCTTGTAGACCATCCATTCCACAGTTAGTAGTTCCTTTAGATGCCGACTGAAGATGCCCCAGTGTTCTACTGCTCAGAAGGAGTTTTATCCCAACAGCAATTCGATTTTTTAATAAATATTTCTGATTTTTGATTTTATGCTCTTCATTCTGGTCACATTTTTAAAAATCTGTCAGCTCTAATCAGTCAGGGTTCTAAAGGCTTTAAATGGGTGCATTGTTATTTTTCTTGTCTGTACATACTGGTCGTCCTTTCTGTTTATACTGTATGTTGTGTGATGTGAGCTGGTGGCAAGTAAGTTTCCCCATTGGCGATTAATAAAGTTTTTCTATTCTATTCATATCACTAATATTTGCCGATGTGTGATTCCTAAATCTCTTTCTATGTTTTTTTTTTTTTTTTTTTTTAATGTATTGATCTTGATCTGTTTCTTTAACGATTGCAGTTTCCCGGATATGAAACTCAGTCAATTCACTTCAGCTCAGTTGGCTTTACTGGCATGACGATTTAGTTCAAACATGTTGCCAAAGCAGAAAGTCACATATACATAATAAAATATAAACAATTAACAATAAAATGAAAAAAGAGAGAGAAGACAAACAAACTAAAAACAAAATTTATCTTGTGTTTATTTTGACATGCAGTGACATATTCTCCTGCCAATTAACAATTACTAAAATAAGAAACAATAATAATTGTGATAATATCACATTTGATTATTTCATTTTAATTTAATTCAAATAACAACAATTATGTATTTCCTATATTAGACTGAGTTTTCACTTGTTGTTCTCAGTTCGTGGCATGAGGTGATGCATTTTGCTGTGATTATTTGGCATTTGGGCATTTCTCTTAGTAAGTAAGGGAGTTTCTGTGTGTCAGATTTAGATTGGAATTGAAGATGTATTTAGGAAATGGGGGAATAATTGTCTTGTAAAGTTTGTATATAGGACATGAGGTGAGAAAGATCTGTCTCTATCTGTCCTCTGTCGCATTGGGAGCAGACTCTTCTGGTAGCCAGCTCAGTCTGTGGTGACCCTTTTATTGTCAAGATGTGTGGTTGAACAGGTTGGTGGACCCAAATGCAGGACACGTAGGCTGAATGATACAGTTCAAAGATTTATTGCAAGGCAAACTAAAAGCGAGCACACTTACAACTTGAGAGGCTGAGTCCAAAGAAATCCAAATTAATCAGAGTCCAAACAAATAAGGCGATCAAACAGAAAATCCAGAAAGGGCATAATCCAAAAAACACAGAACATACAGGAAGAGGCAGGGCATGAGGCAGGGCATGAGGCAGGGCATGAAGCAGGGCATGAAGCAGGGCATGAGGCAGGGCATGAGGCAGGGCATGAAGCAGGGCATGAGGCAGGGCATGAGGCAGGGCATGAAGCAGGGCATGAAGCAGGGCATGAAGCAGGGCATGAGGCAGGGCATGAGGCAGGGCATGAAGCAGGGCATGAAGCAGGGCATGAGGCAGGGCATGAAGCAGGGCATGAGGCAGGGCATGAGGCAGGGCATGAGGCAGGGCATGAGGTAGGACGAGACAGCGCATTACCAGCTACAAACCACTTCAATGACCGGACAAAGACTGAGGGAAACAAACAAACATATATATATATATACACACACACACACACACTAGACAGAAAACAGACTGAACAGCACTAAAGGCACAGCGTAGACTACAAACTAAAACAGAGACTATGGCGACAGAGACTATAGAGTGTATTGTACAGTATATTGTAGCGAACACATTCCCTCTGGCTGCTTCACCTCTTCAGTTTGACATCCTAATATTTTTTTTTACTTTTTCATTCATTCAGAATTCAAGTTTAGGAAATAAGCACATTCAGTAGCTGTTCTGGAGCTTTCAACTGTATCACATGAACTTCCTGTTCAGGGTGGCATATGATAAGGAACATCATGTGATGTGACTGAAAGCTCCAGAGCACTTCTGAATGTTTGTTTGTTATTTTGTCAACTTGCATTCTATTCTAAAGGAAGTTTAAAGTCTGTATAAATATTTAATGTGATAATGAATCCACAGTTTATGTGATATATATCTCAGTGCTTTAGATTTTTGCAAACTGCCTTATCCTGCATGAAATCAAGTCCTCTTAGCAACTCTGCAGCTAAATCAGTACTTCTTCGGTCTTTCTGTAAATGATCGGGGGAAAGGAACAGTTACATTCAATTCAACAATTAGTAAAATAAAATGAAACGTTTCTTCATTTGGCCACATGGTGGAGATAGAGTCAAACTCACAGCTGTGTATCTGTTTATTGGCAATGGCGTGACAGATCATTCCTCCATATGCAATCATCAAATTTCTCTTACTTTTTATTGCTTTTATTGGTGAGTGATACATTATAAAACTATGTGTACGTCCCTTATTCTGAAATAAATAACAGAGTTAACACTTTGACTGACTGTATAATTTCTCTAAAATTATACATTTTGACAGCAGTAACATAGTATGATATAACAAATTGTGATTAGTTTTTATGATGGGTAAAGTAGCTACTCACGTGGTACTGAACTATATTTAAGGTGTTGATTCTCTACCATACAGTTTATGTAAAATCTAACAAAATCTTAATAATTAACCTTTAAGGAGACTTCTAAGTAGATTTCATTAAGGGGATTCTTTATTCTGTCTGGCCTGCTTGTAATACTTTAAGGCCTGTCCCACCCGATCCCCTGCCCCTTAGGGCCGCTAGCCCCCATGCCTTGTTGGCGGACCGACCGGCTCCAGCCCCGCCGGAGGTCCGGCTGACCCCTGCTCCTCGCACCAAGGCCCTCAGCCCAGCAGCCTCGTCCCTGACTCCCCCCGCTGCTGTCTCGCTGCCAGCCCCTAGCCCGGCTCCCCGGCCCCTGGAGGGGTCGCCACGCCCGGCTCCCCTTAGCCCGTCCTTCGGGCCGCCTGCCCGAACTCTCTGGCTTGTCTCGCCCCGCTCCCCGTTCCTCTGGAGAGGTCCTCTCGCCCCTTAGCCCAGCCCTCGGGCCGCCCGCCCGAACTCTCTGGCTCCCCTGGTCTGCCCTTGGGCTGCCCGCCTGCCCTTCTTGGCTCCCCAGCTCTGTCCTCGGGCTGCCCGCCTGCCCTTCCTGGCTCCCCTGCTCTGTCCTCGGGCCGCCCCCCTGAACTCCTTGGCTCCCCTGGTCCGCCCGGACCCTCAGGTCCCTCTGCTTTGCCCTCGGGACGTCCGCCCGGACCCTCAGGTCCCTCTGCTCCGCCCTCGGGACGTCCGCCCGGACCCCCTGGTCCCTCTGGTCCGCCCTCGTTACGTCAGCCCGAACCCCCTGGTCCCTCTGCTCCGCCCTCGGTACGTCAGCCCGAACCCTCTGGCACCCCGTCTGAACTCCCTGGTACCCCAGCTCTACCCTCTGGCACCCTGTCTAGCCTTGTCTTCAGTTCAGCCCTGCCCGTTCCCCTAACCCTTCCCAGTCCTGAAGCCCTCCCTGAATTCCCTGTGTTTTGTTTTGGACCCTGGACACCCACTAGCCGGACCCCAGTGCGACTTCCTCCCCCCCGACGTTCGTCTGCCAAGCCCCACCTAGTCCAGTGGGAAGGCCGCCGGGAGGCGTCCGTTGAGGAGGGGGCCCTGTTGTGGTGGCAGCCCGGCTGACGGTGAGTGTCCTGTTTTTTTTTCTCCTTTTTCCTTGGTTTTCTGTTCCCTGCCTGCCTCCCTGTGTTTTCTCCCCTGTGTGTGTGCTCTCTCTCCCTCTGCTCCTGAGCCCAGCCAACAACCCGCACCTGCACCTCATCAGCCACCTCGTCAGCCTGCCACACCTGCCAGTAGTCAACCTCATCCCTGCCTGTATTTCAACCCCGGTTCTCCACACCACTCTTGCTTGATCGTCATTCCTCACCCAGGTTCACTCACCCTCGTCCTCCGTTCAGTCGGCTGGGCTCATCCACCGGTCCTCTCCTCCTCGGACTTCCCCCACGGCGTCCTCCCTATTCTCCCTCATTTCCTCAGCCCCAGTGTTCCCCGGCTCCCTGGTCCCAGTCTCCTCAGTTCCCCGTGCCTGTGTTTCCCCGGCATCCACCTCTCCCTCCACTCCAGTCCCTCTACCCCTTTTTCCCTCAATAAACCTCCTTCCCTCCGAATGTTGCATTTGGGTCCTCTCTGTCCCCACACCACACGTAACACTATTCCACATTTTGCTAAGCAAGCGTTTTGTGCAAAAGGCCTTGTCCATTATATGTGCCTGTCCCAAATATAGGCAGGGTGAGTCAGTGACTGAAGCAAATAAAAGCCAGGGCTATCAACTGTAGTATCTATGTTTTGGTCACTGCACTGTAACGACTCTTTCGCTCTTCCTCAACTTGTTTAGTTTTCACAATGAGGACATTTCATTTCCAGCAAGGAAGTCATTGAGGAAAAAATGCAAATTTGGTGCCACATGCAAATAGCTGCTAAGGGGACTCTATGCTATGACACATCCAAACACAAATTAACTAGAACCACAGAAGTGTCAGGTGTGTGCTTGTAGTTTGGGCACTGTTTTGATTTCAAATGTCTTGCGTTTTGGGGTTAAAAGTTAAGACATTATTCTTTTATTTTTTAGTGATTACATCATTTATGACTCAAAATAACATGAGTCAAAATTTCAATGTAGTTTTTCAGAATGTCACAGAAAAGTAGTGTTTTCTGTGACATTGATAGGAATGTTAAGGCAACTTAAGGTAACTTAACATTCCTATCTAATTTTGCATCTCAGTCTTAAGAATGCAAGCATCTAAAGCCTTTGATGACGCTCACCAAGATCTAATGCAGTGTTAACGACAGCTCTTATAACACAGTTATTTCCCGTTCTCCAGAATTTTAGCTTGTCCTGCATTTCTTTGCTTCAACTTGTACCACAATAGCACACACTTTCACTACATCTGCACATTAGACCTGATGACACCAGTAGTCAAGCCACTAAGTAGTTTCTTATAAACCAAATTAATCCAACATCAGAATTCAAACTTTTCGGTCTCCCAAACTTCACATGATATTCTCTCTGCTAATATAAAGCATAAAGCAAGAAGCAAGAAATGAAACCTTAGAGGCAAAGATTTGTGCAAACTTTTTTCTTTATGAGTGCGAAACAGTGATTCCGCCTGCTTAGCAGCCTTTACTCCAACTTGTGCAAAATGCAGGGCAGTCGCCAATATTATTTCCAAAACAAAAAGATCATTTTGCATAATTTTTGACATGTTAACATTTATTTTTTAAATGCACCGCACTGAGTTGTGTTAGACCTGACATTTTTGAGTGAGAGAGCATTTAAAGGCCCCTGAGTAAATGTATATTTATATAATGATCTTTTACAAAATGTCTTTGACCCACCTTTAATGGTTTACTTGAACACAGGTGCACTTCTTGCCTTGGCTTTAATGTTTTACTGTTAATGTTATTGGCTTTTGTCTTATCTATAATGATGCCATTGCAGCTGAGAGCACAAAATACTTCTCATAACATAAGTGATTTCTAAAAGATTACCTGTTGTATGTTCTCTGAAAGAGAGGGGGGTTACCACTTGAGGGGACAGTCACATTTTAAGACTCCCAGTATCCGAACAACCAGGAAGGGTTTATCTGTCTAGGGTGTTAAATTGTGGAAGAAATGAAATGATAAATTAAGAAAGTGCAAACATATTCCGTTTTTAAAAAAAGTTCAAAGACATTACATTCAAGAGGTACAGAGATGAAGTAAGGTTCTAATAATCACCTGGGGTTCTATTGAAATTATATTATGTGTACAAATATCATTGTGTTTGTGTGAATATATGTATGTGAATATAGCTACACTATGTATTTTCTTCGATTATAGATTTATTATTTTGTATTATTGTTAATTATAGCATTTAGGGTATTAAGTGGTAGGAGTACATAAGTTTTACTTCTTCCTACTCCTTTTCTAGTACTGGAAATTAAGGAGTTTTTGTTTTGTTGTTCATTTGTTTTTTACCACTATTTTTTTTCTCCTTTACATGTTCAAAATAAAGATATCAATCAATCAATCAATCAATCAATCAAAAAAATACATATATTTCCAACTGCATCTTAGAGTTGTGCTGAGATATTTGTATAATATATTATCCATCACTTTATTATAAGGGAAGGCCTAAGATGCTATCGAGCAGTGGTGGAATGTACCTCAACTTCTCAAGTATTGTACTTAAGTACAATTTTAAGGTACTTGTACTTTACTTGAGTATTTCAAGTTAATGTGTCAATTATTATACTCAAATAATATAATAGGCTATAGGCTATATGATTCTTAAATAGGCCATTCTGCACAATGAGTAATTTTTCCTTTGTTAATTTAAGAATTGTGATACTCACACTTTTGTACTTAAGTAACATTTTGAATTCAGGATGTTTACTTGTAACAGAGTAGGTATTTCTACACTGTGGTATTATTACTTTTACTTAAGTAAAATATCTGAACACTTCGTCCACCACTGCTCTAGAGAATTCCTTCTGCATCGTCTATCCACAGAAGAAATGCATATGAGGCTTGTACTCAATGCTCAATTATCCTTGAAGTGCAATCACAAACTGCTACCTCTCTCATGCTAATTTCTTAACATGCAGTAAAAGATTGTAGTTCAAAATTCAGACCACATTACCCATAATTCAGTGTGACGCAAAAGTCGCCGCACCTTCACCGGGTGGAGCTTACGAACGTGGGAACGTTTGTGGGTTGCTGCGGGTTGCTGGAGTAAAAATTGTTTGACAGGGAGGTGAGGCGACCTGTGCACAGGGACCTGAAAAGAGAAGTTTCTGTAGCGTGTCATTGTCAGTTTCCGAGCCAACGGGGAGGCAGACTTGATAGCGACAAATGATTTTGACGAGTCTAAGCAACAGGGCACAGAGGGAAATGTCAGGGACTATAACAGCCTTGAGCAAAGGGAAGCGCGACTAGTAACACCGCAACGCGGAAAATATTCAGGGGGGTGAGAATGCGAATGGTGCGAAGATACCGAAATCAAACAAAATGGAAACGATGTAGCGTCGCTGCCGCATTTCATATAGCTAGAACTAACGTTAGAGTAGAGAATAGATAGCTAAGGAGCTAGCAGTTTAACTAACATACATGTAAAGTTCTTCGTCGGAGAAGCTGAAGCTGAGCCCGGAGGCGTCTGTGGAATCAGAAGAGTTCATCCGCGTTGTGAAATCAAAGAAGATAAAAAAGACGATGCTACGGAGGAGACTGAACCGTTTGGTATGTGTTCCTCGCATCTACACACACACGCACACACTGGTAGCTTATGACAGCCTGCTGCTCCTGCTACCATTTTTTAATGCTGCGATTCCAACCTGAAAGAATGTAAACTGGAATTTCCCCTTCAGTGTTTTGAACCGCCTGGCTCAGAGCAAACTGTTACTTCACACTGCCTGACAGCACGAAGCAGCTGTTGTCTCACACCAGTGCTCTTGTTTCTCAGCCAGTTAGCTAACTGCTAGGTAAGTTATTGCCAGGCAGGAAGTCACGACAGATGCAAGCTGATGTTAGCTAAACTCGGAGTCATTAATTAAACTACAGTTTCAGGTCACACGCTGCAGCGCTTATCTGACATGCGTAGTTTCCCGCCATGTAAACAGGTACAGTGAGAGCAGTGTCCCACCTGTAACAACCTTGCAACTAAAGCCCCGGCGGGGCGGGGGGCTAACTGTTACCTGTCTCAAAAGACGTGGAGTGCTTTTCTCTGGGGCCTCAAGTGCTAAAAATATGCACTCTATTTAAAGGCACTGTTTCGACTTCATGGCAAGCCATTACAGTTGAAACAGTTATTATTGGCTAGTCAGAAAATCAATCTGTAACAAAACTAATTTGATAATCCATTAATGGGTTCAGCCATTTAATAAGCCAAAATACAATATATATAACTTGTTCTTAGATGTTAGTATCTTTGGATTTTGGACCAAAAGACATAAAGATGTCACCTTGGCCTCAGAACTTGTGATGGGCGTTTTATGCTGGTTAATAGAAAGAAGAATCAATAGATAATCACCCCTCCTGAGGATGCATTATAGTTGTTTCTAGTTGTGCTACAGTCCCTCTGTGCGCTATTTCTTTGTATCCAGAGGCTGTATTTGTTCAAAATAAGAAGTTGGTATTTGAACTGCTTTGATTTCATATTTCACGATTGGTCAATTTAATGCTTACCCTTTTTAATGTTCATCCACTGGTTTCATTGCCTTCTCATATGTTAATCAGTAATGAGTGGGCTAGTTGAAAGTGGAGTAACTATCTGCCCTGGCCAGGTTTTTAAATGCTAAACTGACTTTATTGCCTCTTTATCATCCTCTTATGCACCAGTAACCTGTTGTCACCAGTGGGTAGAATCCTCCACAGGCTATATGAGCAGTATAGATACCGACAGTGAATAAAGGGAAGCAATATAATAATTATAGTGCCTGACCCTCCTCCTGGCCTCTCTCTAAGTGTTGCCAGGTCAGCTGATTTTCCTGCTTCTGGAGAGTATTGCTGCTGTAATTTCTCTTCAGTGTGAGCTGTAAATAATATTTTGTGCGGGGCAGCCAGCCATGCTGTCATTGATGCACACAGTGCTGTTATCTCAGGCTCTGGCTTCTCTGCCTCCTGATTCACACCACCCTCCCTTTGCCCACGGGAGGTATATGTGCATTATGAAGAGGGAGAACGATAGAGAGGGCGAAGAGGGCTTGTACTGAAAGGCACTGAGGAGGCTTCATGTGTCTCACTTGACTCTCCCACTGTGGTGCACTGAGTGTGTCTTTGGAAAATCATTAAAGATGGCAGTGGGAACGAGTGGGGCTGGGCTTTTCATCAGGGGGAAGCTCCAGAGGTTGTAATGCTCTGACAGGAATGCAAAATCACCCAGTTGCCTTTGATGTTCATTCAAGCCCTTGAAGGCAGCAGTATGATCTGTGAGAGGTGGAGCCTGGCAGAAATGTGATGGTATTCATTGTGGGAGCCCCTGCCTTGACTATAAGAGAGAACAGCACCGACACATGGAAACACCATCGCCCAGGCAGCACCTCAGTATCTTTTCTTGCACCATGGTAACCACTAACCAGTACGCCTCCTCCTACACACTAGCTCAGTTGTAATCACTCATATGCTGATTTAGATTTTGACTCTGTTGTAGTATGGTAGCAAATACTCCTTCTGCTCAGTACTGAAGTACATCCAAGCTACTGTAAAGTGGATGAGTCCTGACTATACCAGTGGGAGGTTGGAAGCTCAACAGGTGCGCATAATGGCAGGAAATTGTCACGCTGACACAAACGGATTTGGATTATGTAATAATAGAACTTTAGTGCTGAAAATGATTAGTCATTTAATTGATTAATTAATTGATTAATTCCTCTAGTAAAAGTATTTTGATAATACGTTAATTATTGAAGTGCTTTTTCAAGGCAAAAATGCCAAACTTTCTCCAGTTCCTGCTTCTCACTTGTGAGGATTTGCTGCTTTTTTGTCAAATGTGATAGTAAACTGAATCTTTTATTTTCTCTTCTCTTGCATACAAAATACTTAGTTGAGAAAATAATTGGCAGATTAGTTGATGATAAAAAATAATCATTATAATACATAATAATTACTTGAAGCCCTATTATTAATGACAAGTTAAAAAAACAGGTAATTCACACTTTCTGTGTGAAGGATAAGATGTGATGGTTGATTTTATTTAGCATCATATGCCAAGAGCTGGGGAAGGGGTATAATATTTACAAGAACTAAACTTTGATATTCTCTCTGAAAAATTGTTTTCTGGGTTTCTTAAAGTCATTAATAATACAAGATAAGAGTCAGTGCAGAAGTAAGAGAAGAGGTGGAGCTTTCAGACCAATAGCCAGATATGAGGGACTGCAACAAAGTCACATGAAAGCAACATCTTTTATAAATATCTGCAGCTCTCTTTTCATGCTTTTGGTCTTTGAATATATACCGGTTGGTGAAAGTTACCTATATGTGACGGCTGTTGTTATTAACATCTTTAACAACTTTAAACGAGTACAAAGCATTTAATAACACAAGCACATCTGGGAAAAAAGTTCCCGCAAATGTATGACTTTATAATCTCAGAATATTCAATATATTGTAAACTTGTAAGTTGTTTCCCTTAAATCTGCAATATTGTATTTGTTTTACCTACAATGGCTCTAATACTGCGTTGTGTATATAGGCACAAGTTGTAGACTGCTTAAATACTGTAATGTCCTGATTCATATAAGAACTCCAGGGATGTAATGACATTTACACATCGCCTTTAACATGGAACACCCACCTTTTAATGTTATGAGTGTGTTCTGGTCTGACATAGATTTGAAGGACACATTTTGAGGGGGATCTTAAGGAGTTTTAGGGGTTCACCATGTAACTCTCTATCATGCTAACTCAGTTGTGTTTTAGCTCAAATATGTTCTGCTTCTGCTCAGGGTGCAGCAACACCTCCTCTTTCTAAGTAGGGTTTCCCTCTCACCCTTCTGCCCTCCTCTCCATCTCTCTTCATTCTATTCATCCTGCCGCAGGCTGATGCACTGAGGCCTGCCAGTCTCAGATCTGTCTCTACTTGACTGTGAGGCACTAGTAAGCACGCCCTACCTGGCAGGAGATGTTGTTATGTGTGAGCGGTTTGAAGGATTGCATGTCGAATGCGCTTGGAAACTCCAGGGCTCTGTAAACCTGTTGCGCAGGTCAGCTAAGAGCAGGTCTAAGATGAACACACAAACCTGCACTCACTCACTAACACAACTTAGTGCAGACAGTGCTCACATGCATACAGACCACACATACCCGCACATTAAGTTGTTTTGTGCAAGGGTCTTTTGCTAACGTAAACACACAAGGTTAAATGTATTGGATAGGCTTTATACGGGATCGCTCTTCCCAGGGGAAGCTAATGTCTTGTTCAGCGGTATAGGATATTTTTTACCTGCTGCCGTACAATACAGTATTTTCATTCCACCCCGAAGTATTGGGGCAATGAATCTAATTTACAGCATTAAAAGCACTCTGTAATGTCATATGTACCTCATGCTTTTTTCATTACTGTATTTTGGTTTTGGTGCATTATCTGCTGTGCTTCAAAATGCTCCAAATGTATTTTCTATTTTGCATTCAGGTCAGTCTTGCTTTTCTGTACTTGTGTCCGTGAGCAGTTAGTAGCACCTGTTGGGAACATATTAGGGGCTTTTATTAATTGATGAGATACAGGAGTCCTCAAACAGAGATGTCACTTTTAGGTGAGTCATTAGGGTGAGAGTACATCTGAAGGCCACAGACCATATAAGGCATATAGGGCCGTTTGATTTATCAGGTCTGTTTGATTAGGAGAGATGCATATTGATTAGAGCTGTGCTCAGTTTTGCCGCCATTAGTCTTAGGCCGTGAACTGGGTGGCGAACATAATTGCTTACTCTGATTTCTTTGTCTTCCTTCCTCTCTCCATCTGGTCCCCTGCATTCTGCCCAGTAATGGAAAGCCAGCCAAAGGAGCTCATCTGCAACACACAGCACGATAATAAATATATTTAGTGTGAGGAGGGAGGCAGTGCGAAGGAATAGACGGCGGGCTGTGGGATTGCGGGCTGATGAAATATAGCGTGGGAGTACGGAAAGCCCTGCGTGACTGGACCTGTAGTCTCTTTGCACCTCTCCACCTCGTTCTCCACCTAATGGACACTCTCTCAGGCTTCCTCTAGTGGTTAACATCGGAGTGGGCAGGTCAGGCTGGATACAAGGGGACCATGGATGGCTTTTTGTGGCAATTTTCCTCTTCCTTTTAAAAGCTAGGTTGAATCCTCAGTTTGTACCTCTAAATAATTCAGGTTGCTTCATTTATTTTGAATTCTCCTCACGTCGCTCCTCCCTTTCCTGACCCACGTATCTTCGTCAGGCTAGTGGCACTCAAAATGCATCCTCATCATCCATATATGTATAAAGGCTCATCCAGAGATTTTCTGTGCCATGCTCTAGCTCTAGCATTACCCAGAGAGCATTCGCAGTAAGATGTGAAGAGAATGCTGAGATGTGTGTGTGGCGGGGGTGATAATGTTTTTGTTTTTTGTTTTTTTGGTCTGTGCCTATGTCTCACTCTCTGTGTCTGAGCATGGAGGGAGAAGGAGAAACGCCAGCATCTGTGATGTTTCATCATCCCAATTTTTCATTGTCACCTGAAATGATAGGGTACCTGCTGACACAGAAAAGAGGAACAGCAACATCTATGTGAGGATTTAACGAGTGCTGGAAGACTTACGACCATGCCTCTTCCCATATATGTTCGCATGAACACCTAGGTTAAGTGACAGCCCACAATTATTATCTCCACAGCAAACTCCCAGCAAGGCAGGCCCAGTCACGGGGAGAAAAATGAGTCTTTACAAGCAGTCACAGTTCAGTGGGAGGAAACGCTTGGTGAGAATACCCAAATCAGCCGTGCCCTTTAGCAAAAGGAAGGAAAGAGCCACATTGATTTTTGCCATTGGTCTCGTTGCCCTCCTATGCAGGATAATTAATTAAATAGCAATTACAGCCAGTGTAGCTTGGTACATTATTAAAGATAATGTCATCAGTAGTGCTATAGCTGGAGGTTTTTAAAAATGGTCAGCATTAGGATGTACTGTAAAGCCCTTTTGTTGGTATTGCATGGCCCTCTGCCAGACATGTTGGGGGGGGTTTAAGTTACAGTCCCATACACTACACAGAAAAAGCAGCTGGTAAATTACTTTCATCTAAGTAGCTGATTCTGGTGATACGTGGTACAGAGAGTATGTGCACTTAGCTGGAAAAACCATGCTTTAAGACTATTAACCAGTTAAAAAATATCTTGCCCAGTGAATGTAAAACGTGTTTCCAGGTTTGTTGTGTGTAGTGTAGGCTACATTCTTGTCTTCTGTTTAGTCTGTGTAAGGCAGCGCTTTGAGGAACAGCACGCCTCTGATAGACAAATGACCACAGACTTCTCTGTCAGCATTGTGTGACATGCTTACACATTTCCTGTGTAACATCTATGGACATTTTTTCAGTTCCGCAATATATTTGATCACAAATGCTGAGGTAGATTGTCCACCAATGATTTGCATAGTTGGTATTCACCTTGTACACAGACAGGAACATATGAGCAGCCCGCAGTTCAGTTTTGAGCAAAGGCATTTCATTTGTTTGACCACCTGTTGTCTAGTCACAAAATGTGGTGTTGCAAAAATAGGTGTTGCAAAAATAGTTAGCGCAATATCTGTCTGTGGCTTTTTGAGGCGACCAAATTATTGAGGAAGCCCCATGCGCGATGTCTAGATGAGTTTCCCCTCCTCCCCATTGTCGAGGGACACAGTGTAATGTAGGCCAGTACCAGCCCATGGTACAGTACTCTCTCTGTCTCGTACAGCTGCAGGGATGCTAGTAGAACAATGAGCCTTTGCCTATCCACAACAGCTCCTCAGGATCAGCCCTCAGTTCAAGTTGGACTATTATTACTCTGTGGAGCTAGTCATCACTGTGAGCAAACAGTGGACAGAGGCTCTGATACGGGGTCTGTAGACTGTGTTAGTGGATCCATTATGGAGGTAACTCCTGTTATGATTTCACTGTAAGGGGTGGTAATGGCTCTGCTTTTCCTTGATTTGGTAGCCTCAAAGTATGGACAAACTCTGTAGCCATCCATCCCCAAAACAATTTAACCTTTTAATTACATTTCTTAGGTATTTAGGTATAAAGAGGGTAGACTAAAGCTGGGAAAGAAAACACAGTCTCATTCTTCTAACCTAAATATATAATTAATAGTAGTATAACTAATGATATGGGAAGATTAACATTATTTTCCTGTAAGACAATATGGTCCTATATGGAATAATCTGGTTAAATAATACAAAATGAGGTTTTCTGTCATTTATAAACATTTATTGCATATCTGTCACACTACAATAAAACAAAGCATATTTGTGCTGGAATTAGACAAATTAGTGCATGTGATTTGGCTTAATAAAGAAGTTTGTTGCACAGGAAATGCAGTAAAGGTGTGAATTACTTCTCAAAGTCATTGTAGTGACAGACCTTTTAGTTTTGGTTTGATGTCAATGCGTCTTTGTGCTATATTTTCATCAAAAGAAAATGTAGTCTTGGTAAATTCTCTGCAGCCCAGGCAATGAGTACTTGGATGTGTAAACAAAACTGAGAGTTACAATTAGTGAGACAGAGTGAGCACGCTGGAGGAGGACAGGCAAGAGGGCTGGCAAGCAAGACAGAGAGAATGAAAGTGAGGCGAGTGCCAGATAGAGTACTGCAGTGACTAACAGCGTTGACTCAAGGCATGCATCTTTCCCTGTACATTCAAACATTCATCATTCAACTCTATTCAGTCTGTCATAATAGCAACTTTATGTAGCACTGAGACTGTTTTTACTGTTGTTATCAATGACTCTTGAAATGGTTTAGCGGACGTTTGGCATTTGCTATGGCATTTATTCATTCCATTACTCTTAGAATACCATTTTATGTTTAGGCATAGATTTACTCTCAAGGCAGGCATAGATCTTCTTGTTGTTCCCTGTTTCCCCAGTTTCTCCACCACTGTACGTGGTGAGGGAGGAAAACTGCTAATAGGTACTGCATTAAGCGGCAGATAAGGTTGACCTGTGATGATTCCACTTAAGCTGAGAGCAACATCATAAAACATGATAGGATAGATAAGATGCAGTTGTAAATGTAGTAAATGAAGATGATAAAGGACTGAGTCAAACACAGCCCACTCTTCTCAGGTACAGCTGAATGAGAAATTAGACCGTATGCAGTATTGGTTCATTTGTTTCCCAGAGAACATGAAATGGATTCTAAGGTCAAATGGGAACATGGACTTAACATCTTAAATCTGTTGTTCTCAGTGTAGTGCAGAGTGTTATTAGAACACATGCAGCAATGAAGAAATACAAGCATAGGTCCCCGGTGCTCTCTCTTCCTCACACAGCTCCCCTGCACCTCATTAAATGTGTTTAAGTAGATTTGTTCTAAGTGGATTTTTTTTAAGCTTAATGGCACAGTTCCTGCATTCCGTACTGAATGAGCTTGGTGTTTTTATTCCCTGTACCCGAGTTACAAAACCACAAGACCAGACTGATCAGAACAAAGCTCAGCCTACTGTATTCTTTTGGGCTTACAATTTGTTAGTGCTTTTGTAAGAAAAAAGCTAAGAGTTAAGTTTTGTTTGACCACAAAATCTTTTTGTGACAGTGTAAATAATACATGACTTTTCAGTGTCACACCTGCTGTCACGAGCCTTCTTTATGCATCACGTTATCATCTTTATTTGCTGGGTGCTCAGAGATACTTGTCAGATTAACTTGCTTGACACCAAACACTCCTCGTCTGGAGATATGCATGTAAGCCGCTGGAGCCACTCTTCAGTTAAACCTTGATGCCAAGCTTAACAACTAAAGAAGCAAACATTTAAACAGTCCATAGCAGGCCTTGGAGCAAGAACCACTTGCTGTATGCTCTCTCACAGACTTCCAGGCCTTAAATGGCAACATGTTAATGTCAATGAAGAAAGGCTACGTAAATGGATACTGGATGTGCTGTTCTATTCTTGTGTGATTTGCATGTTGGTGTCACCTGGTGGTATACCCCAAAGAGGTTAAAATTCAAGGGACTTCCCACCACTAAGGTGAACTGAAAGATGCATTTGTTAAGTGATGATTTTCAAGAAAAAAAAAACATGATAAAATGCTAAAAAAATATTTTTTCAACAATAGCTGTTGAGTTTTCCTTGCAGGAGTTTTGGCTCTCCTCATATATAACCGGGTGCTTCTGCTTGAAGTGATGAAAAAAGTTTGTTGTATTGCCCCCTTTGTTGTTACTGTCTTTTTGTACTTCTTATATATTACACCATAGATTGTACTGTCAAAAAGTTACTGTTATGATGGTTTGTATTACAGCATACGTGGCCTTGTAATTTTCTAGTTACCCAGTGTGTCTGTTCAGCTAATAGCGAGCAAATTGTGACAAAGCGGGATAGTCATTGAATAGTGAGATGGTGTGACAGGACCACAGTCATCAGACCCGCGTCAGCATTGGGAGTTTGGCAGTGGCTGAATACAGTCTTATATTCCCCCTTGTTCTCAGTGAAGCACCTTTCCTCCCACATGACCCATCATGTGCTCATTTCACAATGTGTACATAACCTAATTTGGAGCATAATTTAATGTAAAGTTTCAGACTCACTCAATTCTCTAATGCACCATTTATTTCTGACTGAGCAATTACATCTCAGCTCTACTGAGCAGTGGATGTTTGCTTTATTGATCTCCATTCACATTTTGCAGCTGATTCTTCTGCATCAAGGATGAATCTACTGTTTGGTATTGACATGCTGGCACTTGACTCTTGGCCACTTTTGCTTAACTTGCTAATATCAGTGGCATTGAATTACTTTGTTTGACCTTTGACAGTGAGGCAAAGATAATGCAATCACTTCTGTTTTTTCTTACATTAGCATTTCTTGTGTGGCCTTTAGCTCACTATTTTATTGATAAGCATCACAATCACGTAACTACTCAAAAATGAAGAGGGCCCTGTGGTCTGACCCTCATTATATTTTACAGTGAATCCACCACTAAATCAATGGCCATTCAGTACTTTTCTTATCTTTAGGACCCCAGGGCATAGACTACTTCCTCATTTTATATAGAATCTCATTTTTAGCTTGCATGATGTGTTCGTAGGTGCCAACATTTCATTTTGAGAATCACCTCTGAGGCTCAAAGCTTGCTTATATAGTAGGGCTGCACAATCTGAAGAAAGTCATATTGCAATTATTGTGGACAATATTGTGATTTGCGATTCGATTATAATGGAACAAATGGTACTATGAGTCTACTTGCTTAATTATCAAGGAAAATGCACAAAATACTGACATTTTGAAATGTATATTTCTCAACATGAACAAAGTTAAACAGTAAACAATATTTATAACAATAACTAGCAAAACAGAACAAGGGGAGTGTTTTGCTCTATGGAGGGGGCAGCTAGAAGCAGCAAATATTGGCACACTGGCACCGGCTCAATGTACATCTGTCTAATGCAGAGTCTCTATCCACAACCTGGAGGTGGAACTGTATGTGAGTGTATTAAATAAAGAGTATAATTAGTTAATAGTATACTGTTAGTATAACAATAATATATTAAATACTACATACATTATAATTTCATATAGGCCTACTAGTATACTTTTTTACCACTAGTTGAATATTCAATCTGGTTACAGCGGTTTCATTTCTGTGGGGTTTCTTTATTCATTAAATCCTTGTGCAAGCAAAAGGCTCTACATTGGTGTCTAATTTGTTAATGCTAAATACTAACTTGTCAATAATCCTTAATGATTTTCTGTAGCACGTCAGACTTTTTTAACATCCTGTCCCATCCGGGGTGTGATTGGTCGGTTTACAAAAAGTGACTGAGAAACACGTCGGCTCTGTGAAAAGTTGAACATGTTGAACAACAAAAGGCACCGTTACAGCTAACGCTAAGCCAGCGAGCCAAACCCAAACCATCTTCTCCCAGTTTTCTTCTGTCTCACCGCTTCAGCTGCTTACTATGTCGCTTTGTCTCTGTCACAGAGTGACCGGAGCACCGTTTTTTTGACAATTTGTGTTTCCTTATTGAAAAATGCTACCTTAATGCAAATTACTAATGTCTAACACTACCTCTAACCCTAAACAATAGGCATGCATGGAACTGCCAAGTAGCACATCTCGATAGGTAGCATAAATCGACAGAGCCGGCATTTATCCCGGTGCTCTGGTGGCAAGTCAGACTATGTTTTGAATGATTAGCTGCAGGTCGGGGTGAGGAGGGGGATTACAGTAGGTTGTTGTTTTAAATTATTGGCACACTGCTTACAAATCATTTTTCTGACTGCTGTAGGCTTATCTGTTTTTAGAGGCACATGCAAGAGCCAAATGTGGACGGTGATAATGAGCAGACTGCAGCACACAGAGAAGAGGGCCTCACACACACTTTTTCTGTTTTATTAAGTCGCACACGTTTTGTGGTTATGTAATCGCACGCGACGACATCGCGATTGCGATTAGATTGATCGTGTAGCCCTATTGAAACAATGTTGCCTTAGTCTACATGAAAACTAGTGTTTGTTTATCCGATAGGCCTGCAACATTGAAAGTGCGTGCATTGGCATGGCTCTTGTGTATAATCAGTCCTGAAGAGATGGGCACAGGTGAAAGATTGGCACTAGTGGAAGCCAGCCAACTAATACTGTTGACTGCCTGACCTGTATCTCTGCAGGTCCTTTGACTCGCAGCTAATTTGGTTTGTAAATTGTTCCTCTCTTGCATTTTACGTATTGTCTGCGCAGCCCTTTGTACATGATTGCTTTTTTTGTCCTGCATTGTTTCCTAATGTTATATTAAATGTTTACAGTATTCCATATGTGGAGTGTGGCTATTTCATTTGTAGATGGCACTTGGCATTTGTGGATGTGCAGAGTACACAGAGGAAGGATCACTGCCAGAAACACTGCAGTTGATTCAAATAAATGACCACGGTAGTCCATGGAGGTGCTCTTGGCTTACTGCTCCTCCTGGGGGCCCACTGTTGTTTGATATAGAAAACCTGCATGGGCATGTGTCCTTGGAACCTTTTTCTCACACTCTTTCTTCCTCCCACTCTCTCGCTCCCTTCATACACTCGCAGCTCGGTCCATCCGGTCCTGCTGAAAGAGTGTCAGTATGTGCTGAGTGGGTAGAGGGTGGTAGATTTGACAGCCATACTGAGGTGTGAACATGGCTGCTCATGCATAGGGGAGCGCTATAGTCTGGAATGGAAAGACAATGGGAAATATTTCAGAGTTAAGATGAGAGTTTATTATTACTTGACCACTAATGAGAAGCAAATTATTGTGTAAACAGGAGTTATGTAAGTATGTCCCTACATGCAAATTAGGCTTCTAAGTGTTTAAGGCTATTCTTTGATCTAACTTTTTTGTCCGCAACAGACTCTGGTCAGCTCGCTGTCCAGGTGGCCATAATTCACATGTTCACTGGAGCTTGTCCAGGATCAGATGTTTATGATAATCTGTCCCCTCAAACCACATGTTGCTGGCTTTTAAATTGTATAAAGCATATCCCCTGTCTGCAAAACCTTAATAATTTACAGGCAGATAGCTGCACAACATTTACAGTGGGTATGGAAAGTATTCAGACCCCTTTAAATTTTTCACTCTTTGTTTCATTGCAGCCATTTTCCAAAAATCAAAAAAGTTCATTTTATTTCTCAGTAATGTACACTCAGCGCCCCATTTTGACAGAAAAAACAGAAATGTAGAAATTTTTGCAAATTTATTAAAAAAGAAAAACTGAAATATCACATGGTCATAAGTATTCAGACCCTTTGCTCAGTATTTAGTAGAAGCACCCTTTTGATCTAATACAGCCATGAGTCGTTTTGGGAAAGATGCAACAAGTTTTTCACATCTGGATTTGGGTATCCTCTGCCATTCCTCCTTGCAGATCCTCTCCAGTTCTGTCAGGTTGGATGGTAAACGTTGGTGGACAGCCATTTTCAGGTCTCTCCAGAGATGCTCAATTGGGTTTAAGTCAGGGCTCTGGCTGGGCCATTCAAGAACAGCCACGGAGTTGTTGTGAAGCCACTCCTTCGTTATTTTAGCGGTGTGCTTAGGGTCATTGTCTTGTTGGAAGGTAAACCTTCGGCCCAGTCTGAGGTCCAGAGCACTCTGGAAAAGGTTTTCGTCCAGGATATCCCTGTACTTGGCCGCATTCCTCTTTCCCTCGATTGCAACCAGTCGTCCTGTCCCTGCAGCTGAAAAACACCCCCACAGCATGATGCTGCCACCACCATGCTTCACTGTTGAGACTGTATTGGACAGGTGATGAGCAGTGCCTGGTTTTCTCCACACATACCGCTTAGAATTAAGGCCAAAAAGTTCTATCTTGGTCTCATCAGACCAGAGGATCTTATTTATCACCATCTTGGAGTCCTTCAGGTGTTTTTTAGCAAACTCCATGCGGGCTTTCATGTGTCTTGCACTGAGGAGAGGCTTCCGTCGGGCCACTCTGCCATAAAGCCCCGACTGGTGGATTGCTGCAGTGATGGTTGACTTACTACAACTTTCTCCCATCTCCCGACTGCATCTCTGGAGCTCAGCCACAGTGACCTTTGGGTTCTTCTTTACCTCTCTCACCAAGGCTCTTCTCCCCCGATAGCTCAGTTTGGCTGGACGGCCAGCTCTAGGAAGGGTTCTGGTCGTCCCAAACGTCTTCCATTTGAGGATTATGGAGGCCACTGTGCTCTTAGGAACCTTAAGTGCAGCAGAAATTTTTTTGTAACCTTGGCCAGATCTGTGCCTTGCCACAATTCTGTCTCTGAGCTCTCAGGCAGTTCCTTTGACCTCATGATTCTCATTTGCTCTGACATGCACTGTGAGCTGTAAGGTCTTATATAGACAGGTGTGTGGCTTTCCTAATCAAGTCCAATCAGTATAATCAAACACAGCTGGACTCAAATGAAGGTGTAGAACCATCTCAAGGATGATCAGAAGAAATAGACAGCACCTGAGTTAAATATGAGTGTCACGGCAAAGGGTCTGAATACTTATGACCATGTGATATTTCAGTTTTTCTTTTTTAATAAATTTGCAAAAATTTCTACATTTCTGTTTTTTTCTGTCAAGATGAGTCAAGAAGAGTGTACATTACTGAGAAATAAAATGAACTTTTTTGATTTTTGGAAAATGGCTGCAATGAAACAAAGAGTGAAAAATTTAAAGGGGTCTGAATACTTTCCGTACCCACTGTACTTGTGCTGAGAGCACAACTACATTTAAGGTAGAGTCGTCACATTGACTGTCAGAGTAGAAAAGAATGAATAGTTTTGAACTCGACTTTGAGTCAGTTTGTCACTTTGTTAATGTGATTTAAATAATCACCATTTGAAATAATGCGTGTATACATGTAAAAGTGCACAATATAAATAAATCAGTGGTTCACTGGTTGCTTGCAAAGATGTGTAGGGTGGGAATTTTCAGTATAATCTTTGGTAATTTTAAGTACTAATGTAGTACAATGTATGTTGAGATACTTACTGTAGACGGGCGTTGTTGCTACCATGATCCCTCTGCCTTATTGGCTGTTTACCCGAAACCTCAGGATTCCTTGTGTGTGGGATGTCAGGAATAGAAATTGAGGCCATTGAGAGAACAGCATAAGCCAAGTTTTCTAGGCTAAATTCTTTTGGACAGAAAAAAAAATTGTGTGTACTTGTGTGCAGCTGGGATTCATTCAAGATCCTTATCCAAAATGAATTTTCAATGGTAGTGATAATATAATATACTGGATCTGTATTGGTATTGCTACTACTTTTCTTTAACAGATTCAGCATTGTTCGGACATGACCTATCCGCATGAAATTCTGTTTCTTAGCCTCAGGTTACTTCACACACAGAAGAATGAACCCAATCAGTCCCACACAGTGTGGGGAAAAAAACTGATTTAAAATTCAAAAAGGAAAAAGTCCCACCTGACAATTTCCGTAACTCCTTTTTGGGTCATCATTTATACTACATATTAATACTCCTATGAGATTTATGTAAGGAGAGCTACTATAAGGTAAAGTTAAGACAACAACCTTGCTCTGTGATTCACCCCACCTGTCTTTTATGGAAGAGGAATGCCCCAGCCACCTCATGTCCAGCATGTCTCTGGCTCCTGACCCGGTTCCTGAATTATTTCCCCCTTTAGACATAAGGTGTATCACCCTGCCATCTGCATCACGACAAGGCAGCTCAACCCATAAATCTGAGCACAGCATTTTTCCCCTGGGCTGCCCGCATTTATTACTCGTTTATCATTGATGAGTGACCACCTGGGAGAGAACAAATTAAGTTATAGTCCCCGCACAATTCCCATTTTGGCCCGTTGACCCTTGTCATACTTTTCTTTGTCCCCCCTCTTGAGTTATTGGCTTGTGCTCAACAGTTTTCCGGTAGAGTGCTTTTCAAGTCATTTTAATTTTCTGCACCACAGTAGAAATTCTAATCTCTTAATTCTTGACCTGGGTGGACTTTAGGCCTCGCCAGAATGTAAAATATTTCATGGCCACAAAAAATCCTCATTTTTGTTGATTTGCTGCACCTGAAATAACAGTGCACCATAAAACAATTGTTTTGTTGTTGTTGATTTATTCTACATCCCCCCACGTTTCAGATGGTGGGTTTAAATTTTGGCTTACCTTCCACTGATTCTTGTATATTGTATGAGACTTTTTTCTTTTGTGAGATTTGACTAGGGATGCACTGAATGTTTGGCCACCGAAATTATTTGGCCGAAAATAGAAAAAAATAGCACTTTCAGTGTTCAGCCTAATAAGTCTAAAGACCGATTAAAGTTTGGAAGTGTGAAAGCATTTTAAAGTGTCCGAGAAAAATGCAAAATTTGCTGTTTGCAGACACTGTTCTGCTGAATTGTCTCCTAGCACATCCACTCCATCTGTGGCTGACTTCTTAGAAAAGGCAACGGTCTGACCCGCTTTGAGTGTTTCTGTCACTCGAAAGCGATTAAGCTAGTCGTACTTAAATTTGGAGTGCACACGTATTCAAGCCTTTATGGTAAGTGAAACGGACCAGTGCGAACTGACAGGCAGGTTAGCGACTTTATCCTCTCATTTTCTCTCTTTACAAAGACAAGTGTTGCAGTATGAGAGTCTTACCTGAAAAGAGTCTATGTCTTCATGTTACGCTATACGAGAACCACATACAACAACATTTATAATATTGGGTCAGATGTTTGACATGTCCGGTTTTCAAAATAAGGTGTCTATACAGTATGGAAAAAGATTTATTGGATTATATTCACAGAAAGTATAAAACATATTACATGTGTACTAGGGTGCCACTCAGTGTAATGGCCAATTTTTTTTTTTTCAACATTTTCCCAGGTCCCACCCCCTCATTCTGTTCCTTTTGTGATGCATAGTAACTGAAAAGTTTCATTCAGATATATTAATATTTACTGGTAGCTCAATGGGCTCAATGTTTTTATATTTACTTTCATTGCGATAAAATGTTATTTAATTCAAAATTTCTCTACCAAAGTAAATTATTCCTTGAGTAAGTATTGTTTATCATTTTTTATATAATTTAACTGTTCTTTTTCATATTCTCATTTGTGTTATTATTTGGTTTAAATACTATGTAATCAGAATAATATTTTTGGGTTAGCACTATTGCAGCCGTAATCAGTAGTATAGTTAACTCTGTGCAGGGTCGCGAAGAGGCTGGAGCCAATCCCTGCTGTCATTGGTGAACCCTGGACAGGTTGCCCGTTCATCACAGGGCTAACTCATAGAGACAAACAAGTCCTACACATGTTCAGACCTAAGGGCAAAGAGTCACCAATTAACCTATGGATGTCTTTGGACAGTGGGAGGAAGCAGGAGAACATGAAGAGAACCCACACAGACATGGGGAGAACATGCAAACTCCACAAAGAAAGGCCTGGGCCTTGATCCACAAAACCTCTTGCTGTGAGGGGACAGTGCTAACCACTACACCACCATGTCGCATCTGTGTGTCATGTTAATCTTAATTATTCTCATTTTTAGCACCACCAACCAGTTATTTTCTGGTACAGTAAAGAAGGACACTTCAAGAGAGGTCACTTAACAAGAGCTTCTTCTGCATCTGTCGCTTCTATTTGTTGGAGCGCAGTGCGGACGTACACATTTAGGCTCTCAGAGCTTTCCACCGGGCTCGGTGATCTACAGTCTGAACATTTTCCGGTTTCGCCCCCAATTCCGAATGAACTGTCACATATGGTAAATGGGCTATATTTCTATAGCACCTTTCTAGTCTTTTCGACCACTCAAAGTGCTTTACACTACATCACATTCACCCACCTATGAGCAGAGACCCAACTGCTCATCAGAAACAGAAATTAACTCATTCACACATTGATGGCACAGCCACCAGGAGCAATTTCTGGTTCCCAACCCTCCTTTAAGGGGACGACCGTTCTACCCTGAGTCAAAGCCGCCCACTTATGCCACTTCCAACACTTCCATAATTAAGGTCTATCTGAAAGTCTATCTGGTTTGTGTATGTGTTTCGTCCACTTCATAGAAATCTGCAGCTACTCTGTGAGCTGGAGAGCTAGCCTACAACAAAACACATGTAGCTGTTTTTTAAGCTGCAATACAGTCATTCTCTGGACACTTATGAATACTTAAGTGTTTATTATTAACTTATGAAGTAACTGTTAGCAGCTATGTGTCTTCTTTTTGAGGAGTTTTACATTATTCTAACTTGTGATATTAAAGTTAATATTACATGATAAAATCAGAAAATGTTGAGCTACCAGTAAAAATTATTAAAAAACATTAAAATTTTGTCAACTTAGTTTTTGTCACATTATTAACACATTTGGGGGGTAGGAAGATGAAAATTAGAAACTTTATTTTTGAGTGGCACCCTAATGTGTACGGTAAAAGTAAATGGACACATTTACTATACCGGACCCGCCCACCATAGTCCCTCCAAATCCTACAAAGCACATTTTGACTATTTAATTTATGCAATGGTAAAAAAAAATGGCAAAAATGTGAATTTACTTGTTCAGTGTTAGGCAAATTTTTCCATTATATTCGGTTTTGGCTGCCAAGAAGAATTTTCATTTTGGTGCATCCCTAGATTTAACTGAGCAGGTTCAATATCTAATCTCTGTTTAAGTGCAGAAAAGTACCTAGGATCGCTAACATGTCCTCTCTTTCCTTCCTCTTTTTATCTTCATCTCTACCCATCCACAACCCCCCTCCGCTGCTCCCTCCTCTAGCTTGGCGGTGATGAGAGAAGAGTAGACAGTAGGACTATCTATGTTGGTCATCGGTCATGTTCTGCCAATGAGGTTTTCATCCCACCCAAGTTCTGTGATAACAGGATTGTGTCCTCCAAGGTAAAATACACACTCACATACATTTATGCCTTTTTGTAGTCGGGCCTTATGATGAAATTCATATACCTTAGTTTTTTTTCTCAGCTCTTCTGTGTATTATGTTTCACCTTCCTTCAGGCATTTTTCTTTTCTTATCTAACGCTTGGAATGCAAAATTACATCCACATTCCCATGCCTTCCTGCTCCCACTGCCTCTCCACATGCTTATTTGCTCCCGGCGGAAGGCGAGGCCGTCAGGGGAACACTAGCTGTGGGAGTGAAATACATCGCTGCTATTAATGTACTGGCAGGGTGGGAAATACGGTTGTTTCTCCCTGGGCTCTGAAGGACTGCACCCCCTCCCTCAGCTAAATCTTACCCCTTAGTCCTGTGTCAGCGGCAGGTTCAGGCAGGTTCGCTTATGGATATGAAGGGTGAATGTGATGAGAAGAAGGAAGTGATGTGAGAGTGAGACGGCAGTGGGATTTATGGTGGTGCAAAGGATCCCAGTGAGGATGGGCCAATCAATTGGCTCCTGCCAGTATGTCAGGGTAAACAGCCTTTAATTACCCCGGCTGTAGTGTTTATGCTCCTCCATGCCTCTGCTCTCCATCATCCTGTTGCTTTTGCACTCTGCAGTGACCAATCTCTGCCTCTCTTCTCTTGCTCTCACTGCTACTGCACCACTACACTCAGCTACCCTCCCTGCTGCCACCCCCCTTTTCTCATTACTTTCACTCTTTTTTTTCTTTTTTCTTCTCTCTGGCAAAATGAGATGGGCCATTCTGCTGCCGCTGCGTTTCAACACTGTCCCCATGCAGAAATTCCCCTTCATAAACAGTGCCTTATTGCAGTTTCTATGCGAGTGTGCAAGCGTGTGCGCAGGCATGTGGAATTGTGCATGTATTTGTGTTTTTCGCCCTGGTGCTTTGTTGTGTGGCACAAAGTTACCAGTAGGGTATTGTTGAGCCGGCCCTCAGGGATTTAAGAGATAAAAGTGTTGCTTCAGTCCTGATGGTATCAGCAGTTATGGCCACTTAAAAAAAGAACAAAACACACAGCAACAGTCACCAACCTGATAAGTTAATTGGCTTTGCATTCAAGAATAGCCAAATTAAAGAGATAAATTGCTAATCGGAATCAATGGAATGCCTGTGGTCCCCCAAGGGCTGTCTCCCTAGGCAGTACAAGGAACAGAGACTCCAAGCTATTGAAGTTGCCTTTCCCCTTCCCCCTCCCCAGCTGAGACAGAGAATGTATACATGCAAGAGTCTGTGAATATTGAATGCGTCTAATCTCTCTCCCCTTGCCAACCCTTTCTTTAATCTCCCTAAATTCAGTTTAAAAACATTGTGCCTGGATTGGGATATTGCACAGAAAACAGCAGTGAAAGGCAGTCCACAAACTCTAACACTTACAGTTTAATATGTGATTTCTCTGTGACTTACATGCATGTGTTTCTCTCCTCCCCCCCCCCCCCCAGTATACAGTTTGGAACTTTCTACCAAAGAACCTGTTTGAACAGTTTAGAAGAATTGCCAATTTCTACTTCCTTATCATCTTCCTGGTACAGGTAAGAACAAGCTTTGTCAGTGCACCAACCCAATCAAAGATTACAATTTGTTTATTACTGTTGAATCACGACTGCATGGGTTCCTATTGTGATGTAGTGAAAGAAGGCCTGTGTGAGCACTTCTGATACCTTTTTTTTTTTGACAACCCTATGAAGTGGGTCCAACTTAGCTTCACAACCTGTGTTCTGTAGACCTACACGTAGTAAGGGTTCCCCCCCGTGTGAAAAAGAAAGTTTGCCCATTTGCATGTGGCCATGTGTGAAACTGTTACTAAATGTGTGAATTATACAGTTTTTTTTTTTTTTTTTTTAAAGGTGTGTGCAATCATATCACATGTCTAAAATTGCTATAGCTTACCTTGAGGCTTGCACATTTTATTTTTGATTTGTTAATAGCAGATATAGTCCCATAGTTTCCCACACATAGACTTTACTTGGGTGGATGTTAACAGCTGCCAAAGTATATTTGGCAACCCATTTTAGCATTTTGCTGAGAGACACAGCGAGAGATGTTATCTGGTATTACAATAGAAAGAGGAGACACTGTGGATATTTTACAAGCATGGACGAAGTGTTGAATGAAGCAACAGTGAACGCACGAGTGCATATGTCATTATATACTACGTTGATTTCGATTGTTTCGATAGGCTACGTCATTAACACGCATGTTCCTCATGCGGCGCACCTGCTGCTGTGAAAACGGAATCGCAATAGAAAAATCCAAAAGACGACTTATGTTTCTTTTCGGTGACTTTATAAAACATACTCGTGATGGAGAAAGTCAGTAGAGCAGACGCATGCAGGGAGAGAGAAACAGAAAGAGGCGGGGCGTGAGAGTGTGGAGAAAAGAGAACCGAAGGGAAAAGCAAGGTTAGTGAGTAAACACTAAATTAATTAAGTGTGTGTGTGTGTGTGTGTGTGTGTGTGTGTGTGTGTGTGTAAAGAAAACAGTTTTACCAGATTTTTGTTGGTCTTACATGGTGATCACAAAATTCTATTTGTATGTCTGTCATTGTTGTGTGTGTTGCACTATCCTAATAAGTGGAAACTGTGAGCAGGCTAAGAGTGCTGACTAAAATGCATTGACTGGCATCCTTATTCCCCTGCTCTGTGCTCTTAAGTGACCTCATCTCCTCTCTCCTCGCTGGGATGTGACAGCTGATGATTGGAGTAGAGAACAAAAAAGAAAAGATCTGTTGCTTGCATGTGCGCTTGCTCTATCATCTCTTTCTTTCTCTTCCCCTTTTTTGATCCACAGAGGTCGAAACTAACCTCACTCCTTTTAGCAGTAATCTAAACTATGGCGACAAACAGCCCTCTGGTGTAAACAGGTGCTGGTGTTGGGCGGGCTCAGGGATGTGCTTTCTAGTCGTATACTGACTGACTGAACTCAGTCAGTGACTGCTCCCAGAAACCTGGCACTGGACTGAGAAACTGACAAACCGGAACTGAGAAATATCTGTGTGCTGCTGTCACAAAGTAATTCCATCATTCTCAAGTCTATAGCAGATTGTTTACAGCACTTCTTTTTTGCATCTGGCCCTTGTTTCCACCTGTATTTACAGTTGACACTGTAGCCTTTATTTTCCAGTTTGTCTGGTTTATCTCTTTATTATCCTCTCGCTAATGGATGCTGGATTTTGAACAGTTGTGAGCTAATGTGTGAAATTATCTTGAGCTAATGTAGTACACATATGTGTGAGTAAACCACCAAGCATGTTTACACCACTCCCACAAACACACATATTATCAGTGTGTGATGTGTGCAGTGTAGTATGTTAGTTTGTGTGTATGTGTATGTGCGTGTGATGTATGACTCAATGGGGGTCCTGGGTTTGCTGATGGTGTTTACCCAAGCTGCAGCGTGGTTGGCGTTTCTCCACTAATCCAGCCTCTCTTGAGGGGCTCCTTATCCTTACCACTCAGTTTTTTCCCATCCAGCCTGCTATTATATCAGAGAGAGATGATGAGAGAGAGACACACAGGTACACAAACTCCGTCTGTACTCATCTTGCACTTGCATCTCACAGACAGAAATAAATTTTCTCTCTTCCCCTGAGAGGCTTCATGCAAATGCTCTAACAACAACCAAATGTTATGCGTCCTCCTACCCTCCTTTTTTCATTCCCTTTGTCATTTGGTCTCATTCTCCCTTTCTCTCTCACATTCCACCCATCTCTGCAGCGCTGCACTGCTGACGTCAGCAGCCAGGAAGCCCTCTGTACTTCTGAGTGCCACAAATAGACACAGGCTGATAAAAAAGCACCACTCTCCTATAAATAGCCCTGCGCGTCTTTGCTTGAATTTGATCGAATGGGAATATAGCGCTGTGAGGGGAGTAAGAGAAGCGGAAAGAAAAGGGGACAGAGGGAGAACGAGAGGTTGAAGGGGTAGGAGGACTTGAGGGCCCTGCCTTGGGACCCCAGGAACCCGCTGTCTGTCACTCACTCTGACACACTTCCCGGCTCAGATGAAGGGCTTTGTGCTGCTATGCTCTGCAACTCTGATATCATACCAACACATCAGCAGCAGCACCACACAGTTCACTCCTATTGCTGAGATTTTTTTGGCTTTGCATTTGGTGCAGAGGAGGAAAGGTATTTGGCCATCTGGAAGTTTGGTGGGGATTGTTGTGAATCAGTGTAGATAAAATGTGTGTTTGGCAGAAGGACAGTAGCTGACGTAGGTTTGAGTTTTCTAAGAAGTTTCCTGTTGCAGTAGTTTCAATAATGATATTATTAATGCATTAAAGGGTAGTTATAAACCTTGCCTCATTCTAAGAATGAATGAAACACGGTTGAAGAACAGATACTAAAAAAAAGACACCACCACCATTTGTCTCTTTTTAAAGTCCTCTATTGAACAGCGGCTATCACAATTGTCTGGAGTGCCAAAGTTAAATCAACATCAAACAACATTAAGGCTGAAAGTTGGCTTTGTAAAGCATTCTCTCCATGCTGTTTTCACCCTTTATCAAGTTTGGCCATCTGGCTGCTGCATCGGAGGGACATGCTGTCCTCAGTCCTTCCTGCAGTTTTTTTGCTTTCTCTGTAGAGCCAACCTTCAGTCCAGTCTTGTGAGTAAGAGATGTGGACTATTGATTTATTATAGGCAAAAATAAAGTGCTCCATCACCTGTCTCCAACGTTCATCACATCTATGCTTCGGGAAGTGTTCTCTTTGAAAGATCTGGTCAAACAGAGGGCTAACATGACCATCCAAGCTTTTCTCGAGGCATTCAATACTCCACTAGCTACAAAGCATGTAACAATGTGCCTGTTGTAATGAATCTTTTACACAGAGCCCCACATGCCATTTTCATGCATACACAGTGCTCTTTTGAAACATTGAGTACTCTCTACACCTTAGGCTACTGCGGCAGAATTATTACTTTTGCTTCTGTCTCACCGGAATCGCCAACTGCTACAAATATAATGCAGACTCTCCTCTGAATCTGCACTCCTCCAAATGCTCGATGTGCAGTAGTCCATCTCTGTCCTGTAACTGATTTATCCTCCAGTTAATTGTAATCACAGTAAAGCTTGGGTAGGCTAGTAGCTCACTTCCCCTTGTACGTTCTGTGATTGTGTGTGTGTCTGTGTGAGAGAGTAGCTTGCTTGTGTCCGTGTTTGACTGTGATTACTGAGCGAGCGGCAGAGTTATTTCATTCTCAGTCCAAGCACAGGTGAGTAAAACACCGGAGACTGCTTCAAAACGCATCTCCTGCTCCTACTTCAGCTGATGTCTATCTGAAAGCTTGTAATGGTCCTGGTCAGAATACCAATGAGCTGGATGTGTCGTGTCTGTGCGTGCTGTAATACGCACTCAGGGGGGAGACCAGCCTTCAGTCTGCAGGATCAGAAATGCCAGGGTAAATCCATCTTATGATGGTTTTAAGGAGCACACAAATGCACAAGGCCATTTGTATACTGGGGATTTAGCTGGAGGCTTGGTCAGGTGCTATTCCTAAACTGGTTGTTTGGGATTACCTGATCACTGGTGCCACACTTATTCTTATTACACACATGCATAAAAATGCAACACATACACACATAATGTACGGCTTGACACACACACACACACACACACACACACACACACACACACACACACACACACACACACACACACACACACACACAGCTCAGGTAAGGTGAGTCCAGCATAGCTTTGTGTTGGCCCTCTCACATTCCTTGGCAGAGACACAGAAGTGTTGGCATGCCTGCAGATTAAGCACTCTGCCCCTGGCCCACTTGATTAAAAGTTCTATGGTCCAGAACCTCCCTCCCTGCTCCCTTCAAAAATGTAAATGTCTCCCCTGTGTTTCCTACTGATGACCAAATTTAGGGAGCAGTAGAAACGCCTCACAGAAACAGACTACACCCTGCATTTAGAGGGCTAGCCCCATCTTCTGAACCACAAACTCCTCCCTCTGCAACCACAAACACACACATGTGCCGCAGTAACATTTTGCAGTGATGTATAGTGTTTAATGCATAGCTTTTCAGTTTGAAGGTTTATTCTTGCGTTAACTTTATATTTCTCTGAAGTGAAATTTTGGTTCACCCCCTTCAATAGGTGATAGTGGACACCCCCACCAGCCCAGTCACCAGTGGCCTACCCTTATTTTTTGTGATCACAGTAACCGCTATCAAGCAGGTAAGACACTGCCTAGTGAGGCTGACGAGTGTTGATAATAGAAATTTCATTGTGCTTTCTATGCCTCATTTCCTCATATTGTCTCTCATTGCATTACATCCATCCTCCCTTTCCTCATAAGGCCCCCTGCCTTCGTAACTCTCTTGCTGTGATTTTCGTATAAAGTATGTGACTAATGCTCCCTTGGGTTTTGTATTAATGTGCTCCGCTGGTGAATTCTGATTGGGGAGAAGATGAAATGTGCTCTCAGGGAATGTGAGCAAATGGGGAGAGAGAGAGAGAGAGAGAGAGAGAATTACACAGAAAAAAATGATCAAGGGGAGAGTCAGTTTCCTTGACTCTGTTGCTGCCGTGTCCCAGCTTTAGATGTATTGTTTTAGGATTGCCTTTTTAGTTAGTCTACTGCTAGGGCTTTGACATGCACAATAGTGGTTGGACTTCCTTCCAAAAATATATGGGGTGCACTGATAGCGCTGAACCGCCTACAGCCAGGCTTTGAAGTGGGACACCAAGGCGGTCTGCCTGACTCAATTAGTCAGGCTGAGGTGAACTGTATAGTTCAAATGACCATCCGTGGAATGCCTCGCCTCCCTCTCTCCCCCCCTTTCATCCACCTGGCGTCATTTCTCTTCGTCACTCAACTGGGCTTTCTCGTTCCTTCTCTCACCTTTCCTGGTAATCCCGCGTTCTGGCTCGGCACACACTCTGGTTTCCCTCTCTATCCTCTTCATCTCTGCACCATCTCCTCTCTCCATCACTCTTTTAAAAGTACTTATGAAGTATACACTATTCTTTGTGCCTTTTGCTGCTGCAGCCAAAATAATTATTTTTTTGGCCGACTCAGTATTATTTCATGGTATGCTGTTCCAGTGAACTGCTGGACAGTCACTTTCCCATTCCACTGCTGCAGGTACACTTTTTTGAAACTCTTGAATGAAATACTAAGTGTAAAGATTAATTTATGCACAGACATTTCTTTGTGTCTTACACTCCTTTTCCAAACCTTTACTGTGTATACACTGGTCAGTGTCCTGTGGTTACTAATCCAATAGAGACAAAATGTTGTACTTTTTGTTGTACTAAGCACATAATGCAGTTCTGATTTTGAAATGTTACTGTAGGGCTATGAGGACTGGCTACGGCACAAGGCTGACAATGAGGTGAATAAGTACCAGGTGACCGTGCTAGAAGGCGACCGGAGGATACAGAAGGAGAGTGAGAAGATCAAGGTAACTTTTTTTAATATGTCCTTAGATGCATGTCTAAAGAGAAGCTGCTGGCAGCCTCGCATGACTGTGTTTGGAATATATGCACAGGGGAGAACATGCTCTACTGAACTGATTAGATGTTCAAACGTGGGTGTGATGGTAATTAATGTATCCAGGGTGGTGAGCGCAGGTTATTTCTCCAATGCTTTGTTATCTGTTTGTTGTTGGTAACAGAATTTTCAAAGGTTTACGGGTGTTCAAAAGGTTGAACATGCATTAAACAACATTGGCTGACACCACTGAGAATCAACATCCAGCTGTAAAAACCAATACATTGTGGTTTTTTAAATAAAACTGTGGACAACTGCTCCCAACACAGGAGCTTGTACAACTTTAAGCTGCCTCCTACAGCTAAAGTAAACATTTAGCAAGCCAAAGAGAGCCAGGGTATTTGTCAGTAGTTGGCAGACAAAACCAGGGTTAAAAAGTGAGTGAATATTGACGAGCGGTCAGACAGAGTACTCTACAGGGATACTCATGTTCCTTTTGTTTATGTTATATCTTTAAATAGCATTAATAATACATTAGCCACAACAATAAACTTGCCACAACAACTTCATAGGAAATAGGCAGTTATGTAAGTTTGTTTTGGTGTCCTTCGGCACCCTAGTGGTAAAAAAGCTTAAAGCTGTCATTGTTTAAACTCATCCACACATCACTTAGTCACTCATCCTGTGCCAAATACTACTATTCTGGTTCTTAAGAAGTAGTAGAAAAGCAAACAGTGAAAGGTCTGTTCAAGTGGTGTTTGGTTATGTTTCTTTGATAGGTTGGAGATGTTGTGGAAGTGAAGGAAGACGAGACCTTTCCCTGTGATCTAATTCTGCTGAAGTCCAGCCGGGATGACGACACATGTTTTGTTACCACAGCAAGTCTGGATGGAGAGTCAAACCATAAAGTAAGACGGGGTGTTTTCATCAACATTTTGGCTTGGAAGAATAAACTTGTTGTTGTTGGTTGATTGGTGCCATTAAATTATATCAGCTGTCGTTACACCTTGTGTTTTTATAAATGTGATCCTTATGTTGCATTCATCAGCCTTGCTTTAAAGAAAGTTTCTCTCTTGAATCTTCCTGTGAGTGTGTGAGCGGTAGAGGGGAAGGCTAAAAGGATCATTTGACCTGAGCCAGTCAACGCTCACACTCTGTCTCTCTCTCTCTGCTTCTTCCACTTGTGCAGACACACTACACAGTGCCAGACACAGAGAATGATCTGGAATCTCTCAACGCCACCATTGAGTGTGAACAGCCACAGCCTGACCTTTACAAGTAGGCACTCATCATGTGGCCACTACAAGTTTACACCACAAGCATGCGTTGCCTGGGGTTTGGATTTACTCAGTGCCAGTTGAAAATTTCCTAAATGACTCTAATATTAACATGTAGATTGTTAAGTTGAGAGGGTTTATCAAGCCATAATGTACTTGTTGGGTTGGTTTCATACTAGGAATGGCGAAAGTGGGACTGATATTTCCAGTTATCTTTTGTTTGTGCAGCACAGATTTGATTCTTATTCACTAATTCTCTGTCTTCAGTCTTCAGACAGTCAACAGACAAGCTTTGGCTCCCCCTTTTGGCATTTCGTAGGAATATTGTCAGTTAGCCTGGCATCAGAATGGTGTTTGAGACGTAAGCCATGGCGTCAAATGTTTGCTATTCAGAGATAATAAAACTGAATAAAAACTGCTGCAGGCTAACCACCAGTAATTAGCATGCTCACAAACCTCTGCATCCTGATTTTAGGTCAATGAGTACTTAAAGTTTTTTAAATAAATGGGACCCTGCATGGATTTGGCTACCTCAAGTTCAAATTCACTCTAGTATTAACAGAGGGAATAGTATGCAAAACAAACATGTACTTTTAACAAATGACTTAAGCTTCCAAGTCCGTATGTACTTTTGTCACAGGTTTGTTGGCCGTATGCACATCTACAGAAACGATCAGGAGCCTGCAGTGAGGTGAGAGCACTCACGCACAACTATCTCAGCCCACGTTAAGTGAGAGCAAAATCAAAACACAGTCGTTTAAGCACTCATTTGTTTCCCTTTGCATCACCCACAAATCATTATTCCATTGATCCTTCATTACACACAAGCATTAAAATTAAAACAGGCTGGCATGGCTTCAGCCGCTGTTTCCAAAGCACTCCCACAAACATTTATCACGGACTGCTTTTGTAATGGCTGTATAAACAAATGCCAATGTCCTTCTCAAGAACACCGGGACCGGTGTAAGCCCAGACTGCAGTCATACTGTGTATTGTCACTGCGTATTTTAGAGTGGATGCCAGCTTGCCTGCCAGGTATCCAGAAAATGGAGGAGTGTGTGGATTGCACAGCTTCTGACTAAACTGTTTGCTCTACTGATGTGATTGTGTAGGTCTTTGGGCCCAGAAAACCTTCTGCTGAAAGGGGCAACTTTAAAGAACACCCAGAAAATCTGTGGTGAGTCAAATAATAGTATTTATTTACTTATATTAGTGAAGATAGCTCAATATCTCAAAAGTGAATCCTTCTTCTTCATTCTTCTTCTTCTTCTTCTTCTTCTTCTTACTCAAGGTGTTGCAGTTTACACTGGCATGGAAACAAAGATGGCTCTTAACTATCAGGGCAAGTCTCAGAAACGCTCTGCTGTGGAAAAGTAAGTTTAGAGCTAATGGTGTTAACAAGTTTAAAATGCATGACATACATTCGGTACCAATTTGATATCTATATTTTCAGGTCTATCAATGCCTTCCTTCTGGTTTACCTTTCCATCCTGGTGAGCAAAGCTCTAGTGTGCACCACACTTAAGTATGTGTGGCAGAGCAAGCCTGGACAGGATGAGCCGTGGTACAACGAGAAAACCCAAAGAGAGAAGGACACCAATTTGGTGAGTACACATTTAAGCACAAGCAATCTGTCAGTTGAACTGTGAGTTAAATGTCTGATAGACACCCCAACTGCCTTGACCAATCCTGTACTGAAAAATGGGAATTTGTTTTGCTTAAGTGAAATAACAGGAGTACAGGCATCTCAAAAAATTTTTATATCGTGGAAAAGTCCATTGTTAGCACCAAAACCAGACTGAGAGTTTAAAGCCTCAGAAAACCTTTGCAGATCTCTTCTCATGTCATTTCCGTATTATATATTCTTTATTTTAAAATTATAATAGTTTTGAGATACTGTAGTTTTGATTTCCATGAGCTGTAATCTGTTATCCTCAAGATTAAAACAGGAAAACAAGGCTTGAAATGTTTCACTTCATGTGCAATGAATCTAGAATATAAGAAAGTTTCACTTTTTAAATTAAATTATGGAAGAAAATAAACTTTTCCACAATATTAAAATTTTTTGAGATGCACCTGTCATGCGTTTCTAGAGCATAATCGGAAGTACCACTGGTGGGACACGAATAGCTAATAGAATAGCTTGTGTGTTATGAGGTCACTGTTCCATTGTATTTAAGCCTTTTACAAGCCCTGGGCTCTTCTGATCCACACTGGTAAAACTCTTCTCACCAAAATTGCCACTGCAGACATACAGTAAATTGTGACGTGGTCCATTTCGTGTCTGTTAACCTTCTGCCCTAGCCCTCAATGAACTGTTATTGTAGTGGTAGTGATACCAATATGCTATTTCCATCATGTCTTCATATTTGTTGTTTAGATAATCTAGGACAACAACTCAACTAAATTTAAGCGCATTCAAGACATGCATTTAAGTATGTGCCTGTGTTTACATTTTTCAGTACCTAAAGATGTTCACAGACTTCCTGTCCTTTATGGTGCTCTTCAACTTCATCATCCCGGTGTCCATGTATGTGACGGTTGAGATGCAAAAGTTTTTGGGATCCTTTTTCATCACATGGGACAAGGACTTCTTCGACCCTGAAATCAAGGAGGGGGCACTGGTCAACACGTCAGACCTCAATGAAGAGCTGGGACAGGTAAAGCCTAGTTCACATTACACGATTTTAAGCCCGATTTGCCAGTCGGAGAGCTCGGCGACCGTCAGGCTGTGATCAGGGGTAAATCAGTGATCGATTGGCGGTCACCAGTCGTTATGTGAACTACTCAACGACGCATCAAAATGGCTCCCCGACACATCGCTGATGTCTGCCAAATATCTAGCATGCCAAATATCTAGAAGAGTCAGCCGACTTGACATCCACATCCAGCCAATGAGAGCAAGCAGCTGGGGGAACAGGCAGCTACTTTTTCACCGTAAAACACTTCACATTTCATGTGTGTTTTCTTGACAAAACATGGTTTGGAGACCAGCGTCGGTTGACAGATTCGTTGTCAGCTCGCGTCTTGTTTGACCCCCTGTCACGATCTGTCATGTAGTGAACGCCACAACGACTTCAAGACTCCGTCACAAGACGGCAAGTTGTGTAGTCTGAACAGCACATCAATCTGCCGACGCTGAAAGTCGTGTAGTCTGCACGAGCCTTAAGGCAGATTGACAAAAATTAAACCCAAAAGTCAGCATTCCGGGTGTTATTAAAAGCTGTAATTTTTTAAGTATGTAAATAATTTAATTATTATTTCCAGTCATTGAGTAAATGAGAAAATATATATCACAAAAAGATTTATTTATTTATTTTATTTTAATAATTTGGAAATTTGGAAAAAAAAACTGGTTCAGAAACAGGTGAGACCATCAAAATGTGGGCTCCAGACTGATCTTTAGAGTGCTGCTGTAAAATATGAGCTACACCAGATTGGCTGTGCTGTCCTGACTTCTCCTGTTTTAATGGCACTTCTAACTCTACAGTTTGCTAGATGATTACTTCAATTAAAGGTGGTGCTTCGTTTAACTGATTAATTTAGTGTAATACTTTCGGGGGGTAATTGCTTAATCTTATTGTTGGAACCTGTTAAATGGGCAACTAAATTTTTATGGATTTGTAGAGTCTGACATGTATTTTTATCACATTGCCTGCAGGTGGAGTATGTTTTCACAGACAAGACGGGCACCCTCACTCAGAATAACATGGAGTTCATAGAGTGCTGCATTGATGGCTTCCAGTACAAGTACCGGGATGCGAGCTCAGAGTTGGACGGATTCTGTGTCACAGATGGACCTGTGAGCAAACTACAGCAGAAAGCTGGCAGGGTGGGTGTTGTGGTGTCCCTCCATCTGTTGTAAAAGTCACACAAGCGGCAGCATATGGTCATTACATAGCTCACTGCTCAGAAAGACCCTTCATAAGTCACCCACATATAGTGTCCTTGACACGCACGCAAAAAAGGGATGGGGTGGGGGAAAAGTGGCTGTGTGCTTTTGACATGAGCACCTGATAACACTTTACAGACTGTTGCACTTTAACACACATATAAAGATAAGAAGTCAGTTTAGACAGATCTAACTACTGAACTCCAGCTACTGTATATAGCTTCATGTGGGGCTGTATATATATATATATATATATATATATATATATATATATATATATATATATATATGTGTGTGTGTGTGTGTCAAATAGTTAACAATTGTGAATACATTAATTTTATTTAAACAGCATTTACTCTTCTTATCTTATTTTACTGTATTAAGTCATGTTAATTTTGTGTTATTAGGAGAAGGAGGAGCTTTTTCTGCGTGCCCTGTGTCTGTGCCATACAGTGCAGGTGAAAGAGCCCACTGGGCAGGGTCAGGACCAAGGTGACGGGCTGACAGACCAGTTGGATGGCGTAGGGATGGATGGAGAGGTGCTCCATTCACCGCTGGAGCAGAGAGGCTTTATAGCCTCATCACCTGATGAGGTTGCTCTGGTCAAGGGTGCCATGAGGTAAGAGAAGGGCTGTTAAGACTGTGAGTGAGCAAACATGTCATTTTAATGTGTGTGAATATATTTAGAAAATCCTAGATGATATCTATTCATCCATATAGTGCATCTGTATAGTAAGCACTTTGTAACTTGTTTTTGAAAAGTGCTCTACAAATAAAGATTATTATTATTATAATTATTATTACATAAATGGCTTTGTGATTTGTGATGCTTTGTCCCCATCTGCAGGTATGGCTTTACATTTCTGGGTCTCGAAAGTAAAACGATGAAAATTCTCAACTGGAACAATGACATTGAAATGTAAGTCAGTAATTACATAGACAAAGTTTTTCTTTTTACATTTGCACTACAGCTTATATTTCATTTCCCTTTTGTGCTTCCCAAAGGTATGAACTGCTTCACGTGTTGAACTTTGACCCAGTGAGAAGGCGAATGAGTGTAATAGTCAGATCCAAATCAGGTGAGCTTGAGATTTCCATCAGGTTTATTGCGTGGACCTTGATTTAGTGTTGGCTCCCATCCGTCACCATGCACTGTGTTTGTATGTCTATATGTTTGTGTTTTATGTGTCCAGGTGATACCCTGCTCTTCTGTAAGGGAGCAGACTCCTCCATCTTTCCCCGCGTCAGACAGGAGGAGGTTGAGAGGATACGTGTGCATGTGGAGCGTAATGCAACAGTGAGTGACTTAAGCACATTGCCTCCAGTAGTTTCTATAATGTTTAAAAGTGCGTATTGTATGATTTTAGGGTCAGACAGGTTTTGATTTAAGATAACAGTTTGGTCAAGACCTATTATTTTGTGTTTTCTTCTTGTAACATTGGGTGCTGTGCGTTTCACTGTTCAGGAGGGCTACCGGACGTTGTGTGTGGCCTACAAATCTCTCAGTGAGGAGGAGTACACCCAGGCAGACGCAGGATTGAGGGAAGCTAGACTGGCTCTGCAGGACAGGGAGGAGAAGCTCATGGCTGTTTACAACCAAGTGGAGACTGGCATGAGTCTAATAGGAGCTACAGCTGTAGAAGACAGGTGGGTGCTCGCCAGACATAACCTTACAGCTCTCACCGATGAAACCCATGAGGGACCAAGCTGGCAGGCATGAGGAGTCAGAAAATAGGTTTCCAAAAATATAGGTTTTTATTTACAAAAAAAAACCTAATTTGAAAAAAATAGAATGCTCTGGGCCCATAAAAGAGGTCAACTAAACAGAACTTAACTCAGGCTACATAACCTTAACATGGGCTGAACAAAACAGATCTAAACTAACTAAACAGACCTAACAAGACTGAGACATGGGGGAATCTTATATAGTGGCTGATCAGGTCATTGTGACTCAAAGGGGGTAGACAAACACATAATATATAAACAAACCACAATAACTACAAAACATGTTAAGCCAATGCTACCTAATATGAACTAAGGGTAATTAAAATTATTATTATAACAAAAGCATAACTAGCAAAGAAAAGAACACAACTCAAAATGGAAAACTCTGCCCCTACCCATGATATGGGAGAACATGATGCAGTCCAATTATCCATCCCCTACTTAAACATCTTAGCTTTAGTTGGAAGTCCTTTTGTCAGCCAACCAGAGACCCCCAGCAGCAACTCCTGGTAACTCTAGAAAAAAGTGTTAATTTCATAGAATGTAACTTAAATTAAACAAAGATAATGAACCTGAAATTAGCAAAATTGACAAAGTTAGTTCACTAAATGTGTATACTCAAATAGATGACTCATGTCAAATAGCTAATAAAACTGTTTTTAAAACTAAAATGTGTGTGTCTAGTTATTTATTTTGTATTATATGCAATGTGCTCAAAACAAATGAAAGAGTTACCACCGTGAGTTGTTGCTTTCATGTGTGGCTGCTAGTGCAGCCATCACACAGCTGATGTTTAAAGTTGTTGCATGTCTTGCATTTTGTTATCTTGCATGCTGCTGTTGTTCCTTCTCTTCCCTCTCTCTCATTATAGATCTGTGCCAAGAATCTTAGGGGGCAAATCGAGAGGGTAAAGGCTTCCAGAATCCAGCAATAAACAACGTGTTATAAACATCATCTTCTGACTATCTGACTATAAGATAGATAGGAGCTTCTCTTTTCCCCTTTTCCAGAACTTTTTCATATAAGCTTACACTGCCATCTTGTGGTTATCATTACGCACTCTCTCGCAATCCAAGATTTAAAAATGTAAAAACAGGCAGAATGTATTTATTTATATAATTACTATTGAAATTATAAAATGCGTTAACTACCACAAAAGGAATTTAACAGGTTATTGCTACAGCATGCCTCAGTGCATCTCATCTGAAATGAAACCACATTTCCCACAGCCCCTTCTGGACCACCTATCTGAGTAGAGACAGTCTCATCCTCATTTAAGTTGAATTTGCACTAAAAAAAACAGCAGCCTTGTTTTGGTTATATCATAAAGCCTTTACTATAATGCAATTCACTAGATTTCCTGTGAATTATTAGTATTAATGTCATAGAGTTAGTGTAATAATCTTTCACTTGTCTCATATCTTTATTTATCTTCATATTTTTGTTCTCAACCCCCAGGCTTCAAGATGAGGCAGCAGAGACCATGGAGGCTCTACAGGGGGCAGGCATTAAGGTTTGGGTCCTAACAGGGGACAAGATGGAGACTGCAAAGTCCACCTGTTATGCTTGTAGATTGTTCCAGAGAAATACAGAGCTTTTGGAGCTGACTGTGCGTACTCTGGAGGATGGAGGGAGGAGGCGTGAGGAGCGACTGCATGAGCTCTTGGTTGAATACCACAAGAAAGCTGTACAGGATGCACCACCAGTTAAAGCAGGCGTCACCAGGTTGGCACCTTGACTTACTGATATCAGCCTATGTAATGAGGTTATTATGTGATATTTTGCTCTTGTACTAGGGTTGTTCATTTAACCAAACTGAGTGTTACTGATGAATAAACTTTAATGCATTTCCCTGTTCTGTTTTAAAGGAGCTGGTCTTCGACAAGCCAGGACTATGGTTTCATTATAGATGGCGCCACTCTATCGATGGTGCTCAACCCTTCCTCTGAATCCAACTCAAGTCGCTACAAGAACCTCTTCCTGCAGATTTGTCAAAACTGCACATCTGTGCTTTGCTGCCGCATGGCACCTCTACAAAAGGCACAGGTCAGATCAGTCAGTTAAAATGTGGGGAAAAATTTCAATGAAGAATTTAAATAATGATTTTCATACTGAAAACCTGGTTTCAGATTGTTTAAATTGTTGCCCATCTGTATTGCTCCATCTTTAGATAGTTAAAATGGTGAAGAACTCTAAAGGCAGCCCAATCACCCTTTCCATTGGAGATGGTGCCAATGATGTCAGCATGATTTTGGAAGCTCATGTTGGCATTGGTAAGAGCACTCATGCTGACGTTGGCTAACAGATCTCTAATTGTTGTTCCAAAATGGAGGGAAGGGTAACATTTTGGTGTGTAACGCAAAGATATTTGTTCTTGTTTGTTTCAGGTATTAAGGGTAAAGAAGGTAGGCAGGCAGTGAGGAACAGTGATTATGCCATCCCCAAACTCAAGCACCTCAAGAAACTTTTGTTGGCACATGGCCATCTCTACTACGTTCGCATTGCACACCTGGTGCAATATTTCTTTTACAAGGTAGGAAGGACAGACACTTCCATCACATTGACTGATTGATTGTATTTTCCAACATACACAAACTAATTTGATTTGAGTATTATGCAGTGAAGAGAGAGATTTGTCAGAATCAGTCCTAACAAATTAAACCGATTTTAGGGTTGAATTCGGGTCAATAAACAGTAATGTAATACACATTATTGTACCTACATTCTAAGCACATGTGAACTTGTTAATGCATTTGATATCACCTGATGTTTTTGTCCACCAGTGTGAGCCTCTTCTCTTTCTCTTTGCCTGCAGAACCTTTGCTTCATCTTACCTCAGTTTTTGTACCAGTTCTTCTGTGGCTATTCCCAGCAAGTGAGTATGTCCTCAAGATGTGCTGAACATAAAATGAGGCAGTGTCCCTCGAATCCACACCTCCTGATCCTCCTGAATGCTATACTCTTTCCCTCAGATTGCCCCTCCCTCACTGCCCCTGGGATGTTTGAGCTCTGATTGAGATGTTTATATACTGATTTAGACTTATACATACAGACATGTGTCATGTTCTGCCAAGTGGTTATTAGGTCATCATGGTGGCATAGGAGTGTGTATGTGTGTGTGTGTCAGAACTTGCCAGAACACTATAGAAATTCAGGTATGGATCAGATTACCTGATTACAGTTTGAAGCACATTGATGAATTCACTTATTAATGACAAATAAGTGCATTTTATAAAGCCTGTATAGACTTAGAATGTTTTAGGATATTGTGTTCATGTAAAGACTGCTCCTGACATTGAAATATCTGTTAATTAGTGCAAATATTGTCCTTTTTAAGATAATGGGTTATGTTTTGGTAGGATAGGATGAATATTTTGTTCTCCTTCATGCTACATGGCACATGACAGATCTTCCATGAGTAAATAAAATATGTATAAAAGCTGCTTATATGACATACAGCATGTGCAAGTACGATGGTGTGTATGAGTTTTTGTCCTCTCCATAATATTAACCCCTGGTTCCTCCTCCTTCCTCCTCCCTCCTCCTCCTCCTCCCTCTCCCTCCTCTTCACTCCACCCTCCTGCTCCCATCCTACCCAGCCCCTGTATGATGCGGCCTATCTGACGATGTACAACATCTGCTTCACCTCCATGCCCATCCTGGCTTACAGCCTCTTGGAGCAGCACATCTGCATTGAGGTTCTGCTGGACAATGCTACTCTCTACAGGTAAGCCTGGGAACCTCCCCTAATCTGCAGCACACTTTGAGGTAGATGTAGATGTGCTTGTTAAATTACTTCCTTTATGTAAACAGCACCAATATTAGTTCGAATTAAGATTTTTGCTGTTTTGAGCAATAACTTGATTAACTGATTGAATGGCCGGTCTTTAAGTTTAAAGTAATAATTCAAAAAAATGGAAAACAGAATGTAACCCAACGAAGGTTAAAGTCAAGGGCAACTGGACTTGAAGAACCAAGTGCAGTTGCCCTTGACTTTAACCTTCGTTGGATAACTATGACCTGGATGACTGAGAATCTTCACAGACAAAACAGAATGTACCTTGCACAATCACAAAAAACAAAACAAAGTAAAAAGATTATAGCAATGACAGAAAAGGTGTAGGCTGAGCCATATCGCATAACATTTTAGCCGTAGATTATTACTCACAATGCAAAATTTAAAATTTAATGAACAAGTTATACCGTGCCTCTGTCAAAGCCAACATTTAGGTCACTATTTCTGCTTCTTCATCATATCAAAGACATAGGTGGCCCTGTAATGGGCATTAGCTTTTTTTAATCCACCCTTTGTTCAGTTGTATTGTTTTGACCAGATATATGCACATGTATGGATTGACTACAGTCATTTTCCAAGTCACGGTAATCCATGTGATGAAACTGCTTAAGACTTCATGCATTAAAACATTAAACATTGAACGTGTTAGTTTTAGTTTTCAGATTACATGAAATGATGACTTTGTTCACCCTTATCTTTTATGCCTTTCTTTAGAGAGATCGCTAAGAATGCCATGTTACGGTGGGGACCATTCCTCTACTGGACGTTACTTGGACTCTTCCATGGCTTGCTTTTCTTCTTTGGTGTTCGATATTTGTTCAGTAACCCAGCCCTGCAGGATAATGGCCAGGTTTGTTTTAATTCATCTTCTAAATGGGTGTGATATTAAATTACTTCATTAAGCATTGTCTCCTAAGCACATTTTCTCGCCTGTCTTATTTAAATCCAGGTTTTTGGGAACTGGTCTTATGGAACAATTGTCTTCACTGTCCTCGTCTTCACTGTCACACTGAAGGTAAACCAGTCCCCTGCTGCTTATATATCTTATGAAAAGGTGCATCATTAAAGCAGCAGTTTCACATGAGAGTTTGAGGTTTTTGATATATTGTCTTGCGGAAAACTGACTTTAACATGGATCTTTGACATCAATATTTAGTGACTTTTCTCTGCCATTCTAGCTTGCTCTAGACACACGGCACTGGACATGGATCAACCACTTTGTAATCTGGGGCTCCCTGGCTTTCTACGTGTTTTTCAGCTTCTTCTGGGGAGGAATAATATGGTTAGAAAACAACTTTAATAACCTGTTGTCATTGTAGCTGACCTGTTATATTTTTTATTTTTGTTCAACGCTTGTAGCTCTAAACCAAAGTGTTCCCTTTCCTGCAGGCCTTTCCTGAGGCAGCAACGTTTGTACTTTGTGTTTGCCAACATGCTGAGCTCTGTGTCAGCCTGGCTAGTCATCATCCTGCTCATCCTGCTCAGCCTACTGCCAGAGATCCTGCTTGTGGTATTCCGCAAGCCCCGCGGGCCCCATGCTCGACAGGTAGAGCTGAAACACACACACTTGGCCTAACAGAAACATTTTCAGTCTACTTTATTCGTGCTCGCTCTCTCTCTCTCTCTCTCTCTCTCTCGCTCTCTCTCTCTCTCTCTCTCTTTTTTCTTTCTCTCACCCTTCTGTCTTCTCTATCTCAATCACAGATTTCTCAAACTTTACATAAATTTGTTGTGACAATTTAACCACATATTTTCTCAAGAAATACATGGGTGGAGTATAGTTACTGGAGGCATTAAAATTAAAATCTTCAAATAAGATTGAATCGCACCAAAGTGGGCGTGGCTCTAGAGGACTGTTGTCTTCCACCGACAACTCCCTTACCTGTGTTGATAGATCAGGAGGTGAGAGGATGAGGAGGAAAAACAATAACTTGGATGACAACCACATTTTTGTGAAATGTATAAAAAGTTTTTGCTAGCTGACATTCAGACACACATCTTTGATCTACTATAGCACTCTGATCACTACGATGACATGTTTTTTTTATTTTTTTAATTTTTTTATGGTAGGTGGGGTTAGCTAGTTGCCCTAAATCACACATTGAAGAACTGAATGTAAAAGCCTCAAGTTCAAGATAATTCATCAAAAATATTTTAATGTTTGAAAGGAAAATACAAATTATTTCATTTTACACATACTGTATTTGGCATATACCAAGAGATAATGGAACTATTAACAAATATTGTTAATACTTTCTTTTTTCCCCCCAATGCATCTTTAAGGAATTTGGTTTCAAGTTGGTAGTACGACTGCATTTCAGATTTCTGCCAGAAGATGACTTTCCCACACATATTTTGTCATTTGCTCCCTATGAGGCCTTTGTGTTTTCCAAGCAGCTGGAAATGTTTGGTGGCATGTGCTGCGCTTTTGGGTGTGTTCCACACAAGTTTTTTAAATGGTCTCTGGACTTGTTTTTATTTGGGAAATGTAATAAACCAAACCCAATGTTTTGCACATGTTTGTACAAAGTCTAGTCTTTGTTTATAAAAAAAAAACTCTTTTTGTGTGTGTATCTGTCAGTTTGCAAAGTCGCAGAATAAATCAGAAATGTATATAATTCATATTTTTATTGGTAGGTGCAGGACCTGACATAATGGGGGATTTTACAGAGTACAGTATATATAGAATTAGGGTTATAACCCCTAATATATATAATATAGGCAATCTATTTTACACCCCCTTTGACCATTTATGTTTACTGGTTTTCAACCTTTCCAACTTTGTTTTCCAAACTAGTGCTCTTGCTTCTGCACTTTAACACATTCTCCTTGCTCTGTCTCACCCTCTTATCTCTTCCTCTCTGGACCTGCCTCCATGAAGATGAAACATCGCCTTCCTTCCTCGGGGACTTCTACAATCTTCATGTTGTCGCAGACCGCTAGCACTCACAGCTTCTCGTGGAGTGACTGAGGTCTCTTTCTTTCTGTCAGCGCTTATACTTCTCATGGTCTCATCCTGCAGAGTTACTGTGTCTGCCAGTCTTGCTTGTTTTCTACCTGTTGTGCCCTTCCTCTCCCACTGTTAGACGCCTTCCTTACCCTCTAAAGTAACTCAGGGTGGTGTTCAGTAGCTTTTTAAGTCCCAACTTGGTTGTACAAATTAGGTCAGACAATTCAGATTTCAGGAATGCTATCCTTGGAGGGCCCCATCTTTAAACCATGACAAGAGTGCTTCTCTTTAGATACATGTTTATTAAATTGGGAGGAATGTAGTCAGTGGGCCGGTGTGTGCCCAACTCTGCCAGCAGTGTGGAGTAGGACCGGGTGTCTATCCTGAAAACGTGTTCCATTCTTGTCTGTCCAGTTGTATCAGTCAGTGTCCCCTCTCAGCTGTCTGCCTGTGCTGCTCCAATGCCTGCTGCCTCCGCATGTCAAGTCGGGTGAATGCAGCACGTCAAAGTACCCAAACTTCCTTGCATGAGGCTCAAGTTAACAACCTCATCCTGGATCCTCACCACAAAACCTTGCAGGCCACTGCATTTTGTCTGTGCGTGTGTGTGCACATGCGTTTTTATATTGTACATGCTGTCGAGCAAGGATGGTAGCCCTGTATTAATCTGGACCAATTAGTATAGAGTCAAGGCTTCTGAAAGTAATTATTGCAAGGAAAATGTATCTAAAAAGGCACCTGGACTTTTCGTTGTCCTCCTGTGCAGTTTTGAAGTCTTTGTGTATTTATATGTTTGTGTATATGTGTATGTCTGTGTGCAAGAGAGAACAAGATGGAGAGAGAGGCGAAATGTGTGTTTTGTCAGCGTAGTGATGTCATTGGTGTCTCTTGCCTCACCCTTCTAGAAGAAGCCTGTTCAGTCAAGCGAGGGGGGCCTCCAGTCTCCCGGGTCTTCAGCCAGGCCCCTGCTCATGAGAACCTTTTCAGATGAGTCCCATACTGTCATTTAAACAGGTACCAGCCCACCTTCAGGCCATTTAAGCCAATCAAAGACTCGCTTCCCTTAGCCAACCTCTCCAGCAGATCTGCTCCCTAGCTCTGAGTTTTCAGAAGAGAATCAAAGTCAGAATGGCATACAGGCCACTTTCAACAGGACAAAGTGTGTTTTTATGTGTTGTCTAAGCTGATATTGGCTGGCTGAAGAGATGCGCTTTTTCCATGTCAGACTTAAGCTTTGTGTCCACATTTTTAGTTAAATGGTCAAATGGTGCACTTACCATGTGAATGCATCTCTAGACCTAATGTTGCAAACCTTAAAAATGTTTTTGTCTGGTAAATGCTCCTTTCAGCCTCCCTTTGGAAGCCCAGCTCATATTACCGTCTGCATGTGCTTTCAGAAACACGATTTTAAATGTTTTTGATTTCCATCTAGTTTTTGGACCTGGGATGTCTGAGTGCAAGGTGTCAATGTCTCTTGTTTTGGTTTTCTCATCTGGCTGTGTGAAACAACAGAGCTTGGTCTGTGATTAAAACTGTCTGACATTCATGTGCTGTTTATAAGGTGGTGGTCGTTTCGTCATGTGTATCCATCCAAACATGTGCAGGGGTCCCCGTGCTTACTGTGTCTTGGCAAATCATGGATGCATTTATGAGTGCTGAGCTTACCACACTGCATGATGTGACGTAGCCTTAACCTCAGAACCAGTGCTGTTGCATTACATACAGGGAGTTACAACAAAATGAATGGGAACATCACATGATGAAATATTTTAGAGCTTGCAGTAGGTAAATATGGAGTGTTCAATATTGCATGTGGAATTATGGAATAAATAATCATTTAAATACATACAGAGAAGAAAAGGAAGAATGAGCAAACAGCCAATCATATATCTGGCTCTGTCCTGTTAGACTTTGTCATGAAAACTGTGGTCAAAATAATGTGTTAAATAAAAACTGCTTCAATGAAGATAAAAATAAACTGTGAAAACTGTTATCGTGAAAAGAATCCTGATGAAAAAGATTTTATAATGGGCTGAGTTTTACAGTTTATTGTGTACTTATTTATTTCTAAATGTCCTATTGATTGATGTAATATTAAACACTTTTAGGCACCCTGGGAAAGGACAAAGCAAAGGAACAATTAAGGCAATTATACAGAACATTTGGGTAGGGTTAGATTGTGTCAAATTGGGCTTTTTTGAACCTGTCTTAAGCATGAGTTCAATTAACCCACTGGATGTCCTCATCAAGATGATTTCACCATGTATGGCTGCTATATCAAGAGCACCGGAAATGTTCTGAGGTGAAAGGGCATCTCTAAACCCTGTTGGCCGCTTGATATTGTGTTTGTCCACTCCCTGTAAGTAGGTCTGAATGTCACACCTTCTCTATTGACCAGGGTCACCAAAATCTGTTGCTTAACAATAGCACCAGACTTCTCAGCTTTCAATGTTTAACGTGCATTTCTATTCTCCCAATAGCTGTCAAAGGCCGGCCTCCTACAAACATCCAGGTAAACTACAGCGAGACAAACCAAACTTTCTGCATCTGCAACCCAGCTGAGTTTCAACAGATCAGTAGATGTGGATGAAATTGGGAGCATTTACTTTACTAATTTCTGCTTGTCTCTGGTGGCAGGGAAAGTGTCATTTTAGTGCTTTTAATGTACTGTGGTATGTGACCAATCACCACTTAGTCGCTGATGATTTTTGGTGATTTCAAGTTGTCTCGTTCTCTTCCACATGTTGGCACAAGCTCATAATGAAAACATTGAGGTAAAATCTGTCTGCTTGTGCTTTTCCAGATTGCGGCTGTCACACCACTATCCTACAAGCACCTGAAGGAGCGCGAGTGAAAAGGCAACACGGACTCACAAGAACAGCGGCATCAGCCTCTTTCAGGGTCCTGTGCCAGTCATGTCAGCTGTCATCTGAAAAAAGGGAGAAGAAGAGGAGGCAAAAAGAAAAAGAGAGATGTGCTGACTGGGAAGGGGGAGATAGAAAGGGGTTTAGCAGTCTTTCGACATGTGTCTCTCTGCTCCGCCCATCCCTGCCCAATCGCCGCAGCTCCTAATCCCCCACGCATGCCTGCATAGCAGTGCCCTGCATTATTTTTAAAAATATCTATTTAGATGACGGGCATGAGTTTTCTTTTTTTTACTACTACTTTTTAAATAAAAATAGCTTACAAATGAATGCATACACAGCCGCCTTGTCAGTAGCTCTACCCAACTGCTGTGTTTTAACAAGCAGTTCTAATATCCACTCCAGGAATGGTTCGCCTGCATGAAAGAAGGCTCAAAAGAAAGCTTCACTCCACTGATTGTTCAGTCACTGTAGACATGATGATCCCATGCTCAACGGTTACACTTTACAAGGTTATTCCAGATGACAGTTATTTTGCTTTTTTACGATTATTCTTTAAACAGTTATCATGTTTCAGGAAATACACTCATCCACAGGTCCAAATGTAATGAAAAGTTGCTGAAAGGGATTTCAGATCTGCTCAGAGACTGTTAGAATAGTGTACCGGTTTAAACATGATTATATGATTATTTGTTTCCATTGATGAATCTACATTCTGTATTGAATACTAAGGTAAAAGAGGGGTTAATGTACACCATATTACCACTCAATCCAAAAAGTATGTGTGTGTGTGTATGTAAGATTGAGAGATAGATTAGAGATGTTAAGCATATTCTGGCTATGAAACATTGCTCAGAGCATGACTTAAATCGTCCAACCTCAGAGATAATGTAAGTCCATTTAACATGTGAAAAATTAATATATGTGCTGTTCTGTATATAGCTTCGAGATGTATGACAGCATCTGCTCAAAGCCAAAAAGATAAACGTAAAGCGATCAGGTTCTGTCTGCACTAGTGTGACCTGAAAGTGACAAGTCAGTGTGTATGAGTGTGTTACATAACTGTGTGCAACTGTGCTGGATGAGAAGAGCCAGAAATGCTTGTGTATCATGAAAACCAGGATTACTTGAACATTGTTGGCGTAATTCAGTTAGACATTTCCTGCACTATTATGGGAACTGGTTTCTTCATTGCGTAGATGGTCACTAAGGAATATATATGCCTGAACACACATGCACATATCAGACAAGAACAACACACATTATAACCACATGTGTTGTACACATTAATGCGCACATGCACTAAAACCTATATGAGGTATTTACGTTCATTACCCATGATCTAGTTTGCAATATTTGTCTCTGGCAGGTTGGAGTTGGAGTGTAAAGACATCAACTACAGACCTGCAGAGTCAGCATAGTTAATGCCACTGTGAGGCTCTACGCTTCATCTCTTTCCTTCAGTTTTTGGTCAAACTTGCTGACCGACAGAATGATAGAGCGCATTGTTTGGCCTTTTGTTCTTTCCTTTAACTTCTTGTGTGTAGTGCTTCATACATTCCATTTAAACGTGCCATGATTTCAAACACTTTAGGAATATTTTTGTTCTTCTCCACAAACGTGTCTATTTGGTATATTTATGAAGTGTAATTCTACTCTTAAAAATTTTTATTTCATACATCATCATTTTTTTATTGTTAAGAGTTGGTCAGACTTGTGCCAGTTGAGTTGGTCTGTGTTACTCCATCCCTGATGTGAGACCGAGCCAATCCCATTTGATAGTCTTTGTCATACATGCAAAGACAGGCAGCCCCCCAATACACTCCCAACATCTCAGAATCAACCTCTGAACCAATGCCACTCCTTTTGCCTGGTTATATGAACTCTTGGTTTAAACTGATATGCACCTGTTACTAACATGACAGATGTATGTATGTTTTGTGTTACAGCCAGTTGTTGAAGAATCTGTCAGTATTGTGATTTTGAAATTTACTACTCCACTGATCCCTGCTCAAACAATAAATGCAGTACTGTACTTTTTAGTACTTTGAGCCACTGACTTTAGCCTGACCTATCTGATACAGTGCATCTGCAAAATGGCACACGCAGTATAACGCCAAATTGAGATTTTAGAAAAATTCATTTATGGTTGATTTGTTTTTAACAAATAGAAAAACAAACATGCCTTTCTGCATATGTTTTTCTTATGTTAGGAAAAAGGTGGAGGCTGTTCTTTACTCTGACTTGTCATCTCCAAACTGCAATGTGCTGGAGAGGCCGGGTATAAGAGGACTGAGAGGGGCTGCCTGCTTTGTTAGACAATAAAAAACCTTTAACTGACATCAGAGATGCTATTTTCAGAGCTTAAAAATATCTTGGAATCTAATGTTTTGCCTGTCTAAATGAAAAGTATAAAAGAATGGATTGTATTTTTAATGCAACCTTTTTCCAGCCACTTTGTAAGAAAATCAAATTGTCAAAAATAAAAAAAATAATAAAAAAAACAAGCACGAGAGGCTCTGTGGTTGTGGAAGCTGTCCCTGTCTGTTAAGGGGTGGAGGTGGACATCTTCAGGCACCTCAGCAGCCCTGTGTCATGCATCCAGGGATCCCTCGCCACCTCCAGCCCTTTGGGTCTCCAGCCTCAACACTCCAAACCTCCAAGATGAATGTACCTCTTTGAAACTAGTATATTCCAGATTTTCTGTAATAAAGCAGAATGTTTTGACGGTAAACCAGTGTCTTATAGTGCTTTGTTACACCAACAGTTATGTCAGCAGGTTCTGTCTGATGTAAGGATGTGTGTGTGTGTGTGTGTGTGTGTGTGTGCGCGCACCACACTAAGCAGATGCTGTGCAGTAATGAGATGGCTGAGGCTAAGCTGGATCAGCTGAGTGGCTACGTATCAGCACGGAGTACTGCTGCTCTCCCACTGCTCCATGTGTGGCCTCACACCAAGAAAACGTCGAGCACTGTGAGTCACTGTGTAGAGGTTTACATACAGAAGTTTTCTCCACTTCTTTCTCTGCTGTGAAGGAGCACTGGTCCATTCAAAGTAGTTGTAGGCTGAGCAGCGGGGAGTTGAGTTGAGAAAGGCTCTGTGTATCAGTATGTACACAATGACACCCTTTCATATTTGTTCTTCTGTTTGAATGTGATGGTTGTGTATTAAAGGCTGTGCTTCGTATGCGCCAAACGTGTTGGCTGAGGGTGCGGTAGATTTTCTTTTTACAATAGATCCATTCTCCGCTGAGTGAGCATCTATATTATAGTAAAGCTGGAGAAAGTGGGGACATGAACATGGCAGCCAGACATCAACAATCAGCCTACTGTAGTACAGTCAGAATTGTACTGAAAGCATAGAAAACAGCAAAAGAGAGCACGAAGGAGTGTGAAGCCAGAGGAAAAGTTGTGAGGGAGTTGGCAGTGAGTCAAGAGTAGACTCTTGAGCTCTGCACTGTGCAGAGCTGACGCACTAAAGCCAGAGAGAGAGAGAGCGAGCGAGAGAGAGGAGGGGAGGGGCAACAGTGAGACAGACAGCACTGGCCAGATGGAGCCCTATTTGTTTTGAAGTAGCTGACTGCTACTAAGAGCAGGACAGTCTGTCGGCACTAGTGTGTGTATGAGGGGGAAAAGCACATCACAACCTGTCTGGACAGCAGCACACCGCAGTATACTGCTTATGTGGAGATTTGTCCTGTTGTAACTGTGCTGCTCAGTGTGGAGGCGCTCTATGCAGCTCAAGGTCAGGAAGATCCAGCACAAGTCTCAAGGAACCGTCCCATCTGGATCTTGAGACTCAAAGAGGCAGGTGGGCATACGTTTCCCTGTTATAGTGCCCAGCCTTGATATAGGGACACTATGCAGGGCTATAGGACTCTGAAGAGGATGTGAGGCCTGGACTACTGTCTGTACCTTCCACGACAGCTTCGGTTCTCCCAGTCTGATCCTCTGTCAGAGACGAAGGGAATGGGCCCAGCCTCACTGCAGGAGGAGAGAGAGCCGGAGAAAGAGCCCAAAGAGGAGATGGAGAGCTACCGCTACCTACTGCAGGCTGGCTCTCAGCTAGAAAGCACTCTGCAGCGTGAGTACACATTATGCTGACAGTCCTCATTTAACCTCTGGTAGCTACTAACAGGCTTTGAACATAATCCTCTAACTGCTCTGAAACTATTTCCTGTTACTACATGTCTTAGCACAATTCAGCAGACAGAAAATTTAAATGCTTTGTAGCAGAAGGCCAATGTAGTTTGATTAACAGTGTTCATTTGTAACTTCTGAGAACCAAGTACAGGTTGTAATGGGAGAGCTGCTCCCTGTATCTTAGGTTAGTCAGTATTATTGATGTGCCAGTTCTTGTACATACAGTGGGCCATTGCAGGGATTATGTCAGCTATTTTAAGCCAACATAGATGAAGATAGGTATTTATTCATAGTAATGATGATGATGTAGCCTGGAAATTTGTAGACTGTGGGTATGTGTGGGACAGTAATGGAAGACTAATGCATGCAGTTGATGTCAACTAATTTGAAAGAAAGAATTAGATTTTCAGAAAGTACATAATTCAGCTTTCATTATTCAGGGTCTACACTAAAATAGAAATTGAATTTAGTACAGAAAGAGGAAACAGTTACGGTCTTTTTCAGTCATCCGGGTCATAGTTTTCCAAAGAGGGTTAAATCAAGGGCAACGGGACTTCATTGAAAATGCTTGAAGATTTTTCGCCTCTCATCCAAGAGGCTTCTTCAATTCTGGTCTTTTTGATGCAATGATGGATATGAACATGGATATTATTTGCTAGTTGGAAAAACTTCACAAACAACAGTACTCTCAACCTTTGTCAGTCATCATGCTTAAGGTGTATTTTGCAAATGGCAGAAAAATGAAGGGAAGATGATGGACAGAAATAGTGCCTGTTGTGATTGACAGCTTCATTGAGGGTCCTCCTCCAGAGGCTAATGTGATTACATTGGGATCTTAACAGCTTTGAGTTATTGCTTAATTGATGGGCCTTTGCCTCTTTATCTCTATAGTTTGTCTCTTCGTTGTACCTGGGCTGTGGTGTGTATGAGGTAACAGAGAAAACAGGGAAAAGGCCATGCATCTATTTATGTAAGGTACATTTTCTCTCTGTAAAATGTAAGCCTTGCTCTCTGTGTTTGGTATGTATACCATGAACAAATATATTTATCTCTATGCTGAAAGAAGTATGGTACATACCACATATGCTGATAATATTATAAGGCAGAAAGCTGCATGAATCATTAAGAATTACTAAACACTTAAAGGCTAACAGCCCATTGCACAGTAAAGGCAAAATGTTCCTCATTCCACTGCCATTTCAACTACACTGTCATTTCAAATGCCTTCAGTGTTGCAACTTAAAAGGGCTCCTGTCACTGCTAAATACTGGACTAACACTTGCACACACTTCAATTATCTCGAGCACTTCAAACAGAAATTTTAACTTCTTTCATTGCTTACTTTTCAAATGACAGTGCTCTATTTGTGTCTCTTACAATTCATCTGACAGTTTAACTGCTTTCAGTGCTTAACCATCAACTGACATTTCAGCTGCTTTCATCTCTTACTTTTCAGCTGACCATTCAACTATGTTCAGAACTAACTCTAAGTTCTTTCAGGACTTGTATACAAACTGATAATTGAACTGTCTTGTGAAATTTCAAATACTTTCAGAAATGGCACCACAGTTCCTTTCAATGTTTTAACTCCATCTTCAAAACCTTTCAGTTTTTCAACTTCGACTGAGTGTTTTCTGTAGAAAATGTTTTCTATTTTTCTCAGCAGCAGTGTGGTATATACCAAACAGTTTAAGACATAAAGCCATGTGAATCATGATAAATCACTGAACACGACAGAGGATAGCAGCCCACAGCACAAGAAAAGCTTAAATATTCCTCCACAAAATATTGTGTTCTAGTCTCAAATATCCTTGCCAAAAACGACCAAATTTCTTCGAACCAAATACCCACATTACTGTGAGACCAAAGAGTGCAGGTCACAGGAATACATAAGTGTGAACGTTTCTGGCATGGGGGCTGACCTAGCCGAAGATATGTGAGGCTATTGTCTAGGTTTTACCATCTAGGACTTTCTGGTCTAAAACCAATCCAGTTTTCATGTATCCCAGCGGGTAGAATCCACAATTTTCTTCTACCGTTTTCTATCAGAATGCAGCCACCCGCAAGTCTAATCCCCTTAGCCTTGAAAGCTTTGTTTAGCAAAATATCTGATGACCTAAAAGCAGTATGAGGCTAGGCCTCAGTGTAGTAGAAAAGCGTTTGTATGTGTAAGAGGGGATTTCTTGCTCTGCAAGGGATTACATGTGTCTGCTTTTTGGGTCTCTGCAAAATCAGACTAATGCATATCCATGCTGGGTATGTGCTCTCTCCACACTTAAACCAGCCTTTTTTGCTGTCATTCTGTATGATTCACTAAGATGTACTGTACAATGTGAGTAAGGTGTGGTGCTAGTATAAAAAATTATATTGAGTCATTCAGACCTATCGCTATTTATCTGTGCAGAACACTTGAGTTAATTGTCAGGGAGAGGTCATGCTCAAATAGCCTCAACATGATTGATCTTAATATTTTGCCAAACTATTAATATTGGTGTTTTACTGTTATACCTATAAAATGTATACATTCCCATTCAATTTGTAGATTTCTTTTCAATTTAACATAAATGTATTTTCACCCCCACTGATTATTGTCAAAAAGCCTAATAAAATCCCTTGTGATTCAGTGTTGTAAAAGAATAAAACATGAAAACGTACAGGTGGGTGAATGCTTTTTTTTATATGAACTGTATGTAACGGAATCAGTGTAGATGGTTATCACTGTTTGGACAACAGAGATAAGCTCCCTGCCTTTAGCTTTGAATGCAGACTGGAATCCGATTGGTCTGAGTCCTCATTCTCAATGTGTAAGAACAGAGGAGCAAACAGAGGTTATTTGACTTTGGCCTGCACACACTATTCTACCTGTCACCTGGAAAGGTCATAACGCAAGCTCAAAGAGAACCGCAGCAATTCTTAAATTAGATGTCACCTAATAAGCACAACCGGATTTGTTTATTTCTAAATAGTTTGAGTATTGTATGAACTTTTATTACCTTTAACTGTTTAAATATATAAAATTGTTGTAGTTATTTATGCTAAACAGTGCTTTACAGTTATCGTTAGGCTATACTGTACATCAGGCACGAGGACAGAATACAAGGCATTTCATCTGATGGTGTCCTTAAATCAATTCACACATGGTGTGGGCTGGTAATTGGGCAGGTTGAAGGGCGAGTACAGTATTTCCACAAACTGGCAAGTTTGTTTACAACGCTGCAGTTTGCAGCACAGGGCTGGCCTTCCTTTGATCAAATGCAGTAGAGGTCCGCAGTGTGTGTGCTAGTTTTTCTTTTTTTCATTTTTTTTTTTTAATCTCAACTGTAGTACAGCCGGAACTACTCTAATAATTTATCAGATTTTGTCATTGGCATCTTATATATAAGATTTGAAACTTAAACATTAACAGTACATAAACCCCAATAATTATGTACTGTTCTAAATCTCACTTGCTCACACCTTCTCAGCATGATATGCCTTTGTATTGCAGTTATCCCGGTGGAAAATGTTAACAAGATCACATAATTAACATGACATTACATCTCTTCATTTAAGACCTGTCTCGACTTCCTGAAGGTCTTGTGGCATAGGGTATATAAATGGCCATATCCAGTGTGACGGTAACTCTACCCTGCATCTACGTGTGCACAGTCCAGCCACTGGTCCTGCTCTGGCATGGCTTGGCTCAGCTCTTCTCTGTTACAGACACGTATCAAATATTCAGCAGGCACCTGTAGAGCTCATTATTTGCTCCCTGACAGCGTGACGGACACTATTACTGCATTTGAAGCACTGGAAAATAACACCTCCTCCTCTCTTCTTTTTCTGATTGTGTGTTTCTATTTCTCTGCTCCAATTCCTATTTAATGTCTCTATCCATTATGGATGAAGAAATTATGATTTGTGAGCAAATTTACTGCCCTGTTGGTCTGTTGCATAAACTGCTGAACTGGGGCAGGAATGTTTAGTTTAGTATGGTTTTAATGAGTTAGTGCCTTGGCACTGTTTAATTTCCCCTTCCTATGTTTGTGAATTCTTGTTTGGACAGAAAAGAATAAATTCAAACTCCATGTCTCACTCTATTTAATGATGTTGTATTTGAGCTTGCATTAAGTAGACATTGCCAAAGTTAACGTCTCAAAATGTTTTTCAAATAGGCTGTTGCTTGACTGAAAGGCCATAGCTTCATTAAATCTACTGTAATTGCGATGTAAGCATGTAAACAGTCTCAGCATGATGCACAGGTCAGTGTCTCTGCCTTCTACACATCTTGTCGAATGATTCCTGCTGCACCAAAGGCAGATGTGTGACTGCTCTATAAGAGACTGTGTGTGTGTGTGTGTGTGTGTGTGTGTGTGTGTGTGTGTGTGTATTTATTGGCCTCTCAGACGAGAACACAAAGTGCCAGTAGACTTACAACACTACATCAACTCAGATGCTGTATGGTAAATTATATAATCTGTTTTAAAGATGTCATTGTCAGATGCGGGATTTACATCAGCCACAGTAAGGCAGCGTATACAGCTACAGTGTCTGCTGAGTATTATCACGGAACATCAGTTAAGAACGGCGGGAGGCAAAGTCTCTATTTTGAGATTAAAGCTGATAGGTGTGAGTCGCTATCTTTAAAGGTGAGCACTTTCATGTCAAAACTTCAGTTGAAAAGGCTTCCGTGTAGTTGTCACGGTGGAAAAGCCTTAGAGACATTATTTAGGCTGTTACAAGCCATGCAAAATGATCTCTTACGCTGTTGTTTTGCAGGTTTTAAAAACTATGAAAGATAGAAAATAAAAATGCCTGCACACTGCTGTCATATTCACAATGATTATTTTCTATGGTCACGACTGTTTTGAGCTTTGATGGTCTTCTTCAGGACAGTTAGGTTTTTACAGATTTCTATCTTTGAAGAAGTAGACAACATATGCATAAAACAGCATGTGCATCAACTGATTTATAGTAGAGTCCGCTAGTTGTTTATAATTTGTGTTACTTCCTCCAGAGGTGACTGTCCCTGTAAGCATGAAGGAGGTGGGCGGCTACATAGAGAAACAGGTGGCGTACCTATCAGGTGAGGCCTTGTGTGGTAATCTCCTAAGATTTACTGTGAGTAAAATCCTCTACATGCATTTGAATCTCTGTTCCATCCTCACCAGAGTAACTAAAGTAACTCACTTCCCACAATGTTTTAGATGCTGAAAGCATATCTAGACATATTTGTAATTGACTGCCTGTATCTTTCTTTCGCCAGGGGGCCGTGGGGAAGACTCAAGCGTCATCGTCACCCTCCCAGAATGCTCCGCTTTCACTGATATTCCAGAGGAAGCTTTAGCTAAAGTCTTTACATACCTCACTCTCATCCCTCGGTGCGTCCTCCTTCATCTATTCCTGTCTGAGTCTCTCCCTCTCCCTTTCTGCAGTGCACCAAAAGCCCAGCGCTTGTATTCTGAGCACAGCTGAACTTCATTGTTCCTCAGCTCACTGTGTCAAATGTCCTACTGATGCCCTCTATGTCCAAACCTCACTCTCCCAAGAGATTAGGAAAGTGTAAACTGAAACTTTTTTTCCTCATGTGCCATTGCAGTGAATATTAAATGCTAAAGAACTAATGTTTGTAGTTTGCGTGATTTGACTAATGCGCCTGCTCTTGGCTTGTGATTCTTCCTCAGTTTTCTGTCTGACACTTTTAAATAACCAAATACTCAATGATTGCACAGGATAACATTACAACTATGTGCAACTGCCTAATTTGTCCTGCAGAACAAGGCAACCCGGAGTAAAATTTATCATCATTTTAGACCGAAGACTGGACACATGGGCCTCTATCAAAACTGCACTTGCCAGGATAGCAGTGAGTTTCATATTTCATTTTTCTTTTCATCAATGCCATTTGTATCTAATCAATATTCCTACTTGACAGTTTAGACTTATAAGACAAATAGCTGCAACATGGCTGCGCCTATAGGCTGCTGTTTTATTTATGAGTTGCTCTCCATGGTGCTGAAAAACTGATCAACATCCTGACAGCACCCTTAAGATCAAACCACTTTTTTGCATCAAATCAAAGGCTGGTTTCAGCTCGGTGTATACACCAGTGTATACTGGTGTGTAGTTAGTAGAGTAGCACAAAGATTAATAATATAATAATAATAATAATAATATGAATGTTTGTATATGCTATGTCCTATTGCATATTGATGCAAATGTATGACTAAGCAAAAAAAAAGTGAAAAAAAAATGGTGTGATGACGCGGGGTGCTGAGGAGAGGAAAGGATCAGGAGGAAAGTGGGCGGGAGGGAAATATTGCAGTCAGCGCTGCCACCCTCCATCTGAGAGGCAGCAGGCAGCAGCAGCGCTGCGGCTGTGGTCAGGCGACCGGAGGGAGCTGCATACCTCAGCTTGGCACCGATTTCCTTCGGACGGGCGGGAACTTACATTGAACCGAGATGGCTTCTAACACCATGTCTGATTGCTTTTACCGGAGGGGAATACCGAAGATCCGCCGGAGCCCGGTAATGAGCAACTGCTGAGTAATTTAATTCACCGTCTGAAGAGTTTAGGCTGAAGTTTTTGGGCGATCAGGGTGAATGCGGCAGTGGCACAGACTGTGCTGCTGGGAGAGGGAGGTGTAGCACTGCAGCCCGCGCTTCTGCTTCGTCATTCGATTGGCTGTGTGTGAAACCTTGAATGAACCCTAATCAGACGGATGTGGGCCTTTTTTTTAATGCATGTATATCCTGAAATCTGCGGTATCGGCCCCCGTGGTCGAGTTAGGAGAGATGAATGTCAGAAGTTGCGTCACATGCAAATGCAAGCCTTGAAGTTATTTCAAGAAATTACTAAATACATAGGAGGCAGCCCCTGCTGCAGAGCTGGCTTTTGCATCACTTGCACCTACATGATGTAATGTGCAAGTCTTTGTCTAAGGGAGATTTTTAAACTATAGATAAATTCTTAAATTCAATAATGTTTTTTTTACAATAGTGCTTGCCACAGTAGTTATTTCCAATTCTCCTCACACCTACAGAAAGCTTGACTAGACTATATACTTGACTGCAGAAACTGAGCAGAAATTCTTACAGACAACTACCTCAAAAGATCTGAAGATGAAATGTAGGATATGACATGTGTAAATGGTGTAGTGACTGAACCTTAAATCCATTAGGCTGACAGTAATTGCCTGAGTGACAGAATGGTTGAGACCTGCAGTGTCAGATGTGGGTTATGTCTGCTTTTATTTATTCTCAGCTCTCATCTCTGCCAGTGTGCAGACAGGGGTTATGTCTACTTTGCACTGTGTGAAAGTGCAGATGTGGGAAAAGCCGAATCTTAAGTGCAACGTTTTTTCGTTTTATACTGAATGCTCCTCCATGTGCAACATCATTAATATGACAATAAACCTCTTTTCCCCCTTCAAGGCTTCCTTTCCTGGGAACCTTCACCTGGTCTTGGTGCTCCGACCCACAAGCTTCTTCCACCGCACTGTTACTGATATTGGCTTTCGCTTCAGCCAAGAGGACTTCATGCTCAAGATGCCAGTAAGGCAGCTCCTCCTCAGTTACCAAACATGTCCCACATCACAACAAGGTACAACTGATCTCCATGAGTCAAATATTCTGTGGTGGACACAGCCCAGAACACATTTTTAACTTTTAAAAACAATTTATATAACAAAGCGGATTATCCTAGGATGTTTCTAATATTTATTACTTTATTTGTAAAGTATCAATGGTCAAAATCTGATGTTTGTCATACCATTTCCAGACACCAGGGACAATTTATTTTATTTATTTATTTTTTTTACAACATTAGATAATGATAAACATGAAATTGAAGGAGAAGTGAAACCTGCCAGTCTTTTAAATTTTGTGTTCTTTGTGAAGTCTTAGATTTTGTCTGCACCTTTTAGGTGGTGATGCTGAGCTCTGTCACAGACCTGCTGCGCTACATCAATGAGAACCAGCTGACTTCAGAGTTTGGAGGCACTTTGGACTATTGTCATAGTGACTGGATTGTTTTACGAACAGTAAGCTACAAATCAATTCTGAAACCAGACTGGGACCAAAATAAACTGCATTCATCATCTCCCTTTTACTTGCTTTTACTTTCTGGGGTTCACTCGTATGAGAGAGCCAAATCTCTTGACCAGTTTGATGCTGGAGCTTTAAATATAAAATAATCCACAAAGTGCATCTGAGTTTTCAAACCTGTCCAGTGTGATGTTTACATGCACTTGGATTGCTGTGCTGTCTCCTTCCTTTGCCCTGGATATTGAAGCCTTGGTGCCTTGTTGCTGTCAGAAATCCACTAACCTATCTGTATCTTTAGGACGTTGAGCCACGAAATGTTCTCCTTTCCACACACAAATAGTTTCTATAGCTCCATACAATATCTGAGCACCAATATTGCAGTGTTTCTGTATTTGTGTGTCTTTTTGTACCACTGCAGGCTATTGAAAGTTTTGCTGTAACAGTCAAAGACATTGCACAGATGCTACAGGGCTTTGGCACCGAGCTGGCGGAGACAGAGATGTCTGATGAGGGGAAAGCCATCGAGTATCTCCTCGAGTCTCATACTGACAAGTACAAGAAACTCAAAGTAAGGTTTCAGATGTTTTCATTTGAGATGCATTACCCCTATTGTATTAATCTTCAATTCTTTCTGCAAAAAGATCTAGTGGTATTTTTTAAATACTATTTTGAGTGCTGCTCATTTATGATGTAAATTGTCCTCTGTTTGACAGGATGCAATCAGGTCAGTGTCAAAGGAGGGTCGCCATCTTCTGGCAAGCCTGGAGACCTCTGGGAAAGACGATGACTCCCAGTGGGATGTCAGACTGGACTGGGAGACAGTCCAGAGGTAAGACATCTTCAAGCAGCCTCTTTCTTTCTTGTACTTCATCATTTCTTAGATTAGTTGCTAAAAAGTATATTTTATAGTCAAACTGTGATCTACCACAGAAGCAGCTGCCCTCTTTGGTTCTTTCCTCTATCTTCTTATAGTCGAAGTGTAAACCTCAAATACATAACTGAGTGCATTACAGTTGAAACAAAAAAGTCTATGGCAAAGTCCCTTTGTTTTTTTAGGCTTCTTGCCCAGCTCAGAGACATGGAGTCAGCCTTTGATGGCTTCTTTGAGAAGCATCATCTGAAACTCCATCAGTACCTGCAGTTGCTCAGATATGAGCAAAGCTTTCAGGAGGTAGGGATTCCATATATTTGTCATATGTCCATATAAATATGTTTTTGTCTGCATGCATGCCTATTTATATGCTCCCCGAGGATAACATGTTTTCATTTTGGGCACTGCATGAGATAGTGTCTTGTGCAATCATCAGGCTCAAGTTTTAATGTGGGTTGTAATGCCTCTAAGAGCCACCAGGTTGGCTTTAGACTGGTCTTGTTTTTCTTTTTAGTCTTTGTATAGCTGGTGGTGTGTGTTCTCTTTAGATGGAGTTGTGTCTGGGCCATCTGATGGCTCAAGAGAGGGAGCTGTCCATATCTGTTGGCACTCTGACTCAAACAGAACAGGCTCTCAAGAGGTTAGACTGTCTGGAATCAAATGCACAGGTCAGTGTTTCTCAATCTCATTTACTAGCTTTGTGTACTAGATTTGCCACAAATACATATACTGCACATGAAGTGGGTGCCAGAGGACTAGAAGGTCTCTCTGATCACCGTGTGCCTTCTTGTGTGTCTTTGTTGGCTCTGTCAGGAGGTGATGGCTCGAGCTCAGATCATCATCCTTCACGGACACCAGCTATCAGCCGGTCACCACTACGCCATGGCTCTTATTATGCAGCGCTGCAACGAGCTTCGCCACTACTGTGATACACTCAATGCTGCTCTCAAGACCAAACACGCTCGTCTTCTGCAAACACACCAGCTGCTGCTTTGTCTTGGACAGGTAATGAGACATGAGTGCATCTACACACACACACACACACACACACACACAAACACACACACATACACAGACACAGACACAGACACAGACAGACACACACGCACACGCACACGCACACTTACACGCACACACACACACACACACACAGACACAGACACAGACAGACACACACGCACACACGCACACGCACACACACACACACACACAGCAGGGCTTCTTTATGGTGATATATGTGTTCTCCACCCTCAGGCCCAAACTTGGTGTGATGATGGAGCGTATCTGCTGGCCAATCAGCTGATAGATAAGTTCCAGTCTAAGGAGGGGGCCCAGGCTGCTTTGAGGGACATTGACAGGTTCCTGGAGGGGACGCCATCTTTGCTGAGCTCAGGACCTGACATCCTGGCCATTGAGTACGAGGCTGTCATCACACCTCAGCTGCAGGTCAGTGACCACAATGATTTTTTTATTTGAAAAGAATTCAATGCATCAGTTGGCCGTTTTTGCCATCATTTCCACATTTCTCAATATCAGTACTATTTCTGGATTGCACATCGCAATTGAAAACCCTACTTCTGTGTCCTTCTCGTGCTCTTTCTTAGCCCCAGATAGGGGAAACGTTTGAGAAGCATGCAGCGGTGCAGCAGATGATCCAGAACAGACAGGCTTGTCTTAGGAAGCTGGCTGACAAACATGTGCGACCTGTCCAACTGGTGGCCCCCAGGCCTGAAAATCCACCACGCTCCAAGTCCCCGCTTTTCTCCCCCAAACATGGTACAACCATATGTGGTTCATATACATTAAAGAACCTTTCATCTTTATCTCAAGTGTGGTTGCACAAAGCTAACCATATACAGTGGTACCCAATTAATGCTGTATGCGTTATCTGGTGTGTTTCTTTTTATTTGATATGTATCTATTGTGCCAGTGAATGTGTCTTCATCCATTGAGTGTCCATTCATGTCTTTAAGGTTTTGTTCTCCATGATATGAAGCCATACTAATGAGAGTAACATCAAGAAAGAGAATGAAAGTGATTATGAACCCCTCTGGTTCTTCCTTGATACTCGGTACACCCGCCATTTAAGAGAGGAGATGAAGGGAAAAGTGGTTAGCTTTGATTGATTTGATCTGATACATGCATACACGCACGTATGTGCATGCACACACATGCAAGCGTGCCACTGATGAATATAACATGGCACATGCAAGGTCACAAGACTCTGTTGAGCTTGGAGTATCATATAGGGATTCATCTGCTAGGATCAAAAGGAAAGTCGTGCCAATTCTGCTTTAGATCTGTTATACCGATTCCAGGCTGCCCCTTTAGAGCAGGCAACCTATTAGCATTGATTACCTAAAATGTCGATCATGGCTTTAATTAATTTTATTGTTTATTAATGAATTTGTTGATTCATTTTTTTGTAAGTTCCTGAGGAATAACAAAAGGTCACAGGCAGGACAAGCAAATCCCTTAGAAGCAATCAGGTTGCCATAGTGCATACATTCATAAAAAAATAATTTAGTCATGGCTCAAATGAGCCATCTCCTCATTATGCCTCATCAGAGCATTTGGAAATATACTTTATGTGAATTATACTTTGAGCTGCTGCCGCTCTGGCTAATGTTCTTGCTTTTACAGGCGATGGTTTGAAGTTTACATTCGACCTCTCTCTGCCCGGGAAGAGAGCATCCCGAAAGACCCCCAACCCTAGAAAAGTAAATGGGCTTTATTTATTTGTTATTTCCTTCAACTGTCACAGCTGCATTGAACCCCGCCAAAATGTGATTAATGTGTTTATTATCTTATAATTTTCTTATCTAACTCTTCCTGTTTTGTCCAATAATTTGTTCCGTATAATAAAATGTTGATGAGCCAGTGTTGTCCATCTGTGGTGTGTTCAGATAGAGGTGATTCACGACTACCAGGAAAGCCGTAGCTGTGTGTCGTACAGCCTGGAGGGAGAGGAAAGCACTGATCTCTTGAAGCGGTGAGGAGGAGGCATCTGTCCATCTGTCTGTCCTCAGTATTGCTCTTGATGTTGTTTACTCTGTGATTCTCTTTGTTCGGTGCTAATGATGCCCTCTGGCTCTGTGTGTGTGTGTGTGTTTGTGTCACAGCCATGTGATGAGGGAACTTATAGACACAGAAAGAATCTATGTGGAAGAGCTGCTGTCAGTTCTGTTGGTGAGAAAACACGTTTTTCCCTCTTTTTTTATACCACACAAAAAAACACTATTAGTTAATTCTGTACTGTATAAATGTTGTTGGTTAAATTACTCCTGGTAACATTGCATATGCTCAAACCATATTTTTCCTTAATTGCATTGCTATGATTAAATATTGCAGGGTTACAGGGCTGAGATGGACAACCCAGCTCTGTCAGGGCTTCTGCCCCCAATCCTGTGCGGCAAGAGAGACATCCTCTTTGGAAACATGCCTGAGATCTATAATTTTCACAGCAGGCAAGTAATTAATGACTCATATCACACATACCGTTAGTATGCATGTCAGTATGTAAAAAAATCTAAACACACTGTCACAAGGAGACAAATATGATTCAGTCAAGTGTTTGCTTTATAGTAATAGGGTGGTCAATGGTCCATGGCTCATTTTGTTGACAGATTTTTAGAGCCAAATACACCACTCTAGCCGGAAATCTCTAAACAAGTGTGTGGTACTGAGAGAGATTAATTGATTGCTGCAGTGGTTTCTGTACCATGATCAGGACCACACATTCTACCTTCCATACATGCAAAACACTGGAGACAGGATTAGGCAAAAGGTGCGGGCACCAGCTGGGTTCCTAACAGCCAGTTATTGTTTTAAGGCTGATGTGGGAGGGTATGGGTTAAGATAGTGTTTGCCACTTTGTTTGGCTCTTTTTGAGCTCTAATTCTTGGCCTGAATCCAGGGTTTTCCTTCAGGACCTGGAAGGATGCCTGGAGGCTCCTGAAAGTGTGGGAGCTTGTTTTCTGGAGCGGGTGAGATGATAGAAATGTTTATGTTGTGTAGCTTCTTTGGCTTTTGATTTCATTTGTGCATAATTTGTTGCCATATTTTCGAACAGATTACTCTTTCCTGTCTCTCCAGAAAGAGAGTTTCCAAATGTATGAATGCTACTGTCAGAATAAGCCACGGTCTGAGGCGCTGTGGAGACAATTCTCAGACTGTGCCTTCTTTCAGGTCAGCGATTTCACTTTCAGTCTGCAATTTTGTCTGATTCATTCACTGTTTTGTTGTCATGCAAGATAGCAATATTTCAAGTACTGTACATACTTGAATATTTGTGTGATACGAAAATGATAACTTGTTCTAAACAGAGTAATACCACCAAGATAGAACCATCTGTTTTACAGCTACTATTAAAAAGATGTGACCCGTTACTGACAAACATTACATTCATTGCGAGTTTTATATGTCTTCCTTGTGAAGGAGTGTCAAAAAAAGCTGGAGCACAAACTGGGCCTGGATTCCTACCTTCTGAAACCAGTCCAACGCCTCACCAAATACCAGCTGCTGCTTAAGGTTAGACAGAGAGGGGTGTCATATCACAAACATACACATACAGTCAATCACCTACATTATGTGACAGAGGCTATTTTATGCTATATTTTCCATGAGATTGCATTAAATGCAAAGACAATCCAGCAAGTCAGCAGAGAGTCAGATGGAAATCAGTAGCAGCAAATGGGCCCAGTCATCAAAAACATATTAAACCAAAACATAGCATTGAAAGTGTATTTATTATATATAATATTTCAGTTTATTCCTAATACTTAAGTAGTACTTCAGTACATGTGTTCGATAATTCTGGATAATGAAGCAGTTCATTCAGATTTCCCTCTTCACCTGACTAAACTAACTAGATTTCCTCTAGTTGTTTAAGTCTTTACCACTAGAGTGTGCTGTTTAAGCTACTGTATTTTTGTGTGTGCATGTATTTGCCTAAATGCCTATTCTTTTGTTTGTGTGTTCAGGAATTACTGAAATACAGTACAGATTGCGAGGGGATTTCTGAACTGCAAGGGGCACTAACAGCAATGCTGGACCTGCTTAAATCTGTAAATGACTCCATGCATCAAATAGCCATCACAGGATATGAGGTGACCCAAATCTGTTCTGCGTTTGATAAGAAATGAACACTAAATTCCTAAACTCTAATTAATTAGAGATACATGTGCTCACATACATTTCACAGAGAATTCATTTACAACAAAGGCTTAAGCATAAATTCTTCTTTCCATTATACACAGGGCGACATTTGCGAGCTGGGCCGTGTGTTGATGCAGGGTTCTTTCAGTGTGTGGATCAGCCATAAGAAAGGTCCCACGCGCATGAAGGAGCTGGCTCGCTTCAAGCCAATGCAGAGACACCTCTTCTTGTACGAGAGAGCTCTGCTCTTCTGCAAGCGGAGGGAGGAGCATGGAGACGGCTGCGACAAGACCCCCTCATACAGCTTCAAGCACTGTCTCAAGGTTGGTCTGTGTTGTTTGTGTGCATCATAGAGCAATACACTGGCTTGAGTTTTTAAAACATTGGTTGAAATATGTTATAAATACATTGAAATATGTTTAGCATACAGTACTGTACATTATGTTGAGTGGCAAGAGGTGTCTCAAGTTCACATCCTGTGGCAGCTCCAAAGCAAGTAATTTCTGGAGGAGGTTGGTAAAATTAATATGAAATATCATGGAGATTATTATCTACTGACTAGGTTGTCACATGGGAGTGGATTTTTACTCATGTCCCATCATACTCCTACAAAAATATTCGTGTCCCTTCCCAATCCTGGAAGAATTGCTCCTGTCCCATTCCGTTCTACATTAAAGAATTTAATAAAATTTATAATAAAACTACATATTTATGTCATTTAAAAAAAACAGACCAGTGATTCCCGACTACTTTCAGACTACTTTTGTGAACAACATCAACATAAACTCAGACTTGTTTTGCTGACATAACAGTATAGTTGGTGATGGGAAACTATTGCTGTGCCTGGGTGTAAAATGCATGCACTACTGTATGTAGTTTCTATGGCATACAGTATATAATCATTTGGCTAAATGTTCTAAAGTGCAATGGTGTGACATTGATAAATGTGTAAATCACAGTCATGCAACACTACACCTATCGAAATGATGATTTAAATGTCCAAAAACCTAATTTACTGTTCACTATGGAGTAAACTACTGTATTTATTATGTAGACAAAAATGAATGAGTATACAAAGTAAAAGAGAAAACACAACATACTTCCAAAAAAATTAGTTACTGAAACTCTGACTACTTAATATAACAAATGGTTTATATAATGGGCTAAAGTTCATCACATACTGTATACTAATTTCCCTGTCGCTGTACAATGATCTATATATACTTATACTTAGCACTAAGTAATGAAATGAATGATCTGCTGGAGACACATAGTTGATACTGGCTGTGTTGTTCTCTTTTAACACCTTTAATTGCCCAGGTGACCACAGAACCTGGTGTATTCCTGTAACACTACTTTTGTTGTATTTGTGTATGTGTTGATGTGTGGAGGGTGTCACGGCTGGTGTCTCACCAACAGCTGCTGCTGCTCTTGATTTATTATTAAGGATGTGGGGAGGAAGCAGGCACACAGCGGAGGTGTGTGAATGTTTGTGCTCTGACAGGACAGATGTGTTACATGATGTAAATCTGATGTATGATGTGCTGTTCCTCCTAATGCTCTGTGCGTGTGTGTCGGTGTAAACAGTGTATGTCTCTTGGCAGATGACTGCTGTGGGGATCACCGAGAATGTCAAAGGAGATGTGAAGAAGTTTGAGATATGGTACAGTGGCAGGGAGGAAGTGTATGTGGTTCAGGTAAGGAGTCTAAAAGTTTAATGCTAATATGATCAGTAGTTTAAATACAGTACATTGCTGTTAATTTAGCCCTTTGTTACTTTTACTGTAGCTTTAAACCCTTTCAGCTAGATGCAATGGTTAATCAATCGGCAGAAAATTGCCAAAAATTTGATATAAAGCAAAAATAGCAAAAAACTCTCACTTGTGAATCTTTGCTGGTTTTCTTAGTTGGTAGTCTTCTCTTATCATAAACTGAATATCTTTGGGCCTGTTTGTCAGACAAAACAAGACATTTTAAAATGTCACCATGGGCACTTTACTGACATTTAATAGACTAATAAAAAAGTCCTAATGGTAAAAATGGCAACACTGTAATCATATACAGAACATTGTAATCAACTGACTGTTGTTGTAATGTTTCTGTCATCTCTCAGGCTCCTACAGTGGAAGTGAAGATGGCCTGGCTCAATGAGCTTCGCAGAATCCTGACAAACCAACAGAAGCTGCTTAGAGGTCTGAGAACAACTAAAGATAATATGGGACTGAGAATCTAAGCGTGAAGGTCCGCTTACTGACTTCATAGCTTTGAACTGCTTCTCACGGCCCCAGCGAGCATGAGATGCGGTTGAAAGCGCTGAAATTTTAAGTGAGCTTTGTGCTTTGATTCTCTCTACACCATATACTGTTCAGTTGCAGTAGATAGATAGTCAGGAACAAAATTAGTTTTCACAGAATGACCTCACATTACTTCCTTTCTCTGCTCACAGATGAAGCATATCAACATGGCCAAATGGTTGGACACACGCAGCTTTCTCCCCCACTCTCTGAGAGGTCAGTGCCTATAGATGTTTACACATACAGTATGAACAGTGGTGTGTTAAGCGCATGACTGTAGGCTATAGTTGCACAAACGTAGACAAACGCATATGCAAAACACACACATGCAGCCACAGTTCTACTATCTGCATTTGCGGAGTTTTCATATCTGATCACAGCTTGAGTAAATGTGTTGATATCATTTCATGATGCCCTGGTAGAGGCTTTGTGTGTAGCGGTGTGTGAGAACGGACCCCACTGTGTCCACTGCTGTCTGGTTGCCTATCCCCATTCCTCCCATCCCCCACCTGCAGGGGCATGCGGCCGTCCAGAGGGGTTCCCAGGGGCTGTCTGCCGGGGCTGGACTTTGTCTCGCTGTCAGCTGATGTGTTTCTGTGCCTGCGTTCCCGGAGCCCCTGTCCCCGAAGCCCCCGGCAACGGCCCCGGCCACGCCCCCACCACCGCCCACAGCGCCACTGACCTGCCCTAACGCTCAGTGGTAAACTCAGCCTGGCATGACCCACCTGGCCCAGCTTGGGGACCAAAAACCCAGGGCTGCTGTGTTTGCATACTGATCGTCACCTGCACACCCTTTTTATAGCCTCCATTCTGGATCATAACTGACGCCCCCCCACACTCCCTTTGAGGCGTTCAGAGGTCTACGTCTTAGCAGCTCCTCCATGGCATTTCTAACATGGTATCTAAAACAATTGCTCTTATTTCCGCATCTCAGACTTGCTATTTTGCATGTAATGCAAAGGGCAAACAAAAAGAAGAGTTTTGATTTTCATCCCATGAACTTTCTTAATTTCCTCATGACAGCTGGTTTTTAAGATGGGGCTCGTTTTTTTGAGATCTAATCAAGGTACTGTAGAATTTGCTTCCAGAAACATTCCTACTCAGCATTAAATAATGGAGTGACCCAATCTCAAAATTTTGGATCTTGATAAATCGAGACCAGATCTTCCTTGGTGTGAACACCGTGTCAGTGTTCTGTGAGTCCCACTTTGCACTTTTACAGAGAAGCTTGCACATGGCTGCTCTGTGTTTTGTCTTGCTGACTGGCTGGTGCCTGAATGGCCATGGCTGTGCGAGAAACAACAGGACAGAGTTGTTCCTTGACACTGATCTGGGGTCAGCTATACTGTTGGAGGTATGGATCAGATTCAGGAAGTGAGAGCTGACATCGAGATTGTGTGGCTGAGGACAACATCTATCCTGAGTGTGTCTGCTGACACTGCTGTTTGGTGATGTGTTTTTTTGTGTTGTTCCCCCAGCAAGCAGCAGAGGGCATCGGTGAGCTCAGAGGACACTGAGTCAGGGAGAAGCAGTCCAGACCCCCAGCCACACTCCCCTAAACACCAGCACAACCGCAGGAGTGAGTAAATCTTGTCCACACACAATTACGACATAATCAAGTAGATACTTAGTAACTAAAACACAGAAAGCGTTATGGGAATTGATGCAAATCATACTTGCTTTGCACAGTATTGTGTTACTGTTGCTGATCTCTAACTGATGTAGATATTTGACTTTTGCCCCCTCAGCAGTTCAGGTGTACTTTGACATGAAGAATGGAGGAATTTGGGGGAAAAAGGTCCAACTACTGAGATTAGCTTTTGATTCTACGTTCTTGTTAATTTCCCAGTAAGTGACAAGGGGTCTTTATAATGTCAATATAGTTACTAAGTATCTACATGGTGCCTTTAAGGTGTAGTGTTTGGATAAATGCATTCATCAATACCTAGCCTAAGCAATGTGTGTGTCCCAGGTTGGCCCGGAGCTCATCACTCGGTAGACATCTGCGAGGGTCTGGAGGAGTGGCCTGGAGGTCGGGATGCCTTCCACCCATCTGATACAGAGGAAGAGGTTTTGGTGCAGCTGGTGAGATTCAATACAGTCACATTAGATACAAAACAATACATCAAATGATAAACAACCAGACCCCCTCTGCTTTTTCAGACCTTTGTGTATTGTATTTAGTTCTTAACTGAGTAATGATTAAAAAGAGGTCCAAATTAGTGACCATGAAGGAGCTCAAATTAACTATAACTGACTAATGTTAACTGTATACAAATTTAGGGTTAGGTCACCTTTGACTCCTGTCTCAATTTTTCCATATATGTTAGAAAGTTTTCCAATTAAGAAATATTTCTAACTTTCTTTTTCACTGGGGCTATGGACAATGATAAACAACATAGTAGGTTTTAGCCTAAAAGCTATTTTTCTACTTTTGTCCCTTAGCTTGATGCTAAATTAGCCATTAAAACAAAGATTAACATTTGTAACTGGTAAAAGCAGGCAAAAACATCAGATATGTTCTCTTCATTATGTGCTAATAAATGAGTCCATGCTTTTGTGTCTTCACACCTAGATTACTGCAATTCTTTACTCTTGCATCACTTCAGATGGTTAAAAGGCTTTAGCTGGTCTTCCAACAAAATTGAAAGCAGGGTGTACATATATTCAGTGTTGGCCTTTCCTCATTGGCTACCTAACACTCTACATGCCCCCTAACTACTGTATATTTCTTAGTTGTTATGTCTACATAATACTTTAAAGTTTCTTAGGTCAGCAAAACATTGTCTAGTGGATGTTCCCAGAGTCAAGTTTAAATGAAGAAACAGCATGCATTTTCTGTCTTTGCATCTAAACCTTGGAATAGCTCTTACTACCAGGTCATCCAATTCAACTGAAACACTTCCCCTCCCTTATATGAACTGATTTGTTTGACCTTTATGTTATTTGTGTTTTAATTCAATTTAGTGGTTCTTGGGCCTGTTACTGTTCTGTCCTGTTTGACATTTTGTGCTTGACCAGTCTCCAGGCAGATACATGGCTTTGGCTGACTGTCTTCAAAATGGACCAGACAGCATCACCATCAAATGTGGAGACATGATGCAACTGCAGTGTGAAGACAACAAGGGACGCTGGTGAGTTTTCAGCCTGTCAAAACACAAGATGTGAGGGTGGCTTAGTGATTAGCTGATCTATATGTTTAACGGTACAATGTATAGCAAAAGAAGCTATGGTTTCTTAAGTAAAACACTGAAACCCTGGTTAGGTAAATGTAAAAGCTAATGTATAGCTAAAGTTTATCTATCTAATCCCCCTTTTCTCCTTCTGTCATCTCCACCCTTTCCTGACTTTTCTTCATCCTTTAGGCTGGTGAAAAATCTGAGTCGGCGACAGGAGGGATACATAGCAGCTGCCAGCCTGCAGCTGATTATAGGAGACAGCGGTCGAGGAAACTCCTCCAGAATAGGGGGTAAAGAAAAAGACATGGGCTTCCAAGACAGAAATATTATGTTGAGCCACAGTATTTCTTTACTATGAATTTGTTTTTAAAAGTCTTTATATTTTCTTTTAGACCCAGGGAACCTGAAGGTGAGGAAGCTCAGCTCCCCATAGAGAAGAAAGCACAGAATGTGAATCTAATATTTACCCGTGGATAGTGAATAGACACAAGGAACAGAATGAGCCATAGCTGTCTCATAACCGGTCAGCCACATATTCCTCACTCCCCGGCCTGCTTTTTTCAGCACAATTCAATTCAAGAGAAAAATGTGGGAATCTGCAGACCTGATTTTCTTCTAGGTTTTGATTGACAATCTGGGTCCTGGGTCGATGTTTTTTGATAGTGAAGGGTGTGCTGATGCACCAGCGCAAGGGCCAAGGAACTGTTTAGCCCTCTTAGACAATCAACAGCTAATCCCCGGATCTTGATTGGTCTTCCTCTTTTCTGATTGGTGATGAGCATCTTGTCCTTCTGGCGTTCCATCTGCAACACACATATAGTCAGGATGTGAAGTTGCTGCTGCAGCAGTGAGCAATTTCACAATCTGTGGACATTTTTTCAACCCTTTCTCATTCCAGCTACTACTTGAGATCATAGCATCTCCGAGTGTGTGTGTTCCTGTTTGTCTCAGTGTGTGCTGGATGGATGGTAATCCAGGATTTGCCCGAAAGATTTATTAAAGCAGAGACTTTTGTACATATACGGTATCATTTTTAACATTTATTGTACCTCAGTGTTTCATCTTTGTGTAGTTAGTTGGCATTTTCCATTGAACTACTTCATTGGATTTTTCTTAAATTTTGTTCCTTGAGGCCCCATTCTTCTCTACAAGTCTGGGAGTTAAAATGCCAAAATGTGCCATGCCATAATGCCTTTTTTATTCCTGCTCTTTTAGAGTCTCTTGTATGTACTGTTTGCAAAATCAAATACTCTATTATTGCTTCAACCTGACCTCACAGTTATTCACCATGCACTTCAATAAGGTGGATGGACAAAAAATTGTCTACTGAATGTGTACATTGCTTGCTGCATTGCCTCTCTTACTGTATATTTCCCCATATTCATGCTGTTTCCTTTGTTTATTCTTGAATGTATGATGTGTGAGGGAGGCAGGGGAGACACACCCTCTGCCATGCAGGTAGCAGTTGACGTGTCACTGATGATAATGTAAGACACAGGCGGACATGATGAAGATTGATGCCGATGTATTCCTTGGTATGTGGCGTAGACGAATGGTAGTCGTGTGGCACAGAGCACCAAACACTTTTGTGAGCCGACTGTCAGTCACAGCGTAGGGAAGGGAGAGCGAGTATAAGAAACGGAGAGAGAGATATTATAATGCTCTGTGTGCCACTCCATCACGGAGGCAGATTGTTTCCTCCTCACCATTACAGCTCAGTTAATCTCGGGTTCCCCATTTAAAGGGATCATACAGCCAACATGAAATATACCCTCTGTGTCGAACACTTAATTAAACATTGATTGCAGAATTATATGAAATTTACCACATCAAATCGAGGCCCCAGTCGGAGAGCTGCCTTTGATACACTGTGTTTGATATGGAAATTAGTCTAGAAAGCAGCAGGGGCCGCTGCACAATACACATTTCCTATGTTGTTAATTTATTTATTTTGATCTCATGTTATTTCTTCACATTGTAAGGTATCTGCGCAGCCCCGAAAGAAATTACATCTCTATGTATTTACAGAAGCTATGTTTGACTGCAAATCAAAACCTCAATTTATTTCTTTGGAGCTTATATGACAAAATCAGATGTTTTATTTGTCATTTTAATCCAAAATGCTGCAGATTTTGCACAGATTTTCCAGTTTGGAAAACAAAAAAAACCTGCTTGAAATATTGCATATCCTGATGAGCCAAGTAGCCTAAGCTTGTTGCTGAATGTTTCTTTAAGAGGAAAATGCATGGCAACTGAATAATAAGCAGGTTTGTATTGTGTTAGATAGTCACTGTTCTAAGCTGGCTTCTTCTTGTACAGCTACAGTTCTGTAAAACAAACAAAAAAATGTTTTTATTGCAATGATTGTTTTGCGGTAGTTAAAATAATTCTGTACTTGTTTTAACAAGGTGATATGTTTGGCTGAAAACTAATGCTGCTATTTTTCATACACCATGATTTAATCTATTATTTCTATTTTCTTGTTTTAATGGAAGCCAACTTATATAATAAAATTGGGCACCCTTTCTTGTGAGTTTTTTTGAACATTTAATTTGAAGCCTGGAAGAACCACACCAACACTACTATGTGAAGTGTTTTGATATTTTTTTTAATACAGTATAGAAAGTCCTACTAAATCACAAGCATCTTTGAGACTTTTTAAACATTTGTGCCCTTTATGTTTTTTTCCCACATATTTGTCTGTTACATAGTGAATCGCTTTCTTAACCACACATACTTTCAGTATAATGGCATCCAGAAGCAGTAGCTTATAGGCCACTGACAGGTTATTGGATGTTGCAGAATTTAAACGTATGTGTTTTACCATCAGATGGATAGCTTGCATGTCAAATTCCTTTAACACACAATTCAAAGCATTTTAAAAGATTTTTAAATATACTGAAGGGACTTTATTTGAAATGCAACACATTTGTAGACCATTTTTAAATCCACAATCTTAAAATTTAAGGGTCAGGGTCCACATCAAATGCCATCTTGTGTTTGGTTAATCCCATCATCTGGTTTATCCAGCGGTAATAAAGGGACACCCGCGTGTACACACCATATTTCCCTTCTTTCGCACAGTCTTCCCCCCAGCTCACAATGCCTGTCAGGAACCATGTGTCATGAATACTGTTTGCGTGAGGACCTCCACTGTCCCCCTGACAGGCATCTTTGGCCTCATTATAGTATCCTGCACAAAACATGACAGGAGTGATCCTGGCACTGCTGGTGTGCTTACACTGTGTCCGATCTGTGAAGGGAACTGTGACTTTCTGTAAAGTTTTAGCTGTTGATCCAAGGAAGCGTGTTCGGCCCCAGCCGCTGACCGTAGCCGGGGAAGACTCCTTCATTAGGGCCTCAGTGAAAGCCTGGGGCCCTATGCAGATGGGTCGGACTATTTTGGAGAATGTGAGAGGGCTTTTGAGGTACAGCAGGGCAATGTCATTGTTGTACAAGCTTACACTGGCATTGTAGCGTGGGTGTATGTGGCGCTTCAAAACCTCACGATCCTGCTCTGTACCCTCGTTGATGTAGATGTTATGCTCCCCTGCAGGTAGAGATATTAGATACAGAAATCGCTTATTCCCTGTATAGATTTACTCTACAATATATCACATGCAGTGGATGTCCCAAAGCAGAAAATCTTCCTTTGTAAGTGTAAAAAATTACATGAAATCAATAACTATTTCAAGGACTACAATACACACAACTTCACAGTGGGACTGCAATAACTATATTTGTTATAGATTAATCTGCAGATTGTTTTCTTGATTGTTGAAACTTGTCGGTGGCAATGACTCTTACCCGCTCGGATGAAGAAGGAGCCTTGTGCTTCCACCAAGCAATGAGCAGCAGTGATAACCCAGCGTTCGCTGAGAATGGAGCCACCACAGAACAAGTGACCACTGGGATGCTGTATCAAGGCTACCTGAATAAAAGAGGGAGAAATGAGCTGTGAGTAGCTCCAAAAACAATTAACATACTGCTGCTGTTGTTTCTTGTCCCTCATGCATTTCCTGCGACAAAGCCTTTACATCCATTAAATACTTTTACTTCCATACAATACCTGCCATGGGATCTCTCCTGGAATGACCACCACACCACCCACAATGCGTTTAAAAGGCCTAGGTGGCTCCTCACTGGGGATCTCAGTGTCATTGTACACCCACAGGGGCAATTTCTTTTGGGTTTGGTTTACTACAGATTTGTTGTCGTAGTCGTAGTCGTAGTCATAGTCATAGTCTGGAAAAGAGCCCGTGGTACTCGCTGGAGGTGAGGGGGAGGATGTAGTGGTGTTCAGTGAGGTGGAGTTCTGCAGACGGCCGAGCAGAGAACTTCTGGACACCTTGCTTACCACTGTCAGGGCGGTTCTGCCACATGGGAATTCATCTGTTGATGTGAGAAAAGAGGAGTCACTGTGGAATTAAGAGTCATTATCATGATATTTAGCAGAGAATTCATTAAGAATACGTTTATACCTTCTGGTTCACAGCTAAGCCCGTCCTGCATCAGTGTGTATCCAATTGCACAGGAGCATTGTGCTCCAAAAGTTTCCATTGAATCACAGAAGTGCATACAGTCTCCATTGTTCACATCACACCTTTTTGCTATAACTGGTGAGAAAAGGAAATCACATTCTTAATTCAAACCCACCCCTTATTACATTCAGTGACATGTCGTTATAACAAAGTATTAACTCCTGCATGTTTTAAAGTGTCATGTATGGTTAAAGTCTGTCTTAAAACAATATTCTGGTGCCCATATGAGCATTGCAAAAGGTTTTACTTGCTGAAATCACTCCTCCTGTTCATACTGGATATTAAAATATGGAAGGGATTCCTTATCATTAGGTATTTTATTTTATTTTTATTTTAAATTATTTTTAAGTCTTTTTAGTATGAAATGTCCCTTTTATGCTTTATAATACTGTAACCCTGGTAGATATCTACTTGATTTGATTAATTCAGAAGACTCAAATTCACTTCAGAATGTATTTTTGCACAGAATGAGGGATGAGGATTTGTCCCCCATCACTTACAACACATTATGAATAGATCTCTTAATGGCTGGTATGGACAGGAAAGGGGAGGGGAATGGAGTGGAGCAAAACTTCAAATGGGCACATAGTAATGTTTAAAGACAGACTTGAACCTATTCTTTAAAGGGTACCTACTACACTGTCAAACAAACGCGTGTGATTCAGGTAAATGCAGACACAGAGAGAGCACTGGCTGCTGTTTTTAGAAAATCCAAAAAGACAGCTATTTTCAGACCTTAAACCAGACTGAGTCTGGATGTGAGCCACTGATTTGATTTACAAAGTAGAAGGGTAAAAAGGGCATCTGGCTGTTTATCCTTTGAGACTGAGATCTGATCAGATCTGATCTCATGTTCCCAGACAATTTGGATCATGTAGCATAAAAATCGAATTTCGTTTGATTACATTTTTTTAATCGAGCCACAGGTCTTTCACTTACCGATCTCACAGTTCCTGCCGGTGAAGCCAGACAGACATGAGCAGGTGTAGTAGCCAATGTGGTCTTTGCATGACCCCTTGTTCAGACAAGGGTTTGGCTTACACTGATTGCCATCTGAAGAAATCCAGACACAGTAGCTCAGCACACATTTGTATTGTACTTTTATAAAGCAATGTTTACTCAAGGAAAAAAGCTGAAAAAAGTCTGAAAAAATCTTCACATAAAAGCATGTCCAAAGAATAACTTTTGCAATGACCAAAGTTTCATTGACAAGGAATATAAAGTGAAAGGTTTCAGAGAGAAGTCAGAGAGAAAATTAACACAACAAACACATTAGACAAACAAAGACACAGCCATGGATGCAATAGTTCAACCATTTTCCGTTTGTGTTGGTGGTAGTCTGTTATTAGAAACATTCTTACCTACATAGCCTGCCCAGAACTCCATCTAAAATACAGTGTAAAGTATCTGATGAGTACAACCAGAAAAAAGAATATGTATAATTTAAAACAAAATAAATATATACCCACTGTCTTTTCATCATTCTCAAAGATCTCTCTGGCCTCTTCCAGGTCACATGCTTCCTCTATACACTCTCTCTCCAAGTTGCCTTTCAGCCACTCCTCAAGCACACCAGTGTTATAGCGTTTGTGTCTCTTGAGAACGCTTTTGGCTGCCTGAACAGACAGGACCACTGGGCCTGAGGCTGGAGTTGGAGTGAGCAAAAAGAAAATATTGTTACACATGCTATGTTTAAGAAACAGTCCTCATCTCATAGATCACAACAACTAATATTTGAAGTCTAGAGATATTCTTTTGTATATCGATCAAGTCAAAAATAGGATCATCCACCTGTCACATGTACTGGCACTCTAAAAGTAAATACTAAATAAACCTAAAAGTCAGAGAGAAATGATTTTTGAGCATCATAAAGATGAAACTTATAATACCTCCATGGCCTAGCTGAAAGTCCAAAAGCAGCAAACATAAGAAAGACAAAGAAAATAGTGCCATTCCAAACAGCTCTGGTATCCTGACACACACTGGACTATTACTCCAAAGTACAAAACTCTGTTTACACATGTACACTCACAACTAGTTGCATGTTTATTTAACATCCAAAAAGCTAGTGTGCAACACCCACATGCACTGGGAGACTCTGGGGATTTCATTTAGATTGCAGGAATGTTTGTTTTTGTTTTTTTATTTGTAAATGAACAACATTAGCAAAATCATGGATTTTCTTTCCCAAGAACGGGACAGAACAGAACAGTCCCAACGGGTCTACTGTGACAACTTATGGACCTGTTTTTACTCTCCACCACTAGGTTCAGCTAAGGTTACCAATGTTACCATCTTCTGAAAAGATAAAAAAAATGATGTGTTCTGCACTGGAAGTTCTTTATTTCAGTACAAAGTTATGCATAAACCAAATACTTAATCAGTTTTTGTTTAGTTATCCCAACTGGATTGCCTAGAGCTAAGGCTTGTATCGATTTCAATTACTTTAGGATGTCTAACAAAATCAGGCAAAGGGACTGCAGATTAAAACTAGCCTGTGGCTAATTCAGGTACATTTAAATTTGTTTTGACTGTTGGTCAATACGTTGTCCCTTCTCAGATGAACAATAATCAAATGTGAATCTTTTGAAAGCATTATAATCACCAAATGTGATTTTACTGTAAATACACAAACATTGAAAGAGAATTTAGAGTGTTTTTTAGTATTTCTGTCTATTTTTTCTATTTTAAAATATACACTATTTACAGTCAAAGTATTTGGTTTTTGCTATTTTCTTCACATTGATTTACTATTTTGTTATTTTATAAAATGCACTTTGGACATTTCACCACAAGATGGCGGACATGCACCTCAGTCATTTAACATCCTTTAACAATACAGTGATCAAGATTGGTGATTGGATCATGAACACCAGGGGTTTTCAAAGTCTGATACAGTGGGCCTTCCATCAGACAAAGCTTGGGAAAATGCGCCTTATCCCCCTCCCTTAGTTTACTTAGTTTTGTTTAATTCCTTGTTACCTACGGGATCATGATTATGTTATTTGATGCCATTAACACTCAACAATTGAGCATGATAGGCTAATATTGCTGACATATTTTAAGACTACACCAAAAAGGTCAGTCCTAAGGCATGCTTTAGTTCCTGAATCTGGGAGACAGTAAAAATCCCCCAAACTTATTTTCCCACTTCAGTTAAATGAGCCTCCCCTGAAACTGTTCTGCCTCCCACTTTGGAAGCCTCTGATGTACACCATTATTTATCATTGCAGCACTGAGACAGCTCAGTTAGAACACATCACCAACCGTGAGAAAAAAATAATAGTAAATCCAATTCATGTAAAGAAAGGACTTATTTGCAGAGTAACTTCAACTATCAGAGGCATTGAGAAATATATTTTTCAAACCTTTTTGTGTTTTGGTAAATGGAGAAACAATATTTATGTACACTTTTATATCTTTATCTATATAATAGCTTCTTTTTGGGTCAAGGATCAATCAATATCCAAGATGTCAAGGGTGACATGAGCTGATTCAGCATGCCAGCTGAAAATTTAACTCTGGTGTCGTTTTGTGGTCTGGCGAATAAGATGCAACCCATCACTGGCTCTGAAATCCCCCCACAGGGAGTCCAAAGTCTTCTCGAGTGTTGGCAACTATTGACCGGAGGCATTTATATTTCATTGAATCGTTCAGAGAATGAATAATTCAACCTTCAGAAATTAACACCGTCTTTGCAATACAAGAGCTACTCTATCCAGTGGGGATTAATATCACAGTAAAGTAGTTTTGAATTTGTCTGGGGACCAAAAAAGATATGCGATGCCTGGAATAACAGAACTTTAGAACATTTTCACAGTATTTGAACTATGGTCGAAAACAGTACTGCATTCACACTCTGCGTTGCCTGTGTTGAGTCATATTTCTACATGTAAGTCTGTTGCTGAACTTTATGACGAGGCTGTGGGCCCAAATGAAATACTTTCAACATAGTTATTCACCCTAGTTTAAATGCAGAGTGGATGCAGACCTTTGACCGAGCTTACTATATACAGGAGAAAATAGCAACAGTGGTTGTTGCTGTTAGCGCTGAGGCGATGACAAGACTGTGTGAGATGGACAGAATGGACGCATGGATGATAGAAGGAAATAAAAATGTCTGACTATTGATTGATGAAGATCTCCCTGACATCTCTGTCTACTCTCTTTCTTTGGCAGCAGCACACAGCTGGGGAGTCTGTGTCTGCTCCAATTAGATTAGTCGCTACAGTGGGGAATCAAGTCAGGGCCTTCACAGATAATGAAAACTCTAAAGCTTTCTCAGTGCTATTGATTGTTACTGTGCAGTAGACCTCAGTCCTTCACCAGGGACACAGTGTCATTTGCAGAGGGCTTATGTTCTGCTGTGGTAAAAAACTTCTCCTGTAGTTGTGAATCAGGATGTTTGTAGAGCTCAAACAAGAGCTTAATGGTTTGGGAAAATCTGTGCAGTGACAAATACACAGTCATAACTGAATTCTTTCTAGCCAATCTTGTGATACTTCAAGGTGAAAACTATTATCACTTTCAAATTGATTAGCACTAAAAAAAACCCCACTAAAACAACTAAATCTATTTTTTAATTGCTGGAAAAGGTTTGTTACATAAATCAGGGCTGTATTTTGAAAAAGGACTTATTCTGATTCATTTACTGTGTCTGGACTGCCTCTATCTTTTGCAGAAACTCTTTCTCTCAGAGTGACCTTACATCTATCTTCATTATTGACTCTCTATGTGTTTTGGCAGTGGCTCTCGGGCACTCGCTACAAAGACTCACTTTGCTGTCTTATTCTAATCACACTAATATAGTTGTCTGTGGTCTGAATAATTGCTGACTGGATTATGTATTCTGGTTTTTAATTGACTACAGTGTGTGTGAATTATGTCTACAAAATGTAAGTGTTGGTGAGTTTGTACACAGTGACATTTAAATGATCCAGTGTTATTGAAGGAGTTCTGTTTAATTCGATCAGCCGCTCTTTCCATGTTTTATGGTGGGATGACATAAGCTCAGGGCTTCTTCAGGCCAGCCTTATTTATACACAGATGCAAGCTAAGGTATCTGCATATGCATCCTTGGTGACAACGCAAGCACTCTGTCTTTCTAGTTTAGTTTATGATCACAATTTTTCCCCTCTGAGCTAGTTCTGGGTGATCAGATCCCTGGCAGTTTGAGGAAGATGAGCTGCTGTCGAGAACATAAAGGAATTGAAGGCTGAACGAGTAGAGTTAGACTCTGGATTCATCGCAGATAGTGTGCGCTTTTAAAGTGTGTAAAGCATTTCATCAGGTGGAGGCAAATTAAATGTTTGTTTTATGGGAAATCCCCATAAGACTCAGAAAGAAACTCAGCAATGTCACCTGCTACAGCAGATTATAGGGAGATGGTGTATTTATATTTGCTCAGTATGGGAAAAAAATTTTAAAAAGTAAAACAGAAGCTCACACAGAAGAAAGTATGTTTAAGGGAATAATTTGACATATGCCTGTTGGGAATTAGACTTGTTCACTTCGACAGCAAAGACAGCAAACCAGAGGAAACCTACAATGTCACCTACAATCACCTCTAACGCTCACTAATTGACACATTATATCTGTACAAAAGCACAAGTGAACTTGTGCGTTTCTCACTCAGTTTTACGAGCTTGTACAGTAATATCCACAGGGCACTCCTATGATGTGAGCTGTAAAAAGAAGCACTGCAGGCCCTATTCCTATCCATCATCCCCCTCCTTTACATAAAGTCATTGACATTAATGTGATATTTGAGAGAGTCTCGCTCCGATAATTAGTACAGTCATTTCTGTCATTTGAAAGCCTGATGTTCACACCCATTCCCCTGCTTGCCCACATGCATCCCCACCAAGCCTAAGACTGTGACATTTTAACAACTGGCTTGGTATTTTGCCAAAGATTGGGGGTAGTGTTTGCATTTACAGGCTCACAACACATGCTATGGTCCAACAGTCTTAAATAGACTAAGTAAAACATAAAAAGCACTTGTAGTTGTAGCAGTAGATGTAAACAGTATAGCATAGTATTTAAAATGTCATATTTTGTTGATTTATCATAATCAATGACTTGATTATGATCACTCCCTGCATGAGTGGAAGACTTCCACACATTTTAAATAAATCTAATGTACTCAAATGGCAGTAAAACATCCTCTTACTGTAGTCCCACACTGGTATGGATTCCATATTACATTAATACATACAGTAATGCTTGGCCAATTTAGTTTAATAGGTAATAATAATAATAATAATAGGTTTAGCTAAATTTGTAAATACATCATTTAAGGGTGCATGTCAATAAGCCCAAAACTGTTTGTAGCTACATGTGCAGGCATGGAACAAATGAAGATGAACTGAGAAAAAGAATCTAATGCTGGGGTTTGCATGAGTATATGTCAATAGTGACGCAGAAACACAGTACCATTGTGAATTCCTAAAAAAATGGGAGCTCAAATCCTCTCCTGGCTCTGTGAGCCGTGATGCAGCCGAGCTGACAGACGCTGCCGGCTCAGGGATGTTCAGCCACCGTTAATGAAAAGTGGAGCTCACATCCCTCCTGGTCAGAAAGTGCTCACAAAGCTCACTGTTTTCCAATTGGATGTCAGAAATGAGTTTGCAAAAGCTACACTGGACAGAGCCAATGAGGTGGAAATGGGTGAAATGAAATTTTCATAATAATAAATCAATTGCAACTTTGCACTCTTTTCATAGAAAGCCATGCTTCAGGTGCTAATAACTCACCTGCTAGCGCACTGACGCAGCAGACTTTATCGCTAGTAAGTAAATGTTGGCTGTGCCAAATACATGTACATCATCTGTCCTGCAGCTGAAATATACCGACTCTGTGACATGAAAGATATAAAAATGCAATCTGCGGAGCAGCCAAGTCAATTATGGGGTGTTTTAACGGGAGACATGAGAGAAATACGACAATCTGTCATACCTTTCGACTCTGACCTTTTTAGTTTCGAAATAACCTGCTGACCTTTTGGCCATCTGACCTTGACAAATGAGGTCAGTATGCCAGAGCTATGTGAAGCTCAGAGATAAATGAGCAGGTGCAACAGTCCCCAGAGCGCTGTGTGAAATCCATCAGTTTTATGTGTGAGCCTATGGAAACACATACAGTCACACACAACATTTGTATGGCCTTTGTTTTCATTATCTGTCCCTGGCTTTTATTATCAACACATTTACTACTTTGCTATTATTCATTATATTCATTTATGATGACAACATGTGAATATTTTATTTGCTTTGTTTGCTGCCCAACACATATGAAACTGACCTTTCCTGCATAAACTGACCTTTCCTGCATAAATCTGCATACTCTTCTCCTCACAGTAACAACTTCCAAAGTATGAACAAGAAAATTTAATCTTTTTTTTGTCCTACATTTACTGAATAAATCTGCATTTTAGTCAGTTAATCTACAGTTAGTAAAAATACAATTCTCTGATAGCAGGGAGTCATGTAACTTTTGGAACACTGAGCGTGAGACAGAAGATTATTTGCGATAATTCCCAGCCATTAAATACAGACACAAATTCAACAAACACTCCTCGACCTCCAACTTCTGTCCACTATCATCAGTACTGCTGTAACAGAACCAGCCTGATTACCTTATCAGCCACACCCAGAGCTTGAATCAGGCTAACAATCAGAAGCAGACAACTAACCCTGCTGCACAACAATGGTGCATTAATCACCCTCCAACACAGCACCACCCCAAAGAATGATTTTTAGAACTGATTCCTAGCACCTTTACTGCCTCCTTCATAAATATCACCTTGGGTGATTTTCAGTCTAGCCAAATTACAAATCAAGCAGCTCCTTCTATTGGTCCAGTGTTGGTCTGTCATCCTATGCAACTGATTTATAAGTCAGCTCGGTTTGCAGATGGGGTGAGTGGCTGTTATCCATGTGATTGAAAATTGATTTTGAACTGACTGCCATAATGAATAGACACTTTCAGAAGAATAAGGCTGTAGCCGGTTATCAAAATTAAGAGCTCATGTACATAATTTCCATTAAAAAACACATGTGTTAAAATGCATAGTGATTAACACGTAGCATGTAAAATATATCTGTAAAATCTAATGTAATTCATAACAAGAGTTTTTTGCATAAAGCCTTTGCAAGCAAAAAGCGTAAAATTTTTGTGCATGGATCAGCGAGATGTTGATTTTGCTGTATGATAATTTGTTCATTCATTCATTCATTCATTCAACACTTCAATCATTCTACCATTATTCCATTCTCTTTGCCCACAATACTCCTTCTAATAATAATTTTCTTGGCCACTGGAATACTAGCGACATGCTGTCAAAAGGTCACAGATAACAAGGGTAGTGTGTGTGCATTTGTGTTTTATGAACACTGGGATCTTGCACACATTACCAATCAATTGTCCAAAATGCAATTTTAAGCAGATCATCATTAAAGTAGGCCGAAATTTGCAGATGTATGGTTGCGCATGTGTGCTAAAATAATGATTGAATGTAGCCTATCTTTTAGAATACATTTCCATGTAAGCCAGTATAAATCTTCATGTTTAAAATGATATGTGAGGTAGAAATAAAATAAACTTTGTAGAATTTACATGAATATGTAACCCAGAGTAGGTACCATAAATATAAATTGAATGTTTTTATGAATTAATGTTTCATAAAAACATTATTCTACTTACTGTAACACTGTATATTGATAAATAACAATATAATAATCTGTTGTAATTAGGTCTGCACAATTAATCAAAATATTATCGTGTGACATTCAAATCGCAGGTGCTGCAATTTTTTGATGAAGGTAAAATATGTGACAAAACTGCATTATAATGAAATACTGCAGAGATTCCCCAGCATACAAACTGTAAGAAAACATTTTTGTATGGTTACAGACCCCAATAAAATGTCACATCATCACGATTGTAATAGTTTCTTCAGTGAAAATGAAAATTGTGATGCAAAAATGATCATTCCCACTAATGGTAAATCATATCGCAAATCGTAATATCTGTCAAGATAATCAAGATGTGATTTTTTTTTTTCTCCATATCGTGCAGCCTCTAATCAAGAGGTACTTATCAAATCTTGGCGCTATAACTGCTGATCTTGTTTGCTTTATGTATTAGCCTGACGTTTATCAGATGTTTATCATGGGAAACAGTTATACATAACAAAAAACAAGAAGTTAAACAGATCATTTTGCTGAGTGTGTGAGCAAGTGTGTGGGGCAATGTGAGCTTAAAGCGCATTTTTAGCAGAAATCAGCAGAAAAACAAAAGTGATTCAGCGTTATTCTGTTGCATTGGTGGACAGCCTGTGATGTGACATCAGAGGTGACAGAGTGTGAGTCAGGAGTTTGCTTGTGCTGTACCAACCGGGCTGCAGGGCTTTGCTTTAAACAGGCTGGGGATGAATGTAGCACTTTACTGCGATGCCCTGCTGGAAAGGTTAAAGAGGACCACAGGCCACAGACACAGTGGGAACACAACCCACTGACATTTACACTCTCTGTAACCCTCACTCTTTATAACTAATTTCCAATCCCAACGTACATGCACATGCCCTGCTGGTGAGTCAGAGCCCTACCTCATTTCCAATGTCTTGTATAACTTATTAGATGTCACCAACACCATTTGGGGTCTGATGATAATATTCCGCAAACATCTCAATCACCTAAAAATACTAAAAATGCTAAAGTACAGTGAGTATATATGATTATTATATAATAGATCAACCATCCCTCCCATTCCTGCTTCTTCATTTGTAATTTCGCTCAGTTGATCTTTTGCCAGCTCAACAGCATACACAACTGAAAGACTTGTGGTACATTTTCTATTACTTATGGTCACATTTTGCCATTGTATCCCATGAAAGGTTACAGTAACAATGCCATAAATTTATGGTTATGTGTACATACAAAATACGTTATTTAAGATTAGGAATATCTAGTTTGGTTAAACCTAGGTTATTGTTTTTGCCAGGGTTTCACTTGCCCTGGTTGAGACTTCTCAACATCACACACTGACATGTAATATTGAAGATTATATCTTTACTTTCATTTAAATTAATACAAATTTTCCTAGAGATGAGGCTCATTGCTCATTTAATAAAGGTAATGTGTTTCTGATTTGCACGTGTTTTGTGTGTTTGTTTACATGTGGTAATGCTCTTTTTGGTAGGCTTAGTGATTTAGACATCCAGTCATTAGACAGCTCCATAATTCTAATAAAATGCTGTGTGGGGCAAGATTTTGTGATTGTTTTCTATACCCAAATTCATCATACATTCATCATTCATTATATCTTGTCTGTCAATATTCACATCAAATAAATCTTCGTAGTTCTGGTTATTCTGAAAAGGAAAATCCATATTTGAAGCTAATGAGAGACTTTAAGAGGCACATAAGGGAATTAGGAAAAGAAACACAGATTTTGACCTAGAACTGAAAGGGTCAATGGCTATTAATCCAGTCTTTATGTGCTTGAAGGTTGTTCAATTTAAAATTCCAGATACATCGTAAAGATTAAAATAGACAGTTTTATGCATACAGTCAACAATGTTAACAGTGTAACCTCCTGCTTACAGTATGACTCATGAAGACCAAATGGCTCACAAAAGACCAAAAGAAAAATAGATAAACGGTGTTTTAGTTATCCTCCTCTGTGTAATATATCAGAAGCTTGAAAGTCTGGTGGCATTAAAATTTGCTTGATTTTAGTTAAATCCGTCTTAGAGTAAATTCTGTTTTTTGAAACTGTAATGATTTGACCACTTGAGGCAAAGCCACTCGTTGAGACAGGCCTCAGTGTGCCTTAGACGTCCCAGGAAGATTCGAGCATGTGAAAAAAAGGAGTCCTGTTTCTTCTAAAAATAGCAACCATATAGATCTTGTAACCTTCAACCTGCAGGTCTTTTCCCACTGCTACCACTGAGTGCTAATAGACCTGCAGGGCTTCGAGATGAGACACAAAGTCTGCAAAAACCTGGATTCTGAATGACAGCTGATAAACTGAATGCTCAGAATTGGAATTATTAGAGTGACCTTTTTATTTTTTTAAAAGTGGATTAAGAGGCCTGAAAACAATTTGGATTTTTGTCTGTCAGAGTTGCTCACGCACAATTTTTAACTGGACGATTAAATACAAGTCCAAGTGAAGGATGAGGTGAAACTTTTAGGCTTCCTCTTTACATGTTTTAAAAGGTAAGGACTCTACTTTCAGCTTTGAAATCTAATACATCTGAACACCAACATGCTGTACAGAATATCTTTCATTATTTGTTAATAGATACCTCACCGTCAGCTGCAACGCTGAAAGAAATGATAGAAAGCAATACCCCACACAGTAAAGTTTGTCTGGACAATCTGCAGAAAGTGCTGGCATAAGTTATCAAATGAAAATATTTCTTTGGTGGGAAGTAGTTCCAGTGAAATCTGTTCACAGTGAGATTTATGGAAAATCCATGGCAAACACATTGTTTCTGGAAATATATATTTCTGTTGACTTTTCAAAGCTCACAAATATAATTCTATTCACCTCCATTGTACTGGGGTGATGACACTAGTCTCGGTACAGATATGGCAAAACCTGTGGAAATAAAACCAAAATCTTTTGTATGGCTAAATGCCACAAGGGGTAAGTAAGAAAATATGTTTTTTGTAAGTTGGGTGGACCTACCCTTTAAAGAGTGGGCTGATTACAAAACAGTGATTGTTGATTAATAAGTGATTGTAGCAGAAGGATCTGTTGCTTTCCATTAAACAGGAACTTGATCCTCCCTTAGTGTTGTGGAATATATAATCATGATTTTTTTTCTTAAACAAAATTAAAAACACAAGTTGATTAAATTAGTTGATTTACATCGAAAACAAGATACATTATGAAACTGTCATACAGTTATTTATATTTATACATTTTTAAAAAATATTATGTTTAAAGATTTGGAGGCTTTTGTTAGGTGGGCTTTTCAGACTATACCCTATCTGCTGCCCACATTGTCATCAGAGAACTTTTCAGCACCTGTTAAGTGTAAGCTCAGAGAACCTTGGGGAAATATTACATCTGATGATACCCGATGCAAAACCATGTCGTCATTTTCACAGTGACGAGTTTTAGCTTGTTGCAGTGATTTAAGTTATCTTGTTTACATATCACTGGTATTATTAGTCTACATCATGTGAAACAGATTGGCCTACCTTTTAAACATAGCGAACATCAGATAATTGTTACAGGTTGGGCATTTAGAGATTGTAGCCTATTTTGCAGAAATAATTCATTTTTAATGAAATTCCGGCAAGTTTACTGTTTGAGCTGTCTAATAAATCTACATTGTGAACCACAAAATCATTTCGTCTGCAATTTATATTTTACAGTTTTATAATCCATGCGAGCAGTTAGTTGGAAACGACCTCTCATGCAAGTCAAACACTTTAGATCATATTAGAAGAAAATGCGCAGACTGTATGTGAATGGGATGACGCATAGCTCTGCAAAGACAACTGAATGAGAGCAACAGCAAGATGGTGAGCGCCATGCAGCATAATCTCCTGCTTTGATTCTTCACCACATCGACAACGAAGCTCACACACCGACTGCATTTGCGGATGGGTGCTCGTTTTCGTCTCGGCAGTGATACTTTAGTAATAAGAACAAAAACGAAACAAACAAATGTCCACGGTGTGAATCGGCGCTGTAACTGGGGGGCGTGCTCTCACGCTGTGTATCCTGTTGATTCTGCCTGCCGAGCGTTTAGAGGAGCAGAGCTCGTCAGTAGGAAAAAGCCAGAAAACCTGGTCGCACACGCTGCACTGGATGGCATTGCTCCCGGGGTTTGTGTGTACATAGGACGGCTCAGTGTTTTCACCTGTTTTTTTTTCTTTTCAACGTTAATTGAAGACCTCTGAAGCGGGGAAAAGACCTGCGCTCTATTTCGCAGCTTTTTGCGCCTGTCCTTTGTCACAGTAGAGCAGGTCGTGATTTTTGTAGCCTATGCAACATAACGGGATTCATGGTGGGAGCGTTTCCTTTCATCAATGTGCATTGATGTAGCAGGAAACGTGGAGGAGATAAGGTAGGTTAAAGCCTGAACACTGGAAGGGATGTGCAAAGGTAGACAAGCACACCACACTGGCTAATTGCTGGTGTTTATTGAAACCATATGGGCTCTTTGACGTGTGAGTGTGGTTGCTTTCATTGATATCCAGTTGATAAACAACCTTGCTTCAATAGTAGCTCCCACGGTCCATTGTCTCGTTATTTGGCCCAAAGTCTGCTTTACCGTTATAAAAGGGACATCTGGTTAATATTTCTCTCTTCACAGAACCCTTATCTCAGAACCTGGAACCTTTGCTAAGGATTGCATTGAGGACAGCCAGCATTTCAAAGGATTTCGATTCTTGTCTAAATCGGGAATTACACATCCAAACTGGGATCTATGAGCGGAAAAGTGGCGAAGCCTAAAGAAGACAAGGATGCTTCCAAGGGTAAGAGGCGAGCCTTGGCTTGCACAGACTGCTTTAACCCTAATTCGCAGGTTTTAACGCGACCATGCACCAATTCATTCCCTACATGGCGCTCACATCACCCTTCGAGTTTAGACTGGAAACAATAGCAGCCACTGGATGGTGAGCCATTTCCCAGCACGGTGCATGTGGATATTGCTGTATGAGATCTAAGCATTTAGGCCTATGCGCTGCATGTGTTGGTTTGAGATCACATGCTTCACTTGCATTGACATGCGGATCGTCAAAAACAGAGGGACAAAGAGAGAAAGCAAATAGACATTGATTGTGAATTTAAAAAAGATGTTCACATTAATAGTAAACATTACAACGTTGAAATTATGACAGTGAACTCATTGTGGCACTGGCATCCTGTTGAAATGTCCCTTTGGGTTTCTCGCTCGCACCTTATCCGCATACTGATTCGCACATTCTCATCACATCTGTATACAACCATGGAGCGCGGAGCCTTTTCGGTCTGCGCTTATGCGCTCATGACCTATGGCTTAAACATCATGTTCTTTTTTTTTACCTCTCAGGGAAAAAATGAAGTAAACTGACTATCCATTGGCATGGACACAGAGCCGAGTCAGACTTGCCAGAGAAACCTGGTGTGACTAATCATTGTAACTGCTCCATCCACACCGGGAATGTGCGCGACACTTTACGCACCGGCACACACATTACTGCGCCTTTATCTGAGTGCTCTTTTTTCGATTAAACAATAAAAGTCTCAGATGGTGGTTAACAATGACGCAGTTTTAATCTGTCAGTAAATCCATTTCCAGACGATGTTCACCATCAAAAATCAGACTGTAGTCCATTGTCCTTTTAGCCTTTTATTGGAATCAGCATTCCTGACTTTCTATTGCTTAAAGATATTTATTATGGTCAATGAACAAACACGATTCTGCTGAGTGTAATATAATAGCAGCCTACATTTACACTGTGGCAGCGTTCCCACCACATCCTGTTTATTTACAGTATAGCAATTCAATTGGATCTCCTTGTTGTCAGGTTCTGGCTCTGTTTAAAGGTACTCACAACAAATCAATAAGCCTAATTGGCTTATTTTGGCAGCACTGCTACAAGTGATGACGTGGCCTGTTGATGTTCAAGTGGTACTTACAGAAATTACACTATAGAGACACTAAATATAGAAATAAACTTTTCTTTAGTTGGTCTTTATACTTACTTTATTTGCAGGCCAATTGTTAATGAACTATTGAATATTTCACCTTATGTACTATATTGAAAACACTGCAATATATATATATATATATATATATATATAATTTCAAGCATCTTGATGTTGCAGCACTGTACCACTAAATACTGTAATTCGTATGTTAATGCATTGTAACCAACAGCAAACGCACTCATATGTAACATTTTACAGTAAGGGACATAACATTTTGAGTAGTTACCAGGGAACAAATGTAGAACTGCTAGTGAAGCAATTTTAGCAGCTGATGATTAGTTAATTAAGAAACAAATGAGAAACAAATCAGGAACTTGATTTGATTACTGATGAATTGTTATTAGGCACTTCCAAAATAATTAATTATGGAGGACTATAGTAGATAATAATGAGTTACTAAAGAACAAAGTGGGAGATCCTATATTAATGAATCATTGGGTTAATGTTAAGTAATCATAAGATAATGATGAAGTAATGAAGGACTATGTGGTAACCACTCTTTTCATCTTTTCTTGGGGTGCACAAAAATAGTATGTTTAAGTAATTAGTAATTAATGAGTCGTGACTAGTTTTGTGCTGTTCACCCACTGGTTCAGAGCTAATCAAGAACTCAAGAACTACTCATGAAAAAAGTGGTAAGTATGATTGATTGACAGATATTCATGAACTAATCATTAACTAATGATTTGTTAATAATGGATCTCCCAGTCTGTTCTCTAGTAACTCATCATGATCTACTAGTCCTTCACTATGAATCATTAGGGAAGTACTTATTAACAGTTCATTGATTATCAAGTCATTACTGATTCATTCCTCACTCCTCTTTTAATTAACTAATCTTTAAAGTTAGCTAGCCTTGCTTGCATCCGAGCACATGAACCATATTCATATATATATGTGACAACCCTGAAGAAATTACACTTTGCTACAATGTAAAGTAGTGAGTGTACTGCTAAGTGGAAATGTCCAAATTGGGCATATTAGCCATTTTTCCTCCCCAGTGTCATGTGACTCATTAGTGTTACAAGGTCTCAGGTGTGAACGGGGGAGCAGGTGTGTTAAATTTGGTGTTATCGCTCTCACACTCCCTCATACTGGTCACTGGAAGTTCAACATGGCACCTCATGGCAAAGAACTCTCTGAGGATCTGAAAAAAAGAATGGTTGGTTGCTCTACATAAAGATGGCCTAGTCTATAAGATTGCCAAGACCCTGAAAATGAGCTGCAGCACTGTGGCCAAGATTATACAGCGGTTCAACAGGACAAGTTCCACTGAGAACAGGCCCCCCCATGGTCAACCAAAGAAGTTGAGTGCACGTGCTCAGCGTCATATCCAGAGGTTGTCTTTGGGAAATAGACGTATGAGCGCTGCCAGCATTGCTGCAGAGGTTGAAGAGGTGGGGGGGTCAGCCTGTCAGTGCTCAGACCATAAGCTGCACACTGCATCAAATTGGTCTGCATGGCTGTCGTCCCAGAAGGAAGCCTCTTCTAAAGATGATGCACAAAAAAGCCCGCAAACAGTTTGCCATGGATTACTGAAACCATGTCCTGTGGTCTAATGAGACCAAGATAAACTTATTTGGTTCAGATGGTGTCAAGCGTGTGTGGTGGCAACCAGGTGAGGAGTACAAAGACAAGTTCGTCTTGCCTGCAGTCAAGCATCGTCAGCGTCAGTCATGGTCTGGGGCTGCATGAGTGCTGCCGGCACTGGGAAGCTACAGTTCATTGAGGGAACCATGAATGCCAACATGTACTGTGACATACTATAGCAGAGCATGATCTCCTACCTTCAGAGACTGGGCCGTATTCGAACCACAAACCACCACAAACACACCTACAAGACGACCTCTGCCTTGCTGAAGAAGCTGAGGGCAAAGGTGATTGACGGACCAAGCATGTCTGCAGACCTAAACCCTATTGAGCATCTGTGGGGCATCCTCAAACCGAAGGTGGAGGAGCGCAAGGTCTCTAACATCCACCAGCTCCAAGATGGACATTTTCACTTAGGGGTATACTCGCTTTTGTTGCCAGCGGTTTAGATATTAATGGCTGTATGATGTGTTATTTTGAGGGGACAGCAAATTTACACTGTTATGCAAGCTGTATACTCACTACTTTACATTGTAGCAAAGTGTCATTTCTTCAGTGTTGTCACATGAAAAGTAATAATGAAATATTTACAAAAATGTGTGTGTGTGTGTGTGTGTGATATATATATATATATATATATAAAAAATATAGTACAGACCAAAAGTTTGGACACACCTTCTCATTCAATCAATTTTCTTTATTTTCATGACTATTTACATTGTAGATTCTCACTGAAGGCATCAAAACTATGAATGAACACATATGGAATTATGTACTTAACAAAAACGTGTGAAATAACTGAAAACATGTCAAACATTTAGATTCCTTAAAGTAGCCACCCTTTGCTTTTTTGATAGCGCTGCAAACTCTTGGTGTTCTCTCAATGAGCTTCATGAGGTAGTCACCTGAAATGGTTTACTTACACAGGTGTGCCTTGTCAGGGTTAATTATTGGAATTTTTTCCCTTATTAATGGAGTTGGGACCATCAGTTGTGTTGTGCAGAAGTCAGGTTGATACACAGCCGACAGCCCTATTGGACAACTGTTAGAAATCATATTATGGCAAAAACCATTCAGCTAAGTAAACAGAAACGAGTGGCCATCATTACTTTAACAACATGTCAGTCAGTCCGGAAAATTGCGAAAACTTTGAATGTGTCCCCAAGTGCAGTCGCAAAAACCATCAAGCGCTTCAATGAAACTGGCTCACATGAGGACCACCCCAGGAAAGGAAGACCAAGTGTCCCCTCTGCTGCTGAGGATAAGTTCATCCGAGTCACCAGCCTCAGAAATCGCAGGTTAACAGCAGCTCAGATTAGAGACCAGCTGAATGCCACACAGAGTTCAAGCAGCAGACACATCTCTAGAACAACTGTTAAGAGGAGACTGCGCGAATCAGGCCTTCATGGTCAAGTAGCTGCTAGGAAACCACTGCTAAGGAGAGGCAACAGGCAGAAGAGATTTGTTTGGGCCAAGAAACACAAGGAATGGACATTAGACCAGTGGAAATCTGTGCTTTGGTCTGATGAGTCCAAATTTGAGATCTTTGGTTCCAACCGCCGTGTCTTTGTGCGACTCAGAAAAGGTGAACGGATGGATTCTACATGCCTGGTTCCCACTGTGAAGCATGGAGGAGGAGGTGTGATGGTGTGGGGGTGCTTTGCTGGTGACACTGTTGGGGATTTATTCAAAATTGAAGGCATACTGAACCAGCATGGCTACCTCAGCATCCTGCAGGGACATGCCATCCCATCCAGTTTGCGTTTAGTTGGAACATCATTTATTTTTCAACAGGACAATGACCCCAAACACACCTCCAGGCTGTGGCCAAGAAGGAAAGTGATGGAATGCTGCGCCAGATGACCTGGCCTCCACAGTCACCGGACCTGAACCCAATCGAGGTGGTTTGGGGTGAGCTGGACCGCAGAGTGAAGGCAAAAGGGCCAACAAGTGCTAAGCATCTCATGGAACTCCTTCAAGACTGTTGGAAAACCATTTTAGGTGACTACCTCTTGAAGCTCATCAAGAGAATGCCAAGAGTGTGCAAAGCAGTAATCAGAGCAAAGGGTGGCTACTTTGAAGAAACTAGAATATAAGACATGTTTTCAGTTATTTCACACTTCATTCATAGTTTTGATGCCTTCAGTGAGAATCTACAATGTAAATAGTCATGAAAAAAAAGGAAACGCATTGAATGAGAAGGTGTGTCCAAACTTTTGTCCTGTAGAGAGTGTGTGTGTGTGTATGTGTGTGTGTGTGTGTGTGTGTATATATACCTAAAAGTAAGTAAATGTTAGTCTGTTAGTTATATATCAGTTTGTGTGTTTTAGTCACTTTTTAAATTTTTTATTTGAGGTTAAGATTACACAACAGGCTCATGTATCATGATCATTTTGAAAATAACTTTTTTAGATTGACCTGTCCTGTCACGGCAGAGCTATAGTACCTAAGTCGGTTGCAGAGCATCCCTTTATATTGTATGTTATATTGTAACGTTTCTGTACGTGGTGCCTGACAAATAAATGTAACAAAACTAACAAATAAAACAAAACACCAGTTACAGGACAGAGATAACCTGGAATGTTGTTGCTGACAATACAGTGAGAAAAAGATGCTCAAAAGAATTGATTTCAAGATTAACCTCCACAGCAACTTTCCCTCTCATCTCCTGTTGGAAATCAATGTGTGAATGGCTGACTCATTTAAGCCCTGGGGCAGCACCATCTCCAAAACTCTCACGAGATAAATATATCTTCACCTTAACCAAGAATGCTCAGCAAAGCGTGGTCTACTTTTATAGATGCACAGCCAAAAGCTGGTGTGGCTCTGCTGTCTTCCAATTTTAGGAAAAAACAAAACAAACAAAACTGTAGTTCACTTTCTGCATCACTAAAAGGGTCACTTGGTACCAACTGTCCTCCATCAGAGAGATGAATAGCACAAGAGAAGGGAATTGCACAGGGGAAATCAGTGCTGACCCTGCCAAAGTTGGCAATTTTCAGGGAAACAGTGCATTAAAGCTGGAACCACCTGCCATATCCACAGCTTTTTCTGTAAGCTGTTGGCCTACAGAAGCTTCTGACTGTCCTGCTTTTTCAGAACAGAACTGATACCCTCATCATTTTAAAAACACTTTTTTGGAGTCTCAATCTGGTGTGTCTCAGCTATCTCTGCTAATTTACCAGGGTGGGTAAAATTACATATGAATGTATGTAAGCATTATTATTGTTAGTTTTGTGTCTACTTGTTAATTAGGCTTTCAACATACTCCATAACTACTGCATATCTTGGATATTGAATTACAGGTTTAGAGAACCCAAAAGGTTATTTGACCCTTTCACATAATAATTTATTGAAATGGTTAATATGGAGAGGCAGAATAGAAATTGAATAGATGGGAAGAAAACACTCTCTAGACTTAAGTCCCTCCCAATGAAATGATATTAATGTGTTTTCTCTATGGTGGTCCCAGTAGTAATCATATCAACGTGCTATTGAAACTGTGCAATTCAGAACAAAAATAACTTTTTGTCACTTCAGGCACAGGGTATTTACTTTTGTTTAGCGAGTATGATTTTTGTAATTTCCTCCGCGGCTCAGTCATAAGAAAGGCCATAGTTCATCCTGTATAGCAGTAAATGTGAAAACAGAAAGTATTCAGAGATGCAGAGAGACGTGGTGGGGTAGAAGGAGGTGGTGAGTAGCGGAGTTCCAATATCAACACTAGTGAATCACGTTATGTTAGTCTCCCCCTGTCCTTGTGAAGCTAAGTTGTGCAGACAAAGTGTCAAAGCATGACGTACACGCTCTCTCAGCTTTGCTTTCCAGAGCCTGAAAACTGTTGAACTCTTGTTTAGCCCCACAACCATGCTGCATTGATGCATTGTGCATCACTTATGCAGACATCATGAAATGAACACAGTCTAATCTAGTAGTCTCCATCACATTTGACATTTTCAGTTCAAGAAAGCCAACATGTTTAGTTTTGTGATCACTTTCACTATTTGTATTTCTTGCAGATTGTTCATAAATACCACATTCATGTAAGCAAAGAACTTGGACTGCACTTCTGTCACTGTCCTTACTCTTCATCACAGTACAGTGCATTGAAGGCCCCCCCCCCCCCCCCCGGTGTGAGTGTCAGCCAGTGGATTCATGTCCGCCTCCAGTAGCAGGTCCGAGTGGAGCAGGAGGCGACAGTCTTGCATATTTACAGGCAGATTAATTCAGTGCGAGGCCTGCCACAGAAATAAATCAATAGATGCCCAGAGATGAGTTCGGAGCTGCTTCATTAATCACAATGTAGGCAGCTCTGTCCTCCACAACACTGACACCTGCTCTAATCTCATCGACAAAAACCACACGCAGTCTACAGTGTCATTAAAATCTTTCAATCTAATGGCTGGATATTGGAGAAGCCCCTTTGAATAGCATGTGGTCAGAGGATTTGGCCATTGTTTAATTATTATTACATTTCATAAATAGTCAATATCTGCACCGTCAGCTAACTGAATGTGTGAAAGATATCTGCAGTGCTGGAAAGAGTACATGCAGAAGTAAACTTTGCTGGAATTTTAGTTAAGCATAAGTAAAGTTCATACAATGAAAATATGTCTGCATAATATAATGTTTAGCTGGCACCAGCAGTCAATGTGTGTATCCCACAGTGCACACATTGACAGATGATTACAGCAATACACACTGTAGTTTCTACTGCAGTCACATTGGTGTGTGAGCTCAACTGGAGATTTTCATGTGGGGGTCCTCAAAGTCTAATCCCAAGGTTTGGAAAATGATTCCAAATAAATTTTGAACCTAGCAAGATCACAGGATTTTCTGCTACTTGACAGGGTCATCTTAAAATTATAGACATTATTGCAAAATTCAATTCAGGCTGTTTTCATTTATATCCTCCTTAGAGACTATATAATCTAAACAGTGAACATTTCAGACTACCACTTGTCAAAACGACCAAGTCAGCACAGTATATCATGTTTTAATGAAAAGGGGGAGCACAAGTGAAAATGCGGCATGTACATTTAACTCAATAACAAGCTTTATATCTTAAGTAACTTCAGAAAAATACCAAGTCATTTTTGTATTCCTAATGATTTTTAAAAACAGTAAAGGTTTCCCCCATGTAAACATTGGGATTTGTGAGGATACATTCTTCTGGAAGTATTTGTGGTGTCAGGGTGGTGGAGTTGTTCGCTGTCAGATGCTTTCCTGCTCCTGACGCAGATACGGTCACACTGCCCGGAGGAAACTAACTCGCCTCGCATCAGAGATCTGCCACTCTCCATTGCTGACTTCCACGCTGATCACTGTTTGGGAATGTTGAAAGCCCCTCTCTTCAATTCCACTGTCAGCTTTGGTTTCTGAGTGACAAGGGTGCCCTGTGACTGGCGCAGCATTGGCTTCTGGTTCTGGGTATGTTGTGTTCTCTGGAGACGATGTACAATTTGTTTCTTTGAGAAGAAAGGTGTGTTCCTTTAAGTGTGCAAACCACATCGTTGGAGTTGGCTGTGCCAACGTTTGAAGTGGTTAGTTATTGATAAGTTAATGGTGAAACATAATAAATACAAATGTTAAAGGAATACCCGAAACATATCAAATGCAGTTGCATCTGTGCACCGCAGTTCACTGAATCGTGTGGTGAGTATGAAAATTATCACTAGATCTCAACCTAGTTTCACACATATGGAAGATTGTGGATCAGAGACCATCTGTATAAAACCAAATTATATAATGTAAACGTTAAATCTATTTAGCGTTGTCTGTGACTGTCTCTGATGCTTTATGTCCTTTAGTTATGTCTGGCTAGGTTTGTTTTTCTTTTTCTCTGCTGTACTCAGATCTCTCTTGCATAAGATATCTTGATCTCAATGAGATTACCTGATTAAATAAAAGTGTATATGAAATGAGGGAATATCTTGAGGAGGAATGGTGTTGCCAGCATACCTGCAATAGAGTTCCACAGACTTGGCAAGGAGCACTGAAGCTGTTCTGGAGGCTTGTGGTGGCCTGACTCCATACTCACCCATTTTTATCTGCCAACATGTCAGGCATCCTATTAATTTCTTTTGACTTTGAAATGGAATCACGCGCTGTCTTACGTCATCACTGCCAGAAGTGTCCTGTCCCTAAAATCTCTAAATACCTGACTGTTCTGGTGCATTAGTCAGCTTGCTGCTGGTAATCCACAGGGCTGCATGTCTTCTGAGGTGAATGGCTTTATGAGCTGTCCCCTTAGTGCCTACTGGAACATGACTGCCTCTGGTTGTAATTTGCCAGGCCACAGAGCCAGTGAAAACATGTCACTGGGGTCTCTGGTTCCCTGGGCAGCCTTTTCTCTTCTTCAGTGGTGTTCTGTCGCTTTTTTTCTTGTCATTTCTTGATGTGGTAATACTCCTAAGTTGGTTGTCATTTGGCTTCCTTTCTCAATATTGTCACTCAGAGGGACTGAAGGGTTTTAATCCTCGTTAGCAAAATGGCCATGAATGTTAAAACATCTGGCTCTCTGCTGAATCTCACTGATGTTTCCCAAACATTGGAATACTGAGACACCGTAACAAACGTGGTTATGTGTTCGTGTAATCTCACAAACCAGCCTCTAAAAAAAATGTGTTTTTAAGTATGTATTAGTGACACTGTAGCTGTGAGGGATAAGAGAGAGTATTTTGTTTTGACATTTACATTCATTCAATGCTAAACCCCATGATATAAATTGAAACCTCTTTCTTTTGCCTGCTTTAAATTTATCTGTGGTCCACTGATGTTGAACATGCTCATGATAATAATATCATTTCCACATCTGAATTATTCATCCATCCATCCATCCATCGTCAACCGCTTAATCCTGTGTACAGGGTCGCGGGGACATCTGAATTATTTAATCAAAATTGTGGTACAGATCTAAACTCTGACAAATAGGTGTGGGATTATCTACTACCTGTGGATTTTGGATTACTACAATTTTACTTTCAAAAATGCACTCCATGCTACGGTAGTTAATCCCATCTAAAAATAATCCCCTGTAATTGTGGTTGTGTGTGTCAAACTGTCTTAACAATAAATGATGTCTCTCTACAGAGCCTAGAACACTGAAATATTTGAGAGTGGATTTTCATTGCATATTCAAAACTCTGTCACATAAGGCTGTATTTACACTGACATCAGCTAAATGGTACATACTAACCCTTTCCATCATCAATTCTAATTCCTATAAGCAAAGTTGTTAGCAGTCTTCATCTAGTGCAGGGGGCGAGGGTGCATGACAGTTTTTCCAATGGCTTACTATCTGCTAAATCGGACAAAGATGACATCAGTAGAAAATGATCCTTAAGTGTATCTTTATCTGGTTTGCTTTCCACTGCTGCTCTAAACAGAGAACACACTTTAATGACTTTGTCTAGTTTCTCTTTTTTTCACTCATCTTATAGAGGAGATGACAAATGGCAGAATCAGTTTGTCTCTATATAATACCTTTGCCAGGCGTGTGACAATCCAACTCTGAGTGCTAATAGCCTCACTGCAGATCAAATGCTGTTAGCCCATTTGAGATGAGGGAAAGAGCGCATCTGTTCTACTGAGCATGTGGCAGAACTGAGTCATTTGTCTGTAAGCCTTCATACCACCCTGAGCTCACAGTATGTGCCACACTACAGGAGCTGCATACCACGGAAGTCTTCTCCAAACACACTGAAGGTCTGAAAAACTTCAGGTGGATATTTCCATGAAGACATGGGTTGCTGTACTGGTAGATGCAAGAAGATTTCATCATGTTTGCCTCAGACTAGAATATGTTTTGTAAAAACACAAGACGTGAAACCGTAACATATGTTTTCTGGTCACAGCAATCAGTAGGCAAGTTGGAGTTGAGTGGCGATGCCTGATGCTGTCCGTGGTGCTGATGTAGCAGAAAAATTTGTAATTGTGACTTTTTATACCACTACAACAGACCCGCTGTGGCACTGCGGAAAGCTATTGGAAGTATGAGGGCACAAAGAGGTCACAGAAGCAATTACAGCATTCCAAGGTCACCGTAGAAGCCATGAGCTGCCGTCGTTCTCTAAGACAACCCGCACAGATTGTGGTGGAGTTAAAGATAGAAGAGAGGGGCATTTTTTGGTCAAAGCCTCATTGGTGAAATACTTCTAATCGAAGTTAAGGTCTTAAAATCATGTAGTGTACAAAGGTTTTGTGGCCTGCTTGATTTTCCACTTTAAATCATGCTCAGGATTAATTGTTGCCCTTGACATGAACTAATTAAAGTTGGTGAAAATTATAAAGGGGATTAAGGCAAGCTAAGAAAGGGAGGTGATAAGGCTGGACCAGTGGTAATGAACAGGAGCTAAAGGCTGGAACAGATCAGACCTGGGAGACAGCGGCTAGCTGTCCAGCAGGTCTCTGTAGTGCTGATGGTAAGGGTAAACGATTGCTTCTTGTTTTTCAGAATGCAGATTAGTGATTGTCATTTTCTTAACTTTAAGCAAGGACTGTAGTCTCTGTAGAGATGAATCACCAGGAAGACACCAGAACAGCAAACCACCAGCTCCTCTGCACACATCCAGAGAACCGTTAACAGGATTACCCGCTTCATGCTCTTCCCCGATCCTGCAGTTCATTTCACTAGCATGTTACAAACAGGGCCTCAAATCAGCTTGCATCAGCGTTCCACCTCAGCGTCTATGAGAAGAAATATCATTGTGGAAAGCAGTAGGGAAGTCATGAGCTGATCTGATGGACTGGTAGATTGGGGAAGATAAAGGTATTTTTCAAGAGGCTAAGAATGGATCCCTTGTTTGTTGTAACCTATGGGGCTCTTCGGGGTGTGCCAAATGTCAAAAACAGCCAACTGTGTTTCTTAAACACCCTGTAAACTGTTCCTGAACGCACAGCATTGAGTGTAAGTGAAGTGTGGTAGCGGTTTCAGTTAATGCTATCCACACAGACAGTGAGGAGTGAGCGGAGCAGGTTTGGGTTTAAAGATATAGTTGTTTTGCATTTATGTTAATAACATCTTTTTTTAACGTCTTTTTTAAAGTGCTGTGTTGCAGATGAAAAGATGTCAAAATCCTGTCTCCATGGATATTATACAAAACACAAAGGGACAAAGTACAAAACAATATAGCAAAGCATTAAAGGAAAGCTGTGACGCACGCTACATTTTCTTAAAGTTGAGCTATTCAGTTGTCAGACATATTTTATATAAACTGGAATGGCCTGGAATGGCCGAACCTGCATTTCGGGCAATTTTAGATGCAGACACCTAAGTTTTCATTTAAGCCAAACCTGTAAAGTGCAAACAGCTATTTTGTATTAAAAATCAAGTTTTGTGGGAATGAAAATGTCTGCCAGAAATGTGAACAAATTGAACAAATTTGCTAATCAATGATTAAGTGCTGCTGAATCTGTCAGTGGTGTGATTGTCATTGTGTTTTATCCTTTTCCAACCGGACAAAACAACTGAAAATCACTTGCAGTAAACATTTTGCAGCCACATTACTCAAGTTTTCTAACATGTCTAACAGTTGCACATGAAAATAATTTGTATTTGAGATTAAGGTTTAGCGCTGCAACGTAACAAACTGGTGAGTTTGGTGGACAAGAGGATGTTGTTGCTATACAGCAGAAGTTGGAAGCGTGTGGAAGAGTAGGCTATTTCAACCATTGCTCATTAATTAAGGTCTTGACAGACCCCCCTACCTTTACCAAGCTGTGTGCTCTCTGGAGGTTAATACTATTGACCATATTGAGCTCTGGCTCTCTCTCTCAAAATAGCTGTTACATTAGAATGAAGGCTGAGGATGCAGAAAATGCAGTGCGTTTGTTTGAGCTTCCAGGTGAATTGAGTGATGTTTAGGAGAGGTCAACCCAAACTATATTAATGTGGATTAGCTCTCTAATGAAGATGGAAATAATCACTAACATCTTTAGAGACAGCTGAAAGATCATTATGAATATTACAATTCACCTAATTTAAAGTCGTAAGTATTGTATTTAAAGTCACATAAGTACTGTTTAGATTCACGTCTTTGGGCCACATTTAATATCTGGAATAACCAAGGTATTTAGAATTGGCTTCCTCAGAGAAAGCTCATTCATTCAGCATTGATGAGGACAAAGAATGGAAGGGTAATACATTTGAAACAAACAGGGAGAAGAAGATAAAAAAGAAATTCAGATAAAATGGACAGTTAAAATGAAACCCTGAAGTAGTAAATGTCAACCTCTCCTTTATATGCATCTGTGTGCTAATTTTAATGTGTGTTTCGAGGATGTAGGAAAGAATGGGGAAGAAAGACATTGTTAAGATGACTGCTAAATATAGCAACAGATCCTTCACTGGTCCCTGAAGCCAGTTTTACAGTCTGGAGCAGTGAACATCATGACTGCGCCTGCCTCCTTCTCATCAGGGAGACATCATTTACATAATGAGACGCTGCCACGGCAACAAAACCCCAATAAGCATGGGAGTCGTCAGTCATGGGGGTGGATACCAAGGTGCCTTCCTATCGTGAGCTCTTGATGCGCTGGGGCCGCAGTGTTGTCACACGCTGTCACATACGCACACATGCAAACATACGCTCTGAGCCCGAGAGAGAGAGTCCGTACGGAGAGACACACTTAATTAGAAAATAAAGAGTGAGAAGGCAACAGTAAATGGTCATATTATATATATATAAATATATTGTACTTTCTTACATTAAGAAAGACTTTTGGAACAGTTTATTTCCGAAACGATGTAGACAAAAGAGAATAACTGACCATGGAACCAAAACTCTTACACAAAGGGACTGAGGCTATTAAAACTATGATTTTGATGCAGGGAGGACATACAAATAGTCTTTGTCTCTTCACAGCTCGCAAAAAAACTCTCTTTCCACTATCTAACAAATTACATAAAATGTATATCCAGTGGAGACAGATCTCTTGTTAACCTGCAGCTTGTATTTTCAGTAGGCCCACCTGCAAGGGCAGAGACATCTCCACAGTCAGAAAACCAACAAACAGTTCTGCAATCTTTTAAGCTCTCTAGTAGGGTAAGCTAACATACTGTAGCTCAAATGGGCATAAATGACTGCTATGACTGGTTTGGCCGGACTAAGAATGGAATTATGCTTCAGCAAAGATACACATAAACTTCTCTGTGGATGTAGGCCGACATAGGTGTTATGAGCGTGTAGTGACTTGAGCGTCACGCAAGCTGATAGGTTGATCCAGCTCCAGTCAAAGGGCGAGTTCAAAACAGGGAAGAAAAGGAAGAAAATAATAGGGCCGTCCCTGAATAAGGATTTACATAGTCGAATCAGAATTGTCGAGTCATGCCTATTGCGGCCAACAGCTGCATGCACGTCGCGGTTCCTCGCAGGTCTATTGCAAGTACTATTTAAAAACGATCAATGGTGATAAATAATCCGAACATCCCGCGAGGAGCGGACAACTCTGCACAACAACGGTGAAGTTAAGGCTCCGTCTCTACAGCAAGTTCCTCTTCTGACACTACACACTCACACAATAGCCGTGATTCCATCAATGTTTTTTAATGCGCATTTTGAAGTATCGCATTAAAAAAGGTTGATGGAAATGGCATTATTTGGAGGTGGATGCAGTTCTCGGCAGGCATGCAAAACTCGGCATAACACCGGATTTTTCCATTCCCATATTGCAGAGACATGGCTGGCAACTTGCCCGCTTGAAACTCATTTCTGAGGACCTCTCTCCATTTTTCTTAAGTTCAATGGCCATCAGGTTCATGAGACTGGTTTTGTTTCTGGTTTGGAACCCTTTCCTCTTATTTATTACAGCCATAATATCAACTACTGACGTAACTACACTTGCCGTAGCCTGGTTTATTCGCTCCAAACCATCTGTTGGAACGCAGCAATGGTTTGTGACATTTCAAAAGTACACTTAAAATTCGCATGACAATTATATGGAAACATGGCTACTCACACACACATACACGCTATGACTACACATGCGCACTGATGCCCCTTACCTCGAGGGTTAGGGTTACATTTCTGGATTTATTCAAGTAAAATTGAATCAGGCTCCACCCATCGAAGCATCGAATCGTCCACTATTTGGGGTCAGCCTTATTAGCCTCACAGAATAACAGAACTTTTTTACTAGTGTTTGCAGTTAATACTTGATATTGTAGAAATGGTTGAAATTAACAATATGCTGTAGTTACACAAACCTTAACCTAACCTCACAATCAGTTGACATTTAGCTGGACAGCAGTGTGATTCAGTTCAAACTTTTCTTTTTGTTTTGTCAGACGTCATCAGAGATTCTCTGTGGTGAATGATCACATCATGTTCAGTGTAATTAGAGGAGACAAGTCTCTGCCTACACTGCAGTACAGAGAGAGAAAGATAACGAGGTGGAGAGAGAAGCAAAGGGGGGGGGAGAGAGATGGCAGTCAGTGATCTAACAGTAATCCATAACAACAGAACTGGCTACCATATAGAAGATGAACAGTGCTGTAGGCGAGATGAAAAGGTTACATGCAATAATTACAAAATGCTTCAGCTTTGCTTAAAAGGTTACAGTGGAAAATTTAGACACTGACAATCTTAATCTGCTTCTATTCCATAACTTACTGGTTGGGTTCCTTGACCAATACCTTCTATAATAATCCTAGCAATTTTGTTTCTGATTCCAGTTTCTATTTCTATTAGTAGTCTATGCAATTTAGAAAGAACATATGAACTTCAGTATACCGGGTCTAAATAAAGTACTACTTAATACTCAATAGTTGTGAGTAGCCAACCTTATGGTGTGATGTGCAATCAAGTGGTCTGTTGTTCCCCCCGGTCTTACGCAACAAACAAATTCTTTATATTTCTTTGCTGTACTGTTCATAGCACAAAGACCTTTGTATCAAAGCAACCTCCAGAATGTGTTTGACCGTGAAGGAAAATACTGCAACCCCCAACATGCATGAGTCTGAGACAGCTCTTGTTTTCACATGATGGTCTGTGTATAAATGTCTGTATGTGTTCATGTGTTTTCTAGCTGGTCTGCCAGTGTATTATTGGGATTTTGCAGGGCTCTCTTTGTATTTGGCTGTACTCTGTAGATCAGAATGGAAGGCATCTGGTGTATGTTTACAGCCCAGATTTGATTTTTTCCCTTTTGTGTTCTTTAGTGTGCTGCACTGTGCATATATGATCTATATACAGAATGTATGTATGATTGCGAGTGTGTATGTGTGTGGTACTAAAAGAACAATTGGTCCCTTAATCAATTACAAATAATTCATCAACATTTAAACCAGACAAATATGACAGACTTTACAAACGTCATTGTACATTGAATATCTGGGTTTGGGGCTCATGGTTGGACAAAACAAGCAATTTGAAGACCTTGAGCACCTTAAACTTACTAAAAAGTCAAATTAACTGGAAAGATACTTGTTACATAAATCATTAATAAAATAGTAGTTAGTGGAAGTGTGTCTCTGCAAAAGACAGAGCCATTCCAGTTAGTCTTCATGATACATGCTCCTCAGCAGGTGCCCACGTTTGCTACATCTACATTATAGCCTCTTGTAAGCTGCAGCTCTCCCTTCACCTGCCACTGAACATTATTCATTGTGTATTGTCTTTTAACCATCGGTGAGACCTTTTCATTCAAGCATATAGTGCACAATTCCATCCTCTGCCCATCCCCCGACAATCATTTTTGGTGCAGATGAAAATGGCTGTAATGCACAAACCAAGCAAATACATTAGTTTGGTAGTAGATTGGCAAACATTCTTATCATCATGGACATTGATTTTACATTGTCAAATGTATGCACTGATTCTTTCATTCATTCATGGATTCTGAGGGATGCTCATGTTCAGTGCAGTGACCAATTCTGAAGATTCATGCGTGTCAAGTGTTGAAGCGTGATGTTTACAACATGCTACTCTACAAATGCACAGTGTCCATCAGCTAAATGTATTGGGGATTGTGTATAGTATGTGTGTATGTAGGGTTTGTGTGTGTTTGTTTGGGTTGGTGGGTGTGTGGGAGCGTTGCTGGGTGCTCATTGGCAAATCTCTGAGGGACAGATGGCTACTCAGTCTCATCGCGAGTTGCTCTACCGGTCTCTTGTCTTTGGCTCTGGGTCTCTATCCTGTCTTGGCCATGGCATCACAGTGACACACACACACACACACACACACACGTATGAGTTCCTTTTACCCTGCGGGCTAACCAAGCTGCCTACTCTGCGATAACCATTAAGCTTCTGCTGCAAGGGACCTGACCCATGCTGGAATCCAAGCAAACACGTTAATTGCTGCGACATGCTCCTGGCTTAGCAAGTTTTTTCATTAAACTTAATGGCACCTCATTACTTTACAAGCATATTAAAAGCCTATGGAATTAACATTACCATGAATTTAACGTCCACATTAGAAGTTGCTCTTCATTACCATGTGGAATTAGTTTTCTTCTGAATTGTTATTGATATTGACAGTTATCTTTGATCATGGGTTTTCGAAGTCACTGCCACTGTGGAATCCCCATCAAACAAAAGCGGGACAACAGTCCAACCCATTTGTTACATCCTGGCAGACTAATACCATTAAAAATATGCTGAAGCTCTGAGTTGTGCCTGTTTGCAATGTACCCATGTTTGTAAAGATAACCACACTGGATTATTTTGATACTGGAAAAAACTTGTGATGAAAATGTGAGGAATCTCTGTGAAAGTTCTGGAGTTATAGAGAATGTCTTTTTTTCTATGATTTCTAAGCGGATTTATGGATCCTTTGTTCATAATGGACATCAGAGATAATGTTATCTGCAGAAAACTTAGGTCATACTGAACCTAAACATGTGTATCATGTATGTGTGTTCAGATTTGCCTGAGTTATGACTCCAGGAAGGAATACTATTTTGACAATCGGATACTAAGGGTAAAAAACAAACTTTACGTACCTTAATTGCCTCTAAGAGGTGCGTGTCCCAGTCACTACTGCTGCCTATCTCTGCTGACCGTGTTGACATGCGGGCCAAATCAGCAGGATAAAGCACATCAGCCAACTTAACACCTTGCACCTGGCCGTTTCACCTAATGAGGAATCTTTGCCTTATGTCTCATCTTTCGCGTTCTCTGCATGACTCAGTTTGAAACCTCTGTCTTGGCTCCTTTTGCATTAATTTCTCCATAATCCAATGAGTAATAAATGCCCAAGTATTATTTTGCAGCTGAACTGGGCTCTTTGTTAACGTTTTAGAATCTTAATTAGTATCTTTATGCAGCACCACTACTTTCTAATTTCTCCTCCAAGTTTTCCGTCCTCAAACAAATTCACTCCAGTGAACTGCTTGTTAGAAGGCAGTCCCAGTCCCCGACCGGTAATTAGCCACTACCTTAATAATTAGACAATAATTACCAGCAGATTGCAAGCACAAATTGAATGAAAAATTTGCTCTGCATGAATCTAACCCTAGTGATCTACAATTTATGGTAAGAAAAGATTAATATATCCCCAGCTCGTGGTAGATCGGAATAAAAAGGAAAACCCTTAGCAGACTAGGTATATATTTGCATGTGTGTGCAGGTGTGTAAGGGTGCAGGAGTGTTTTTATTCAATCACCTCAGTGTTTGCTCTCCTTTGTAGCAGATTTTGAGACGGATAAAAAGCCGGGAGTGCACAGGAAGCACAGCGCTTTTCCCTCTTTGACAATCTGAGCATGAATGCGTACACAAAAATACACACAAAAATACACACAAAACTCAGCTGAGGATATGGGTTGTCAGTGCAGGTGCATTCATCCTCAGTCACTCAAATTTACAAAGTTAAAGCAAATCATTGCTCGTGGAAAAGACTTAAACTTAAGGGTTGTCTGTGACAACACATGCTCAAAGACGACGCATGCTTTGTTATTGAAAGCTCATGAACATCAGGTTATTACAATATAAACAGTTGCATACACTAGTTGGCTTGTTGACACCACATCCAGGAGAATACCAACAATATCGTAAACGCTCCAGTAAACCTCAGCAACAACCACCGTGCCCTCCCCTTTAAATGTGAAATCCAAATCTAGCCAAGACGTAATTGCAGTGCTAGTGATGTTGTTTCTTACCCACTTTTCCAAACTATTTTGAGCTGAACTTATTAAAGCTGTGCTGCCACTAATTAAGTTGTTTGTCTTTGCAAAGCGATCCCCGCCTGCCCACTGCTGCTCACTAATGAGTAGTTGTGTCAGAGCACCCTGCCTGCTGATTGAAGGGGAGATGAAAGCAGAAAATGGAAGAAAAGTGACCCGATGGTGGCAGATTTTCAAACAGGCAGTGCTGAAGCTGTCGTACACGTTGCTGAATCTTGCCAGTTTGGGCTTGTTAACAGGCAGTTGTGTGGGTGGTAAGAAGGTTCCTGTGGAGGTTACAGACAACACAGATTTCTTTCAATTAAAAGCACCAAGGTTTAAGGAGTAGGCTAATTGAGCTATGAATCTTATTTGAATCGCATTTGTGAATACACATTTTAATCTTATTCATTAGAATTATACGATAAGAAGTAAAAAATATACTTGTATAAGTGTTACTCAATCTTCCTTTTTACTATCAAACATGCATGCCGTATGAGCTTGAAAAGTTCATTTAAAAAGTTAATCGTTTACTTCTTTTAACAGCTTGAATTCATGTCTGTTAGAATGCATTCCTGTAACAGCAAGTTTTCACTGTGGAACAAGTATCAAAATATAATAAAATGTTCATAAAATCTCTCACAACACTCCTATAGCACTTCTTCACTGTCCATCTGTATGCTCAGTATGTTGCAAAGACTCAGATTTTTGCCAAAAAAAAATACTGGTGGGGCTTGAGGAGGCCAATAAAGCCACACAAAAACAGTGTATTTACTCACATTTTGGCAAAACAATGGCTGGAACATACTGAGCACACAGATGGACAATGGATTACATTGCGGAAGTGGCTTGAGAAGTGTCTACGGACATTTTTCTGCCCTAAAACTTGGCAACTTTGGAACCTATAATGAACTGAATTCAAGCTAGCCACACATGCAGTTGTTTATGGTGGACCAAACAATATGAAGCCACATTTAATGGTGGTTTTACTGTTAAAATACTATTGCTATTATGGACTCAACTATAAAGTCCACCAGGACTCAAATATATCATGGTTTTGGGTGAAGAAACATACCCTCACCTGTAGACTTTATTTAGTGTGGTTTGAATTTCCTGAACCAAACAGTCATCAAATGTGCTATGCCCAGTGGCACATGCCCAGTTACCTGCCATTTTTTGTAGCATATAACTTGTTACTTGACTGCTTGTCATGAGTTTTTCCCATATATGGTCGTGTTAAAAACAACAAGGAATGGGGTTAAAGCATAGTCGGCTAAGAGGTAGCTTTTCCCTGCTGACCACATGTCTTGAGTCTGACTACTATAGTGGTGGACAGTCCTAGCTTTTATTTTGCAGGATCAGTGTTTGAACCCCTACTTCAGACTGTGTAAAAGCAACCCCTCAGAGGCAGCAGCTGTGTGAGCTAGGATAGACCTAATGGCTTTTCCATCTGCTGTGTCTGGGTAGTGTTGATGGGCTCCATGCTCCTGCATGTCATCTAATTCACAACATGGAGGGAAAGCAGTCAGGTAATTTTAGCTTATTCTGAAGAAAGTACTGGAAACAAAGTGTGAGTGTGTGCATGTCTAATCAAGACGATGATCAGAGTATGCAAAAACTCTGTGTGTATCTGTGTGTATACTGTATGCACACGTGTTTGTGAATATGTAATGCATTTGCATGCAGATGCATTTATGTATTGTAGCGTGAATGAAGTCACAGCATGCGTTAACACGCAGAATAATCAACACACGCTCATTCTCACTGAAGGCAGAGCATCACTTTGCAGAATACCACAAATGAAAGGAGCCTCCCATCAAAACAGGACAACAGGATTTCAAATAATCATCTTTGTCAGTGATTTCTGAGATTCCATATTCTGGTGTTTTGTCAGTGCAAAGGATATCCCTCCTTTTACTGTTTCCTGGCCACTCAAAGTGACTTGCCTTTTTAAGCCTGAAAACTGTGTGTAAAGGGATAAAGCTAAATCCAGGTGGTGTTTTTTCCCCACAAATGCAGAAATGTTCACATGAGCAGCACCCACTCATTGTACACGGTTGTATGACTTTCCTAATTTGTGAGCTGTGTGACTGCAAATATATAGTTTCAGAATGTGCATGACAGAGGCCCATGCATACGGTCTTTCAAGGTTACTTACATGTGACTCTTCTGGCTGGAGGCTTTCTCTCTGCCCCTCTCTCTCGCTCTCCTCTTGCTTCTCTCTATCTCCCCCACTTTAAAGCGTGCTCTGCTGTAGGATGCTGTCTGAGCCAGCAGCAGTCTGAATGCTGATGAATGTCTGCACAGATAACCTGCGACTGATCTCATCCTCTGTCGCCCCTCAAATTTAACCCTTGTGTAGCCAGGGGCAATTAAAAAAAGCAATACATCCTAATTTGCAGTACTGGCAGGGTGATTGAAGGTTAAACACATTTATATAGCTCTTGGGAGATGTGCAGAAAAGAAGTTTTGGCAAATTAAGTAACTGCAGTCAGGGTTAATGCAGAATATTCTATTAAGAGAGATTTCAAATATTTTTTTTGTTAATGTTTCGCTAAGCCGACTTGTATAATCCTCAGAAAACTCATCTTGACTTTTTGTCATCACCTTTCCTTTCTCCTCACACCACTTACTACTTTTTCATTACTCCAAAGTGCTTCTAGCAGCACATTAGTGCTCCTCTTTTAGAATGGGCTGAAATCTTTCTGCCAGTCTACTTACCCTTCTATCACTTCAACTTCAACTTACTCTCTTAACATTGCACTTGCCGCACAACTCTTCCCCTTCCTCCCTCAGTGACACTTAGATTTCATGTTGTCAAATTTCATGTCACTCTCCTGGCCCACGAGCTTGTAATATCCTGGGCCAGTAAGTTTTACAGTGGCCTGTCTGTACTGTTTGCATTGGGGCTGGTTGTATGAGCGCAGGGTGAGCAGTAATAACTGCATGAGAACTGTAGTAAAATGAAACTGCATGATGAGAAACACAAAAAGCTATGTGATTGCATTGCTTTTCCCCAAAAATATAAAACTCTTTCATTCAAATACAGTGAATATATTCTCCCTGCCTATGTATTTGTACAAATGAGACTCTAGCAGAGATAACTTGGGCTCTCATTCATCAGAGACCTGTGTCTGTTACATGTGACCCTCCACTACAACCATATTCTCTCATCTTCATGCTTCACTGACTTGTCCTGATGTTTTGCACTCTGCTTGATACGCGCACATTCATCAGGTATTCACATGCTTCCCTGTGACATCACTCCATATAACTGTTGCCCAGTGTTTTTCTAATTATGTGTGTGCCTGTGTATATTTGAATGCTTTGCGTGTGCACATGCAACACGATGCCTGTTAACATGCAATCGGTGCATGTGGAGCAACAGTGACAGCAGCAACACAAGGGGGTGTAGATCCCAGGGTGCACTGGGAGTGCTTGAGGAAATGTAAGCAGCTTAAGCAGCCCATGATGTTGTCATCTCTTCTCAGCTGAGCTCCCAAAATAACAGGCCCTCTGGGTACAGACTGGCAAGAGCTGAGCAGGGGACAGTCAACAGACAGACCCAGAACAACCCGGCCCAGATTAGACTAGATCAGACTAGCCCAGTTACTAAGTCCACTTCAGATCAAACTGGTCAATTTAACCTTGCAGAGTAGAAGTTATTCCAGAGGACCTTGCCATTACATATGACAGTTCTCATCCCCTACCTTGAAACCTACATTGCTCAGCCCATTTTATAAAGGACTAATTAAAGAATTTCTCATGAAGCACTGCCTTTTGCCAAATCACAGGCTCACGTGTTAGGCAATTGACTTTAATAAGCACACACTCTGCCTGAGCCTAGTGTGGCTGGTGAGGTGGTCGTGGTGCTGGTGGCAGGGGAGTTGAGATTAACGTGTCTCTCTCTCACACACAAACACACAGACTAGGCCCCATTAAGTTGCTAAGTGTGTCGGAGAAGGACGCGCTTACACTTCCACTGAGACAGGAGACAGAGAAAAGTGTTTAAGTCTCCTCACTGCCCCCCTTTTCTCCCATCTGGGTCATAATGTAGGCTATAGGCTAGCCCATGTACATTCTAAGTATGGTAACACAGCATGTGAGTATGAGTGCTTGCACATGATGTGATGCGTGTCTACTGTATGTATGGTGAGTTATTTTCTAGCATCTTTGTCTCCTCTGATGCAACACTGTAGGAGTTTGTGGAGGAGCTCAATCTCACCTGTTAATTTGTTGCTGAATTATTCATGAGTGAGAGCTAAACTGGATTGAACTGAAAATAAGCTAATTCTGGAAAGTCACATTTGAATATTACAAAGGAAAAATAAATCCCTCTCAAATGTATTAACATGTTTTTTTTTGTTGTGTGTTTCTTTTGTTCTTTATTTGACACATTTGACACATATTGCTGCATATAATCAGGAGCACAAGAATTTTCAAGGGTTCGTAATAGGTATTTGACTTGTTTTTAATATGGCCCTTGTTTCCTCTATTAGTCTCTCTGTTAGCCTCTCTACTAGTCGTTGGTGTTCCGAGTAAACCTGCAGATACCTCCCTCGTCATTGAAGCTGACAGTGAAAAATACATACTGAGTGTGGGATCATGGATTCAGATGAGGACTGGAGGCCTGATCATATCCATCTCTCTGTACTCTCTCTCTATCTAGTGTACAAATTCATTGGTTGTGATTGCTGTCTTACTGACAGGCGTAAGGGACATGTTTATATATTTATTGCCAAGAACATTTCTCCTTCCATTTCTAAATATAAAATAGTCACAATGGATGGCAAAGCAGTTTAACCTCTAATACCCCCTGTTAGAGGTTAAATTCACAGCAGAGTAGTTTCTATCAGCACCACATACAGTATTTCCTTGTCTATATACATTAACACTTTCTCAAGGTCAGAAGCCTAATTGCAGCGATGTCATCAACTCATGTAGTCCCAGTGGCATGTTGTAAATCTTAACTCTCTTGTTGCCACTAGTCAAGGTCCACCATCCATTTTTTTCAAACCCACTGTTGTGGGCAGTTGTTGCACTGCAGAACCAGATTTATTTAAGGCACTGATTGGTCGCTAAGCTGTCATCATGCTCTCAGCCTTGAAGTGCCATGTTCACAGTTTTGCTCCTACAGTGTGTCATTATACCTGTTTATGGCACAGGTTAGGGGGCAAGGCACCGAATGGGCTGGAAGGCATGCATGCTGTAGTATTTGCCTTATCTTGTGGTTATGGCGCTATTTTTTCAGAGTGACCCCTGGAGTGTGACAGGTGGAGGGCAGAAGCAGTGGGTTCTATGAGTTCAGAAAAGGAAAAAGGTCACTGGGGTTACATAACCTGACTGTGCTATATTTAGACCACCATTACTGCCAAAGGTCACTTGTTTGTAAGAAATACAACCCTTAAAAATCCATTTTTAAATAACAGGCTCTGCAAATAGGAATTTGATATTGGTTGATTAGATAGAGCGATGATATTTGATGAATATTACATATATTGATTGTAATTTGCAATTTGCTTTTCCCATTAGACAGCAGTATTGGTCTATTTGTCTTTTGTCAGTCACCCTCAGTGCAATAACTTCTACAGATCTCGCTCTCTTAGTTTCTCTCTATATCTGTCTGTCTGCCTGCCTCATCATTCTCAGATTGGTACTATCCTGCAAGACACGTCCAATCATCACTTGCTGCTTTACCCACAATCCCCTGTGGATTGTCAAACTGCAGGCCAGCAGCAGCAAAGGTCATGGAAAACTGGCTGCTCCCTTTGTTGATTAATTCTCCCAACCTACAAAACCTTGTTGTTAAACTCACCCTGCTATGTGGTACGTGTTATATCATAGAGTAACAATGCACGTTATCTCCATTTTTCTTTCTTTCACTTTCAGGTTTTTCTAGTGCAAGCCCTAATGAGTGACATTATAAACTATACAGAATGAGAAGCACACAAAAAGCTCACTGTGTAAAATGGCTACATGACCCTAATGGCTTTTGGACTTACCCTGGTTATCAGAGATATGCTGGAAAAGTTCAGTTATGGGAATTGCGCTGGATCAGAGGTGCTTTATGTGCTGAACTATGGTCCCTCTGGGTTTTATGGCCTCAAGCCATAATGGAGAGTTTGTGGTTAGGTCATATGAAAGACAAAGGCTAATCCAGTCAGCATTAGATTTAAACCTGATGGACTCTGGAGACAGTACCAGATGTAAGTCTGTGAGCACAATGTGTACAGTTTTAAGCTCCTCCATATATCACTATATGTCACCAGTGGTAGCATTCATGTTTGGTCTACTCTGACATCAATAAGGGCTGTGATGTAAAGCCTCTATATATTATAGGGAACAGCAAAAAGCATCATCCAACTTAAACAACTGGATCCTAGACCCCAGATTGCCCGCAGACACCTGTGATGTGAGAGTGGCCTTTTCTCTCACCTTTTTAAATTCTATCATCTATAGAATATAAAAGAAATCACAATGTGTTTACAGTAACTTTTGGGTAGAAAACCCTGCGTCACGTACATAAAATTGAATGAAAAATTAATTAAAATGAAGAATTTGCCAAAGTGTATCCATCTCATTCATCTAATATGCATATTATATGCTTTCATTTCTCAATAATTAATTAATTAACAACACTTTAACTAACATTAGGTTGGAGACCCAGTTTATCTGTTGGGCCACAGAAAATGAAAGCTTGAGCATACCCAAAACTAGTCCGACTGCTGGTGAGATGCACCTGTTCGGTAGATTTACTTTACCAAAGACGCTAGCAAAGCAACACAGTGCATGAAATAAGCAGAGCAGAAAGGCCAGATAGGTCGGACCACACCAGATATGTTAATTGCTACAGTGCTCTAATGGGGTATGGTGCACTCCTTATGTGCTTGCATGCTGTAATATTATGAAGCACTAAGGATATTTGAGATTATTCTTAGTATCTTTTCATCTCAGTTGAATAGGACATCTGGTCCTGTAGCAATACAACCATAATAACATGAGGAAATGCATGCTGTATCAAGAATCTCTCAGTACCATTTTCACTAGTCTAGTGCAGAAGTGTGGCAGAATTTGCCACTTGTTTTTGTGTTAAAACAAAAGGGCAGGTTTAGCGGTAGGCATGCTAATCAATATTTTTAAGATTAACATTATTACAATTTCTGTTGTCATTGCTCTAAAGCTATTGCAAGTAACATACAGCACACATGCATTTTGCAGTGACTGAGTGAAAGGCAGCCTTGTTTGCTGCAAATAGCCCTTTGCTGCACATATATAGCCATCAAATATTTAACATTCTATAGTGTAGTTGACAAGGATTTCAACTGCAGAGGAGCAGTAGACAAACACGTCTTTATTTCAGGAGCGTTTACTGAAGTGACAGCTGTGATTTGTTTTGCAAAGAACAACAGTTCAAAATTCAAGTTACCAGTACAGACAAAAACATGCACACTTTTCTCATGTTGACAGCACATGAATCCTGACGTAATCGGCAGGTGAAGCCCACTCAAAATGTACTCAACACCGTTGGCATCAGGGCAGATAACTATGATGTGGCAATTAATTCTTAATTGTTATAACTGTTCCTCATTAAACACGTATCGACCACACTAATAGCCCATATCCCATGGGAAAAAAGGCCTCATTTGATAGATTTCTGCAACACTGCAGTGTTTCTACTCCAGCCTGTCTCGTGTCCTTTTAAGCCATGGATGTTGTCATGGCAATTATCTGCAACATTGTCAAGCAGTTCTGTTTTTTTTGTGGCCTTGGCTCCTGCTCATCAGTGTTGGCTGTTCAAATACACACAAATGCAAAAACCCAAACAGGTGTGGGACGATAAATGAGGTAAGAACACAATAATCTCTCTGTGCAGGTGGAAGAGGGTACTAGTATTGTAGCTATTTCGGCTTCATTCATCGATCTCTCCAACAGCAACCATTCAATAAGTAAATAAATCAATGAAATCCGTGAAGTCACATAAAAAAATTAAACTGGAGCTAAACCTGAGACATCATTTCTGTCTGGTTTACCAGTTGCTCCTCTGGCCTCGCAGTGTAGACTTTTCTGGAATCGTGTGGCAGGGTAACGAGCGGTTTTCAGTTACAAAAAAACATTTTCACACGGGGATCATCAACAACTGGCCTTTCCTCCACCTCACACTGTCCCTCCCTGTAGCTGTCTTCTACTCTTACATGATATCAATAAATATGTTGGCAGTGGCGGCTCCTGCCAAATCTCTCGGGGGGGGGCAATTAATAATGGCTATCAATATTTTTTACAGTCACAGTTATTAGCTCAGCCTCTGGCATTTTACGGAGCATAAATTAGCCTAGTGCCTAGTGGACTTTTCCTCTCCTCATAGCTTAACAAATTACATGTATTATTTATACTGTGTCTTACTCACCGCTGGTAAAGTCACTGCATCTCCCGACACAACACCACGGTTGAATTTTCAGCCTGAACATACATTTACATTTACGTACATGTACATTTAAAGCTGCTGGTTGTAGTGAGAGCAACAAGCTGGAGGACTGCCGAGTCGTTTTCAGGCGGTAGAAGCGAAGCTCTGCTCCTGGGCGAATGACGTAAACACGTAAGTGCGAGCCCTCCCGGAACACAGAGATTGCATTGCAGCAGCCGCAGCTCGAAAAAAACTGCCTTTACATGAAAGTCCATGAGAGAGATCTGGTAATTTACAACCAGACTGAATTCACCCCAAAAGATGCGGGACTCCACGGAACACGACTTGACGCTGATTGGACAGCGATATTCAGAGACAAACTGTCTGTCAAAAACAGTCACAAAGTGTGAGAAAATATCCGCTTACTTTCCCGACTTAGCAGTCCGGTCGCCCTAATGAACCGCTCCTGTATGTTGGCGGTTCTTCTAGTTTGTGTTATGCCAAACAGAACTGCCAGGCCAACCCCACTAATGTAATTTTATTCAGCTGTGCCTCCTTTTTATCAGCAGCGTTTCTCCAGTGGTATGGGTTCGGCCCAGGTTAAAGCTAATTTTCCTCATATTCAACCAGATCAGACTAAAAGTGGTACGCTCCATTTACATAACAGTTGCCAAGCGAAAATGGTTTCAGAGCTAATAAATGCTTTTACTGGATTTTACACTGAATTGGTGGGTTTTGGCAATCGGAATAACACAATTTTAAAAGAAGGCTGAAGAAGTACCATTTAATGAGGCAATGCTGCCAAAGAATGGCTATGCATTTTTTTGGTAACCAAACTGCACCTACATTTTTTAACTGGAACACATTTCTCATAGTTTGTTTTAGCCTACTCAAGCTGGCTTTATAATTGTGAGTTAAGGAGTAGAGTGCCTTACAGTACAAACATAGGCGCCATAGCTTCGCCATCAGCGACATGCGCCTCCTCAAAGGCAAGTAGAGGTCAGAGTACAGCAGATACAGTATTTCTATCTAGAGACAGCAAGAATTGTGATTGATCAGCTTGAGCTTCTGTTTTCCTCTTTCCGATGCCAGTAGAGATTGTTGATAGTAAAGGTACCATTGAGGAAGTTCTGCTGTTTTCTACTGCAAACCTACTGCTCACCTTGATTGATGCTCTCTATCACAGTGAATGAAAGAACATAAACACAGTGAATGCACTGTGTTGTCTCCTCGTCAGTGAAGAGGCAAAGCAAAACAGAGTTACCTGGATGTAACTCCAGCTCTACGAGTATAGTGTAGCTCAACGTCTCTCTTTATCACAAAGTTAAGGGAGGAATGTAAACGCAGTTACTGTCGGGTACATAATTAAAGCACGATACAACGTGATGATGTATGATCCATCCGTCTAGTGTTGCAGTGGTGCCATAAATGGGTGAAATCTGATGCTGAACTATAAATCAAAACCTACACCAACTCCATAGGTATCTATGGCGAGAGTCCTGTCCTTGATATATGATGAATTGATGGGCTTTGTCATGCAGACTACTATTAGTGCCTGATGTTTGAACAGTTACAGGAAACTGTAATTTTGCACTGTCTGAGCTGTACTTTTGACACATCATGCAGAAAAAAAAATAATGCTATGTTCAGACACTGTTTCACTCGGCAGTTGTAGAAAGGTCTGGATGCCAGTAATCCCCGGAGAAATGTTGTCAATAAAAGTACCAGCCTGGATAGTCGCCTGTTGCTAGTGCAAGTACATGTAAATACCGGGAAGGGTGTATATTTCCATTTACCACGTGCGTGTGTGTTGACGGGTGTCAGCGTATGGCGAGCGTGGGTGCTTTGATAACGCTGAGTAAAGCAGCTGTCTTAAGCAGTTCCTGTGTAATTGTAATCCCTCTGATCAGGCTCTCTGTAAACACCAGATAGTAAACCTAGCCCGGAGCTCGACTCAGCGTTGGGCACACACACATGCGCACCCTTTCTATTTTTTTCCTCTCTTCCACTGTACATTTACTTGCATACCAGTACAAAAGAACCTGGACTTACACACACATGCACACACACACACGCCTCCTGGTCCTTTGTGGAGCTCTTATATGTGAATAGTCCTTAAAATCACAGGGTATAATGCTTGAAAAAATTAGTGGCCACTTACAGCACTTGTGTTTTTGATTGGTCACCATTTGCAGGGCTCAACATGATGACCCCCTCATCCATCCCAAATTCGCACAGATGGTGCCCTTTGCCCTATTTATGCTTATGACAAGAGTACGATTCTTGTAAAACCCTCATTCAGGATCAAAGAGAGAGGGAGGAAGAACTCTACTTCATGTATCATTTTTCAATCCTTCAGGTGCAATGCCAACTTAAGATGGATGGAATGAACTCCTTTAGCTGCATCGCTCTTGGATTTTAGTTTTTATCACGAGTGGTGCCAGAAGCTTTCGCTGAGATACCCTCCCACCCTTTCCTTCCTTCTCTTTCACTCTCTCTGAATGGGTAGCTCAGTGGCGGGAGGAAATGTTAGCTAAACTTGCTTTGCCTGTGTAAGGCATTTATAAAAGATACACAGCTACATATCTGGATGGCCTGACTGCATAATTCATGTCTTTCCCCCTTCTCTGCTGTACTCCTCAGCCGTGTAATGGGTTCTGTGTAGTCATAACACACTGGTAGTATCAACTAATTCCTGATCTACACCGAAACCCCCACCCCCACCCACCCCACTGAGTTTTAAATTTTTCAAATTACACTTACTTTATTTTTTTCTTTTTCCAGGTTATATTAGTAGTTCTACAGCTGGTGACACAATCTTTAGGTACAACCTCACAAATGTCTATAGAAGGCTACAGAATTCATCAGTAATTTTTGTCTTTGTGCCCTTAAAGAGGAGTGTTTAATTTATTCGCCTGCTGTTCCACATTAATTCTGGGGAGAAACATAATCAATTAACATCTAGAGTTATTAGCAGAAGCCAAAAATCAGTGCCCTGAAGTTGGTGGTGTACAGGCTTGCATCTGCATGTGTTTGGACATAGTTTGCGTAGAGAATTAGTGTTACATTCGGGAGACTGCCACAGAGAGAGACAAACATGCATGGATGTGTATGCACACACAGACTAAAAATACCCCTTTTTCCTTTGACAATAAGCGTTTTATTATTTTTTTTTTCTGTCCAAAATCAGACAGGTGACATCTTAGCTTATAGGCCAGCAGGTCATCCAAGTGTTTAATTTTAAGCAAAACAAACTTATCAGGTAGTTAGTGAAACTTGTTTGCAACCTGGTGTTCACAGGTTTAACCTATATGAAGTCGAAAAATGTGCACACCCTTACTGGTGAGTGTTTGAGCTAAATAGACACACGTTGGGTTTAGTGGCTCTACTGGTAACATCAAGGAGTAAAAATGTAAATTACCTTGGGTAATCAATGTTTCTATTGATATATAGAAACACAAAACATTTTGTGATGTTTAAAACATTGAATCATTGAGTTTAAATGTAATTACCTCTTTGCATGCAATTCTTCAATCAAGATTTGGTATTATTCTGCATTTATTGTGTAGACATGTGAGCATCTAGCAAATGAAAGTAAAGACATTACTAAGTATGTGCATACAGTTAAGCAACATAGACAATTGGTCTAACGGGTGGTCTTGTTATCCTGTAGTTTGTAAGTGGGTTTAAGTGAATTTCTCCTACACTAATATCAGAAATGACATAAGTAAAATTCAATCCATTAAAATGTCATGGTTGAATGTTTAGTTGTAAGGATTTCAAGCTAAATGTCATGACATTGTAAAATATGGATTATGGCATTGTGTACACTGCATGTGTGAATTTACGCGCACACACACACACACAGTCTCTAGATACCCTGAGGACCCTTGGGCAGATGGACTCCCGCCTACACACATTGCAGTATGTTATTTTTTATACAGGCATATTAGACACACACAGAAGCAACACACAAACACACACGCGCGCATTTGTGCAAGTCTGTTCTCAGAAACATGAAAAGCAAGATGACCAGAGACCATGACTTCAACTGTGGGGTGGATATTGTAGTCATTGCTGTTGTGCTGTAACATGGGTGTTAGGTGCTACAGCTCTGGTTTGATTGCTTCAAAGTGTCAGAGTGTTTTTTCACGATGCTGGCCGACTGTCTTCATAGGCTGTGTAGTATTTGGACAGGATGACAAAATGAAACACCTTTTCTATGGACATGTTCTATTGGGCACTGAAAGATTCATGCACACAAAACTCATAAAAAAAGTCATGAGCATTTGATAGAAACCAACACATTACTGAGTGAAACATTCAAAACAAAAAATTAACTGGTTATCTGACATTTCAACACAGATCAGGAGAACATCCTGTGCCTGGGTCTGTGTCTAACTCTATAGATCTACCTCACAAAATCACACACACACAAAGCATAAATAGATTTCTGTGCGGATCCTTCCACAGAAGAATGTGTTGTAGCAAACCAACAGAAAAGAGTGTGATTTTTCTGTGAGCCGTGGTGGCTGACATGGCCTCTACTCAGTATCTCTCTCTCCTGAGCTCTAAATATCCTGATGGGCAACTGTAAAGCATGAGGACAACTATCCTGGCATTACTATCACTGATGACTGCCACCAACACCACCCTTCATTGTCCCCATAAACCTGCTTTCTTCTGGTTTCCTATTCGAGTATGTTGGTGTGTGTGTTTAGGAGAGTGTGTTGAGCACATGATCTATTATAGGTTAACAGCTGGGATGACTTGGCAGATGTAGTAGGAAATGTTCAGGCTGGGAAACAGCTGCGAGTGAACAGGATCCGTCCGGTGTCAGACCACAAGACTTGGAAAAAATGTTTCAATTCATATTCTAAATTGCTGGCTTGATTCTTTTCTTCCTCATGTTACTGTAAGCAGTGGTTGTTGAGAAGCTATAATGGGCAGACCATCTATTTCTTTTTAGTTATGGTTTTAGTTCCAGACATGGTATGTGTAAATAGAGTTGTGTTTTGATTGTGATTTGCTTTTTTTAATTTAAAATTCTGGAGTTCTAAAAAATAATAGCGACCTACAGTGACAATGACGCATCCACAGTATTTTGGTTTGTTCTATAAGGCAGGAAGGGAATTCTACAAAACATTTAACCTGTGTTAGCTTTATAACGTGGAAACTGCTGCAGAAAGGGTCATTCCATAAATCTGCAAAAACAAAAATCAGGGCATAATCTCTATTTCTAGTTTAGCCAAACTTTCAGCAAGGATCTACAGTATTTATACAGCTTTCTGGGTCAGATTAACTGCATTTCTGGGTTGTTTTCAAGTCTTTGCTTGAAATCAGCCAATTTTCCATGTTACATAAAATGTCAATTTGTAAAATGTATTAAAGATTAGCATCTTCGTTTTTAAGAGTTTTGCGAAAGACGGGCATGGGTAGTGAAATTTAAATTAGGATGATTAAAAAATTACTGCACATGCAAGGATCACATGAGAACAGGACAAGTAAAAGTTCTGATTGGTTAACTTTCCTGTCTCTTCAGTTGAGAAGATGCACTGTCTCCAACAATGACTGTTGTTCTGGAATAACCTTATTTGTTCCAGTTCAGCTCGTCTCAGAGCCGAGTCTCTTGCAGTGGTTCCCATCACAAAGCGTAACAAATTCCTGGATGTCTTCCCAAGTTGACACAAGAAAAATAATTAAGGGATGTGTGTGTGTGTGTGTGTGTGTGTGTGTGTGTGTGTGTGTGTGTGTGTGTGTGTGTGTGTGTGTGTGTGTGTGTGTGTGTGTGTATGGATTTTGTTCCTCTTAAAATGCATCATCAGAAAACTGAGCCATCAAACACTAATCCCATATTTTTGATGATTCAGATAGCGTTGGCGTTAGCTGTTCCTAAATCTCCTCTCTCTGAATGCCTGAATTTGAATCCTTTATGTAATCCTGCATCAAGGCCAAACTAGTTGGGAGCCTTAAATCAATTGGAATTGACAGTGTGTTCATCACTCATTAATATAGGAGAAAGGTTAGTCATAACATCAGGGTAATCCTTTTCTCAGATCATGTATTTTTTATTTTATTCACTTAAGCAGTAATGTGAGGAGCTATTGTTCGATCCTCTTGCTCTTGTTCTCATTTTTATTTGGGCCAGTCCTCTTTGTTCCCGTCTTCTCCTCTGGCAATTTTTACCTGACTTTGTTTAACCTCTGTATCAGCGAGACAAAGACAGGAACAACTTTAATTACTTTATCTATACAAGTAATATGATGAGGACATTAATTAAAACATTCATAAAGCATCTCATAAAACTTTAAAAGTCATGGGTTACATGCAGCTCTGCAGTACCAAACCACCCAATAAATAAACTCCATCTTAAACACATTGTCTGCTATCAAACACATCTAAACATTCACATTTAAGGGCTGCATGAACCCTAGAAACTGGAGAACAAATTACTATTTCAATAGTTCCACCGTTTGCCAAGCTTCATAAAGTCAGAATCTATTAAATGCAAGAGTTTATCAAGAGTTTTATTGGTGGTTATTAGTGGTTCATGGTGGGTTTTATTGTTCATTATAAATTATGTTCATCTGGCAGCAAAGATAAATTACAATCTTCCAGTCATTTTGGAGAACATTTTTACGCAAGCATTCACAAACTGAAATTCACAGCTGAATAACTACAGTAAGTTAAATGTTTTCATAAGGAACTTGCATAAGAATTATATCCTATTCAGTAATTAGGCTAAAGTATATAGGAACCACAATTATGATGGCTTGTGAAGATACTAATACTTATAATTAACATTAATGTAAGTATAAAACATAAACAAATGTCATTAAGAGGTGATGTTACTGAATAATGCATCCCCTGTATCATCATTCTAATCAATTTAAAAAATCATGCATCTTAATGTCATGAGAACTTTAATAAATCCGAAGTGAAAGAATCCGATCAAACTGTGTTAAACTGTTGCAGAACAAATGTAGGTGGCAACATGGCTGTTTTTACAGTCCACTTCAAACCTATCCATCTCTCATTTCCCTCCTTCCCGGCTGTTTCTGTGTAAAATATTGATCTATAATTAATGACAGATTTGAAGACTCTGCAGCATTTGTGTGGCAAACACTCCGTAAGATCTCTGCTGTGAGAAGACCCACACTAATGCCGTTTTAAGGTCACCCTCCTTTTCTCTGCTCTACCTCTTATTCCTGTTCTTTATAACTATACACATGCCTTCACTCCTCCTCTTTGCTTCTCCGCCCCCTCTCCCTCTGCTACCTTTCTTCCAAAACAGGCAAGGCTGTAAATGTGCATTAAGAGACTGAGTATGTTTGGCTTCGATGCCCATCTGGGATCTGAACTTGTTGGCAGAGGGCAGAGGAAGACGCTGCCCTCCATGTGTGCTCTGCCAGGGACTGTGTTCTTGGCTCGCAACCATTACATAACTGCTCACAACTTTGTATTGAGTTTAGTGATTTAATGTTTGGAATTTCTGTATATCATGTGCCATTATTAGTTACCTCAAATTTGATTTGAGCCTAAGAGTGTTTTGTCAAATCAGACTGAGATCTGGAAGTAGAAGATGGAGAGAGAGGGGCATGCTAACTGTTTAAAAAAAAGTAAAAGGTAGATCATTCAAGTGTTCAGTATCTGACAGAGCTGGGGTATTTTATCAAGCACTGAGCCAGGATCTGTCGACCCCACTTAACTTGTGGCAATGGATGAAAGTGGAATGGGCCTGTGCACTTAGCCAGCCAGCTGTGCATTGAGACATCAATAAGTGCACTGATGGTTGTGACAGAGCAGAAGGTTTGGGACGGTCACTGATGCCCCTGCTAAATAGCCAGCAGAAAGCAAGTATACTCTTCACATTATATAATGCTATTTATTCAGACGAGAACCAAGTCCATATTTAACGTAGCATTCAGTGGGTTAAAATATTTGATTTGCCATTATTTGATGTCATACATTAATGCTAGTCCACAACTTAAATTGTCACAGATTACTGTGATGAAGATTATATCTAATATGTTGCAGACTGCTGGGTTTCATGATCCAGCAACTCGGACTCTCCGTCTCTCTTGCTCTGAGCAGCAGGTCTCACACTGAGATTGCCTCCTGTTATGCAACTCACTAACGACAACATTCTGTTGGCAGAGAACATTTTCTGGGTTTTTCGTGTTGGGCATTTATGGCCACTCCTACCACCGGGTCACTGAAAGACACGTGTGACTTTTACAAACTTTAAAGTGGTTTCTACACTGCTGCAGTGCAGTTTTATGGAAACTGTAAAGGGAAATTTTTTTGCTCTGTCTATATAGAGTAAGGTCGCATAATATGAGTCTTTTTATTTGAAAGCCGTGTGGTCAAGTGTGCTTTTATAAAGGCAGGAGCTAGTTTTATTCAATACATATAACATCTTTCTAATATAATACTGTATCCCAAAGTGATTAACAGTGTATATTTCATTTTTTATACCTTGGCTGTGAATTAAATTTAAAGGTTCAGTTGGTAACTTTTATAAAAATAAATTTTCTTGGCATATTTGTTGAGAGAAAAAAATCTAGTGCTCCTAAAGGCATTGGTAAGAATCCACTGGGGCGGAACAAAAACAACAACTCAGAGCCAGGAGGAGTGGCTAACGCAGTGTCAGTGTGTAATGGTAGCCAGCTAGGCTGGGCAGTGAGTAAACCTCACTCCCAGACACCTTAAGAGATGCGCTAGCGCCCATGGGTTTTAGCCTCCTTGTTAGCCTGTACCCCAGGTCGCCAGTTCGAGTCAGGACCATGCAGTACATTACAAAAGATGTGTGTGAACACATCCTGGCTCATTATGTTTGATGGCATCGTGCTCGTATCAACGAGTGGCAAAGAGACACGATGGCAAACAGTGGGGAATGAGGTTTGAGGGTGGACAGGGGTGTGGTGTACTACAATCTCATCTTGCTGTTAGACAGCATCGCAGCTGCCTCTGAAGTCTGTGGCGCTCTTCCCTGGGGCCATGAAGTGCTGGAATTTATTCAATTTAATATATCAGGTAATATATAACCACACTGTGTCTACTGTGTATTTTTGTATGCGCAGTATGGAAACACATGTTGGTGGGTCATGTTACTTATTTTGTAATGTTAACTGACACACTCTGAAGTGCACCTGCGGACTGAGCACTGGAGGGTTTAGTTCATAATAATTTTGTGGAGGAGGTCGTTGACACTAATCGTCTTATATATAAAACAAGACAGATGTTTCCTATTAAAATCCTTGACAGGAGATGAACTAAACCTCATAAAACACAATGTCAGCTAATAGTGAGATGAAAGACAACACATCCTTCTATCTTTGTAACCTTATTACTTGACAGCAGGCACGGAATCAACGTGAATCGAACACATATGCATCATGTGTGACTTTGGAGCGGATTTGACATATCATATCATAAGCTACTTGGTGTCATTTACTGCTCAGGATATGTTGATCCTGTTACACTTGAACCTCCTCCCACAATGCTTCAGTCTTCCCAATCTCAAAGGCCTAATGATCGGCAGGCAGTAGTATATGCTTTACAATCCCATTTGCTCTTGTCAGCTATTAATTGCCGTGAAAGGGATCCTTAGCATTAATCCGCTTTAGCAGGACTATGTGATTGATGCCTGTCTGTTGACATGATATCCATGAAATGTTTGAATCCATGATAAGGATGGAGCTTGTGTGCATGACAATCTTTTAATAGTTAAGTTATATGTCTGTGTGTTTACTAGATATGTTTTTTTGCCGGCCCGATCCCATAATAGATTATTAGTATCCAATTAGACCGATATGTGGAACGGATATAAATTTGCTGTAAAATTTTTAATCTTGGTGTCAAAATTTTACACAAACTCCAGCATAAAACTTATAACAAGATTAAAGTTAATTGTCATGCTTAACCTTTATGAATAGTAAATTAAATGAATTTGAGATCCATCCCAAAGATGGATTTGTTAACTATGATTGATAAATTATCATAAACTTTGTTTTTGCTGGCTGCCATTTATTTTGTATTGATTTTAATTTTTTACGATATTATTGATACCTTTATTGATACTATTTATTGGTTCTGTTCTTTATCTATACTCTTATTGGTGTTTCATTACTAAATAATTAAAAAAGAATAATTTCAGAACACTAATCAAATTTAATATTTTATTATAACTGTTTTCAGAGCAGCAACAAAAGTAAAGTATACAGCAGCAAAGTAACAATATAAAATCAATATCTCACTGGAACAAATGGAACATGTTAAATAAACTGAAAAAAAAATAAACTGAAGTTCAGACAGAAGAACATAGACATCAGTATCAGTCCTTGTTCATGCCCTCCTCCTCCCTCTTCTGTTGCTAGTAGAGAGGAGCTGGCTTGTCTCAACAAGCAGCTGAGTTTCCAAGGAGTTGCTAAATTGTAAGGTACATAGCATTTCAGCTAAACAGGCTACAGAGAGAGAGAGACTTAATTTTAGCTTGTTTATAACAAACTAGCTATTAGCAAAGCTAGCACATGTACTTGTGTAAAACCCACCTGCATTCTATCGAACGGCCAGCAAGGGGCGACTCTCCTAGTTGCAAAAAGAAGTCCAGTACCATTGGAAATAATGGTAAAATGAACCTACTTCTCACCTGATTTATTACCTCAGTAAACACTTTCATAATGAGTTTATGGTCTCAATTGCTAATTTCAAATCTTCTTCAATACAACGTGATGCTCATTTAGTAAATTATGGTCCCAATTAGAGAAAAATAGACCATAAAGCAGAGTATGCTTCAGGGTGGGATTATCTATGATTGACAAGTCATTACCATGGCGACCTGTCAACAAGGCTAGAGTGACTCGTACCAACGGCACTGTGTACTTTGAAAAAGCGTATTAGGAGTTGGCTGTTCACTTTCTCTGGTGATAACATTTAGTTTTAGACCTGTGTTTGCTTGCTAGACAAAATTGTCAGCCCTGTTAAAATGATTAAAATTTATGCATGTATTGCTGGTTTTGCTGCACTTACTTAAAGAGGTGGTATTATGGTTTTTGGCCTTTTCCCTCTCCTTTATTGAGTTATACATCTTTTTGGGGTGCATGTACTAGGTTTGCAAAGTGAAAAAGCTCCAAGTCCACCCCAAAGGGAGTTCCCATCTCTCTCAGAAAACACTGCTCTGAACTGCCTGAAAACAGGTCATTTGTAGTCCAGCTTTTACTTCCCTTTCTTGTGACATCACAATGAAAATACGTGTCATAATGCTCGCTGAGCAACTAGTCCGACACGCCCTCAAAAACACCGGTGGAAAAACACTGAGCTGCAGCACACCTCTCCCCTCCCTTCCAAACACTAGCTACCCTCCAGGCAGTCAATGGACAGGAAGTTGTTACTTGTTTAGAGACAGAGCTCAGTTAAAACTTTACGGATTAAAGATACTTTTGTTACAGATTAATAACTCACTACTCTGAAACTCTTGCTCCAGTCCATATTACCAACCTGGTTGGCAACATGTAGCCTACAGCTGAATCGAAGCTGTTTACTGTCTTTTCGCTGACCTGCCTTTCTCTGCTTCTGATTGGCTAATAGTCCTTAACTAGGAACTGCGCATGTGCAACTCCCAACAAAGATCATTTAGAGACAAGATGTATCACTCCACAGCTAAAACAAAGCCTTCAACACAGGGTGAAAAGAGGAGCTGCAGCAATGTGCAGTATGACAAAATATATGGTGTTTTTTTGAAAATTAAACCATGTAAACCTGTTCTGGTACAACCTATAAATAGGATTTTGATCCTGAAAATAAGCATAATACCACCTCTTTAATGTAACTGGAATAGTTATGATCAACTTGTGTAATCTACACGATCCGCTCCGCTCGGTGTGTGTGTGTGTAGCTCTGCTGAAAGAGGAGGGGAGGTACTGCAGCGTGATGGCTCGCTCCTTCTATTGGCTACTTCCACACTATATTTAGTGTTGATAGTCTATTACTTGTGACTTGTAACCAATCAGCTAGTACTGTGGGTGGAACATTGCTCCATCCCACAGAGGGGTGAGTTCCGACAGAGAGAGGCGGCTGCACCAGAGCCAAAGGAGCGCTCTGGTGCATTCTTTTTTTATTAATTAATTACATCGGATATCTATTTTTAAAATGGCTGATGCAGATTATTGGAAAAATGCTGAATGTCGACCACGATATTATTGGTCGACCCCTAGTGTTTACAGGCTCATTTGTTCTCTTGCGAAGGTTACTGTCTTTTATGAGCAGGACCTACAAGACATACAATACAGACACAACACATTCTCACTCCGACTCATCACTGATGTGCTAGCAGCTAGGGTTTGCCTCCTTTGTGCTGCTACATTGTTGTCATTACTAGAAATTAAAAATGTACTGTTGAATAAGGTTTTTCATCTACTAAGTATATTCCTATTAAACCATAGTGAACAGTTTCATCTCCAGCGATTTAAAAAACATTTTGTTATCTTGATTTGGAACATTTTGAATGGGCAGATTTGCGGTAACCTTCTTTGACCGACAGAACCACTTTTGCGCATGTGCAGAATGGATCCGGCAGGCAGTACGGATTTGGCACTGACAAAGTTAGCAATGCTTAGCAACAACAAATACGCAATGTCTGGTAAAGTAAGCAACAATACATATGCAACGTCTGGTTACACTTTCAAAATAAAACGCTAGCGTTTTGAAACATTGCCATTTTGAAAAGGCATGTTATTAAAGTTGTTAAACGTTGCAATTTGGTTAGGTTTAGGCATAAAAAAGTACTTGGTTAAGGTTAGGAAAAGATCATGGTTTGGGTTAAAATAACTATGTACATCAGTTAACACGTAAGTTAACTAATGTCACTTGCGTAACTTATGCAATTTACGTAACTTACCTAACTTAAATAAAAAATATTCACACCGGTCTTCTAGTTCAAAATCCGGGTTCTGGCCCTCCATCCACCCCAACCACCTCCTTACTCAAACTGACACAACAGGGCTTCTCCCACTGCGTTGAACTATGACGCTCTAGGTATCCCCAGTGCATTACAAATTGACGCCGATGACTTTTGGCTCAACATGCCAGAAATGATTCTGTTCATGAGCTTCTTTATGTCTGCATGTGTGTTTGTGTGTTGCATTGTATCTGCTGCCACTCAGTATTTTGTGGATGTGTGTGTGTGTGTATTGATTTTTCTCAGCTTGGCATATTTCAAGCCAACTGATTCATTCCAGGAATTTAAACGTCCATTATAAAATTATTGTGCCAAATATGTTTTCAGGGTGAAAAGGTGAAACAAGAACAGTTTTTTTTTTTAAATGTATGTTTAGTAATTAGTCCATTGAAAGGGACTTAAAGAGCAAACGAGGTGTAATTTCTAATGTACTTGCGTCATATGAGTGAAACAGCAAAAAAAAACAAAAGCATTTGGGTGGAAATTAGATTACGATTCCAAGTAAAATGAATGAATGAAGAAAGTAGTTCTAAATGTTAGACCCACAAACTGGCAAGACAGGTCAAAACTGTAGTTTCTTATATTTGATTATAAATAACAACACATAGATGTATGAATTTAAGATGAGACTATGGCTGTCTAAAAGGTGGTTTTCTATTCTGTAGAATGCTATTTTCTATGTACCCCAACACTCAATGGGGTCATCTGTTGTAAGAGTATGAAACCACTAACCTCTTATGGTCACAGTTATTCAGAGGAAGTTTGTTTCTAACACCATTTGAGTGCTTAATAAATAGGTGGACTAAACTGGTGGACTGCCCAGATTCATAGCTTCATTTCTTATATCCACAAGATGAATAAATAGGTGGACTAAATGGTGGTAATAGCTTCTAGTGTATTGACGCTTTTGAATAGAATGCATGGCTTGAGCGTGACCCCATTGTACTGCATTTGAGTAATTGCCAGCATTAGTGGAAATTGTTTCCTTTTGCTCTTTAATACATCATGCCATCTTCATATTAATATAATTAGACTGCCAAAGTTTAATATGCTGTATTACCAATGGAACATGCAAACATTTATTTGAAAACGAAGGTTACGATATGGTAACCCTAGTTCTATTAGCACAGGCGGAGCCCTCTACTGGACTCTATGAGTACTACCTCTCCTCCTATCACACGCACGTACTCGCCCACTGAAATATTGCATACTGTAAGTAGCCGACCAATTGGATGTCGCTACTGTACGTGCGTACCGTATAAATAGCGGTGTTCTCACTGCTCAGCATCCAACCACCCCTTCAGCAGACGGCGGTGGAGCGGCAGGGCTCCATCGTAGAGGGCTCCGCCTGTGCTAATAGAACTGGGGTTACCATATCGTAACCTTCGTTCTATCTCACACAGGCTCCGCCCTCTACTGGACTTTATGGGTACAGTGGGTGGAGCCCGATGACAAGCCACAGCTCACCTCACTGACACGATCAGCCACAGGTCACCAGCCACAGTCCCTAAGCTGCCTTCATCCTAAGCGACGGGGCAGTGGGCCACCCCATAGCAAGGTCACTAGACCGCTAGGGGTTTGGCATGACCAAGACGGATCTGATCCAGCCAGATCCAAACCCTGAACTGTCCTGACCCCTTACAGGGAATTCACAGTCAGTGTAAAAAATGTTTTCCCCGACAACCGGTAGTCTATGGTAGACACCAGTCTCCTTCTTCACAGATAATGAGTCGCACCTGCGAGCACAGATCCTGAGAAGGAACCAGACACGTCCAAGAGGTAAAAATGCACAAATGGACATGGTGAAGACCACGATGTCCTGCAAATCTCCTCGACGCTCACCCCGTTGAAGAGGGCCGTTGACACAGCCACACCCCGTGTGGAGTGAGCCCGGACCACCGAGGGTGGGTCTTTCCCTGCCTGATAACATATTTATTGCCTATATGTCATCAGGTTGTAACGCCACCTAAAAATTGAGGCATTCACCAACGTTCTCAGTTGCCTATAACAGCCTGTAATGGCCAACTGTTTTCTATCAGAAGGACTGGTCAGATTTCCTGCGAAAAGCCACCGTCTTACATTAGCTATGACGCTTATGTACGAAACATTACAGCAAATCATGTGAAACACAGTGTAATTTTGTGTTTTAGTTGGTTTAAACTAGATAATGTGAGCTTGCCTGCAATGATACATGTGATAACTTTAATCGAACACTTGATCAATACAACAAAATTCAAATAGGCCAGGAGGGAACAAAGATGAAGAGAATAAACTGAGTGATAAATAACGTAAGTAGTGTAGGCGGTGTAGCACAGACACAACCTGGAGGAGGAACTAGTCTAAATGACTGCATTAGTATAGCCTAATATTATAACATTAAATTAAAAGTATATTGTTAATGTAATAGTAAACTTTAAGTTTGATATTAATATATTCATTATGTTACTATATTCAATATAATTTCATATAATAGTATATAACTTACCACTAGTATAATATTAATTCAAATTACAGCTGTTTCAGTTTGGGGTTGTTTTTTATTCATTAACTTTGTGCAAGAAAAATGCTCTAGGCTACATGATAGTCTCCAACCTTGATTTTGGGCAGGCTACTAACTCGTCAATAATCATAACCGTTTATGCAGAACAATGAGTTCAACGTTTATAAAGTTTGTTGCAGCACGCTCTATCCAGGCTGTGATTGATCTGTTCACAAAAAGTGACACTGACGAGAGCATCGGCACTGATTTAGCTAAATAGCCGGCTAACGTTAGCCAAACCCACACGCTCCTTGAATTTTCCTGTCTTACCGATTCCGCTGCTGGCGGCGCATCTCGCTCTTGTTTTTCAGGAATGGGGCTGTTCAGGTGGTCACAGAGCGACTGGACCAACCAGCCCGTTACTCCTGATCGCCACTCCAACTATGTTTTGGACGATTAACATTGCGGGTCCGGCGGGGTGGGAAATTACGGTCGGTTGTATACATAAATCTTTTTCCGGTTCGCATGGATCTATTTTTTGGAGCTTTTAAGAGTGAAATAGGCGCACGGAAGATCGCTGCACCTAACGTTACAGAAACTAATCACACAGTCGCTACTCACTGCCTGTCTAGTATTTTTGGCTATGCATTATAAATAGTTCATCTACACTTTTAGCAAACAAACTTTTGGACAAACAGAATTTTCAGATTGAAAAAAATATCTTCAAAATGTAATACCTTGTTTAATGGCAATTAAGACTTTAATACTTTTTAATGGCCTTAATTTTCGCAAAATTGATTTATCACCTTTTAAGACTTTTTAAGACCCCGCGGACACCCTGAGTCACAAAGCCATCCGGCTAGGCGCTTCTTGGATAGAGCTTTACCGATCGCACCGTCACCAAAGCAAACGAGCAGTTGATCAGTGCGTCGATTGGGGGCCGTGCACTTCATATAATGGTCAGTTCACCGTCTGTCTGAAGAAAAAAGGATGCTGAGCAGTGAGGACACCGCTATTTATACGGTACGCATGTACAGTAGCGATATCCAATTGGTCGGCTACTTACAGTATGCAAAATTTCAGTGGGCGAGTACGTGCGTGATAGGAGAAGAGGTAGTACCCATAGAGTCCAGTAGAGGGCGGAGCCTGTGTGAAATAGAACATAAAGGTTACATTTTGCTACATTTTATCCTGCAATTTGCACTGCTATACAGTGTCAAATAGCTAAACAGTCATTATGAAAGATAACAAAGTAGATATACAAAAGCCTTAACTAAGGTGTGGTCATGGATACAGTGAGACCTTAAATTAAGGCAGCTGATTTCCTCTTTGTTTTCTAGCGATGGATGTGTTGACAGCAAAAGGCTACAATATTTGTCCTAAGATACCATGTCACTCTATGGCACCTCAGTTTAAACAAAAAGGAAGGAACAAAGAACAACAGGGAGAAAGAGACAAAGAGAGAGTGAGAGCGTGCTCGGACGGATGAAAGAACATGAATAAAAATGCAAGCTCATTCTGTGTTTCAAAGAAAACCTCAAGTTCAACTCGACTCACTATTTTCTGCTGCCTGCAAGGTGACTTACAACCAAAATAAAACTATTCTTTCTTGAGATGGAGCCACATTGAACTGAAGGTATCCCAGAAGACAATGTGCTAGATTCTGCTCCTTGTAAAACCACATTGAGGCCAGGCTATTTTCGAAACACAAACCTCAGGCTACAGACCTGTATTCTGTGCTTAATTCTGATTCTAATTTAGTGAGCATGCTGTTCGTCAAGTCATGATAAATGTGTTCCACCTTCTTGATGGATATAAGCCATGACTTGAGTATATTGTGCAGATTGCACCTAATATACGGAAGTGTTGTTCATTTATCTGGACCTGACAGCGCTTCAGTTGATTACATGCGTCCTTGAACCTCGTTTGAACAAGAGCCTGGGTGTCACTGATTATGCTTTGTAACATTATGCCTGTTCACCACAGCACAGAGTGCATCTCCCACACTGTTGCCATAAAACCTGAACATGCCCTGACATTCATAAGAGGCCTTAAATAGATGAGCAACTAACCGAAGCAAGTTGCATCTAACGCCCCCCCTTCTATTTGTACCATTTCTCCTTACGATGAGATTCCTGTCAGAGGGGCAAGGACATCTATTGCAGTCTGCTGAAGGTCCAGTGTGGCAACACTGGTGCCTGTAGATCACGACAATCATGAACCTGGGTGACAGCTCACTCTGAGTGGCTGCTTCTAGGCCCTGCTGTGTCATTCATCATGCATCCTTCAATCCCAATATGCGTTTTTCAATAAAGGCTGGGGCAAGGATGAAGGAGACAGGCTGTAAAAGATGGTGCCCACCGCCACCTCAGTTTGTCCTCTTAGCCCCGCTGTAATTTGAAGTCACAGAAAAAAAAATGCTTTAGGATTTGCTAACTTGTAGAATTCTTTTTTCTTTCCCACAAACACCTTCTCAGATTCTTTACTGTAGGTGCTCAAATTCTATTCTACGAATTCTATTCTAAGACACTTATATGCTCACATTTTTGCTACAGTTGCTGTAGTAAAAATGGTGCAAAACACATTCCCTCTTTGACTTCAGATTTACTGATACCCATGTGTGACTATTTTCTACGACAACAAATTCCACTGTCACAGGGGCTCAGTTGTTTTGCTCCAATAATACCTTCTTTTTATGCCGTCACTCAGTTTTATTACTTTAGATGAGCCCGCAGTTAGAGGGTTCATTAATTAACGTCAGCTGGAATTAGACATTTGTTGAAGTTTGAAAATCTCTTCTCCCCGTCTTTGACACACACATCGTCTACCGCGGCTATGAGCTCAGTTAGGGATACTTAAACATGAGCTGACAAGAAAGCGAGGACGACTGAGAGGAAACAATGGCAGAGTGCATTAATGTTAGTGCCAGTAAGCAGTTTGACCCTTTGGACAGTTTGTATATTTAACTTTTTTCTATTCAGTGTTGCGCTCGCTCTCGCGCTCTCTTTCTCTCCCTGTGTGTTTAAAGGTATTATAAAAAGGGCAAATTATCGGTACAGTAGCAACAGCCCTGCCCCGGCTGCGATGGATAGTATCTGTGGGGTATTCAGGACGTTCTGCTGGTGGGGAGGTGTTAATGTAGTAGGTTATCCAGGAGCCTGAAGGAGGCACAGAGATACTGATAAGTCCCGGAGGAGAAAAGGCATGTGGTGATTAATTGCATTGGGTTTGGGACACTCATTACCTGCTGCCTTTCGTGCAGGCGAAGGGATCTTGTGTCAGGCAATGGCAGGCCTACTGTATAGTGGAGCTTCTCTTGTTGGCATATGATAATTTATTTTTGATCTGTCTTCAGGGCTTGTGGCCCAGTTTATGGGCCCTGCTAAAGGGGTGTTTTTGAAAGACATATGCAGCTCAGAAAGTTAGGTCTCCAACTCAACACCTGTCAGTTTTAATCAGTTGAACATGGTGTCCTCCAGATCAATCTCATCTGCAGTTCAAGTTTCTCAATTCAGTTTTACTATGAAACTTAAATCTGATACAATACTTTAGAATCACTAGATATACACTGACCTGTTATTGAACACTGAAGCGATAAGGTCGCCTCTTCAAATCCCTGACATACGATAACTATAAAAGAAATACAACACATAAATAAATAGTAAACATATAAAGAAATACATTGGTTTTGGAGAAATTTTGATGATTTGAAATGATCAATAACAGTTCAGGGAGTTCACTTTTGTTTCGGTGTAGGAGACAACCATCAATAATCTTTTGTACAGTCTACTTGGCATCTTTATCAATGACCACCTATCTCTAGTTAATTTATCCATGGCTCTGCAAAACCAGAATTAAATGACTGTTTAGAGGCATTGAGAGGCTGTTTCTTTTGTAAGTTCAAGTCTCTAATTCTTTATTTGTATGTCAAGACAAGGTATTTCTCTGTTTTGTTAAGGCAGGGTCTGCATAGTATATGCATGCCCTACAATAAAATGCTTCCCCCTCTCAATTTATTTATGATGATTGTTGTTGTTGTTGAGTGTGCCACCTTACTCCCATTGCCAGGCTTATTTGGCATACCGTACGCAATTAGAGCGAACAGTTGAACACAGTTGAGTTAATTTTTATGTGTGTAAAGGGTTTTATTAATAAAAGTAAATCTACAGCCAATCATTAGCAGTTACGTTTTGGCTCTTTATTTTGAATTGCTTCTGAAAAGGATGTCGGTGAATAAAAAATGAATACAGTGCAGAAATTTACTATAGTTTGCAACTGGAAACATTGCACCCACGCAGGTCTGATTATTACCCACTCGTCCTTAGAGCAGTATAGTCAAATTGTTTCAGGATTCATTCATAAAACTATGTTAACATAGAGTAAATAAACCTTTGCTTTACATTCTTAGTAAGCATAGATATTGATTAAAGTCTCGTTTGGTTTTGTTTTCAGTCACTGTGCCTTTAACTTCTAATTAGTAAGTTTTACCACACAGTTTTTTGTACATTTGTAGTTTTTACCAGTGTTCGGTATGTTCTGATTCTGCCTGTCATTTTAAGGAATATTTAAAACAATTTCAATTGCACCCATCAGCCTCTAATACATGTGGTCTTGTTCTTGTTTGTGTTTTAGACACAATGGGGAAAAGAGGTCTGTGTGCTTCTTGATCTTGTTAATGTAAAGAAGCCACCATATGCGCTCTGTGTGAAAATACTGTGCATGGAAGTCATTGTCTGGGAGTCTGTCTACATAATGTTTTAGTTTATATGTAGCAGTTTAGAGTATTCTTACTGGGGGTAGAAATTGAGGCAGTAATGTAATATATTCATGTTTCAGCTTTCTGAAAAAGCTGCCTGAGGTTTAGATGCACTACAAGATTGTGATATTATCAGAGTACGAGAACAGAGGATATCAGGTCATCAAGACCAACTCTCTCTGTAAAAATGTTTCGTGAGTTACATGTGTAACACTTTTTAACACTATTCATGATGCCATTTTTTATGGTGAATTTAGTTAAAACTGAAAATTGAAAATAATTATGTTGGTCACACTTGTCATAAATGGAGGCGGGATTAAGTATTGTAGTAGTTCAATAGTGGCTACAGATTAACAGCCATCTCTATAGTCATTTTAAGTAGTAAATGTGTCAGAGCGAGGCATGCCACTCAAATCCATTAGAGAAAGAAGATACAGTTTATTTGGGCTGATTCACTTTTAGCTAATCCATCAACCTAGAGAAAATAGGTCAGTGATCAAAGTCAAGCAGGGACCCAGAAGAGGACAGATTCAGAAGATCCAATACATACAGACAGAAACACAGGGCTTTTTCACAGGATCCCAGTCCAGAATTCCTAGAGACACATATGCAGATTGATGGTTTAGATGCTCTCCTTAACATCACTTACATTAAGCATGACTTCATAAAAGCAAGTCTGGCCACTCCAGTGTGACCTGGAGGCCTGTGCATGCCTTTGCATCTGCTTGCCTACTCATACAGTAAATTGGGCAGATATGTGGTGAACGGGGCGGGGGGCATAATCACTCCCCACCTGAGACAGTCAGTCGATCAGTTTCAGTGATGCCGACTTGGATAGTAGCAGACTGCACGCCTACCTTGCAATCCCACAACCTCTTAGTCCTCTACCAGCCCAGTCACCTCATTTAGTGCAGTAGTACGTGGTTCTGTGTCTGCTACAAGCCTGCCATAACACTGATTCTGAACTTTGAACTGTTGTTCCGTTTACCCTTTCTTTTTGTTATTTTGTCACTTTTCCTTTTCAGTGACCAAGGATATATTTAACTGTGCCCCCACTGTTGTTAGTTGTCTTTAATTTGAGTTGTTTTGTGAGCTTCTTGATCTAAGCTTATCTATTTCTTTCATATTCTCTTCTGTCCCCCTCTCCTCTCTCTTCCTTCTCCCCCTCTTTCACTACAGTAGCCTACTGTTATTTAAAGATATTGCTGTGCTATATTTGTGATGTATTTTTATTTGCCTGTGTTTCTGCCTTGTGTTGTTGTTTTCTTTTGTTTCTGTGTGTTGTGAGCCTTCTAACCCCAGTTCATTCTGTTATGGCACCACCGCAGTCCAGGATGACGCTGCCCCAGGTACCCAGGAGTACATTATGTTACGGCAGGACTCCATCCATTCTGCGGATATAAGGAGTAAAGGGTCCCCCTTTCGTGCTAAGTGTCACGAAATCTTCTGCTGCCCGCTGAAGCAAGCCGTCCACAAAGAGAGCACAGAGCCAGAAGGTTTGTTTGCACCCTCCCCTTGTTTTGATTTGCTGATGCTCCTCGTATCCCCTTCCCACTCCCATCTTGTTTTCCCCCCTCTCTCATATTCTGTGTGAACTGATAGTTCTCCGCCCCTCCAAACTAAGTTCTCTTTCATTCCTGTCCCATTTTTTGAGAGCATCTGTCGTGTTTCTGGTCCTTCCTAGCATGTATGTATATGTGTGTGTGTGTGTGTGTGTGTGTGTGTGTGTGTGTGTGTGTGTGTGTGTGTGTGTGTGTGTGCACGAACATGTGCGTGCATGCTAGTGTGAGTGCTAGTGAGTATGTTTGGGTATAGCATAAGACCAAATGCCTAGGGCATGTTTGCCTATAGAGAACCTGCAGGAGGACATCTCTCCCTGGGCCCTTCTGCTCCCATCCAGTATGGTGTGTTTGTGTGAGTGTGTATGTATGTGTGCTTATGTGTGTCTGCTGCACACCCCGTATGTTGGACTGAGGAGCATAGCATCTGTAGCTCCTGTCTACTCCTCCCTTCCCCAAACCATTAACTCGGTCATTTCCACCCTGAGGCGCATGCACAGACCAAAACAAAGTGCAAAAGAAAAGGGGTTACAGATAGAGGCAGCTGCTGCCCTAATGAGTTCAATGACTAGGCAATTTCACTATGTGCTTCCACTTCACCTGGCCTTATAGAGCAAACAAGGTGAAACTCTTATCTTCCTGTCCTGAAAACTATGTGAGATTTAAATGTTTCATATTCATGACGATACAGTGATCTACTCAGCTACAGACTGCAAGTCAGCAACCCCCTATCACCACCACCCTGTTCCTTGTGCTTCCTATGCTTTTGCTTGTGGCTCTATGGTCTTGGTGGCTTCAGCTTACCCTCGTGATGAGTCCTTCCTTTCTTGCCTACATCCCTAACCTTACTCCCCCCGCCTTCTGTAACCTTGTCCACCTTTTCCCCTACCTCTATTTCCATTTCCTTTTTTAGTGCTTGCAGCAGCATGAGGATAGGCCTGCATACTGTATATGTTATCAGCCATTAGACAGTTAGGACACAGTAAAGTTAAAAATTCCTTTGTGCTCCAAGCATGCTACCATACCCCGCACTGTCTGGCACTTGGACTCTTTGACTGCCTCATTTATCATCTTTCCCTCAGTAGAGTGCTAAGATTGTAGAAATTGCTTTCCTTTGCAGACTTCCTAATAGGTAAGGTATGAATTGTCTCACTATTGATATGTTTTCTGCAATGTGCTGCACTGTCTTCTGGGCCGTGTTTGGAACAGTATCAGCTAACCTGTTGATGGGTATCTGTGTAACTGCTGAAGGACTCAAACACATACACTTATCCTTGTGAGAGAGAGGGAGAGAGCCGGAGAGAGAGATAAAGCAGTGGAATACTAGCGGCGGTCTGGCTAGAAAAGTACAGATGTATTATTCAGTTTGGCTGCAGCTCCAGTTGGACGTGACTGAATTTACAAAGGAAGGAGGGGGGACTACTGCTGTTACGTAAGCTATTCATGAAGACGTCATTAATGTTGATGCATGATGCGGATGGAAACTGTATTTAACCATGTGTGGAGCAGGCTATACATACCCAGAAACACAAAATATACAGAGCTGTCTGCTAACAATCTTGCTAAAAAAAAGGCATAAATAACACAAACACAAAAAATACTTAGTGAGGTAGCAGACATTGATATATTTTACCTTTGTTGGAAAAATGATATTTGACTTGAAAAGAAAAACAACAAGGCTGTATGTTTTGGGAGATCTGAGTAGTCAGCTTTGTCATATTGTTACCATGGCAACAACATTCCCACTGCTTTTCATGGATTCTAGATACTTGAACACTTAGCTACACGTTAGATTGGCTTTGTAAGTCACAGTGGATTGCTGCTATTATACTGTAAGTAGTAGTAAGCAAATCGAAAAGGCATTGTCTAAGATTTTACTGACATTTGTTGCTGGATGCTGGAGTGTGTATGCTGTTGGTGAGTCACTGACCGTGACAGGTGCTCTGAAAGGAACACATATTAAGCTAACGTTTCCTCTGAGTCAAATTCTTCTGATCCATATCCCAGCGCTGCATGGAGGTAGAAACCAAGATATTGGTTTCACAAGTCACTGGAGACATGCTTGACAGAGCAACACATAAGCGGCGCATGGACTTGGACTGTAGCACCCCAAAAGATGAGTTCAAATCATATCACTTCATCTCTGTTGAGCTGCAGCTAGCATAAGAACACAGACAGAGAGCATTGGAGTCCATCCGCAGGTTGGTGTGTGCTGCCTGCTGTCAATCAGACAGTTTGATCTCTGGCTTACTCTCCTTATCGCTGTCACCACCTCTCGATTCCTCTTCATTCAATCATTCTCTCCTGTGTCTCTGTTTGGCTCTGTTCTGTTTCTCCACAGCAAAAACAAAAGAAGGTGCCCGAGGGGGCCAATCTGTGTAAATATACCATCCATAATTTAGACAACTGCAAGACTTTGTGTTCATAGTTCCAGACTGTGCAATATATACACAGCCAGACAGATATCCATAAAGAACTGTAAACACAGACATATACAGTATCAGCATTATACAGTGTGTACGTTTTCATTGGTGGGAGATAAACTCAAGGAAGGAGTATTTTTCTAGTTGAATTTGGCAGTGTTGTGCATTTGTAGCCCCAGATTTGAAATGGAAAACTCAACGTTAATTAGAAATATTTTCACTTCCTCTGCACTGGCTGCTACAGAGGCTGTCCTGGCTGTGACTCACAAGAGGAATTTTGCCTCACATTGGCGGACATTAGATCATAGGAGTTTTAAAATGCTAAATGACTTAGACATTTCAGTGCAACAGAGCTGTCTGCTCTTAAATTGCAGAAATCTTTTTTCTCTCTAAAAAGTATCCTCATCTCATCATCCTCATGCACAAACACTTGCTCTAGCTCTCACACACATTCATATTTTCTCTATCTGCTCTGACTGAATGCTACTCGTTAAACGTTTAAAGTCACCATACCATCAAGATTCACACAAATAGTGTTATAGTTTATCCAGCTGTTTTCAGGGTCAAGAATTAAACTCAAAGCCCAAACGTTGTTTATTTTGAGACGAGCATTAGTGTCTAAAACATTAGCATTGAAAGGATAGGTTCAGAATTTTTCAAATCCGTCTAGTTCAAGTACCAGAAACACTGGTTTTGCATGTGTTATCCTTTATCTACAGATCACATTACTGCTGACCTTTTGGTAAATCATGCAATACATTGTTAGGGTGACTTCCAACCCCATAGGCGGCCTTTGGTTTCTGTTCATTTCAATAAAGCTTATAGATTTTTGAAACTTGCTTGAGACTGGTAATCCATCATAATGACCACTGTGCTGCTCTTGCTTAATGATGTTAATGTTTTTGTATGGTAATGCAGTTGTAAGCAGGCACTGTTCTGGAAACTGCAATCAAGGCTGATTTGATATCTGAGTTTTAATTGTGCAGGCCCACAGCAGGGAGGTACATTTTGAGGAGTAGTGGTTCTACTAGCAAAGTCTAACCAGTAATCAGAAATCAGTAATGTGATATGTCTCTGTCCAGTACCCACGGGCCACGTTGCTCAACATTCAGGCCACTATTTAATCAGTTTCAACCTTATTGACAATATAACTCATCTACCGCCCACTCAGCCAAGAAAATGTAAGCAGAAGTGCAAGAGGAATGAGTAGTAGCCCCGTCCATTTCCCACACCCAAAGTAAAATGCATGGCCGTGATTCACCACAAAGTTGACACAGCGCAATTACATTTCAGGGGGCCAGTGTCTCACCTTATAACAGAGTATCCCATTGCAATGTCTCACCGAGTCCTGTACACTACTACAATGTTGACAAGAAGCAATCATGCAGCCTCAGGATGCCCTCCTGCTCCAATAACAGCTTGTTTAACTTTCTTTCCATTGCAGTATGTCTTTCTGCATGCAAGCAACAACTCTGTTTGTCTAAGTCAATACATAAATAGACTATACATGAATAAATAATGTGTATGATAATGTGATTTGCTCCTTGAGAGTAGGCTGGCAGGAGAGTGTCTTAATGTCACATCAGTGTAGTTCTGCTGTGCTTACCTGACCTCTCTGGTTGCCTGGAAAGAGCATGTGTGAGCATTTTGCATCAAATCAAGGTTTTAACTTAACTAACTTAAGAAGCTTTTATTCCCTTTAACAGCAGATAATAATAAGAGCAAGAATTAAAGCAACAGTGAGACAATATCTATGTCAAATAGTGTTTTGTTAGCCTAGTTGACATTGCAAATTAAATTTCAGCCTTTCTAAAGCAACAGTGACCACTACAAAAAGGGAAATAAAAACGGTTACAGTGCACCATGCTTGCATGTATTTTCATCTGTAAGAGCAAAATAGTTGGCTTCAGCCTGCACAACTGAACATGCTCTTTTAATCGTTACCAACCGTATACTTGTTCAAAATGTTTTTTTATTGGCAATGTCAATCCATTTTATAAAACATTTCTTCGACAATATGAACAATTTGAACATAAATATAAATTCTCAAAATAATGCAAAAATAGTCATGTTTCTATCCAGTTTTTATACGTAATTCCAAAATGTGCATGAAAACATCTGGCTGAATCAGACCTCTGTCTGTCTTTCTGACCCTCACTCTTGGTATAATCTGTTAGTATAATATAACATAAACATGTTTCAATACATGCTGCAACACAGAGAAAGTCATCACATTAGCAGCGGGACAAAAGAAACATTTGTGGTCACTGTAGTGGGACGAAAGTAACACTTGTTACTTTTGGCTAAAGTAACAAGTGTTACTTTCGTCCGGACAGGACGAAAAACTCTGACAGGGCAAACTTCACTGTGTGTTAAAGCACTAAATAACCTGTAGATTAATCATTACTGTGACACATGAAACGAGACACACAACTTGTAATTCAAAAAACAGTACCGCTTCAGAAATTTACTTGCCGTGCTCGAAAACAGTTTTCCAGAAGACGGCCGCGGAAAACGACGAAATCATGCCATATTTGGCAGCTCCATCAAGGGTTGCGTGCTGAAGGTGCTGTCACAGCTTGGACTGCAAATGCAGTCAGGGTTCTGAAAAAAATCGCCTTGTTACTTTTGGCCCGGTTTATCCCTACATATGGCACATTATTGGAGTTATTTGCATCAATAGCACGCAACCTGTCAGCTAAGTCAACTGCTTGCCGTTGTTCGTCCTTGAAAATGGCAAATTCAGTAGTAGACCAGTGAGAGGTTTTATCTCATCAATCTATATCTGTTGAATCAGACTGCATACAATGCACTATATTTGGGGTGGTGATGGATAATACGCATGCCTTTGGTGTGAGAGACCAGGCTTTACTTCCCCACTGTGACATGCCCACCAATGTGTCCCTGAGCAAGACACTAGTTGCTCCAGAGGCGTGACCTCTGACATGTATAGCATGTATAGCAATTGTCAATGTAATGTAATATTTATATTGTATGCTTTGGCACTAAAAATTTATTTAATTTCTCTTACGCAAATAGTAATTAGTTAGTAGTTGAAATAATTAATATTTTCTGCACACCAAGGGATAAAATGATGCAGGTATGGCACAGTAGTAATATGCTGTTTAATATTCCTAATAGCCAAATGCAGCATGTGTAGTTATCCTCCATGTCCACATCATCAGTTTTACTCTTGACGCAGATAGTCCCCATCACTCCCACTGCCTAACTCAGACCTTCACACAGCTTGACACTAAAATCCCATCTTAGGTCACTAATAGATATGCTGTATTATTGTTTTGTTCAGTAGAATTCCTGTTGAACTACAGGCTGGCAATAAATCTGAGCTAAACGGGAACCATCAGTAGAGTAGTCAGGTTGTAGTAACTGTGACACAAGCAGTGTGTAAGTTCTCCCCAGAGTAAACAAGCGTTAAGCTATTTAATTGGGGCAATGAGGGAAACTGCTGAGTCGGCACCACGTTAATGGGATGCTAGCAAAGTGGCTCCTGACAGCTGCCAGGATAGAGATTACAGATACACACAAATTAGTGTAATTTATTGGGAAGAATAAGACATTTAATGTATTACACATTTTTAAGCAGCATAACATGTTATGTAACTCCTGTAGAGAAAGATTGAAGTGTGGTATGTACAGTACTCTCTTCTATGATCTTCAACCTAAAACTACAACGTACTCCCTACACTCTTCAGAGATGGCAGCGACACAGACCCTAATGCTCACTCTCCAAGTGCTTAACTTAATAAACCTCATACTTTGTGGACTGAACAGACTGGACCTGTATTTGTCAATAATGTCACATTATTAATAGTTTCTTCAACAGCTCCCGAATGGCAGTGGTGGTGTTCATGAGTTGTTCATGAGTGTATGTTTTTGTTTTCCTGTATTGAATGGGCAGTTAGCTCGTCTGAGGACCATCACGTAAAGTTACTATGTGTAAATTTTTGTTGTCTTCATGGCATTTATAAAATAACTAAAAATAAGTTCTTGTTGGTTGATAAATTAGATAATCGTGTGTTGCTTTCAGCTACTGATTCTCAGTATTTTCAAAATCAGAAATTTCAAATGCTGCAAAGAGTATAGTTATAGAGTAGTTTTAATGAAATGTAGATCCAGAAATTTATATAAAGCTTATTGTTCTAATTGTATACAATTAGACTCACAGAATGCATGATGGTGCAAGATACTGTAGTGAATAGTACATTTACTGTACTTGTACTGTAATAAAGTAATACAGTTTTGTGAATATATGAAAATATTTGGCTTCCCACACATAGAATTATAAATTTATCAAGTGGGAGGGATTTTGCTGTTTCCATCATGGTAACTAATGGTCCGTATTGTTATATGGCGAAACAAATTGAAGCAAGGGCTCTACTAATTGTTTACATTTATTCTCTTCAAGTCCTTGAGGGTGCTGCCAGCCAGGAGCCAAAGTCAAAAGAATTTACAAGTTAGACGAGCACTCGTTAATTTTCTTCTGATATGTGGTTATCTTAATGTGTGTGTGAATGGTTGTTTGTCTATGTGTCAGCCCTTTGATAAACTGGCAATGGCTGGCATTGGCTCCAGCCCCTGTGCAACCCTGCACGGATAAGCGGTTAAAGATGATGGATGGATGTGGTTTTCTCTGTTTGCTGCAAAAGTCCCGTATTGGTCAGACTCTACTCCGCAGTTAAGGCAATTGTACTGAATACGGAATACCACACCTGGAGGGTCACACATTTAATCCCTATTTCCTTCCCGTTGTACCCATCCACTACCGTCAGTTGGGCCATGTCTCCTGTCGAGATGTTGTCAGGTTGGACAATCTGTTCCACCAAGCATGGTGGTCGGTAAAGCTTACAAAAATAATGCATACGCACTTGAATGTCTGATCACACTGGCATCTCAGTGCTAGTATTTGTAAAATAGTGTTTAAACTAAAATCAAAATGTATTACAAAATGCTACATTGTGGCACCCTGACATCAAAGATTGATTGCACTGTGACTATTTAAGACCTAAAAAGTTCAACAGGGGACACCAGAACTGCCTAAGCACCACATTAGTGGAAACTGAGAGAATAACAGGCCAGTTTGGCTCTGACACATACGTAGGCAGTTGGAGGGTCATCTTGGGTGCTGGCAGGGTTATGTAAAGACCTCGCATGTTTCATCTCAGGGGGCACCAATTAATGTGCCAGCCTGCCAGCCAGGGCTGATGTTGACTAGGATTCTTACAGGCACCCAATTTCTCCCATCATGTTGGCTGCCAGCCACTGGGAAGGATTGGCTGTTCCAGGGAGCCTGACAGAACCCAGATTAAGGACCAGAAAAGTCTAGGTGTCCTCCACATACAGAGGATTTACTGTATAGTGATATTGCCAGATGTTGGAGGAAAGTTGGTTAGCGTACATTCAAGAACCTTTAGTCAGAATTGTAACAACAGTTGTGTTAAATGCTGTGCCTGCCAGACAGTGTTTCTGTCTTCTTCCCCTGCCTAGCTTTCTTGGTTTTACGTTTGTGTGCTGCACCAGGGACAAAGTGTTTGTTTACTTCCTTCTCAATTGTGGTTAAATGTCTGGAAAATGTCGAGGGTATTCTGCACTTGCCTTAGCCTATTTAATGCAGACTCAGTGATCCATGTGCGGTGCAATGTCCTCCCCAACTTTGGAACAGCGACTACTATAAAAACAAACAGCTATAGCATCCACGTTATATATTGATATTATTCATTTCATCATTATAGTTAAGACATTTCTGCATTGTGAGGGCTTGATAAATAGATTTTACAGTCCCCCAAATCATTATACTGAATTACAATGTCTGTTTACATTTAGTATTCTGCACTTATTCTTTCAGTTTTATTCTTATTTTTCACCCCTGATCTGTTTGCTCAAGCTTACAAGTCCACAGATTTGTTCATCTGAATGACAATACAAGTGTATTGCACTGTAATATATACAAATTTGTGCATGTATGTGTCATAGTTCAAAAAAGTCAGACCTCTTACTCTCACTCAAATTTGAAAGCCTAGAATGTGCATATTATATTGGTCTATCCCAAAGTAATTTCTTTGAATAAAGTGAAATCTCCATCAGAAAATAAAATCAAACAGGAAAAACTTATATTTAATGAAATCACTTAATATTTAAATGAACAGCAGTCTACTCAAACATTATATTATATTGTTTTCATCATTAGTAGTCCAGTGTGATCGCTCAAGGTTATTGTAAATGTCTGTGCCCGGACAATGGATGGGTTAGACATAAATAATGCATCCTGTTAAGGAAATGGTAATTCTTAAACTGTCAAAGAGTGCGCTCTGTTGCTTCCCCCTTTGGCAGTCCTCTCCCCTTCGTCAGAGCCCTCCAGCATGCATTACTGTTCACAGTGCTGCTCCATTACCCTCTGCAGGTGTTTGTCAAATGAGCCCTGATGTACGTAACTCAATTGACCTGTCTGACGTGCCTTTTACCTCAAACAAGCTCAGGCAGCGTGTAGCGCTCTCGTGTCGCACAGTGTTATTTCCCCTCATCGTTCTCACTACACACAAACACACACCCCTCAGTCGGGTGTCTTGCATCAGTATGCTGTGAACATGAAGCCCGCGAGTCATTATCTTAGACCCAAATCTAATTTTACAGCATGCATACGAGTGAGCAAGCGGGACAGGCCGGTGTATTGGACCGAATAAACAACATAGAGGTGTTGCGTGTGTGGCTGTGCTGAACCTTCGCTGTCAGGTCCAGCTGAGACACGGCAGGATGCTTGCTCACATACTAACAGAGATGCATACACATGCACACATATGCAGCAATGAAGGCAGACTACTCCAGTAGCTAATTTTACCATTACACAGCCAACCATGCATTGTCCAACCTAGTCAACCCTTCACAATACTCTGCCAAAGTCCTCCTAAAAGCTTCCTCCTGGTCGTTTTGCTTTTGCCTCATTGACCTTTTAAGAGTCCTTTTTTCCCCCTCAAAACCATTTCATTTAGCAACTAGCCCCTTAACTTTAACAACACATCTATCCTCTTTGTATTAGGAGCATTATCTGGTGGCAGGTTGTGTGTGTTTGTATGTGCGCTTTTTTCTCTGGGACCTACGGCCTTATGGCAGCCATTAGTATTAGTTTGCTAATCCACTGGCTGGAAAGATAATTAGACATTGCACATCTCAGCAGGCTCTGCCAGCATAAATTGACAGCTGTCTTTCTTTGCCTTTCTCTCTCTCTCTCTCTCTCTCTCTGTCTCTCTCTCATTCTCACACACACAGAAGGAAAGAAAGACAAAAGGTAAAAAAAAACGTGTACAAAAGTTTGTGTTACATCAGAGTGCTAAACTGTGAACCAAAAAAGACAACTACAGGTTACTTACTACATGTTGTAATAAATGAGTGCCTCTTCAATGTGATAATGAATATACTAACGCTATTGGCTCTTGGCTCTGCACTGTTGGTGTATGTGAGAAGGATGTCATAGGCCTCAGATGCATGTTCAGTGTGATGTAATAGGTAGCAATCAGGAAGACAGGGAGGCAGTCCTTCAGCAGTACTGATGATCACACATAAATCATCACAGCAGGCCAGTGTCACGCAGCCTCCCATCTCTAATCTGTGCTCTTGACTGCCAAAGCCTTGGTTAATATGTCCTAATCTCCTCATGTTATCTCCTCAATTGCAAACACACACATTGACCCTGCTGATGGTGCATATCACAGGTCATGTCTAGACATTCAGCAATTATTATTTTCCTAGTCTGTGGGACAAATCTGATCAAGCAGTACTGAGACAAACTTGCTCCGAGTTGCTGAATAAGGGTGCATGTTTGCGGCAGCTACTTTTGTGAAGTGACAGGGCTTCTGACACAAAACACCACAGCAGCTGTGCTGCTTGGGGAACTTAGCCTTGTAATATGTAATATGATATGGGCTCCAGTCATTTGCACTTATCAATCAGTAACAGAAGGTTTTGTGCAATCATTCAACCATGTTAAAGCATGACCTCTGACTTACTGCACGCCACAGGAGTCGATCTGGCTGGAGGGCCTAATAGAAGGAGAAGCCTGGAGAGAACGAGAGACGAGTTATTTTTCCCTGATCAGGAGTCCCACTCTCACTCACCTCTGCAGTATGTTTTTGTGCTTGCTATGAGAGTAAGCACAATTAGTGTAGCTATGCTGAAGTTGCTAAAGGATTTTAGAGTTTATTGAAATTTGTTATTGAAATGTGTGCGTTAAAAAGCTTTAAAGTCCAGCTTATAGCCCATTAGATCCTTGTTACCACAACATTGCAAAAACACATTGAACACATTTAGTTAAATTATCATTGAAAATAGAATCCATTTGGTCCTGACTATTACTGTAGACTAGCCGGAACTGGAATGCAGATCTTGTGGGGAGAAATCTCTCTGTACACCTGTTGCAGTACTGATCACAAGGACTGACAGAGGAAAGGTGGATGCCAAAGAAGTAGAGTTGAAGGATGTAAAGAAGAGGGGGTCTACTTTTTCTCCTCTGCACATGACGAGACACATGAAGTTGTATCTCCAAGCACATCCACAACTACATCCACATCCACACACATCTAATCTTGTGAGGACCCTCATTGGCATTATGCAGTCCCTAGCCCTTAACCTTAACCATCACAACTAAATGCCAAACCCCAACATTTACCTTAACATAATGCACACTCTGTGCGAATATATATCTCCTTTGGGGGTCAGTAAAATCTATCCACCCGTCACAATGCAGAAATGTCTTAACTACAATAGTTTAAAACTAAAAAAAGAATAAAAAAGATAGCAATACATGCCCCCCAACACACACACACAACCAATCTTCTGTTCAGCAGGAGGGACTCGTGAGTTAGGCAATAAATCGTAACAGAAATAAAAGTAGATCAAAATCCCCCCAATACCCACAGTTAGCAGTCCAAATCAAAGAGAAGAAGAAATGAAACTGCTTTTGAGAATAGTAGTTTTCAAAAGCAGTAGGTGGATACCCTAAACAAAACAGTTTGGCATCTTTGTTCTTGCTGTGGACAGCATTTGTAGCTCTAACTTATTATTTTCTTTTATACATTTTTCATGTTTATACCGTACATCTAGTTTGATTTCCAACAACATACTGTGGCTCATGAATTGCAATACTGCTCAGCAGCTTACTCTCGGCTATCAAATGTGAAAGCATCTCACCTGCACTTGAATGCACCACAAATCATCTATGTTTTCAGTTGCATTGCCATACAATGAGAACATAACTAATACAAAGGCAAAATGTTCAAGCTCCACTGTAGTGTTTTGAGCTAAACAAAGTTTCAACCTAAGTGATTCTGCACATGAAATTGTGTTTTCCTACCTTCCTTTTTTCGTGGTTCATGACCTGTGTTTACACATATAAAGGGAGTGAATTTAAGGGTGTATGACACTTAAAAAGATGGTATGAGAATAATTTAGTAGTCTTAGCTTGACATTAGCATGGAAATAGGATTTGTTTGAAGGCTTTCAAAGTTAGGGGCTGCTATTTCACAACAATGCCTAGGACAGAGAAACAAATACTTACATTTTGTTTTTTTATTTAGTAGTTGTATTTTAGTTTTAAAAAGTCTTTAAAAACACTGTTTCCAGACACAGTACTGTGGTTACCAGTTGCCCATGTAGTTACCTAGCATTTGTCTGGTGTTCATTTCTTAGCATGATACAATATAAGAAAAGGGATTAGATGTCATTGTGTTATAACTCCAGGCTTCATTATGATTTAACAAGTCCAATGCTTTTCTGCAATAGTGCTGCATTTCATATTATATGCCTAACACAGATCACAGAGACACATTGCTGCTTTACTGCTGTGTTTTGGCCTACTTTTTCATACCTCTGTACGGTTCTCTATCAGCTCTGCACAGCTCCTCCCACCTGTTTCAGTCCAAACACTGGTCCACTACTATCCATTGTCATTATGTTTCCATTGATTTCTCTGTGTGCTGACTTCACTAACAACACAACACAGCAACTGAAAGTGAGAAGTGGGATATGCTGTGTTGGGTAGGGAACATGACCTATTTACCCACCCACTCCAATAAATTGAGTCACGTCTCCCGTCGTGTTATTCCCAGCTTAGTCGATCTGTTCCACCTAACACGTTGGGGCTTTTAAGTACACTGAAATAATCCATGCCAATCTGAACCATAAAATCACCCTGGTATGTTTACACACATTCTAATCTTTTTGTAAATATATATAATAATTTTAACCTCAAGTGTAGGGCCAGAGATTAGTAACCATGTATGACCATTCATCACTTAGTATATGAAGGCTCATTTGCCTCCATGCAACTTCCCTGTCAGGCATCATGAGGCATTACTGTGCCATACTCCCCCACCAGAGGGACACACTTTCGTCTAGGAAATGCATCAGTGGCAGGGAAAATCCAGAGTGTGTGTGGCCAGACTAAAATAAGCTTCATTAATGTTCACACCCCGTCCGCTGCACTGCACATTTGACCTCATTGCACAATATTCAGCTATACTTGAGACCAGACAAGGGATGTGATGGGGTTATTCTGAGGACAGAGAACTGGTTAATGGCCAAGATCAGAGTCTATTACAAACACCTGGATGAAAGAAATAACACCTTGATAGGAGTCAGTATTTCTTCTTACCAAGTGAGCACAAGAGAAATCTTTTCATCTTCATTTCTAAATTAAGACACAATGGTGGCTATAGTTTAAGTTTCAAGAATAGCATAGTTTGTGCTTTCATAATTCTCATTAGGAAGTGTCCATCATCTAAAACAACAATGTGTCCTAAATTAGCAACTCTTAAAAAAGAAACAAGCATGACCTTGTGCTCTCATGCCCGTCTCAGAGCTTTCCTTTGTGTCTCCATCAGAAAGTAGACAATTTAAGCCAGCTGGTGTCTGAGATGATGCCTTTAATCTCACTCCACTCCCTTCCTTGATGTGTCATGCTGGAAGGGATATGTAGGACAGCATCACTTCACTTACTGTATTCTGGGACTAAGACTTCTCTTGCTAGACGGATATAATTAGCATGGGGTTATAAATACAAACTTTCAGAAAGTCTAAGCTTCTTTATTTTGGCTGCAGCACACTTCCTTGATTTGTCTTTGATACCAGATGTCCCTCTTCACTCTGACGAGAGCCCATTTCCTGGGTGTGTTCTGGCAAATGGAGGAGGGACAACTTGAAAGAGAATAAAAGTGAGTTTGTTATTTATGGTGTTTCAACTCCTAGATGCTGTCTCTCTGTAGCTTTCCCACCGTGATAGATATTGCCAAAGGGCTTTCATTGACTCACCCTCTATGATTCACATTCATATGTGACTGTTCAGTCATCCATTTTAGCAAGGGAGCATCTCCTGCACTTGATTTCCTCCTTTGGCTACCTCCTGTTGTGATGCTGGCAATGATAGATACTGGATGTTGTTCAGATAACAGGCATTTAGAGACTCCTATTGCATTTTCCAGGCAGGCTGCCTGCGTGTGTGCATGTGTGTGTCTATTGTGCATGTATGTAGCCTATGTGTGCTTGTTGATATATATATATATATATATATATATATATATATATATATATACACACACACACACACACACACACACACACACACACACACACACACACACACACACCCCCCCCCCCAAGTGTATATAGATACACATCATGCTGTATGACCTTATCTTCTACTCTCTCTGCCTCAGTTAGCTGATAGCTAACCTAGAACCAGGCATCATGTGCACCTAGTTGATTGTGTAACTTTGTTGTAAGCCCAAAAGTTGCTTTGAACTTGGTCCTCTGCCCTTTGTGCAGCTAAACTACTTCCCATACAATCTGAACTGAGTCCTGTTTATTGAATCAACCTCATAATGTGGCTTAGTTCTGTATGACCTGCTGCTGTTTAAAGTATTTACACTGTCTAGGACTCCCTACACAGCAATCAGTCACAGGGGCTTTTAGCCACCTTCCTCTGGCGTACAACAACATTGGCTATGATTCACCCACAATCTCCCAGGGGACCTGAGAAATGCAGGGTCATGCAATTGGTAGACACATCCACAGACATTACACAACTATGGTCCTCGTACACACACATATTATATTTCAATTTCCATTAGTAGCCCAAACAATACAGTAGCTTACTGACGTCATCTTGTTGATGTTTCATAACCAATACTGTGTGTTAAATAAACCGTGCCTCTTTTTCATATTCCTGCTAAGGACACCTGAGGGACAAAGAGGACATGTCACATTTTGTTATTATCAGAGAGAATCAGCTTGAGGGCCTTTAAGGTTAAACAACAGAAATAGGGAGGCTCTGTGGACTGTATTTTACACACTTGTACATGTCAGGGTAATGAGAGCACATCGCTGGTACAGCATTAGTCATTCAGAGAAGGCTGCTGTCTGAACTCTGGCCATTTCACACACTGTTTGGTGCCTCTGATTGAGATTTCTCTACATCATTATAGCCTCTCTCTCTCTGTCTCTCTCACACACACACACACACACAAAGAGCACAGAGGCCATAGCATGTACAAGCCCACAGTGTGCTTCCCAGCTAAATTATGTACTTTATGTGCAGTTGAATTAAGAAGTGACTTGTGAGCTTTTGAGAATACATCACTAAGGTATTTGCTGTGTTTCGCTCTGTGATTTTTCTTAAAGTTATGCCAAGAAGCTGCTAGGAACAGCTAAATTTGATGTAAATTACATGTGAATTGTTATTCAATTCTAATTGACAGTACAGGTTGAAGAGGAACATATAGAAACTGTCACTTAAATTTTGATTATAGTCTCTGGTGTTGTGTTTTAATTAATTTCAATTAGGATGTACTGAGTATAGTATGGCACTCAGTGAAAAGCAGAAAGATGAACCAATATACCCTCGTTGTGTTCTTGTGCTTGTACAGTAAGGTCCTCAATTTCTCTGATCTATTATAATCACAATAAAAACAATTCTTGTTGTTATTGTTTAAAATAATTAAATAACTACATAAATTTTTGACATGTATTATGCAACGGGTTAAGGCACACATGAATGAAGATTAATGGAAATGTCACTTTCTGAGATGATCATAACCGTTCTTCCACTTTCTGACTCTTGTATTTAGCTGTGAAGGTCCAGATTTCAAATAAACATCTAATGTATGAAAATTATTCAGCAGTACACCTCCTCATCCATTTGTATCATTGTCAAGTAAACAGTTACAAAGTGTCTGGCAGATTCTCAGCTCCTTAAATGTTTTAGTTCTATGTTTCAGTGCCATATTTAGCTTTAACTGATGTATAAAAGTACTTTGCTTGGGTAACAAAAGAAATATTCTCTCTGTGTGAGAGAAAATATGGGCAGTGCTGATCAGCAGACAGACACTTTGAAGCCAGTTGTTATACAAAAGGTGAGAGGTTATATAGACAAATGCCAGGCATTCTGTCTGCTCCTAATTAGTTTTTGTGTTTTAATGCGAGATGGAGATAGAACAAGTGGCAGTTTAATGAGGAGCAGACTGGCATGTAGCTCAGATATCATCTTCTTAATACAGTATTGATATTTTAAAAATATATGCATTTAATGTTATTTAAACTGCGACTAAACAAACGGCAAACCTGTTTCTTTCTGGCACTTTAGACACAGGATGAAAACACAGTTGATGACCCATAATAAACTAATCTAAGAGTTCCAGCATATAATATGTTGTGAGATATAACTGTTCCTCAGTGATGGTTAGCTCCTATGGTGGAGCACTTTCTCCACACTTCGTTTGTCCCCATGATTAAGATCATACCTGCTGTGAGAAATAACGTCTTCCAGTTTCAATCTACTGACTTGTCCTGAACAGAGCCCTCTGGTTGCAAAGGGATGGGATAGATCACACAATGATTGCCATGATCCTATCAGACTGTATTCTAGCCCCCTCCTCTACTGAAACTTGAGTGACTGATTGTTTCTTGTTCTGTAATATCCAACCCCCATTGTCCGCGCACGCTCTCTCTCTCCATCTTTCACACACACCCTCTTACGTATGTGCAGTCTCCATGGTAACGCGTGGTATCGCTACGGCACTGGTGGCCTACCATGCTGCAAGCTGCTGTTGTAGTGGATTTACTGCAACAGCGCACGCACAAAGAGCAGATAGCCAGCAGAATGCTGCCAAAGGGCCAAATGGTTTGAACAGCAACCCTTTGAGCTTATCAGAGATCATTCTGTTTTCCTTTTATCCCCTCACTCTGTACAAAGAGGTCAAGCAAAAAAACCCTGCTACTGCAGTTTCCAATGATATATGAAGATATTAATTTAGTTGACCATGAAATATATTGACATAATCAGTGGCACAATCCTAGTATGCAACTCAGCCCTCTATTACATGCCACGAGCAAGGTTAACCTCCCCATTTATTCAGTGTTTGCCCTTGGAGGCCACTTTTCTCTATAAATATAAAAATTCATTAAACTCTGTGTGTTATCATTACAGCCTTAGGTTATTAATAGGAAAAGAAAGCTTTAATTGTTTGGTTATATTTAATAATACAAAGGTCAACACAGTCCTCAACCTTGTCAGCATGCAGGCCTATCTCCCACTTTTACTCTGGAGCTCTGCTCTCTAGTGGCCAAGGATGGCAGGAGCAGTAGGGTGCTGGGAGGTTTTGGGTCTATGTGAAGTCCTGCGGTCCTAAAGAAGAGTAAATGCTGCCTCTGAGCCTTTTCTATGCCAGCAGTTTCTGCAGTTGTAGCTCTTAAACACGTCGTAGGAGCCATCTATGTCTTTATTGTTGGCATGTCATTTTGTTTAGATATGTTGCATTAATATTTCACACACTTGGTGGTCTCTTCAGATGCAAAGGGTTGCATATGTAGGGGCATATGTGACAGGAAATGGTAAGCACAGCACGCAGTTCTCACCACACAAGAACAGACCAACACACTACAACTTGCACCAACAGAATTGGAAACAAACCGGTATGTTCATATCTTTATACAACTACATACTACTGTAATAAACAACAAACTCAACTGCAAATAATGCCTGAAAAATCTGTAGTGTCTGCGTATGATTTCACTTCTGCCTGTGTATAATGGCGAAGGAAAAGGATTGGAAAATCGATTAAATTGCAGTAAAGTTAGTAGCGTATCAAATCTAAATCTATTTTAGTATATTGCAAAACAAAATGTGTGAATCGGGTAGTAGATTTGGACACTCCTCTTGTGGTACAGGTGGTGGAGTACAGTTTTTTGTCCACATTCCACATACTATGATTGCATTATGATGGGAGCTGACAGAACTGTATGCTTTTAGCCATTCTCAATATCTCTCTCCCTCTCTCCCTCTGTTTATGTGTGTGTGGTACAGTGAAGGTGCCCCGGGGAGGCCACAGTAGAATGGCATTCTGGGGCACTACAGTAATTAATGTACCCATGGCACATTGCTACACAAGCAACTAAAATACACACACACACACACACACACACACACAAAACACAAAAGCAGTTTCTGTGTGTGTGGATCTTATTTACTTGTCTGCTTGTCTATAGGTGTATGTTACATAGGTCACTTGTGTCTGTATTTGTTGAGACAGAAACATTTCTTTTGTGTTTGGATAAAATCAGAGGCTGGTGCGTTACCTTGTCGCAATGCTCATCAGTGGCCAACTTTCACTTGCTAATGAGCACACTAAGTCTGTGGAAGACTTCAAATGACTCAAATATAGCTCTAGTACACTTTTGTCTTGCAAAAAGACAAACAAGAAAAAAAGTCTAGAAAACAAGAGCTATATTTTCTTCAGACATCTGAATACAAATAATACTGAAGAAATTAGGATAAAACAAATGCAGTATGATTTATACTTTATCACCTTTTTTCAAATATGACTCTCTCTTCTACTCGTCTGACTAGTTCTTCATGTACTATTGTGCGTTTTGTATTTTTCCTTCTCCATCATAGCTTGGCTGCTGCAAAGAAAAAGTGCTTACAAAGCAGGATTGACATTATCAGGCCTATACACATTTACACAAATGTACTTTGTAACATCTTAGGTGTTTGATTCGTGTCGCTGTTGTATAATGCAGCTTGACTTTTATCACCTGTCTCTGTCCTCCTGAAGGGCCACACTATCTGCGTGAGTGATGGCCTGGGCTTATCAGTAGTGGGATGACTGAAGCAAAACCTGGGATCTGCTGCTGGTAGTGATGAGATATGTCTGTCTAGTTTTGCTCGTGGTGGAATAAAACCAGGCAGGGATACTGTATGCTACAGTATAAATCAGGTTGTAGAGAGGTTTGTTATACACCTTTTCTAGAGTGCAATAACATACGTATATCAGAGAGTAGGGCCACAGTATACCAACTGTTCAGCTACATCCTCAAGTATTGTTATGCTGCTGAAGGTCACAAGGGCCTGTATTAAGAACAATCACAATGTATTACAATTACCATTTGGCAGCAATTTCGTAGCTACAGTAACTTTTTGCTGCTGTTAAGGAGACTGGTAAAAAAAAAGTAACATAAAATAAAAACTTGATCATAAGAAATGATTTCTATCTTAATGTTTATGTGTAAAAATTAACTCAAGGAGATGGACGGAAATTGTGCGGAATAACAGGCTAAAGTTAAGGAAAACATTTAAACATGCTTCACCAAGACAATCATTAATGTTTCGCTCATTTTTAGATGGTTTTCTCATTAATTAAACTGTTTTATTATGTGTTGCTTGAGGTAAGATATTTGTTTTTCGTCAGCATTCTACTCTTCATCATAGTAAAGATGGCCCCTATGGATGTAATTGCTATTATACTGTATATTAAGGTGCCAGTTGTTAATGCTGATTCTATAAACACCGGTATGACCTTGCTCCATCCTTTGGCGGCCATCTTTTGTTAGACTGTGTGGGTTAAAGGTTAGCCTTCCTCTTTTGAGACAGTGAAAGGGATAACTTTTATCTCTAAAGTGCTTTATGCCTTATGTCATTTGAGCCACTGGTATCCAGTGTCTGGTCAGCATCTTGTGTTATCAGTCACTATCTAAATGAAATATTATTTTTTTGTTGTTCCACTCTGATATTCTTAAAATATACGGTAATCCATAACTAATAAATGTAATATTATCAGTGTGTGCTGTTTGTTTTTACAGTCATTTAGAGAAAAAAAATCCTGCAACTGCTCTATGGATAGAGAATAATGGCGTTGTGAGGACATTTTCTGATTCACAATCATAGGCTCTACATAAAACTCTGCATTTTAATGTGATGTTCCTAAAGCTAAAAAACAGTCATCCGCTAATTTAATGTGAATAGATCAATTTTGTTGATTTAACTGCAGCTCTGCCTAGAGAGGTGCATCTAAAGAGAGATGACTTCTAAATTGACTGAGTTTTACTTTTAGGTGGATTTCCCCTTTAGGTTGAATGTGCTGCTCTTGATAGCCAATCCACTTGCTCCATCTAGTGTTCAGAGCTATACATAGTCACGGGCACCAGCGGACCTCAAAAGTACCTACTGTAAGGCTCACTATATCTCAGAGCTCATTGTTTGGTCTATCATTGCATTCAGTGCATCAATAAATCTTCTGTAATCGCGTCTATAAAAAGAGCCACACACCATACTCTACATTTACTTATGTGCCTTGACTAATTAGACTAATATGACATAGAGCTGTACAATTAAAACAAGACAGTAATTTATGCAGTACTCCTGATAAATAATCTCATGTTATATTTGGTCAATCACTGTGTTATTTGTTTTTAAAAACTGTCTCTACAATTTCACAGAACAGAGAATTGTCGTTGTAAAAAACACTTTGCCTAATGCATGTTGCATCGATATTTTTCAGTCGAAAGTGGACAGGCCTGCCTAACCGGTTTAGTCAACGCATTACCGGATCATTTTACATAATTTTTTGTAATATGAGAGCAAAGTCTTCTCTGGCCCAAGAAGGAAGTACAATCTCAGTCTACATTTTCGATCACTTTTAGTCAATGCGGCCCCGCCGCGCGCAGCAATACAGTGAACACACGCCCTTGTCTGCCGGATCAACAAGACCACTAAATGAATGTTTAATGAGCATTTTAGAAGTCATTATGGCATGTCGCTAATGTCCTTTAATGATCTTCCTGTTGATGGCCACGCCTCGATGCTTTCTCTCCCACTACGCCTCTGACAGTTGTCTGACAATGGTTTGAACTTTGCTGAATGTAGACTCGCCTTCACTCCAGCACCCAAGGGCTGCAAGTATCCAAGTAACTGCTTTCGCTTCGCTGTAGAGAATCATGACTTTCCCCTTGAGAAAATCTGTTTCAGGTAGGTTGCTGTTCTTGTTTTTGAATTACGCTGCACTTGTTTTTTTTTCCTTTTTACTTCAAATTGTTTGTTAAGTGTTCTTGAGACAAAGCTTCCCAAGTTACCTTCAGTGAAAGGGTTTATAGCTTTTAGTAATGCCAATAAAAGTTGTTGCGCAATAGTGTTGAGTTGTGTTTTATTCTATTAAGTGATGATTTTCTTGGTACTCTGCTGTAGTTAACCGCCTTGGAACTGTCCGTGGTGCTGAAGTGGAGGCGCCTTAAGCGATTAATAAATTGAGCTCACACCTTCACAGTGGTGCTCTGGAGTTTTGAAGCTGTTTGGTCAGAGCTTTTCGATTGTGTTTATTCAGAACAGGAGGAGGTGCGTCTTTTAGTTGCAATGTTTAGTTTTTGAGAGTTGTTTACCATTTTTACTGTACTTCTATTTATGTAGAGAGATAGGCTATATAGACTTAACTATAGGACGCCTCAAGTTTAATCAATGCAAAATGCATTATTTTGAGGTGTGATACTGGCGCCTATTATTAATCATAGGAGATAAATAAAACGTCGAAGGCAGTTTTGGTTGAGGACTGTAGATGGCACCATTGGTTAGGGTGTTGGGTGTGCTCACTCCAGGACGAGGGAAAAGATTAGGCTGGCTGTCAGGGGTGGACACAACACTTGGTCTGGGGTTTATCGTTACTAAAAAATAACATTGGCCACACTTTTTCCAGTTGGCATTTTCATGATGTAAATTCATAAAGTACCAGTAGTAGCCTGTTATACAAGTTATATAAGGATCTTAAAGGTGAAATGGCATAGGTAGGCTTTTATTATTATTTTTGAGTGAAATACAATATTAATCATATGGAAATTTATGATATCGTATAATCCACCGGCTTGAGTCTGACTGGATCTTATTTTATCACATAATATCACTGTTTATTCCACACAGTCATCTGCACGCTTAAGCGAGCAATGTAATAATATTTTTTTAATTCTTATAGGCTACTTAGTATTTAGTCATTTTTTAAGGCATGCGATTCCCATTAGTTTGGACGCAAGCCCCCACCCAGTTTGAAACATGGGATTTATTTTTCGAAATTCGTCATAGCTGCAGCATTAGTTCTTAACTATTTTTCGTGACTCTCTGTCCAGTCTTGTCTAACAAAATATCGAACATGTGGTATTCCCTCCAGGCCTCTTCTGTATTCCTCATCTTTGCCACCTCCCCGCCCCCATGCCATCTACGCCCCTTTCTCTTGATATGTAACATGAATTACCCCACGACGGCCTATATGGGCATATTCATATTCTCTGCACACTTACTGGGTTTGTGTTTCACTAGTTACACTCCCCCTCCTCCCTAACGGGTATTCTCCAGGTTGTCGGTGGGATGCTCTCAGCAGCACAGCTGAGTCTGTGCTTTGCGCTGGGCTCGGACACACAGAATGAGGCGCCTCCTGCTATCACCTTGCCTTGCCACGTTTCAACAAAAGAGAGAAAAACAAGTGGAATATCCTCAGTGATTCGTACACATGCTCTGCGTTGCCTTTCTATAACGCGGTGAAAGTCTCTGTCTGACAGCAGCAGCTTCAGTAACGTATTAGGGAAACCAGATAAAGAACACGTCTGCAAACAGGTGTTTCCATTCTTTAGCTGCGCATAGAGCTTCATTCACGACTCTCTGCCTACCCGATTACCATGTGCGCGAACATGTAGTTTAGTGGGATGATGCAAAACCGCTTACAGACAGTGGGTTTGTGCGTATGTGTTGTGGTGCTGAGAAAATGATACAGTTGGAGGGCAGCGTGCTGTGGTTAAAGTATTTGCACAGCTTCACGGTGGAACGTGTGGCTTTTATTTTTACGTGTGTTTCACTTTTTTCGGAGATGCAACGGACAATTCCTGAATAACCCAAAATCGTGAAAAATGAATCATTGGGACATTATCTAACTGGCTTTACCGCACGACTGGGACTATTTTATTGTCTACTCTTCATCGTCCACTTCTTTGTTATTTAACAAATCGTTGTAGTCGCAGCAGATTGTTACCACTGCGCCCGGACGTTTTCCTACGAAACCTAATTTTCTGTATTCTAAGGGGTTTGTTGTTTTCACGCTTCTCCGGAAGTTTTTTTTTCCCGGTGAGCTGCCAAACTGGCTATGGCTGCGGCGATCGCCAGCTCCCTCATAAGGCAGAAAAGGCAGGCGAGGGAGCGGGAGAAAAATAATGCCTGTCGCTGCGTTAGCAGCCCCAGTAAAAACAAAGGAAGCTGTGAAAAACCTAGTCGACTAAACGTTTTCTCCCGGGTCAAACTATTTGGCTCCAAGAAGAGGCGAAGGAGACGACCAGGTCTGTTGTGCAATTTCATCAGGCTTTTATCCTCATGATCACTAACTTCATCTATTGTAGACTGCCATCATATTTCAAACACCATCTAAGCAATATAGAATATACGAAGTACTACTCAATTTCTATATAAGAATAAAAAAAAAATCATAAATTAATAAATTAATGACTCTGCCAAAGTTGGTGGGAGAATGAGGGGCTCCCTCATGAAGTTTGTCCACAGATGGGTCACCTTTGGCGTCTCAGACTGTGCTGAGGGATATGTTAAACTGATACCTCATCCTTTACTGTCTACTTATTCAGTCCACCCTGGACTAGATATGCAAAAGTGCATATTAAGGCAATTTTGGAAATCACTATAGACACCGCTGTTACTTACAAGTGGTTGTTCACTGTTTAAATTGAAATGAATAATTGGTTCATGACTAATTTAATAGTTCTGTATTATCAGTTTCCAAATGATTATTTAATACATGGTACCCGTGGGTAGACTACAACTTAAATGATAAATCTCAAATGAGAGAGACACAAGTTGACATACAGATTTAAATAAGCAGGTTCTAACTCATTTACAATTTCAAGCAGACCTCACAATCAGCTCAAAAAATATATTTTCCTATATACTGCTGGCAAAGTTCTTTGTTGTTGAAATGTATCCGACTGGGAAAAAAAACAATGGAAGACACCTGATTTTCAACCTGAAAATAAATGAAAAGTATATACTTATACACTTGTACTAAGTATTATAAGTGTGTCATGTGGGCCAAGGTCCTGAGTGGCTCTTAAAGCACTCTTATTATTGTAATGACAGAAGTATGTCCCTGTAGCCTAAAGCACCCACTCCCTTAATAATCCAGTGCAGTGACCACAGCTGCATATCTGATCTGATCACATCTTACTCAGGCCCAAAGCTCACCTTTTGTCAGTTGCGTGAGATTCTTGATGTGTGTGGACATGATGATTGTACAGGCTTACAAGATTCACTTCAGTGTTTTCTCCCAAACCTTTATTCAATCCCACCTGCTTTGTTCATTTCCAAGCAGTTTTATAACCCTGTATATGATGCACCTGGTGGTTAGGGTGCATGTTTATGCAACAGCATGACTATCCTACAGTTTTTGCACCACTCTCACTTCCAATTTCCATTTCCATCTTGTGGAAGAAGCAATGAGTGCCAAGAAGAAGGCGCTGTCTGTGTGTGACTTACACATGGTGCCTCACCAAACACAAAGAACTGGCATCTTTCGGAAACACAGTGTGGACTGCGTATATAGTTTGGTGTATTGTCTGGTAATGTACTGTGTGCACATGGTCATGTTCTTCAGTGTTTACAGTAGATGCTGACATATGTACATTTCTTAATGTATGTCTTTGTGTGAAAATAATTGTAAATCTGATCTCTCTTCTTCATTTAGGTGAACAAAAACATTCCCAGTGCAATATTCCCAGTGTACAGACTGAATAAACTATGCACCTTAGTAAGGTTAGAAATGGCAGTACTGAAAGATAAGTGAGATGAAAGGATAGATGAAAGGTGTGGTAAGCCACAGTAAAGGACACTCCACTAGGGACAGTAACCAGGGAATGGAGAGCACTTAGCTCTTATCAGATATTACACTGATGTAACACAGACAGGCTACCCAGCCACTTCAAAAGTAAATGCTCTGCCCCTTAAAACCATTGTCTTTTAGAATTAGAGGCTTGTTTTGTATGTTGCTACACATTATAGTGTAGCTTTTTTCTATTTGTTTAGTAAAGCTATTCTATATTCCTCGTTTCAAATATTCTAATATAGTTTTAAAAATACAACTCCTTGTAAACTATGTGAAAACATATTGAAGTGTTGAGCATTATATTTATCACATGCATGTACTGTATTCAATGCACTTTACTTGTATGATCTGAATACTAGTTTAGATTTGTTTAGTTTTTTTTTTTTTTTACAGGGCATATCCCAAAGAACTTTTTATTTTGTGAACCAAGGCAGTTATTTTTCTGACATAATACCTCTGTTGAGCAGATCACATACAGTAGAGGAGTGACAGGAAGCATAGAGAGCGAAAGAGGGGGTGACGTGCAAGATATGTCCTCAGCCATCTTAGAACACTGAGCCACGCCATGTCCCCAAAGCCAATTCTAAAGTTGATACTATTTTCTCGTGTCCATCCATGGTTTTATTTCTCTATTGTCAAGCCATAGGGGTTGCCTTTTTAGTCGCCTCTGTTCCAGTGTAGAGAAAAGAGAGAAACAGTTTGTCAGCTTTCATGGATTATGGACATAACAAAACTATAGTGCAGTTTAAATTTACTATTAAAATCAATTTCTGTATCTGATCTTACAGTTCTATCAAACATTAAGGTTTCTTTGTTTCAATTCATCGGCCCTCTTGCTTTGTTTGTGTGACCCTTGGACACTAAAAGTGATATGGCCCTAATGTGGCTACAAGATCAGTGGCTATCTGTGTATAGCATATCAGCAAGCCAAGAGCCTTTATCAGTCCTCCCGTTTCACGAAGTGGCAACCACCATGACTGAGTGGTCGAGCCAGTGTGAAAGTATCTTAAACTGCAGCCTCTGCTGCCAGACTCTGGCTCCAAAATGATTAAACAACACAGGATTCCCTTAAGAATGTCAAATTCCAAATGTCCAAGACCAGATCTCAATAGTTGAATTTTCTTCTTCGGACATGTTTTTGGTGGTGATTTTGGGCCGTGTTTGCTTGATTGACAGCCTATAAACTGAAATTTCAACATGTCCCTTTAGAAGGCTACGAGTGATGAGTCACGTTGCTACATTCATGTTATTCTACAGCCTGGTTTCATTCTTGCATCTTCCTTTTTTTGTGTCCCCTCTGCAGAGCCCCAGCTGAAGGGGATTGTGACAAAGCTGTACAGTCGACAAGGTTTCCACCTGCAGCTGCAGGCAGATGGAACCATTGATGGAACAAAGGAGGAGGACAATGGTTACAGTAAGACTGTCTAATATATATTTTGCTACTTTCAATTCCATGTACTACTGACAGGACTGCACTAGCGATATAACATCTAACAGTGTATCAACATTATGGCAACTTGAACATCAAATTCATACCCCGTGCGTTGAGAGACAGTGTAGCTTTTCTTGTCTTAGGTTTGATTATAAATGCTGAATTCTCCTTCTGAATTGCTGATGTTTAGTTTTGAACAGCAGTCAAACTGTTCAAAGATTTGCTTGTTTTTATTTTCACTCCTGTGGATAAGCAGTATTGATTCATAGTACAGAGAAACACCACACTACGTTCTTCTTTTCCCAGTCCATTTAAGTGCTGCAGTACTGAGTATCTGTTTAATTGTATTTAATGAAAGTTTCCTATGGCAGCCTGAACACAGATGATGATTGACTTTTTAATCTCCTAACACTGCCTCTGTGGTGAGAGCCAGTTTTGTCTTATGCTATGTATTGATGCATCCTTTTCATTGCCATTACACCCACCAGCTCTTTTTTTCCCAATAGACAGATTAGAGAGGAGATCAATGGAAGAACAGCACAGCCACTTGTCTGGTAACAATACGACAGAAATAGACCCCCTTATAATTAGACAGTTCAGTGCACGCTACGTGCTTTTAAATATTCAAACAGTATGGTGGTTAGTGAGCTACGTGAAATCCACTTTTCCCCCCATAACAAAACAATATTGTTGAGAAAAAGACCTGCATTGCACATTGAAACAGCTTTGATGTAATGCTTATTCTGATCACGACACTAAACGGATGTACACTTCTGGAGCCTCTGAATTAGTACCGTTGTATTCAATAACTCCCTTGGTAGAGGTGCTGCGTGTATCTTGCATATAAATAGCAGCTCTATGCAAGTGGGATGTTGTCCAAGCACAACACCACCTTGTAATCTGTGTGGAATTAGTTTCCTAAATAAAATATCAAAGTTAAATACTACACAGAGCAGACTATCTGCAGGAGAAGAAACCAAGATAATGAAATGACAACATTTTACACACAAATTATTATACTTCATACCCCGACCACTCCACCCGTCATGTCTGCATGGCCTCACTTTTCTGGTGACTTACATAACAACTGCCCGCATTGGCATCAAAATAGTTTTTGAAGAGAAAATTAAAGAGTGCTGCTGAATAGGAAAAGGAGAAAGAGTGAAGCTCTTTGCACTGCTCCAAAAATAGCGTTGTTAGGTGCTGGGTGCGCTTGTCTCCATGGTGACGAAGAGCGCAGTCCTCTTGGAGCTACTGGTGTCTTGCGATGGTGGGAGAGGACCTACTCAAACACGCACGCACGCACACACGCACACACAAAAACAACAAGGATTTGATCTTTGCTACTGTAGCTTGCTGAGAAGATGGACTTGGCCATTTGGCTATGGTAATAAAGAAGTTTGATATGTCTGACATTTTCATTAAGAAAGCAAACAATGTCAGAAATAACATCCAAGTCGCACAAATCGCATAGCTCCAATGACATATTTAGGCTGCTCTAATTGCAGGAATGCTGCTCCCATAATGAGTAACAGATAGCATAAATGTTTAAAATGTCCTGAACCTTCAGGTTTATTGTCACACTGAATTGGTCATGACTCCTAGGCTGAAGGTGGGTGGAATTTGGACACAAAGATAGCCTGCAAGCAATCGTCAAAGCTGTCCCTCATGCCTCCTCACCCTTCTTGTTCCATGTACTTCTCTGCAGTAGGAAAGGTCTGTGAGTGGGTGGCAGCCCTGTCATCCTCTTGTGTGCTCAGGTGATTCTAGGAGCCAGGAAGTAATTGGTTTCCTCTCTTGAAAAAATCTCCATCAGTACACTGACTGGTAATCCTTCTGAAATGAAGTGAACTGCAGATGTGTGCCTATGTGTCATGGTGGGAGTATGAAGGAAGAAAACTCAGAGAGAGAAGGGTGCAATTATAAAGACAAGAACTGCTCATGTAGCAAGATGTTTTTAGGAGAGGAAGAAATCAAATCATCAACTCTAAAAAAAAAACTACATAAAAAAGTATTGCATGTTTTTTCTACTTCTTCCTCTCAGTCAAGTAGTGCTAAAATTACCTGGTGCATTATTTGTTTGTAATGACAACCTGCTTCCTCTTGGTCTCTCATGTCTATAGTTTGAGACCTTCAAATCATTTGTTCACAAAATGTTGAAAGTGATTTATTGTGATACAGTTATATACACACACTGAGTATAGTTTGTTAGAGTTACAGCTCAGGTGTGACTCCTTAATTGCCAAATTTATAGTGTTAGTTTCTCTTTGTCTTTAGTTGAAAGAGTCAAATACAATTTTGGCAAGCATATCTATGATTTGTTTGTCAGCTTAAAAAAAATGCGCAAGATTACTGTACAGTAAACCTAAAAATACTACATTTTACTGGCAGCATCTTTCAGTACATACCAAAGATACTCTCCAAAAAAAGATGCTCAAATCTGTCATTTTGCTTCAAGATAGAGAGTGGTGTGCGTTTCCCTAGGGAGCCATGTTTTCATTACTGTACTACTAGGACTGTCTCTAGCTATATGTTTGGTGCTGCAATTTTAGAGTGAGCTGCAGTCATCCATACTGTACCTGAGAACATAACTGAGAATTTAAGATGCATAGAGGACCCTCTACCATGCAAAAAAAACATCATCCATGTCAGTAAAGAGAAGTCAGTTTTAGGGGAAATGGAAGGGGAGTTCTGATGATATAATGAATACATGAAAAAAATAAAATAAGAAGTGCTAAACATTAACAAGTCTTGTTATTGAGTATTATACTACAGACTAAAGCAGTATATGCTTGTTGACAGCTAGAACTATTGCTCCTGATCAGCCAAGTCACCATCCAATGTATCTATCATTCTTAAAGGGCTGGCAAATAGGCTCAAGAGATCTTTCTCTTTCCAATATCCTGACATAATTTTCTTGTTATTGTTGATATACTCTGACTGTTAAAATATTTCAAACTAGGGGTGTAACGGTACATACAATTTATGGTTCGGTATGTACCTCGGTTTTGAAGTTAGTTAAGTTTATTTCCAGTACAGTAAGGGGGAAAAATATTGCATAAATTTCCTGGTTGTTCATTATGAACTTTTGTAAACATCAAAATTAGTTTACAATTGTTTAAACAAACCTTTAAATTGAACATAATAAAATATATAAAAATAAAAAATACTGCCTCATACTACTACCAAGTTCTCCACTAAATAAAATATTCTCAAAACAATATCACATAATAAAATATAATAATAAAAATAACCATGGATTACAGTGCAGCAATATCAATCCCAACTTGTAGATCGAGTCAAATAAAAAAAACAAATTAAAAAAATCTTTTCTAAAGTCCATTTAAATGCAGAAGGGAACTGCGTTTGCACTATGCTCGTTTTTTTCCCTTGTAAGTTAGCAGTGATGTTCACATTCATGTGGTACCATTTCAAATGAGTGAACGTTAGCAAGTTTGACGTGTAGGCAGAAACTACTGACCAATGTCGGCATACTGCTTTCGTCTTATCGACTTGTCTTTGTCCGTTGGTGTATTTCACTAGGAAACCAAAGTGTTCCCAAACAGGAGACATTAATGATAAGGGAGGGTCTTCAATGACACAAGCTAGCGAAAGGCTGGGCTGAAGCAGAGATGTTTTTGGCTAAAGTGCAAAGTGGAAATTTGGTCCGCCACTTAATATGTTCATGGGCAAACTCGGAATTGATGTATGCTCAGCACACATTCGGTGCACATTTTCACCGTTCCACAAGTCTTGTACCGAACCGGTCTGGTACGAAAACATGTACCGTTACACCCCTATTTCAAATTTGTTATTTCAAACAGACAAGAGTGTATGTTGAGAACAACCTTTTAAGAGGCATTTGAGGGAACAAAAAACAGATCTAAAGACAGACTGAGAGAGATAGAAAGACAGAGAGGGAGAGTCAGAGAGAAAAGGAAGACAGAACCACAGAGCGAATGGTTCCCGCTGGCAATGCCCGTTTACTCTACCAAGTAAATACATTATGCATTCCTATGACTGTTTACAATGAAAGCCCAGAGTGAAGGAGGTATGCAGTGTTAAAGCGATAACGGCAGATTAACTATCCCATCAAAAAGCCTCTTCGCTCAAAGGAGTCCGCAGATAGGGATCTACTAAGTGGTTGACAAGAGGACCTATAGTAAGGGAACACTCTGACTCGCAGCTTAACTGATGAGAGAAGGAAGTTTCATTTCTCTTCTCACACGTGTCCCTAATGTGACAATGTAGAGTGTTAACAATCAAGAGGGAAACTTGAGATGAATGTTACGATTGTTCTGTGGACATTATTTACTGTATTTGGTATTATCAATAAAAGAGTAAAACAAAACTCCACAGCAATGGTGGTGCCATCAGTGTTTGGGAGTATGTCCAACAATAGTCAGAACAAAAGGCGAGAAATTGTCTTTTTTGGGATAGAAGCACACCACAGATTTTCAGGTGGCTGTTCATGTGCTTTCTTTTTTCAGCCTGTGGGTTCCCTGCCAGCATCTTATGAAACACGCTCAGACACACTCATATAGGCTACTGTACAGGCTGACACTAATTAGGTAGAGGTTTACCTCATTGGCCAGCTGGGCTGCCGCTGGCTCTCTCATCCTCACGACTCACTCAGCCCGCTAGTCACAGACAGGTTTGTGTGTGTGTGTGTTTGAACATGAAGTCTACGTACAGGTGTGTCTGCTTTTGCTCTTCCTGCACTCATATGTAATGCTGCATTGCAACTGGCCCATAGTGACCGCTGGTAGATGAAGTAGAGAGCAGCATTGTCAGAAAACAGCACTGTCATCCTCACAGATTTACATAATTAATTTTTGTTTGCAATACTTAGGCTTAAAACTATTTTAATCCCTTAATGGTGAATGCTACATAGTTAACCAGGCAGAGCTCACTATACTTTGGGCTTAATCTGAAATTTGGATTTCTCTCAATAACTTTTGTCCACTTTCTGGCGTGTGCTGTGACAGTGGGACAGAGTTAAACGGCACAGTAAACAGTGTTCTTTTTGCCTCAGGTTTACCTTTTGTTTCTGGCATACCGAGTATTACTCAAGTACTGTATATGTTCATTTATTTAGTATGTATACGAAATGAAATTGTATGCTTTGTTTATTCTTTGTTTCTTCCCTTTCCAGCTGTGTTCAACCTTATTCCAGTGGGGCTGCGAGTGGTGGCCATCCAAGGGGTGCAGACCAAACTCTATCTGGCTATGAACAGTGAGGGCTACCTGTATACATCAGTAAGTGTCTCACTTAATGAATGTGTGGATGTTGGTGAATTGTGTATGCAGACAGGATGTTTGGTCTCTGACAGAAGAGTTACTTTGGTGACATAAGCGATTGCAAGTAACGCAACAAATAACACATGAGAAGATAGATACTTTAAGCAAAATAACTGACATTCCTTCAATGTTTTGTTTATAATTTTGGCAGGTTTTCTTCTATTATTTCTATTATTCATGGAAGTGGGTAACTCGCTCTCACCGTGTCCACTCAGATAAAACATGATCCCAAGCCTGATGAAAGAGCAGCATCATTTTCCGATATAATTCAGAAAAAAAGTTCAAGGATTGTATAAGCAGGCTGAGCAGTGACATATCCGATCGTGGCAGCTGGCTCTTCATCTTTGAATAAATGTGCAAGGTTATGAATAATTCAGTTGCAGGCCGAACATTGTCCCTGTTAGTCTTCCTCCCAAATGCCACCATCGCAGGCGTCACTGAGAAGATTGACAGTCTGGTCGGATGTGCACCCAGAGGGCGGGCAGACACACACACTGAATGTTAACAGATAATCCTCATAGTCAAATTAGTAAAGATTGCTCTGTATGTTAAAGGTCTCAGTAGGCAGACACGATGGTGACTGATAGGAACGAGCTCAGAAACAACAAAGAAAATCTAATGATCTTGTAGTTTTGGCAGCTACAGCTGACAAATGAACTATTACACACTTTGGCAGTAATGTGATGAAGGAAGAAAGAAAATTGGCCTCTCTCTCTCGCCCAATTCCACCATCTTGTACACAAACACAGGGTTAATGTGATAGCTCTCACCAAGCATTTGTTCAGTCAGACACTTAACATCACGGAATTGCAAATGGTTATACAGTTAGTAAAGGTGTCGAAAGATATCATTATCCATGTCTGTTCAACCAACAAAATTATTTTTCTTTGTATTCAGATAGAAGACCAGAAGTGGCCATGCTTTATATAGGACGTCACGTTATATTGGGCTAATGTTGTATTTTCTAAACTAATATTTATTGGAAACGGAATTGTTTTGCCTTCAAAGCATCAAACCTCTCGGAATACACTTTACTCTCTCTCTCTCTCTTTTTTTTACTAACCTAACTTTGATGAACTGTTTGAACCACACAACCACCCAACCTTTAACTGGGGGGACATTGAATCAGTTATAAATTGAAAGATTCTGTTTATTTAATAATAATAATTTTATTATTAGTAGTAGTATTAGTAGTAGTAGTAGTAGTACAACAACAATAATAAATCACCAAACAACACCAAAGCAACACACACACACATTAAAGCAAAGAGAGCATCACAGCAATGCTACGTTGCTAGGCAATGCAATGATTTGCTTGACCATTATCAGTTCAAATTAATACCAGTCCCCTTAGCCTCTGTGTGCCAATATAACCAGTCTGCCTCTCTGTCCCACTGCACCTCCTCAAAATTTTCAAACATTTTGCGCAACCAGAAAGCTGGTAGTCGATTAGCTGATGTATGTGCTGCTGACAGTGAAGCAAACTAACTTCTAAATAACACTTGTGTTTTCACACAAAGATCTCATTCAGTGTAGTTTTTGTAAGACCAATAGAATGACAACATAATCACTGTAGCGAGTGCGGCGAGTCATTGTGTGGTCTGCCTATAATTGCATTTTAATGAGTTTTTGTTTGACAACATATCCATGGGGGTTGCCCCAGCATGCCTGAGGGGTATATAGAGAAATAACTGAAATAAAACACACGCCTTCAACCCTTTCCCACGCATACACACAATCATGCACCGTATTTAACATTGCTCTCCAACAGTCCACAGCTCCCAGTGAGTGATTTTCATGATATGAGCTTGGCTGTCATTAATTAAGCATATGCAGCAAACTGTAGGCTTAATTTAATAAAGATGCAAAGTTCCTACAAGCAGAGAGAAGCAGCAGAAGTATTGGTCTATTTTTAAAAGGCATTTAATTGCTAAAGCTTTAAAAAAAAAAGTATATGTCAAGAATCTTACTACCTTAGATTAGCAAGGGTCACTCTTTTGTCACTGAAACAGCTAGAGTATTAAAAAGATTCCTAAATTGAGACACTTAAGCAATGTTTGGGTATCTCTGGGCAAACTAAGTGCTTTTCACCCTACCTCTCTGACAGCTTTTCCAGTTGCTGTTGTTAACAATGCATTATTATGTGCAACAGGTAAAAATGCTTATTCAGGAGGTTTCTAACAGGACAGCAAGGCATCGAGTGCTGTTCGAATCACATCGAACGATCTTCTCCTGTCTTTTAAGATGCCTTCAAACTGCTCCTGTAACAGTTTTGAAGGCAGCATCGATGCTGAATTGATGCTGGCTATTACCCATAAATCTGTGCACGGTAGCAGTAGCTTCACAAGATGGTGAACAAACAAGCTAAAGTTCGTCTACAAATATAAGTTTTTAAAAGTTTTTAGTAGTATTTTTGTTTGGACTTTTGAAAAGTTAGAGAGAACTAAACACTGAACTATCATATTTGCCCATGACTGTAACCAACCAAGTGTGTTTAATAGGATTTCTGAGGCATCTTATAGCCATTTGCCTGGTTCAATAGCTAGCTAGCTGACACTAAGGCTAGTGACAGCCAGAAGAGATGCAAGACGGTGTGCTGATGTCACACATTGCCGTAAATGCTGCCCTAATAGAGACGCCTTCACTCGAAAGCGATGCCTTCTGAGGCACCTGTCTATTATGGTAGTGAGGCAGTGAGGCAATGAGGCAGTGAGGCAGCGAGGCAACTGCCTTCTGTTTCAAACAGAGCCTTTGTTGTGTGGTGTGCCCAAAGGTTCAATCCTAGAACGTTTTTTGTTTGACCCCGTCCTCTAAAAGTATGAATCTGACACCCATTTTCATTTCTTTAAGCTGTGTCCTAGTCAAATTCAGAATCCACTTCAAGGTCCATGTGATTAGAGCGTTCTACCTACATTAGTGAGCCGTTACAGCACTATATTACTAGATGGTCTATGAGGTACTGATTGGAGTTTGTTTTACCTTGCTCCGGCCTTAAAACTAAAGGAGTCTATGCATTTTGAGGTTGTGGCTTAAAGAGTTCATATTATGCTTTTGGCCTTTTTCCTTTCCTTAGTTTTGTGCATGTAAAAGGTTTGCAAAGTGAAAAAGCCCAAAGTCCACTCCCACAGAAAACACTGCTCCTGAACTGCGTGAAAACAGCTTAATTGTAGTCCAGCCTGTACTTCTGTAACCTATCTGCTTCATTATGTAACAACAGTTATAATGCTCGCCTAGCGGCTAGTTTGGCACCAACTTAAGCAACGTTAGTCAAAATCTTATCTTCTTATCCACACACATTACTTAGAACCATAGATGCTCACAAGTCTTTGAGCTAGAGTCCAAGTCAAGTCTCAAGTCTCTCGTGGTTATAATGAATGTTGTCACCTGCTGCACTCAATCCAGGCTGCTTATAAAACTGCATAGCTTTAAGGAATTCAGTAACGGTAACCTGTTTTTCACTTACAGAGCACAACTATGTAATATGCAATGCAATTAATCACAGCTTATTAACTACTATAAGTCAACACCCCCCACTGGCTCTCAAACCCAGTGTAACGTAAACTAAATAATACTGTAACGTTACATGATCAACAATAAACCTGTAACCTGTTTTTCACAGAGCACAACCATGTAATGTGCAATGCAATCAATGACAGATTATAAACTACTGTAAGTCAACACCCCCCGCTGGCTCTCAAACCCAGTGTAACGTAAACTAAATAATACTGTAACGTTACATGATCAACAATAAACCTGTAACCTGTTTTTCACTTACAGAGCACAACTATGTAATATGCAATGCAATTAATCACAGCTTATTAATTACTATAAGTCAACACCCCCCGCTGGCTCTCAAACCCAGTGTAACGTAAACTAAATAATACTGTAACGTTACATGATCAACAATAAACCTGTAACCTGTTTTTCACAGAGCACAACCATGTAATGTGCAATGCAATCAATGACAGATTATAAACTACTGTAAGTCAACACATCCCCCAGACTCTCAAACCAGTGTAACGTTATAACTAAATAAAACTGTAATGTTACATGATCAACAATAAACCTGTAACCTGTTTGCAGCCAACGGTAATAATTAACGTGATGGCAGCCAGCGGGACATAAATTATTATGTTAATCGACCACCACAAGCTTGGCAAGTAAATAGAATAGAAGAGAAGATACTTTTATTGTCACATACATGTTGTGAAATTCATTCTCTGCATTTAACCCATCCCTCAAGGGAGCAGTGGGCAGCCACTGTGCAGCGCCCAGGGACCAACTCCAGATGTATATATCAGTGTCTAGTCAGTGGCACTGACTGGAGTACCTAACATGTTTTTGATGGTGGGGGAAACCGGAGCACCCGGAGGAAACCCATGCAGACACGGGGAGAACATGCAAACTCCACACAGAAAGGCTGGGAAGACCGGCAAACTAAACAAACGCTTTTCATAATGAACGACAGTCGGAGTTAACCTCCGGTAGGTCGTAGCTAAAGCAAGAAGCAAGCTAACGTTAGATGGCCAATGTTGAGCTAAGCATGTTTACTAATCTCAGGTTACTAACCTCTTTTGCGTTCAGCGCTTCTTCGTTTGGGCCTTGTTGTATGAAGTTTTAAAGCCAAAGTTTATGATGAATGGCTCAGCAGCTGCCGGTGTTTGTTCTCTCTCACGTGTGGCCACACACAGCTGATACGTGTTACGTAGGTAGGTTATAGGTAACACAGGGAGGGGAATAACAGTAAGCTCATCAGACGTTTCCTAAAAAACAGTGTTCACGAGTCCCGCACCTCGAGTCCAAGTCAAGCCTGATTTCTTTTGAGGACGAGTCTAAAGTCGAGTCTGAAGTCACTGTCTTGTCGACTTAAGTCGGACTCGAGTTAGAGACTCGGACTCGAGTCCCCATCTCTGCTTAGAACGCCAGGTGTGTGCTACTGTGGATGTTTGCTACATAAAGTTGTAATTAATTATACTAATTACCTTTCGTATTTCTTGGCTAAATATAAAATTTAAGTTAGATACCCTCCAGGTAGTCAATGGACATAAAATTCTTACTGTGATGTAGAGACAGTACACAGTTAAAATGTTATGTATGAAAGATCGACTTACAAATTCATAACGTACCGCTCTGAAAAGTCTTGCTCTAGTCTAGGTTGCAACGCTGGTTTGGGTTGTTCTGCCTGTATTTCAGGATCAGACACAGGCATGTACAGTTACACCAAAGCCGTGTTTACCAGCTGAAGCAGCTTTGTTTTGGCTCACACTACCTTGCATGTCAGGACCTGCCTTATTCAGCTTCTGATTGGCTATTAGTCCTTAATGCGCATGTGCAACTCCCAACTAAGATCTTGTAGAAGTGAGATGCCTCACTCTGTAGCTAAAACGCAGCATTCAAAACACAGGGTGAAAAGTGGTGCAGTATGTGTTTTTTGAAAATTAAACCATGTCAACCTATTCAGGTACAACCCGTAAATAAAATTATAAACCTGAAAATTAGCATATTATGACAGCTTTAAACTCATTGCTATGGGACTTCAGATCTGTTGACAATTTAGTCACCTTTAGAAAGCAGCTCATAGCACACCAGTTTAGACTTTGTTTACATTTTTTATTTTATTTTAACAGTACAGTGTAGATTGTAGACCTTCATTGCTACTTACTCATTTAAGATAAATGAGTGTACCCGCTTAAAATAAAGGTGGATTTTACTATCTTCGACTAATTTTTTAAACTAGGATTAAAAAACAACTAGAATTAGTAAGCAGAAATCAGAATTTGAACTACAATAAATAAAATCTAAATAATGTGTTTTTTCTAATGTAAAAAGGTGTTGAATTTTATGAAAGCTTCAGTCTAAAAAGAATACTGCTGGCTACATACAGTATATCATCAATGCGGTTTCAAATACCAGCCCTCGTGTGAAATACAGTACATCTTGTAGGTGTGTTGAATTTGAAGAATGCAGTTGGGGGATGGGTTGTCGAGCTTTCTGTTCAGCTAAATTAGAGAGGGAATTGAATTGAATGTGTAGCTGGCTGCCTAATAGTGCCTGTCTTGCTGGGATTGCTGCTATGGTAAAGTGCTACCTTGAAGCCACATGTTAAACCAGCCAATAGCAGGTCAGCATTGGAGGGAGAGTCCCAATCAACAGAGGAGAGACAACAGATGACGTACACTGGGTGAGGGGGGGTGAAGTGCTGCTGCTTGGATTTGGTTGCCTCCCAATATTCTACATGTGTACATAAGTACATGCATGGATGGAAACGTGAGTGAATGGTGAGTGAATGAATATAATAATTAGGATTCATATGATTTACATATAATGTCAATGTCCATTTTTGACAAATTCTATTGTATATTATAGGCCTGTATGTATGTATGCATGTATGTATGTATGCATGCATTCATGTATGCATGTATGTATGTAAGTATATGTATGATTAGATTTAACCTGGTGTTGTGCATTTCCTTTGAAAGGATTAATTTGAGTGGCTTTTAGAGCGTGGACTGAGTTGCATCATATATGAATCTGGTGTATGTGCTTCTGTGAGTTCTGTACGTATAAAAGCATACATCAAGAAAAAGAGAGAAAGAGAGAGAAATGAGCAGTGAGAAAAAGAGAGCACATGTGTGGGTGAGGCAGAATGCACCAGTGAAAATATACTCATCCATCAATGTGTAGGAGAGGAAATACCAATTAATATGTATTTTACTTTACTATCCTCTTTTTCCCGTCTTTTTCCCAATCAAAAATCTGCATCAGAACTGCACAAGTGTCCTCTATTTTACACAAGGAAAAAAACATTGTCAACATAATCTAAAATAATCTGCAGAAATATAGAGTTCCCAGTTGAAATAATGCAGTCATTATTTCAACTGAATCTGAGGGGGGGAAAGCATTTGAGCTTTCTTGATATGTTCAGTGTGTGGTATATTTTTAGATCCCGAGCCAAGTGGCAATATAGAGATATGTCCACATATTTCACAAGGTGCCTTTGAAGTGGTGTTATTAATTTCCTGGTGGGTCACATTTGAATTAGTGTGAGTCACTGAGGCTTCAGCTGAGTCTCGTCTAGACCACGCTGTGTGAGTGTGCGTAAAATGGAGAGTTCGGGGCTCTTGGGGTGGAGATCAGGTAAGCATTGAGGTTTACAGGTTCTTTTTAAATGGCCGGGCCAGTTAAATCCCTGTGATGATCATGCATTGTGTGAAAGATTTATAAAAAGGCACCCTGGATATGCATTATGCACCAGCTAAATGTCTAAAATGAAAAGAAAGGTAAGCTGAATGATGCACAAGAGAAGACAAAAGAATGATGAAGTAAAAAGAGAAAAGGACTGCGAGATGAACTTGTCGCCCGCATTATATCTACACTCTTACCAGAGGCACTCTAAGTATTTGCCTCCCATTTTTAGGCAAGGTTTAGGTGTACAATCTAAGAATTCTTCAGGAGAGCCACTGAAATATGCTCTTACACAACATCTGCATTACTAAAAAATCATATTCATATTTATGTCAGATATAAATATATAAAAATAGAGACAGCACATAAGTCTTTATATTGTTGTGCTTGTACATGTATTTGTAAGTATATTCCTGTTAGATATGTAGTTGGCTCACACCCATACCTTTTCAACCTTTTAGCAAGCACAATGCTTTTGGTAAATAACCACTGCTATAAGGTTTCACTCCACTGAGCTGTGTTATTAACTAGTTTGCGGTGTGTGTAATGTGTATGTGCTACTGGCTTGAACATGTACCCTGTGTGGGTCTGTCTATTTGTGTTTGGTGTTTGCTAGGGTCTTTTCCACACTAGCTTACCAATTTATTCCCAAACAAATGAACACTATAAGTGTACTTTATCTTTAGCTAAAGAAAAAGGTGCTTTTTAATCCACTTCCATTCTACTGAAAAGACTGGGACATTGAAAAGCCGGATTTAGGAAGATTTCTTGAGTCTCACACAAGCATTGATGTGGCAGCTAAGAAACCAGAACAGCACTCAGCCCTGATTCCATTGGCATAATTGGTGTCATCTTAGTTTGACTGATTGATTTGGCTTGTCTTGTCAAAAACCCCTCCAAAATCTTTACAGAATAGATCAAATCCATTACGCTAGTATTTCTTCTTCTGCTGATTGGGTCAGGGAAACACTACTGGGCTGTAATTACTCCCCTGAAGCAAACAGTTGCTGTTTGAGAGTGTTTTCTTGGCATGACCGTCTTGCTAATGGAATATTCATATCAGAGATACCCTTACCACTGCTGAATTGTGTAATTGTACGATAGAGTACAAGAGGTTTCCCAGATGGGCAGGGTGCATGTTTTAAATTTGTGGATATTAAACACTCCCGTCACCTCTTACCCATCACCCTCAAATGTCTCCTTCCTAGAGGCAGTTATTGGATCATAAAGAGTCAGGCAATACTGCCATAACTTAAACCGGGATTCCCCCTCACCATAAACAATTTGACCATTCACTGCCTGTGCCTGCCCCTTTGCCTGTGAGATAAAATTCACTTCATTAGGAAGAGTAAATGTTTCTGTAACAAGACATTTCTGTATGCAAGAACAGATATTAATAACACTGATATGTAAATAATGGACCTGAGGAGGTGAAACTAGATGTCACTGTTGGCACTGTATTAGGTTAAAATGAAGCTGGTATAAAACATGAATAGATGACCCTAATGCTTCCAATCCTCTGTCCTAACTACAAGGCAAGTCCAACGGCATGTGTTAAGAAAACAGTGCTCAGCCCCCAACACAGATGCTAAAAGAGAAATGAATAGGGATGGACTGTGAATTTTTCCTACAAAATGTGGAAAAATGTATCACAATGCCCTAACTATCAAACAATTGTTCTCATACCTACAGATGAAAGGGCAAGGAACAGCTGACAGACTTGAACAACAGTGGTACATGCAGCTCATCTAAATCTTTATTGTACCAAACACCCTAGAGCCAAGGGGCACTGCTCCTAACTCCATTAGTTACATTTCCAATAACGCTTACCTGGACATTGTGTAAGTGAGGTTGCCAGCTGTGCATCATTTGGACAAGGACTTGTCGTAGCTGCATATTTCAAGGAAAAGCCCATGTTGTGTAATGGAATCATTAAATGTTCATTTATCCAAACCACCATAGAGACATGGAGGGGAGAGAAATGACACGACTGATATTATTTCTATGCAGATAGTGTCCTGCTTTTTATTTCTAAAGTGATTTCCCCTCACTCTATCTAGCACTGGAGTCGTGATTAAAGTGAGGTGAGATTTTTTCACTGGAAGATTGGTTTCAGGGAACAGTGTATATGTAATTGACTGAAGGAGACGCTACTGGAGCCCATTCAAAAGAATCTGAATGTTTCTGTCTATCACAGTCCTGTTAGAATAAAAATGGGGATCCCCTGCCATTTTGGTCCCTCCTTGTGTCAGTCTGAGCAAGCCTGTTATCCATAAACCCACTCCAATACAGCAGCACTGGCCAGCAGCCTCTCCTCCATCTTGGCTCTAAATGTGTCTGTATCTGTATGCGTCTGTTTATCAATAGACTCTTATTCTTCTCCAGGGCGAGTTTAACCAGCCAAATCCACATAAGCTCATTATTAGAGTAGAACAGAACTCCTGGCTCAAGAGCTGAGCAGCCGGCTGTTCAGCTTTCAATTGCTGCTCATGCCTAACTGTGATGGATGCTGCCCAGCCGTTCCAAGACTGCTGCTGCTAATCAGAGTCAGACAGCAAGAAAGAAAGAAGATGTTGAGGTATTGAGGGTGGAGTGAAGAAATTAACAATGTGCTAGAAGGATTGAGAAAGCAATGGAAGACAAAATATCTGACTTAAATAATTAATTGGAGAAGATAGGAGGGGAAAAGTCTAATACCCTTTTTATTTAATAATAAGCACTTGTATGCAGGTTTTCTAAATGCAGTACTTCAAAAATAGGCATTTCTCATTGCTAGTAGACAAGTTTTCTTTTCTGTTTTTTTTTCTGATGTGTTGCATTTAACGCAAGCGGTAAGCTTCCGGTCTGACACGCGAATCCAATGCGTAAGTCCCTTAAACCTGCATTCTATTGAACGGCCAGCAGGGGGTGACTCTTCTGGTTGCAAAAAGAAGTCCGGCTCCATTAGAAATAACGGTAAAATGACAATACTTCTCAGCTGATTTATTACCTCAGGATACACTTTCATAATGAGTTTATGGTCTCAATCGCTAGTTTCATGTCTTCTTCGATACCACATGATGTTCATTTAGTAAATTATGGTTCCATTTAGAGGAAAATAGACCATAAAGCGGAGTATGCTTCAGTGTAAGATTATCTATGATTGACAAGTCGTTACCATTGCGACCTGCCAATCAGGCTAGAGTGAGTTAGCACTGTACCCACAGCACGGATGCACCTAGCTAAGCAAGCTAGCTAGCTCCATATCTAGCAAAAAAATCAACATGGCGGCCAAACTTGAGGCTTCAAAACGGCAGTCCACAAACCAATGGGTGACGTCACGATGACTACGTCCACTTCTTACATACAGTCTATGGTTTAACGTCACAAACACAATGAAAATGAAAAAGGAAAAAGGTTGAAAAAGGTTTAGTAAACAGTAGAAAGCAACATGGAGGCCAATGCCAATGTCCATGCTGGGCATGTGACAGGTGTGTTTATGGCGTCTGTGTCCTTTTAAAGACATCACATATAAGGTCACAGCAGTGACCTTAGTGTATGCAGCAAAACTTCACAAATACAGATCTTATACTTAATTGGCACCATTAGAGGCTAAGATCTTCATTACACATCGCAATAAACTAGCGTTGGACAGAGGAAACAACGTATTGGCAATTTAGCTAATTGTAGAATGCAGTGGAGTTGAAAATGTAATGTTTATCTTGATGATGATGATAGTGGAAAGACCAAAAAAGTTATTAATATAGTTTGTCTTTAAAAGCAAAATTTGATGGCAGCGCTTATTGGATTACAGGGCTCAATGTTAAACTTTTTTGCACTGGCCCGAAGATGATTTTTACGGACCCTCTTTCCAAAAGTTATTTATGAGTGCTACAACAAAACCAAAGACTAAAGTTATGTTATACAGTTAACATGTTTAATCAGTTATTAACTACATCCTGGATATATCCTGGATGGAAAAAAACTAAAACGTAATCACAGTTAAAATTATAAAAAATAAAAGGGTTAACAAAACAATTTACTTTTAAAACAAAACATACTAACAGACTCAAACATGACGTGCTCTCTCTCCTGCTGACAGCCATTTAATAAAAAAAATGTACACAGAGCAGCGGATACAAGTTGCCTCGGCCTGTCAGTCACAAGGTAGTCCCGACCAAAAGCATTATGCATTATCGTATATTTCCCCCTAAATAGGACCATAATTTACTAAATGAACATCGTGTTGTGTTGAAGAATACTTGAAACTAGCGACTAGCACCATAAAGTCATTATGAAAGTGTTTACTGAGGTAAAAATTCACCTGAGAATTAGCAACATTTTACCATTATTTCTAATGGAACCGGACTTCTTTTTGCAACCAGCGGACTCACCCCCTGCTGGCCGTTAGAGACAATGCAGTTTTAAGTTCCGTCTGCATGGTTTCACTTTCAGACCCAGAGGTTGCCGCTTTATTGAGATTAGAGAAATAACAACCAGACAACCACTCGTCACATAACTACAAATCTGGATTGGATAACGGTGCAGGATTTTAATTTATAATAATAATAATTTATTTTTTTGAATACTAATGTTTCTGCACTGGCCCAATCAGGCCAGTGAGTTGCTAGTTCAACTGTCCCGACGTCACTTTTTACTGGCCTCAGGCCACCGTTATTGTCGAGCCTTGGATTGTGAGGTAATTTATATACAAGTAGACTATCTACACATCACAGTAAAGTGGTCAGCAGTCAAAACGACCTTGATTGTAAGTGAAGTGTTAAATGGACAGGCCCAATGGACTAAAAGGCCGACAGACAGTACTATAAATGTATTCAAATATAGGAATATAACCTCAAAATTCTTCAAAAAATAAATTATCCATGGAGTTTACAAAACTTGAAAAACAGTGGTTGTAACCAGAAGTGGTTACAATAACAGTGAATTCCTTTACAACAGTTCCTTTACATATGCATAAACATCACACACACGTCACATTGTCACAGAAACAAAATCACACTGTAGCCTACACGAGTTACATGATTAGAGATTCACAGTTAAAAGAATAGGTTCACATGTTATTAGGGTTATCTTAAAAAACTGTGGATTTTGTTTTCTATCCATTACAGTGGAAGTGGTTTAGGAAAGGATCTCTTTGCAGTCTGTATGGACAAGAGGAACAATCGAAGCAACCAATAAACTTGAAAAAATGTAAATGTAAACCTACACTAGTAAACAGAAGACAGAGCCAAGACACACAAGCAATTCACTATAGATCCCCATTATGTCTAGGAATGAGATCATAGGCAAAACTAAGTGCAAACATGGTCTCTAACAGATATTGATTTCTATGGAATCAACTCAGTACATTGGTACTGACTAAAAATGTGCGGTCTGATTCAAAACTCTCTCTACTGTGTAGGCTTTTACTTAAATGTTCAGTGTGTAATATTTAGGAGGATCTATTGACATAATGCAATATAATATACATAACTATGTTTTCTGTGGTGTATAAAGCCCTTACATAATGAACCGTTATGTTTTTATTACCTTAGAATGAGCGGGTCCCCTTACATGGACATTGTGCCGCTGTGTTTATACAGTGGCCCAAACTTTGAATATGTACAAAGACGCGCTTGAGTAGTAAGTGAGTCATTGGTTGCAATAAATCATTTCTATTTAACTGGTGGTAGTTTGTTTACAGCTGTTTTTAAGCACGTAGTCTTGGATAAATCCTACAGTAGTACTTACAGTGTGTGAACACGACGTGATTATGATGGCACTCTTTGCAAAGTGGAGGAAGAGAGAGAGAATAGCGAGGGACGAAGAAGAAAGTGTCCAAAGTATGGGATTATTTGAAGCTAAAAGAAAACAACAATTATGTAATGTTACAGTCCATCCACCGTAAAACAAAACTTATGTGGCACGATGGCACCTGATCAGAAAGAACCTGGTGTTATGCCAGCGGACCACAGACAAGGTAATATTAACAGCAACTTTAGCATTTGACTGAAATCATGATTGATTGTTGAGTTGAAGGCTAGCCAAAGTAAGCTGCAGTTCTCAGCTGTAAATGTATACACGTGCGTTTGTTATCCTGGTTGGGCCGTGAGTTTGGGTTGTAACGTCACACAGTCATGAGTTAACTGGGTGTTGGAGAGCTGCACATTAGTATAACTTGTATAGCACTCGGGTGATGTTTGTGTTGGTAAAGCAGTTGTCTGGTTGTTGCTCTGTTGACGTTGTTGGTCTGATGTTTGCTGTATGACACACTATGAATTTCCAAAAGGACTAATAAATATCTATCTTCTATGACCATACACAGCTGATCCTGTTAGCTGCAGCCCTAGAGAGGAGCTTGATAGCTGAAAGCTCTGGTTCCCATTCTACTTTTGGAGACTCTAGGAACCACAAGTAACCCTGCATTTTGGGAGCGCAGTGCTCTGGTGGGGTAGTAAGGTTCTATGAGGTCTTTAAGATGGTGCCTGACCATTAAGAGCTTTGTAGGTGAGAAGAATGATTTTAAATTCTATTCTGGATTTTACAGGAAGCCAATGCAGAGAAGCTAAGACAGGAGAAATATGATCTCTTTTCCTGGTTCCTGTCAGAATATGTGCTGCAGCATTCTGGATCAGCTGAAGAGTCTCAAAGGACTTTTTCGAGCAGCCTGATAATAAGGAATTGCAGTAATCCAGCCTAGAAGTAACAAATGCATGGACTAGTTTTTCTGCATTAATTTTAGACAGGATGTTCCTGATTTTTGCAATGTTACGTGGGTGAAAAAAGGTGGTCCTTGAAATTTGCTTAATGTGAGAGTTAAAGGACATGTCCTGATCAAAGATAACTCTGAGATTCTTCACAGTGGTGCTGGAGGCCAGGGCGATGCCATACAGAGTAACCATATCTTTATATAATGCATCACAAAGGTGCTTGGGCTCTATACAGTAACTTCAGTTTTATCTGAGTTTAACATTAAAAAATTACAGGTCATCCAGGTTTTAACATCCTGAAGGCACATTTGGAGTTTAGCTAACTGATTAGTTTCATCTGGCTTGATCAATAGCTATAGTTGAGTGTCATCTGCATAACAATAAAAGTTTATGGAGCGTTTCCTGATAATATTGCCTAAAGGAAGCATATATAAAGTGAACAGGATTGGTCCCAGCACAGATCCTTGTGGAGCTCAATGACTAACTTTGGCGTGCATGGAGGATTCATTGTTAACATGTACAAACTGAGATCAATCTGATAAATAGCACTTAAACCAGCTTAGAGCGGTTCCTTTAAAGCCAATTAAGTGTTCCACTCTCTGTAATAGGATATGATGGTCAGTGGTATCAAATGCAGTGCTAAGATCTAATAAAACCAGTATAGAGACAAGTCCTTTGTCTGATGATATTAGGAGGTCATTAGTCATTTTCACCAGTGCTGTCTCTGTGCTATGATGAACTCTAAATCCTGACTGAAAATCCTCAAATAAACTATGGCTATATAGAAAGTCATACAGCTGTTTGGCAACTGCTTTCTCAAGTATCTTGAGACACACTACTTGCTTTCTCAAGATACTTGATATATATATGGAAGGTTAGATATAGGTCTATAGTTGGCTAAAACCCCTGGATCAAGGTCGGGCTTATTCAGAAGAGGGTTAATTACAGCTACTTTAAAGTACTGTGGTACATAGCCTGTTAATAAAGACAGATTGATCATATCTAGGAAAGAAGTGCTGACTAAGGGTAAAATTTCTTTAAGCAGCCTAGTCGGGATGGGGTCTAAGAGGCAGGTTGATGGTTTAGATGAAGAAATTAGTGAAGTTAGTTGGTAAAGGTCGTTCCTGAGTTTAGAAATAAGTTGGTGCCAGTTGAGGGCACGTCTTGGTGAATTTTGTTTATAATAGAATTTTATCATTAAAGAAGCTCATTACTACTGAGAGCTATGGGAATACTTTGCTCAATAGAGATTTGACACTCTGTCAGCCTGGCTACAGTGCTGAAAAGAAACCTGGTTGTTCCTATTTTCCTCTATTAATAACGAGTAGTACACTGCTCTGGCATTATGGAGGGCCTTCCTATATGTTTTAAGACTATCTTGCCAAATTAAATGAGAATTTTCCATTCCAACGCCAATTCCTCTCAAGTTTCCGCGATATTTGCTTTAATTTGCGAGTTTCAGTGTTATACCATGGAGCTAACCACTTTTGTTTTATTATCTTCTTTTTTAGAGGGTAACAGAGTCCAGTGTCATTCGCAGCGCTAGGAACACTATGGAACACTATTAAATGTTCAATTTCAATACCATATACCAGAACAAGGTCGAGGGTGTGATGAAAACAGTGAGTCAGTTAACACTTAGAGAGAAGCCAGTTGAATCTAAAGAGATAAACGCAGTACTAAGGCTATCATTCGCAATGTCCACATGAATATTAAAATCCCCTACAATAATAACTTTATCCGTTTTAAGGACTAAAGTTGACAAAAACTCTGCAAATTCAGACAAGAATTCAGAGTACGGACCAGGTGTCCAGTACACTATAACAAATAGAATTGGCTGCAGTGATTTCCAACTTGGGTGTGAAAGACTAAGAACAAGGCTTTCAACTGAGTTATAATTTAGTTTAGGTTTAGAGCTGATTAATAGGCTTGAGTCGAAGATAGCTGCAACTCTACCTCCTCGGCCTGTGCCTTGAGGAATGTGAGTATTAATATGACTGGGAGGAGTGGATTCATTTAGGCTAACATATTCTCCATCACCCAGCCAGGTTTCAGTTAGACAAAATCAATCAATGTCTATGAAGATTCTCAGTCATCCAGGTCATAGTTATCCAACGAAGGTTGAAATCAAGGGCAACTGGACTTGGTTGAAGATACTGGAAGACGTTTCGTCCCTCATCCAAAGGACTTCTTCAGTTCTGACTGACTGCCAGTCAGTTCACTTCAACCAAGTCCAGTTGCCCTTGATTTTAACCTTCGTTGGAAAATCAATCAATATTATATTCTGATATGAATTAATTTACTAGTAAACCTTTTGAAGAGAGAGATCTAATGTTTAAGAGTGCACATTTAATTATCCTATTCTTTTGCACTATTGCACTTGTGGTTTTAATTTTTCTGAGGTTTTTATGCACAGCTCCACTTCTGTTTACCTAAGATTTAAATAATTTCAATGGTTGGGGGGCAGACACTGTCACTATGGGGTTTTGACTAGGTAACTCCTGAAATGGAGGAGCAGAGAAGCGTGTTAGACTGCAAATCTGCGAAGGGTTTTGGGTGGGTAACTGCTGAAATAGAAGGGCAGAGAAGTGTGTTAGACTGCAACTCTGCCTCCTGGTCTCCACTCTGTATTGTCATGTAGTTCTTGATATGTCACAAATGCATACTTCATTTGCCTTGATAAAGTCTCTTTATGGAACATCTGGGTGAGACAGCTAAAAACACTTTCCCACGTGATTACAAGACAAGCCCAGAAAGAAAAGGTCTTTGTGACAAAGATCATTATCCTTACCTTAACCCTGAAGATAAACTTTAACCAGTCTGAATAAACAGAGTGTATGTTGTCAATTTACCTGACTAGTCCCTCAAATTAACCAGAGACTAATTTCTCACTGAGCCATTACACTGTATGCTCTCAGCTGGTTCTGCAGCCCTCCTGGTGGGCTTAGCATTTATTCAATTAATAATTGAGTGTTTGGTACCCCTGTGATGTTTTAGCTTAACTGAGAACCAGGGCTGAGCCAACAGGATGTATCCCATTGAGGTGATATGTCACAAGCTTCCTGTGACTTCAACTTTGTTTCTGTCAAGAGATTTACATCTAGTGTAGTTTATGAAGGCTAGATCAGTGAGAAGGGATGATGAATGAGTGTGGTTGTCAGTTACTGTATGGGGGTCTGTGTTTTGTGTCCGTGGTTGGGTGTGACAAACGGCACAATACAATATGGTAGTATTACTAGGTAAGTTCAACAAGTGAACATTTTTCGACCAATTACAGTTTACTGCTTTTATGTTAGATAGTTTTTTGTATGCTTTTGCTGCAATGTGTACAATAGCTTCAATAGCAGACCAAAGCACATCACCAGACGTGAATCTCATCCAGTCTTTTGAAGTCCTATTAGCGTTAGAGACGCTGTTAGAGATGACTCCCTGTCTGGTAGTGTTTGTCATAATCTTGCAGTGAGTTTGTCATAATCTTGCAGTGAGTCTTTGTCCCTGGGGACACGTCATCACTCCCACTATTGACACAAACCAAAGTGATTTTTTCTTAACTGGGATAAAATTGATCCTGGGTTGGCATCCATCTTTCACTTTATAAGAAAGCTCACTTTGTAATACATCTTGTGAGTTTGACCAGTTGGTTATTCCAACTGTGTGTAATGATGGTATTTTTATATACTACATGCATATTGCAGACACAGTATCCTAAGAAGAAACTTTGAAAGCATGGCAAAACCAAGTCACTACTCACTAGCTTCACTTGTCTTTAGTTGCCTTTCCCTCACGCACTGTCCCTCGATGTCTCTCAGGGGAAATTGTCTTCTAGCTGATTAGACTCTGTTTTGTAGACTCAGTGCCCAAGCAGCTCTAGAAAATGGACGGACACACACACACACTCATACACGCATATACTCTTGTCCTTTCGAGGACATAAACCCCAGCCACACTGTTGTAGCTTTAATGGCCAGATCCTGTGCTGGATTCTAAATTAAACAGAAAGAAGGAGTAAAGTCCTACACAGTATGGAGTCCAGAAGAAGAAGGACAGCAAAATCGCATTCCTGTGAGGAGTATCCCCCACAGCCAGTTCATTAGTGAAAGAGAAAAGGATGTACCCGGCTAACATAAAAAGATTGATGGAGAACACACAACTTGCATTCACATCATATCCACCCCCTGAAATCGTTCAAATTGTTTTTTTGAAGTTTAAAAAGGTCAGTACTTAAATATGTAATGTAATAAGTCAAATGGCAGTAATACATGATCATGTCCAACTAAATCTTAAATACAGTAGACAATACTTTGAAAGACAATGAACTGCCCATACATAATTAACAGCAAGAAGCAAAATGAGAATATAATCTTCATCTTGCCTATATGTTTTATTAATGCTCCTCTGTATCTGTCAAATCACTGTTATTTATGCCAGAAAGTGCTACATTATTCACTACAGTAAATGGAATTAATAGATTTTATTAAGAATAGAGTATTAAGAAACAAAAACATCAAAGCAGGGGCTTGAGTCTTGGGACAGCTTCTTCCCTCTTTGTGTCCGAGTTAGTCCTGGATGTGCAGCGCAATGTACCATTATTAAGTTGCACTAATGCAAGTAATGAACTAGTGTATTTCAGCTGCTTCTGTTCATACCAGGACATACCATGTGAGACTCTTGACACCTTGTGAATTACTGTCCAACAACTACTATACACTGGATCTGCTTCTCCTTTGTCCCCCAGGAACACTTTACACCTGAGTGCAAATTCAAGGAGTCGGTGTTCGAGAACTATTATGTGACATACTCCTCCATGATATACCGGCAGCAGCAGTCGGGCAGGGGCTGGTACCTCGGTCTGAACAAGGAAGGAGAAATCATGAAGGGGAACCATGTCAAGAAGAACAAGCCAGCAGCCCACTTCCTTCCCAAACCTCTAAAAGGTTAGCCTGCCCAGATCCTCTTTCACATTTTACTGTTCAGCATTAACAGTTAGCTAGTTCATACAATGTGTGGTCCAACTGTATGTTAGATTTCTCTTTCTCCTGGAAGGAAAATAGAGCTTGAGAGTTGTTCAAATACTGGCTCCTTTCTCACTCCACACAGCTGGCCAATCACTGTGCAAAGTGGGTGGGTAAAGCTATTTTACTGTCCGAAGAGCAGCTCTGATGGAGTATACTAGCAACTTAAGTGCAATGCTTGGCATTAGGGGTAAAGTTGTTGTAACCACATAATCTATTGAGAATGTTTCTTGATCATTTAGCAATTTAACTTTTCTAGCTGGCACAGGGGTTGTTTTTCCACAATAAGAGACCTTCCCTTTGAACCATTAGCTTTTCTCTGATTAGATTAGCCAATTTTATACTTTTTAGCTCATGTGGATTCTTTTTCTAAATGGAGCTGCTTTCTACATGACCCTCTCTGCCATTTAGCATTTTCCTTAGAGACGCTGGCATGGCCCTATTCAGTAGCTTCCTCTAGCTGATCACACACCACTGCAGACACACTGCAGGAGGAGGATGAGCCATTGTCTCTGACCAGAGCAACAGGGACATGTTTAAATGCTTTAAATAGTAGCACGCAGGACTTTATTTTCAGTACAGTAAAGTCACAGACAACCCCACCCATTCCAGGCTTTATGTGTGGTGGTGAGGGTGTGGAGAACAGGGGAGGAGAGAGGGAGAAATTGTTCTGTTGTCTCTGTTGGAAAGGCCACAGTTCTTTCATCTTTAACAAGACACAGATTTATCTGTCCCCAGAAAGATCGAGAGAAAGTCTGTTTTCACAAGAAAAAAAAAAATACTCAAACAATAATGAAAAGAGGCCAGTTTCTTTGCATTGCTGATTGTTGATAGTTTCACAGTTTGGATCTATCACACGTCACTCTTTAAAGTTTCACTACATTCTTGTGTGTGTGTGGCACATTAACATGCCTACTAGCACTGTCCTATTTACAATAATTGGGTGCTAATTAAGTTGTGAACCTAGTCTAACCATTGGGTCCGTACATATTTCGCTTACTTCAAGTGAGTTGCTGCATTGTTACTTTACTGTGCATTATGCTGGAGTGGGGGAGCAGGAGAATGGACATTTTTATTCATTTACTGACATACACTCACTAACCACTTTCTTAGGTACAATCTAATGCAATCCAATAGAAGAGCTATGCCATGAATTCTACTTTTACAAAGCTTATACATTTACAGTTTTTGTTGAAACTGTCAGAAAAGTAATAATTACACTTTATTTTATTTATTATTGAGGTTGTATTGGGTGGTGGTGTTGTACTGGAGTGAATTATAATGAAAGACGTTTCTAAACATTTAATAGAAAAAACAGAATTTCACATTATATGATTCTTCTGTTGGAGAATACCTATAATCTTTAGTACAGTATCATATCATTTTGTGTTAAGGCTATATTAAGGCATACATGCGCCTCTGCAGAAAGAGTCAATATTAGATCATTACAATCTTCATTTTTAATGGAAATCAAGCCACAAAACTTCAATTAAAAGATGAACTGTTCCTGAATAGATACATCCTCTTAATACCAAAGACAGTAAAAGTTGTAGATGTTACACATTTGGGTGTAAACCATCTTAGTAATATGTGGTTTCATTCAGATTTCCAGCAGTGATTATAGTTGTGGTTATTCCAGTTAAATTCAGCCATTTGCCAATGTGACGCTGCATCTTTGGTGGAGCTCCCCCAGCAAGCATCTTATTAGGAATCTATGTCTTCCCTCTGAGATCACGATAATAGCTTTTCACTTTCATTTAACGGGCGATCAAGGGGAGTCTCAAACACATTTAAGAGGCAAAAGCAAGAGAATGATTGCCTTGCTTTTTCCTGATAAAAGAGTACAGAGAAAGAGAAAAATTACAAAGGCATACATATAAGCTGGATGAGACAGTAATTCAAACAGATTCCAAAAACCATTACCCTCAGCTGCACTTGTGCAATTTATCTACAAGAAATATAATATTTTTGAGGTTCAACAGCAAATCCAAAATGTGAAAAATAAATTGAATACATACATTTGTTGTAATACCCAAAGACGTAAGACATTCTCCAACTTTGAATCCAGGAATGCAAAATATTTACTAAATCTTTTACATAATGTAAATGTCAGACATAGCAGGCAGTTTGGAAAGAGCTTTGCAAGGGAAAGAGGGAGAGAAAGAGGAATAAAGGAGAATTTGTTCCAGCAGCTCATAAAGATTCAGCGCCAGTGGTGTTACAGGGCACCAATTAAGAAGCTGTCTCTGCATTGGCAATGGGCATCTCTTCTAGCCATTACTCACTACTCTTCTGGTTCCAGTCTGTGTCTCAGCCCACAGCCTCTCATTCTGTCTTCCTCAGGATGAAGCCAGTATAGCTCACGTCATTGAAACCCAAACAGGAAAATCCTCTTACAATTCCTCCAGAAAGTCTTAACGCGCAACACAAAGAGGTGACTTTATCAGGAAAGTGTGTAGCCTGTCAGTGAAATGCGGGGAGATTTGTGTGGAGGAATGTAAAAAATGGCAAGATGGATGGTTGGTATTGGGGATTAAAGTTTAAAAATTAATAGCAGCTAGGGCTGAATGATTTTGGAAACTAATCTAATTGCGATTTTCTTTAACAATATTGCCATTGCGATTTAACATGCAATTAATTTTTAAGCTCTTTACCTTCTGTATTATTCAAAATGGACAAGCAATAAATCAGTGTATAGTATGACCAACACAATATTAGATAGATTAAACATACACTGTTCTTTCTTGTAGGCCAGGCCTGTGTTATGATGAAATTAGGTTGGTGGTGAATTGCATGAATTGTTATTATGAGCAATGTTGGAGAAGAAGTATCAAATTACAATAATATGAGAAAGATAATTTGAGAGTCAAGTCATGGCATTAAATAATATGATATAATATCATCAAGGAGGCCTACCTACAAACAAGAAAAAAATAAGTTCACCAGTGTGTTATAGCCAACAGTAAGCACTCAATAAAAAACCCACAGTTCAGCCACCGATTAATGAGTCCTTATCTCAGTTCAAATCTCCTAGGAGTCCATCTCTCATCAAAAACCTAATTTTTTATATCCCAGTAAGCAAACAAAAAAATACTAAGTTTGAGGTTTAATTTAAAAGTTGGCCAACGCAAATAAAACCAGCCTGGCCTTGTGAGTTTGGTTTGAAACGCTGTTACATAGATATTTCCTGAGCTGACTGGTGGCTGGGTGTATGGCGCAGGAGTTGATCGCAACAATACGCTTACCTTACTACACGTGTGCCTTTCTGTTGTGCATTTTTCCTGTCTGCCACTGCTGTGAAGGAGCAGAAGATTTCACCCACCAATTTACGTGGGTGGTGGGTGCTACTTTCATTCCCTGTGTGACACTAAATTTCTGTAGTGTTTCTTCTGTCAAGCTTAAGGCCATTATACAAACACAAGTGAAGGTACAGCGTAATGTGCAAAGTTGATGCTTCGTCTGCTGACTGGTTTACTCTCACGTGTCAGGTGACCAGTGTGTCATTGCAGTCTTTGCGATTAGAAAATCTCGTTTTATCATATCGCAATAATATCGCAAATGCAAATAATCAGCCCTAATGGCAGCTGTGGTTTTGAGATGATGCCGTAATCCTGAAGACACTCGCCCACCAGTATAATCAAACAACACAGTCACTAACAAGACTGGAACCAATCATCAGTTTCCCAGTGAACCAGTGACATTGATTGATGTGTATAAGGACGGTCTCCTTAGGATTTCTGCTGTAACAAAAATGCTGGGCTAAGTGAAGTGTCTGAAGGACTGGGTTTGCTGTTTCAGCCACAGACTCCCTTAGGAATGAACATCAAATGGCATTCTAGGCAGAAGTATGTTGACAACATCCTGAAACCAAAGACTATGAACCTCAGATTACTGATATTTCTTCTCAAAAGCAGCTGCTGAGATGCAGATTGAGCCAATACTGCATACACAGCAAAGCTAAAGCACTAGTAACTCCTGAATATATAATGCCATGCTGTGAATATAGGATTTCCTTTTACTTCAGCAACAACCTGGTCTGCCACGATCTCAGCAGTTTGCAGGGAATTATAAATAAGATATCGTGTTATACCATCACAGACCATATACTAATAACCAAAACAGAGTGCGGTCCCACCAAACGGTTTTTATTGCTACCTGTACACAGTTCTTGTTTTCTGTTGTGGCTTGTCTAATGTATAAGAATGTGTGTCTGATTGTCACTTATTTTGTGTTTCTATAGTGGCAATGTACAGAGAGCCATCCCTCCATGACTTGACAGAGTTCTCCCGCTCTGGCACTGGCACACCCACCAAGAGTCGGAGTGCCTCGGCTGTGCTCAACGGAGGCAAAGCCGTAAGCCAGAATGAGTCGACGTAGCCCAGCAGCCGAACCCAGGCCTGGGGCCGAAACCTTACCTCCAGCAGAGCGTGAATCCAAGCAGACTTCTCTCACTGATCAGCAGTTCAGGACTACAACAAACCACGCGCAAACACCCTGACACCATCAATAAAAAAAACAGTTAGGCATCATCCTGGTCAGTCATCGTCAAAACAACATCAATACTAAGACACTTAACGGCACATAAACCATTCTAAATTTAAAAAACAAATTAAAAATTTTGTTTTGGGCTTGAGATTTATCTAGTACCTTGATCACTCTCTTTTGGTGATGATCGCATACCAGTTAGCTCATCTTTGTCTTGTTTTATTTTTCTTAATTTCCTGTGGACAGTAACTTTTCTTAGCTCATGTAGACACCAAGCACGCATCCATCTGTCAGACAGGGACAGGAAGTTAGACATGTAGACATTCAGGTCAGCCAGTAATGGTGCTGGTCTACAAGGCTGCGGTGGTACAGTACAAGCCCTGGTCTCTGTCTCATCCATGCTTCTGTGAATACAAAGCCTATAAACTCCCTGGTGTGGCCCAGCCTAGTGCTGCTGGGACTGCGGCCAGCCAGACGGTAGCTCTCCTGCGTTCTAGTGCACACGCTCAGAGACTGAGCTCTCTAGCATGGGAAAACGAAGCCTATGTTCAGCTGACCTGAAATATAAGGGACAGTGTGGCTCTCTTGCAGTTTTTGTTTCCTTTCAGAAATGCCACAGCTGCACCTTGGTTTTTGCTGATTTTTGCTAATTTTCTGAATTAGCCGAGAGCTTTTTATTTGGTAACTGGTTTTGTTTTTGTCCCCTCTTGTTCTCTGCCCTTACCATTGTTCAGTATTTGTATTTCTGTTGCCGTTTCATCATTGAAAAGGGTTCCAGCAAACCAAAGACAGAACGAAAGAGTGTCCCTTTAAGCTGCTGAAAACCAAGCCAGTATAAAGGCAAAGCTGGATTTTTTTTTTTTTCAGTGTACATTTTTGATGAAAGAAAGCAACGATTTTGTGGGAAAGGAAAAACGGACAAAGGAAGTGATTTTAAACACTTTAATGTTGGCAGCGTGCTTGAAGTTGTGCTCTTTGCTGATATGCTCGACGGCCGAGGTATGAAATGACTAGTCTGTGTCCCCATTCCCTTCTGTTACCAATGTGTTACAATGTCTCCGTCTCTTGTCCTCGTGATCAGTTTCCTCTCTCTGTGCTTGTGTCATATTTCAACCCCCCTGCCATCCTTTTTTGTCGACTTCTATTGCGTGATAAAGTTCACCATAGAAATATGGTGCAAGCCCCTTCCCAGGATGCTTGTTATGTGTTTGAGTAAGTTATTGTGGTGACAATATTTTCTATATTTAAAAAAAGAATACTGTGGACTTTTAGGTGGCTTAACATTTTATAGGACACGTCATATTTGTAAAAGTGAAAAAAAAAAGAAGAAATACAAAAATGAACATCTTCCCTTTCTTGCACAGGGCATGTACAAACACAATTATGTACAAAAAGGACCCTTTTGTGGGCTAGGTACTCTTCCCTTCAGCTACATAACTTCTTTCTGGTACATGCTTCTGGGAGGCTTTCTTTTCTTGGTTTCCCCCGGAGGGTGTATTAGGTGAACCTATCTGTTGCATGGGAGAAAGCAGGGAAATTCTGGTCTAGAGCTGCATGATGTAGGCTATGTGTATTAACCCATGTTGGATCATGTGTTCCAAACTACCAGGCTAAATCTGATAAAACAACATTTACAGGCAGACATTGTGGCTGCCTGATAACTTCCAGTTGTTTATTATTTGTTGTATACACAAAAATGCACTGAATAAAATGTTTATATTAAGATTTACTTTTAAAATGTGTCACACTTTCTTCTTTGTCCTATCAATTGCTTTATTTATATACTCAACATAATCCATGTATTCCACCCTCCGGGCATTGCAGTTACAGAGAAGAGCGAGCTGTGGGAATTAGATTTTAGTTGGCAGGATTTGTAATAATTGGTAAATTATAGGTAAAATTGGGAGCCATCTATGCTGCATTCTTGCTTGATAAGTCTTCTCCCTTGAGGAACTCCTGAATACACACTCATACCCGGCATCTGTTGGCACCAACATATCACACAGAGGTGGGATATGCTTGTAATTGCTTCAGAGTTGAGGTGAGCAGGCTTATAGGGCTCATTCTATATGATAAATCAATATCTACTTTGGGTTTGAAAGGCTCAAGACTATATACCTGGAAATTGATGAAACAAGTCTTTACATAATTAAAACAGTACCAAAATAAAAAACAATCTGGTTTGACAGGTAAAATCAGAACACTTCCGTGCTACAAGGTCTTACAGGACGTGACATGAGGTAGTAATTACCTGGCGAGTCAGTCACTGCTAAGACAAACTTGAAAAGAATGATCTGAATGATGGCATGACACTGTGTTAACCTACCAGGCTTTGTTAGCAAGATATGCCCCCTTCTTCACTGCCTGTGTCATCTTGGAAAGAAGCACTTGCTTTAATGAAGGGTTCTCGCCATGATCACTCTGATCTGATTGTTACCCACAGTGCATGTCAGTAATGGTAAGGATGCAGGGTGTAAGAATTTGACGCAAAGAATAAGCAATGTCAGAGAAAAGTCAAATTTCCCTATTTCATACAATATGTGAATCAAGGACACATTACCTTCAATTCTGAAATGATGACTGTTTATCTAGCAAATCTCATACTTATCAACGTATTCTGCTGCTGGATTCTTAAATATTTGACTAAAGGTTCACACAAGCAGAAATATTAAATTCCTCAATATGAACTTGCATCCAAGCTGTGAAATGCAAACTATCCCCTGTATGCCTTTTATAAATCTTGACAAATGACTGACCAACTTTCCCCTGTTTGTTTTGTTTCTGGTCTGTCAAGCTCAAAGAAAGATTGAATGAACAATGGCAGTGAGTGCCTCCATCATCTCCATCCAATATGCAACAGAATACAGTTTCTTCATGCTTGCAATCTTGTCCATGCATTTTGTGGATACATACATAAGTATTCCTGGAAAGTACAGGTAACAATGGTCAGAGCGAGATTTAAGGTTGTAGGATTCAGCATGAGGCATTCTTGAATTGGGTTGATACTTGCGAAAGGTTTTTGTTCTTTCCCCTAGAAGTATAGATATAACCCAGAGATAATTTTAAAGAGATATTAAATCAAATATGGAATAATAAATAATGCATACTACTAAAACTCTGTGTGACAAAATATGAACGTTATAGTAAACCACTGTTGTAGTTAACATCTACATGTTGTAACAATACTTTAATTTCTCCTAAGACCTTTCTGAATTGCATGTTTTGATCAGTGGTGTACTGGATAGTACACACACAAAATGGTACTGTTGTACATATCGTGAATGCTTACAATTAACAGAAAGGATAAAAAGAACAAAGAAACAAAAGTCTTTGACACAGAGCTACTGAAGGTAATATCCACAAAAACCACTGAATGTTAAATATTAAACCAACCTCACCCTGGTTTCCATTCACGACGGCGGAGCTGTCGCTGCAACTGCACTTATCACCATTTTACACATTGTTAAAAATAAGTACCGTCATGTTTTCAGAAATTTGGCATTGACTTGGTGCCGAAGTATTGGTTCTCAAATTTCGAGCAGCACACCACAAAGCTTGTTCAATCATGTTTTTATCAACTTAGAAATATAGCAAAAATTCGTTAACTTTTAAGGACACAGAGACCATTTTACACGCCTTCATCTCATCACGCCTGGATTATTGCAACAGCCTTTTCACCTGTTTAACCCAAAAATCTATTGATCGACTCCAGACTGTCCAGAACTCAGCTGCCAAGCTTTTAACCAGAACAAAGAAATATGACCACATTACTCCTATTTTAGCTTCATTACACTGGCTCCCAGTATGTTTTAGAATTGATTTTAAAATTCTATTGATTACTTTTAATGCTCTTCATGGCCTCTCGCCTTGTTATATTTCTGAACTTTTAGTCCCATATGCACCAGAACGTACCTTGAGATCCTTGGGCAGAGGTATGCTGTCTGTTCCAGAGTCTCGACTGAAAACTAAAGGGGACAGAGCGTTTGCTGTCAGGGCCCCGAGTCTCTGGAACAGCCTGCCCGAGGAAATCAGGTCGGCTGAGTCAGTGAAGTCTTTTAAGTCCCTTCTTAAAACATACTTTTATAGGAGAGCCTTTCCCGATCTTATTTGACTTTATTTTATCCCTTTTATTTTATTGTATTTTACTAATTTTATATTTATCTTAAACGTGTATTTTAGTCTTTTCAATGTTTTCATGCTTTTATCTTGTATTGTTTTTGTATTATTGTCTCTTGGGTATTATTGTCTTTACACTTGTTAAAGCACTTTGTAACTTGTTTTCGAAAAGTGCTTTACAAATAAAGATTATTATTATTCTCATGACATAGTCCTGAGTGCTGCTAATGTGCAGACAGTTATCAGACCTTTAAACACCAATAAGGACTATGAAAAAGAAAACAAGAGACACTGTATTGTGATGGACAACGGATGGAACTGAAATTGTTACACTGGTCTTAAGATAAAAGTCTGAGTTGTGTCATTGTACAAAAGTATAAGAGCAAAGGAGACTTATGCTGAGTACTACAGTCTATTGTACAACTCTACAATAAGCCTACCCTCCATCCATGGATAGTGAGAGAGTGGGCATCAATTTGGTCTTTGGAGACTGCCTCATTACGCCAATTGCCAGCAGAGACAGGAGAACTAATAGGCCTCTGTAATATAAGTCCTGATATAAGCTACTTCATCGTTCATGTGGTTTGACATACCCCTACTCCCTTCATTTCCTTTTGCCTATCTCTAGACTCCATTCATTAGCATGGGGCAGTCCAATTCATTAACTGTGGCTGCCTGCCTTGTTCAGAGATGGTGATGTGCAGCCACTTTCACTCTGCGGTATCACTTTCTCTTTCCCTCTTTCTCTAGCTTTCTTTCGCTCACTGGCCAATCAGTTATTGTGCCCTTCACTTGGTCACATGCGTCTTCACGGAGACACAAAAAAAGAGACAATGCAAATCCCAAGGATGTGTGTCATGCACATACACCCACAGCCACGCACGTATACACACGTCAAGCAAAGCTACTGCCACTCCCGTGTACAAGAATTTGAGATCTTGAGTGAAATCAGTCTGCAATAATCTGTCACAAATCGGACACAGCTGATGGAGCTGTGATATATGTGAGCACTGTGTACCTGTGAATGCTATAACTCATTACCCTTTATCACTGCCAGCACAGGCTTCATTCTTCTCTCTCTCTCTCTCTCTCAGCCAATCTCCCTTTCTGTCACTCCGTCTTTGTCATCTTCTTAACAATTGTGCTGTTGCTTTTTTGTAATTTTCAGTGGAACATTCTTTACAGAAATGACATGAATGTTTCTATAAATTGCTTTTATGGAAAATTAAATGGCAAAGCTAACAGTATGATTCTTTAGATTCCACTTTACGATTCTTTTGACTGTATTAATGGTTACTAAATTCTTCTTTGATGCTTTACAAATTAACAATACTATATAAATCTACAGAGTATATATATATTCATTAATATTACACTGGAATTAGGAGTCCTTCCTCACCTACAATGTTGATGTTATGGATGTGTTGTCTTGTTGCTTTTTATTATCCTTGTCCTACAGTGGTGTCATATAGGGTGTGAAACAATTTCCCACCTGTCAGTCAAGAAGTCAATGCATGAAATTACTCTTATTATGAAACAAGCTCCTTGCACACAATTTAATGTACAGCAAACTGAGTTAAGTGCAGCTTCCCAGAAATATTGATGCTTTTACAGCCTTTGGAAGAAGACAAAGACAACTGAATTTAATTGACTGGTTGACGAAGAAACCTCCCACAAGGGGCAGCTGCAGATTCCATTAACTTCTATTCCTCTGCTCCTTCTCTCCCTCCCTCTATTCTTTATTTTTGTTATGGACACTTTAAAATTTAGAGTTATTTACTCTGTGCAATGATATGTTATTTGCAAATGAAAGGGGTAAATGAAAATGATGTGTTGTCAAGAAGTCGCCTATGTGAACATGAAGCTTTAATGTCAAGGTTCTCATAGGTCTCAATCCCTGAAAATGGACTATACCAAAACAAACAGAGGGGAGAAATTGAAGCTAACATACTATAAATAATACTGAGCTATATGGCTCCAAATCCTGGAGACATCCAAAGAGTAAACAGGCAGGAGTGTGGACAACGAAAATGTGATAGAGGAGAAAGAAATAGGATAGAGGCGCTTAACAGCGAGATAAATGAAATCACCCAGCCAGCTAGCTTTAGGAAATAAAGTTGTGCATATCCCTCCAGGGGAGAAAACAGCAGAAATGGGTGACACATGAGTTTAGTAATTGTGTAAAAACACTGCAAAGGGCTGGCGTATATACCTGGGCTTTCACATGAAAAACAAAACAGGCCCCAAAAAATAAGCCAGGTAACAGCAGCCAATAAAACACAACTTGACTAACATTCTGTGGAAAAAAAAGTGTCAGGTTGAGAAACTGATGAAATTGAATGAAATGCACCAGCGCTAATCTTGAGAGTGCCAGGCTTCTCAGTCACCTCAGCACCCCGGTGCCCTCTGAGAGCACCAGAATCCAAATAGAGTCTGCTGGTATTTGTCCCTCTAACAACCGCTCATCCATTATCCTTTCCATGTGCTCCTGGTTGGCACAGAAAAGACAGTTGCTTCATTCTCAACAGATTATCCTGAGCAGAGAGTGTCTCGCACCTCTGCTTATCAGAGCTACCAACACATCAGAGGACCAGGGACAGGCAGAAAAGACGGGTAAGACATATTGCCCAGAGAATGCACATTGATAACATCCACCACAAATAGTATAAGACATCACCACTTTCCCCTTTAGAGGTGTAGTACAGCTGGGGTATCGCCTCCTGCTCATTCCTTGGGCTATAGTTGGATTTAATGCTGGTTGTTTATCAGAGGAAAGAGCTCTATGCTCCAGCACACCACACTGATATTCCAATAAAACAATGACTATTCGGTGCTTAGTGCTAACCTTAATTTGAGGGTATTTACATCAGATAAATGCCATAGAAATTGTAGCCTTTTTCATACATAATTCCCCAATTTTAGAGAGAAACCAATATGGAAATCCTCTATACTCCATGACTTATTGCGGTATGTGACCAATAGACATCAGTAGACACCTCCTTGGTGATTCTGTGTCAGGCCTGTATAGCAGTCATTTTTACGTCTTGCTTGTTTCTGGGACTTCTTTGACCCCAGTCTGGTCCTTGAAAAATTGAAAAACATGCTTAGTTGAACTGAGCTCAAGTGAATCACTTCATCAGTCAAGAACATTCCCCAGTTTGGCAATAATAAACTCTTCAGATCCCTTGTTTCTACATTTAGGATAACTGGCATACTATAGAGGGTATGTGCATGATGTCACAGAACGCAGTTACGCTGCGGTGTTAGCTTGAATCAGCTAAAACACAAACAACACCTCTAAAATGGGAAAGAGCTGGACCACTGGTTCTTTGGTAAGCAGCTAGGATCACTGTCGAGTCTGACTGCCTTTAATTTGAGCAAATAATCACTTGTTTTACTCCCAGTTTGCTAAACGCAGCCATGGTAACAGATGTTTTGCCACTCAGTCCAGGGTGTTCCGGAAGGGGAAGTGACATCAACGCATACCCTCTATACTAAACTGTATAATACTATATACAGGGCTATTCACTGGCCCAATATAGATGTGAATGCCCTTAAACTTCAGCTCTTAGGGTGGCCCAGGGGGTTAGGGCGTTGGCTGTGTAATCGCGACATTCCTTCATCAAGAACAGCTGGTAACCTTTGTTGCGTGGCATTTAACATTTGTCTCTGCCCTCATTACCTGTCAACTCTCTAATAAAAGAAAATGTTAACTAAAAATACTTAAACAAGACTACAAGTCTACAGCCATGCTGGCAGCTCTGTGAGGCTGTACACACGCAAAGCTAGAGCTACAGTTAGCAGGTATAATGTTTACTAGAGCTTGACCGACATGGGATTTTTAAGTCCGATACCAATATTTGCGATCCAATCCGATAGCCGATATTATCAGCTGATATTTTTCCCCCCCCCCTTATTTTAAGAAACGTATGACATAAACAAACATTATTCCTAAAATGTTGTTATGTTGTTATGTTGAGACCACACCAAGATCAAGATTTTGTAAAGAGTCAAATAAAACTACAGAAAACCTTTTGCAAATATCTGAATATAGAGCACTACTACTAATGAACATTAAAGTAAATAATATATGTATTGTGGGGACCAGGAAAACAAACTATAAAAATTACCCATATACTACTACTGCTATTACTACTACGAATAATACCATATATAATATCTAATGTCATGCTATAATAATAATGATAAATATAGCTGCAAGCGGTGATTCGCGGGTTCATACCTTTTTTCCCCCCAATATCGCCATCAAAATTATTTCACAAATACGGTTCAACATCGTTATAAAAACACATCCTGCAAGTTTTGTAACAACTGGACAACCATTTTCTGATCTATAGCTTGATTTGTATTGTGAGGTGCTGATGTAGACATATCCTGCAAGTTGTGTGTTGATTGGACAAACAATATGCATTTTGTAGCCTGTTTCGCGTTTTATACCCTTGCAGTTTGTTTGCATTTATAGCGCCCACGGGTGTTCGATTTGAATGAAACTTTCAGGGCATGTTTCATTTACTTATGTGGACATATCCTGAGAGATTTGTGATGATTGGAGAATGAATATGGGATTTATAGTGTAATGCTAAGCACCTGTCATGCGCTTGTAGCACCCCCTAGTGACATATGTACATCAAACTGTCCAGATATATCCGAGGCACCTATCTGAACATATCCTGTGAGTTTTGTGATGATCGGCCCTACGGTTGCTGATTTTTGGTCATTCATGTCCAGAACCACGCCCATTTCAAAGTTCATTGGTCCATATCTTGAAAAGTAATTGAGATATCGACATGCTTTATACAACTTTTAATAGGCTTGATCCAATGATGATTCACTGAAAATTTGATGGCAATCGGAGCTACGGTCTAGGAGGAGATGTCAACGCGGTATGAACCCTAATTAGGGCTCTCCTACATAGGCAAATGATTTATATATATATCTCTTTTGTCATGCAATAGTTATTACCTTACATATAATCTGCCACAATGACTACTTTCTAAAACATTACATAGACATTACATAGATGCAAATACTTCTTCCCAGTATAAGAACTGTTTCTAAATGAACCACTACATAATATAGTACAAACTCTAGGGAGTTACACTCCCCACACATTAATTCACAGAGCAATGTAGATCAGCGTACTCTCCCATTAAGGTACTTTTACAGGAATTAATAAATAAACTATTCAACATGTCACAAAGAGAATATTAATGGAAAGAAAAAGAGATTCCAGGTTTACAATGACAATCATAAACAGTAGTGGTCATGACTATAATGCAAATGTTCACACATTTAAGTGTACCACATAAACAAACACTACAGTTTAAATCGCTCATTAACGTTCTCGCCTCTCCACTGATAGACACGGCATTGGCTTTGTGGCTAATTTAGCAACGGACAGCGTTAGCTGCTGTAAGTTATGTTAAATAATATTTAGAAGTAATGAACTAGGGATAAATCAGAGGACCATTCACTAGAAGTGCCGCACCGTTTCAGAATAAATCTACAATCACGTCTGTCAGCGTAACTCACCTACAGTAACATGAAACATCTTGCTGTGACCTGTGAGAGTGCAGTGAAAAACAGGAGAAGTGATAAATAATAGTAAACACAGCCCTTAAGTCAAACTATATCCAACTCTCTGTTTCTCTTTTTTAATAGTCATATCGGCTGTTATAAACGCAGATGCAGATATATCTGCAATAAAACGGTCCGGCTCTAATGTTTACCACATTAACCATCTTATTTAGCTTGTTAGCATGCTAATATTTGCTAATTAGCACAAGACAAAGTACAGCTGTGACTAATGGGAATTTCATGGTTTTGCAGATATTTACTGATTCAAGTACTGAGCAAAATAAACTGTTGACCTGTTTTTTTTCACCTGATCCAACAGTTGTTGACATTTCATTCTGGACATCTCATCCACCAACGGTGACACAATAGTTGCAGATAGATCAGTGTAGAGTGGGAATAGTTCAAATTTAATGCAAATGAATGTGTATTCGAAGTAAAATGGTGTGGGCGCGCGTTGACTCTACTCAAATATTTATAGTAGCACTCCCATTTCCATTCACTTTCAGTGTTTCCCTTTTTTTTTTTAAACAGCAGGGGGTTTTGTTGTACCTGGGTGGTTAGTACTTAACATTAGCAAATTAGAGACTAACTTACCAATAATCAAAACCATTCATGCATAACAATGAGTTATGAGCAAAAGGCAACCCATAAACTAAATTGCCATCCAAACCTGATCTCTTGTTTATTTAATTGTCATGACTTCGTGAGGGATTGATGTCCTGTCACTGTGCCAGTTGCTCATTTGCAGATTTATGCGGCAATAATTTTGAAGCTGAACCTGGCCGGTGCAAATGGTATTTAACTGAAGCACTGACTTCTCAAGAGAGGAAATAAAGTTGCTGATTTTTTGCCTAAAAGCGTTTGGACATCCAAGGGCCTCTGGCTAGCCAGGGAAATTGCATCATTGTAGAAAGGTTTTAGTTACAACGTAACACTGTATTTTCTGTGTATTAGAGAACAGATTTAGACCACACGATATAACAAATTACTCAGAGCTGATGGTAAATCCATTATTAAAAGCCCTTTGTCTGGTTTGAGCGACTTTAGCAAAATCCAGTAATGACATATTAATTCACACACCTGTCATAGGTCTGCTCTACATCTGGACCTTCTGGATATTTTATGTGGTATCATATATGCAGTGACAGTTTTGCAGAAGAACCATTGTATCAAAGATTATATAAATACACAAGGAGTAATTAGACTGAATGGAAAAAAAAATAACTGGCCAATGCAGCACCATGAAAGCCTAAAGGGTTTTGACCAACCGATGATCACATATCCCAGTCTCAGGCAGGAAAGACGGATTAACATTATTATAATCCAGACAAAGAGAACAACCCATTACTTTAATGAATAATCCACAGTTAATAACATGGAAGAGCAGCTTTGGATGTGAATTATGGATAATATAAGGAGAAAACAAATTAATGTTTTTTCCGTTGTGAATGGCAGCTGTTCTCATTGCAGTTTTTAATATGCATTCGCACCCAAAAAATATCTTAGTGGCCCTGGGGTAAATAAAAGCCACCAGCTGTAGTCTGTGTTTTATGTAAACTCTGGACAAGCTCTCTTATCACTTGAGGAGGGGATGGGGAGTATCCACAAGGGATATTAACTTTAAGTCTTGTGTTTTATCCAGCTGTTCAGATATTGATGTTGTCTGCTCAATGTACATTACTCTATATAAGCTGCATTTAGTGTAAATGCAAATTAGCCTTAAAGAATAAATTAATTATAATTCTAAGATGCTCATAGAAGGGCATAGTTTAAAATTTTAATTTGATATCAGGGATAAAAACAACAGGGAAGCAAGTCGCAAGAGGGGAATGCATGCCAGATGTGCTGTACCATAAGGAAACAGTGGTGTTGCGGGTGTTGTGCTGTTAACACATCTCTGTGATCTTACCACAAATAAAAATGATCAATTTGAGATCAGTAAATGCCACAAGTTATTTGATTAAGTTAATTTTTACACAAAATTACAATAAATTTTAATATTTCCTTGTGGCTGTATTGCATCCTGGTCTATTGGGGTTAAAGTCTGGACAGTCTGTATCTCTGGTTCATTAAGGATGCATTTCTCCCTGAAGGATTGTTAAATGTCAGTGTAAAATGTTATCTGGCAAGAAGCTCTTCCTCTTTGAATCTGACTGACTGACACCAAGGACATGTTTGATCTCAAAGATGTTAGATTAACTTTTTTGTGCAGCCAATTAACATTGTAGCTCTTCTAGAATGTCTTGGTGTGACATTACATTATCTGTGATAGGCTAGTTTTTCACAGGAATAAGAAATAATACAAGTGAAACAAAACTGGCTTAGAAAGGTGTGGTGCTTTTATTTGGTATATTGGGTGACAATTTTCTGTAGAAATAAAACATGTTACTTGGCAGAGTAAACATTTAGGCTTAGTTAGCAAATTTTTATTAATTTCCATTTCAACTCTCATTGGAGAAAACAAACACTTGTTGGTACACTGGGTTTGGCACTGTATGGCTGCGAGCCTTATGTAAAAGAATAGGATCAGAAACATCTACTTTGATATTGTAGGTTCAAATAGTAGCCTCTGTCTGAGGTCATCACCCTCACTCCACTCCTTCTTTTCATTGGTGTGGAGGAGAGTGAGTGAAATGACAATGTTACATAATAGTCTTTTTTTTCAAAATGTGAGACCATTTATGGCACCTTTTGAGACATGTTTTTGAGAAGTTTGTGTGAACTTGACGTGTAATTTTTTTCATCAGTTACTATGAACCAATCTTGTGTAATACACACCAACTATATTTCTATACTCTATGTCTTTGAGTATATGTAGTCTATGTCTTATAGTATATTGTAGTCATTAATTCTTACAGACAGGGACCTCAGCAATTAATTTTGCTACCTGAAAAAATATTTGAAATTAGATTCATTCAAGAGATGTACAAACAACCAGCATGGTGTCTAATGCAACTGCATTACACTTCGATGTTGTTTCCATTTTTCGTTTCACTACTTCTTTACCTGTTCCAACTGGATTTGCCTCAGTACTTTTAACCTCAATTTATTAAAAAAACACTCCTGTAAAAGCCAAGTCATTCCCTCAGGACTAGAGGAAATACTAGTGTACTACTCATTTCCCCCTGCCTGACTAACATACTCACTATGTCATCTCCAGCACTGTGAATCACTTGTTCTTATTTATCATAATCAGCCACTCAAATAGTCAACAACAGATATTACGTTTCCACCACAAAGTGAAGAATCTGATCTTACTCATCATTTCTTGTCATTCTTGTTTTTGTTAGCATCGTATCAGTATCATCTGAAGTCCGAATGCATTTCAGTTATCACTCTCTCCATTCTGCCTGTTCCCACTCTGATCATTAATAATCATCCATTTTTCTCTTTGTGCTGCATGGTGTTCTCCCTCCCTACTCTCTGTCTCACCCCTCCCTCCTCCCCGGTGCTTGTTTCCATGTGCAGGAGGGAATCCCAACTCTTACCTCGCTGCAGTGGATGAGGTCAGGCATTATGTAACAGGGAGCGAACGAGCCAGACAACTAGCAATCACCTCGGTTAGCATGCAGTCAAGCAATAAGGCAGGCAGGAAGAGGCAGGGGCCACATCCAATATTTATGAAGCCTCTGCAGCATAACCTCTTCCCCTGCCCTGCTACAGTACAGTAGACAGCACTTTGTAAATGACTATGTGGAACACATTTTGCCTCCAGTCCTCAATTCCTTCATCATTCACTCCTGCATCGCCTCCTGCACCATGTAAGGAGGGGGAACATACATTCCATTATACGTACAGGGCTTCAAGAAACAAAATAGCCTGAGGGAACATTAATGAGAACTCAGATCATCGCCAGTCTAGCCAGAAAATGTGTGTCGACAGATGTGACAGAGGATATGTTCAGAATATCTGATAAAATGAGTCACATAATGAAGTGTGTGTCATAATGGTTTGATATTACATTGAATATGGATCACTGGTAAACAGAAAGACTAAAACAGAATGTGTAAAAAGATGTAGTCTATGATGTCTGTACCTGTCAAAACAACAACAGTAGCTTTAATATCCTGCTAAATTGACTGACACAAGCCTAGGTCCGGGAATGAATCAATATTCCCTTATCGTATTGGTGGGATGCTGTGATTTACTGATCGGATAATGGGGAAAGAAATTACTTTGCTGAGAAAACATAACAGTTTGTAAAGGCTATTTCCTCTTCCATACGTGCACACCAATAACACCCCCACAAAAATAAATGGCCGTGACATTATAAATATGATGGGAGAGTCTAGTGAGTAAATGAAGCATAAAGACAAGGTACAAGACCTGTGTGAGCCAGAGGAAACACAAGAGGGAATGAAAGAATACATATATTATGAAATTAACAGAACAGAAAACAGGGGAACATATACTCTATTTGATTATAAGATGGCTGTTTGCAATAATTGAAAGTTTTGTAAAGGGAGCATGGATGTACAAGGTTACTATGCAGTCTGCAGAGCTACAGAAAATTTTGTATCTGTGCCATCTTATTGACTATACAGGTACAGCATGTTTCCATCCAAATGTTGAACAAATGTGAATCCTCAAACCAATTCACATTAAAATGCAAATAAGCATTTTGTTCCATATACAGACATTATAGGGAAGGACAAGACAGTGTTTATATTTTCATTTGCGTAAGGCAGCTGTTCTTTTTACAGGTATTATTTTTATTTTGCCCTGAAAAATTACATAGAGCTAAGTAAATATTCTCAGAAGGGTGTAAAAAAGCTCCATTACTTCTAAGCCATGTAGTGTTTTTGTGATACATTTAAACTGCTGGAAATAATACACAAATATGTGTAAATACCATTTTCAGACAATTTTGTTCCTTTAGGCTTTAGTCTGTTGTTAGTCATAAAAATCCCTAATGAAATTCAGAAAATTGTAATGATGAAGAATTACACTTCATACAGTGTACAACTTTACCTCTGGACTGTCAACAGCAACAAAAGCCTGACCGATAAATCGGCGTGCTGATATTATCGGCCAATATACGCGAATAGCAAATAAATGACAATTAAAAAAAGAAATGGAGAGACAACTCCTTCAGTCACGTTATAAGCGTTGTCGTTATATAGTTTTCAACTCCCCTGTTGGCAACACATGTTTGGAATGCCACAAATCCACCACAAACACAGTGCATTTCTGAAAAGAAAAAAGAAAGAATATTGGCTGATATATCGGAATATGGGATTTTAAAATCTTCAAATATCCAAATCAGTATCGGTCTGAAAAAACCCATATCGGTCGGACTCTAATCGCAACTAGCCCAAACTAGATTGGACACAGTCCAACTCGGTCCAATCAGTTGTGATGCCTGGATTATCAGTACAAATCAGACAGACAATTATAATGTGTGTCAGTCTTTACACACTAAGCTGCGAGCTTCCTTTCAGATCTCTCGCCCTTTCTCATTTCTCTCTCTCCCCCTCTATCACACAACTCCACACTGTCTCTCCTCCTCTTTCACACCCTTGCAAATCCCTTACTCAGTTTCTGTCATGGCTCTCTGTCCTGCTGTCTCCTGGTCTTATCTACTGTGCACAATCACTATCTCTCTCTCCCTCCGGCTGGAGCTTTCTTGCTTTACACTTGTGTGTCATATCTTTAGTCTCTATCTTTGTGTGATTGTTGTCTCTCTGCTTCACACAAGTAGCGTAATGTTGTGAAAACTGCTTTGATCCAGTACACCTTACCCTTCCTCTTTCTGATAATTTGGTGGTGATTCTCCTCGTCAATATTACGACTTGTGGCTAGGATGAAAAATGTTCATGCTTGGAGATCTGTGGCTTCAATCCCCATTAACAGCTCAGCCTCTGAGCTCAAATGAACCAGGATGTCGATATCTTGGACAACTGTCTATCCGCTTTTCAAGTGCAGCTGGAGCCAGCAACCTAGGGAGACTTATAAAACTGCTAGGCATAAATATATCAGTATTCAATGAAAATTCACAAAATTGCAACACTTGGTTGATACTATCATAATAAAAAACTGTCATTGGCAATAATTACTATGAAAAATCATCTCATGTCAGGGGAACAAGCAATTAAATTTTTTATGGCAAATCATTACTTCTGTCTCCTGTGCTTTGCAGCAAGACTATAATTTACATCAGGATGATTTTAGCACATAGGTGCTACCTTGTTTCTTGTAAAAAGAAAGTGTCGAATGAAACAAAAAAAGCTATTTCTATGTTTGTAGTAGGGTCGAAGAATTAATCCAAATCACAATATGGCCTATTGCAATTTTCAAATCGCAGGAGGTGCATTTGTTAAAGGCGAAATGTATGTCCAAATACCATTTTAAATTAAATATTGTGGTTCTGCAGATATGTTCAGTGTTGGGCAGTAACGCATTACTTGTAACTATTGATTTTCTATAATTTTTTTTGATTTGATTGAGGAGCTGTATTGAGGAGCATATATTCGTGCAGCACCCCCTCACTCGCTCCCTCCTCTCTCTCTCTCTCTCTCTCTCTCTCTCTCTCTCTCTCGTGAACACCGGGGCACAAACCTGTCCAAAGTTAGAACCCCTGTCCCGCTTTCATTCTGTGGGAAACACTGGAAAGTAATATAGTAACGTAACAAGTAACGTAACTAGTTACTTTTATCACTCAGTAATAAGTAATAATATAACTTTTTTAAGGAGTAATAAGTTACTAGTAATATATTACAATTTCTGAGTAACTTGCCCAACACTGGATATGTCCTGGCCTACACATCATATTCTACAGATTTAAGAAAACATCTTTGTTTAGTACAGATCCTTGCAAAAATCAGTTTGATTTTTTCAAAAACGTTCAGCCCTAATTTGTAGTCTTCTAGTGTTACAGAATTCAGAGTTTACTAAAAATATATTCATTCTTTATTATTAAAAAATTATTATTTGTGTTTGTTAGAAAGCAAAACAAAACTGCAGTACCACTACAGGGATCAGATCCCAGGTCTCTTCAAAGGTGGGTGAGAACTTAGTCGCTGTGTCACCTGTGCGGCTCATGAATGGGTTTCCTCCTGAGTTCATGATTTCACCTTAATGGCTTCATCCTCAGCACTAAAAGCTACCCTAATAATACAGCGTGAAAAGAGAGAGAGCGCGAGTCATTTCAATTACAGTTCTTATGCAAGATATTGACAGAGAAGATGTGTTTGGTGAATTATTAGATCTTGTGTTAGCATAATGCCATCGAGTGTTTACACTGGGAAGCAGAGAGTTTAGCTTGTTTCACAAAGAGGCAGTACTGTCTGCCAGTCTCACTGGGTGAGCTGGCAAGAAGAAGGCTTCTCTGCCACCCACAGTTAATCAGTAACACATATGTACGTTTGTGCACAAAGATTTGCAAATACATGCCCACACTGAAATAAAAGACTGTCCAGCATCGTCAGATGAAGACATGAGTCTACAGGGCACATCCAAAAAGCACAAGCACACACAAAACCAATGCATTTAATATATATAGTAAAAACATACATCATAAACTCCATATTATGTTTTAAGCTATAACCATATCATGTCTTTATAAAGTAGCAGATCCAGCTTATTTTTTAAGTGGTGACATAACATTCGTCTCTCGGTTAGATCTGATTTGGTTATTCTGCTGTGTAAAGTTGATAATGTTTCTTTTATTACCCTCTCTTCATGTGTGAAAGAAAACAATTCAATGGCAGAAATTCTGCTGCATTACATGCTATGGGTTTAAATTTTAAGCATATTGCAATTCTGGCTACACCCCAATCAGTAAACTAAGTAGCATGTTTTGCCATAGGCAGCTTTTGGAAAAACCTCTGATATCACCGACTGAAGTGTGATCAGATATTACTGTCCTATATGAATGGTAGTTAGGGATTTTTTATGACTTTGGTCTGCTTAAACACAATCACTCTCTCTCTCCCTCCGACTGGAGCTTTCTTGTGCTTTATACTTGTGTGTCATATCTTTAGTCTCTATCTTTGAGTGATTGTTGTCTCTCTGCTTCACACAAGTAGCGTAATGTTGTGAAAACTGCTTTGACCTTACCCTTCCTCTTTCTGATAATTTGATGTCGATTCTCCTCGTCAATATTGGGACTTTTGGCTAGGACGAATAATGTTCATGCTTGGAGATCTGTGGCTTCAGTCCCCATTAACAGCTCAGCCTCTGAGCTCAAATGAACCAGGATGTCGATATCTTGGCCAACTGTCTATCCGCTTTTCAAGTGGAGCTGGAGCCAGCAGCCTAGGGAGACTTTGCTAGGCATAAGGTATTAGTATTCAATGAAAATTCACAAAATCGCTAAACTTGGTTGACACTATCATAATTGGCAATTTTTATGAAAAATCATCTCATGTCAGGGGAACAAACAATTCAGTTTTGTACGGCATATCACTACCACTGTTTACTGTGCTTTGCAGCAGGATTATAATTTACATCAGGATGATTTTAGCACATAGGTGCTAACTTGTTTCTTGTAAAAAGAAAGTGTCGAATGAAACAAAAAAGCAAATTCTATGTTTGTAGTAGGGTCGAACAATTAATCCAAATCTTATCAAAATCACAATGTGGCCTACTGCAATTTTCAAATCACAGGAGGTGCATTTGTTAAAGGCGAAATGTATGTCCAAATACCATTTCAAATTAAATGTTGTGGTGCTGCAGATATGTCTTGGCCTACACATCATATTCTACAGACTTATGAAAACATCTTTGTTTGGTACAGATCCTCGCAAAAAAAAAAATCACACCATTTTTTAAATATGTTTTTCAATGAAAATGAGAATATTTATGTAAAAATGATTCTTTCTAATATCGCACATTTTTCAAAATCGTTCATCCCTAATTTGTAGTCTTCTAGAGTTACAGAATTCAGGGTTTACTAAAAGATATTCATTCTTTATTATAAAAAAATGACACACCCAGTTGTGTTTGTTAGAAGGCAAAACAAAACTGCAGTACCACTACAGGGATCAGATCCCAGGTCTCTGCAAAGGTGGGTGAGAACTTAGTCGCTGTGTCACCTGTGCGCCTCATGAATGGGTTTCCTCCTGAGTTCATGATTTTACCATATTGGCTTCATCCTCAGCACTAAAAGCTACCCTAATAATACAGTGTGAAAAGAGAGAGAGCGAGTCATTTAAGTTATGTTCTTATGCAGGATATTGACAGAGAACATGTGTTTGGTGAATTATTTAATCCTGTGTTAGCATAATGCCATCGAGTGTTTACACTGGGAAGCAGAGAATTTAGCTTGTTTTAAAAAGAGGCAGTAAAACCTCACTTTTCTTGCCAGTGGTTTAGACATTAATGGCTGTGTGATGTGTTATTTTAGGGGACAGCGAGTTATAACAGTTATACAAGCTGTAAATTCGCTACTTTACATTGTAGCAAAGTATAATTTCATCAAGGTTGTCACATGAAAAGATATAATCAATTTTACATCATTTACAAAAATGTGAGGGGTGTACTCACTTTTGTGAGATACTGTATATTACCACACATAAACTGGTATTTATACTAGAGAAAGTGTGGTGTGAATGTGCGCACAGGTTGGGTGATCTAAAAAATTTCTACATAGAAACACCTGGATGGATGATGACAACGGGGGCGCGCACGTGAGCGGGGCGGGATAGCGGGGCGGGATAGCGGTCATCGTATGTGCATGGGTTCACTCGCACAGACTTCACTCTGTTAAAAACTTGGTAGCCTGTAACGTTAAAAGTCGTGGTGGATATATATGTAAGAACGGACCAGGTAAAGCAATCACGATGCCTGTTCAACGTTGTGATGTCTGTCAGTCATTGCCAGATGCATTGAAATAATAAGGTGGAGATGAAATTTAAGGTGTGGAATGTAAAAAATTGCTTGCCAATGTCATTGAGTTATTTTTTACAAATTAAAAGGCACATTTATGGACTTGATTTTGAATGAATTATTTTATCGAGTGATACAACCCCCCCTTCTTTTTATTTATATTCAATTCAACCCTATTATGATGTTTTCCACACTTGCAAAGCGCTTTGTAAAGTCTGTTTCAATATGAGAGTTATAAATTAATCACTGACGTTTCATAATGTTGATTACAATATATGTGATGAATTAGTGGTGTGGGCGCTACAAATAGCCACAACTGTGCATACTGGTCGCACAAAATGACAGACGCTATGGCCTAGCCAATGCTACATCTGACAAAATAGACACACAAACACAAATTAATTTCCTTATGTAATTTATATGTAGCTTTGGCAATATTGTTGCTATACATTCATGCCAACAGAGCTCATTTGAATTTGAATTTCAGAACACATATGATTTCTGTTTGTGCTTACACACAATTTTTGTCTTGAATCTACAGACATTTGTCCCCCTGTGAAATGGCAAAATATTAATTGCTACAATGCTAAAAATAGCCCAAGCTCACTGTAAATAAAACACAACATTTTGTGGTCTGCGGATGTGTTGTGCGATGTCATTTTCAGTAGGTCTGTTTGACATGAGATGTAGAAGATACTTTTATTGTCACATACACATACATGTTGCAAAATTCATTCTGTGCATTTAACGCATCCCTCAATGGATACTAAATCTCATAAATTGTTGACGATACAATTGCAAAGAAAGCTACAGAGTTTGCAACAGACATTCCTCACTCGGTCCCTCAGGAGCTGTACCATCATACTCAATGGCAGTACAATTATTGCACTTCCAAAACAGGGTGTTAATCGATCTGCTCTGAGCATTTTCTGACATTTTGAGTGTTCTCGTTCAGTAAGGACTAAAGTCGGTTGTTGTTAGAGGGGGTTGGGGTTCCCTGAAGCTCTGATAAACAGTCTCTCAACAGGAGACGTGCCAAAGAAAGAAGGCCCTCACTGAATGGAAGGGATCCTCTCTGGCTGTGTTTACTTCAGGCTGAGGGAGAGGTGATGACAGTTTGGGTCAAAGTTAATGTATCAGTGTGGCATAGCTAGAATTTATACGTCTGCAAATGAGTGAGCCTGTGAGCAAGCAGGGCACTGGGATGTGTGGGTGTGAAATGTGGGTGCGCTTGGTTAGCGCATGTTCATTCCGAGTGCCACACTGTATTGGCACAGTGCATACGTTTCATGTGAGTACAGTACACTGCATGGTACAGTACTGGATTTGTCTCTGCAACATTTGAAAAGCAGATCTTAGGGGTCCACCATTCATGTCAGAAATAAAAGACCCTTGACATTATTCACAAAAAGAAGATGAAAAGAAGAGAAGGAGAGAAGGGGGGGTCATTCATTCTGGGCACCTCACAGGCGGGAGCCGGTTGCCATGGTTTCAGAGTAGTTGTGGATGGCGTTGCTGGGCCGATGGGAGGCAGGCAGCTGGTTGCCTAACAGCAGCAGATGGAGCAACGCAGGTTTCCAAGAACACACAGGCACTGTCCCTCGCCTACATGTGTCATATTATTCCCGTCATCATTTTCCTATCCACACAGAGTGCGCACGCGCGCACACACACACACACACGTGCGCGCACACACGCACACACAGATTACTAGACACCAGACTACTCCGTGGGGAGTCATGGCTGGGCTTTAGCAGGCTTTTAGCCTTTTATGTGGCAGCATCTTAATCACCAGAATACACAGAACAAAGCACCATGATGTCAGCTGTCTTTAAGTAAAGCCTTAGAAATCTGCTATTGGATTTACAACAAATAAACAATTGGATATACTCATTCTACTCCTTTTATCTTGTGCTGCACTGTAACTTATTATACTTTTCATATCCTGTTTTAATGTTTTATTTCTTTAAAAGCCCTTCTAGGGATTGGTTTGAATTAGCAATTGCTAAAAACAGTATAATACACACATTGGCTTGCTCTTTTCAGTCTATCTATGTAAGGTATTGTTCCCTACTAAAAAAAACAAAAAAAAAAAACATAAATAAACATTAAATAAACAATGTGTGTATGCTGTATTATTTTGCTTGGATGCTGTTTACCAAATGTCCCTGTCTCTATCTGATTGTTTTACAGAATCATAAATCATCAGTTTTATTCCTTGAGCTAAGTATGGTTTCACTATAAGCACATCAACTAAAAAAACCTTCAAAAGTATTCTGAAAATTAAGTAGTAGTAAAGGAGATTTGTCAAAAAAACACATGTATACACCCACACATTTACAATACCAAGCGATGCTTCTGCTGTGCTTTAAGGTTGGCCAGCAGTAGTAGGTTTCTGCTGTTGCCCCTAAAATATATTTGAACGTGTATTTACATGATTAGGCCAAGTGCATGTGTCTGTGTGCATGTATATACTTAGGTGTATTTGTGCATGGTTTTAAAGTTAAAAAAGACAGATAAGCAGAGGAGGCAGTTGAAAACAATAACCAGCGGATCACTGAACCCACGACTGTGAACTTTAATAACTTCACAGACCTGTGCTCTCACCCTGGGTAAGACAAGTTTAATAATAGCTAGGCAGCATGAGATATGAAATACACAGAATAATTTCTGTCATTCTATATGTACTGTAATTCTTTGCCATATGCAGGATGGCATTAAATCATTAATACAGATTGGATGTAAACTCACTCACCAGGTAATATGGGTATGAGAGCAGGAAAAGAACAGTTCAAAGCGTATACCTTGCTCTTGATATTTTTTTTCTCAAATCTATCACGACTCTACAGAATTAAAAAAACAAAACTGTGCAGTTGCTATGGAAACCATAATTAGTCCAGCATGATGGCAGTGTTTCCAATTAGAGCATGGCTCAGTGCCAAATCTAGCAATGCCAACTAGTTGCTGGATTTTGTTACATATCTTGGACAGCACATTCATCAAAGTTGGGCGTAGAAGAAGAGCAGAGTCATCCTGGACCAAAACACTGGCTGGAAAGAGTGGAGGGGAGGACAAAGCATTGAACCGAACGGAGTGCGATAGTGGAAATGGAGCATTCATCACGATAAACAAACAGCTTTCTTTGTGTTTGGAAAGCTCTGGTTAGGCAGACCTCCCACAGATGAGTGAACAGTTGAAAGATTGTTTGGCCGGAGGGGACCTTGTTAATATCAGCTAATTAATATTCATTACATTACAACATGATTACTCATTGAAAAGCTCCCTACCCCGCACAATGTCTCGTCTTGCGCTTGCCTCAATGAATCGCTGATGAAAGTTTTTCCCCGCTTAGCACATACAGACCCCTCGGCCATGCTCACAGCTCAGCTTAAGAACATTTAATCGCTGCATCCATGTCACTGTTCCACTCAATCACACATCTCATCTATCTTGCCCCACATGCTAAGCAGGGGAAATTAGGAAGCAACAGCGGAATTATGCCCATTATAATAATTCATTTTCCCTGGCGGGCCAAATGAGGATATATCAGCGTTATTAATAATGTGGTAGCCAGGTCCAAAAACAGCCCTTGGATGACAGAGATGGAGGAGGCAAGTCAAATTAAGCTGAGAAACTCACCGCAGGCCTCAGGCTGCTGCTAGGCTATGCTGAACTGCACTTTACCAATGAGCAGGAACAGAGTCCCAAGGCTATTGTATATGGAGTATATGCATAACAATTGGTAGATGCAAAAGTTATTTCACTTGTACTGCATGTGTGTGTTGCACTATGACACCGACGTATGAACTCGATTTTTTACCACAGGTTTGTAATTAACAGTTACATCTCAACAGCCCCTCTTGTTGATTTTATCTATTTAAAAATGACACAACTGAATGGATAATGCTTCTTATGTTCCATGTTTCAGCCTTCACATGAACTTAATGAGCAGTCATCTTTTGGTATTAAGTCATGCTTCTGTCTGATGGGGGGGCTTTGAGATGTGAGATGACGTCCCTCACCAACTCGCTGACAAAGTTTATGCCTGCGCTGTCCGACCCCGTCTTATTAACTGCGCATCGTCAAATAATTCAGAAATTCTTCCTCTCCTAAAACATTTGCACATGTCTCCACAGCGCCATCACAAGCCCCTACTGCCAACTTCTAACCACTTGAGAGACCTCTGGAGCTGTTTTAAATAACTGGGAGTGTAAGAGTGATTTTTAGCTTTAAGAAATTTGATAACTTGCTTTTATTATTAAGTTTAAAAGTAGGAGTAAATTTCATGAATTCTCTGCACTTAAGACTAAAATGGCACTTTGAAAAGCTTGATGAATACGGGCCCAGATCTACAAAAAAAGAAAGAAAGTGAGACAAATGTCTGCAATTAATCTGCGGTTCACCTGCGTGCCGAACCGTAGGTGGGTGGAGGTCCGTACGGATCAACTATGTTACACCACTTACAGTCACACACGCACATAAGCACTTACTGGCTGACAGATGTTCCTGCCTGCAGTAAATACACAAAACATCACAAGACTGGCTAACCTATGATGTCATCATTAATGGTTGCTAGCATCTGCACAGATTTGTTATAAAACAAAAAATAAGCCATTTGTAAAAAGCCACTCTTACTCTGACTGATCACACCAATTTCATAAATGGAACAAATTATGGTAGTTTTAGTGCTGGAATTCTTCAGTTATTCTGTTCAGCTGCCATTTAGAGGCCAAGGACATGGATGTAACAATAATATGGGTATAGTACCATGTTTTGAGAGATTAGTGCCTGATTTTCCTGTGGGTGTCGGAGGACTGACAGATCACAGCACAATTCATTCATTGATATAAAAACACTCAACTCAGGCACAATAAAACATCAGTAAAACAGTGACTGTGACAAAGTTGAGTAAAGACTTCCATCCAGCTTTTCTCAGTTGGCTTGGCACAATCCTTAAAAGAAAATCACTCATCTTTAATACTGTATGAAAATGTATTCCAAATTGCCACACAACAGCATCTGTATTTATAGATACTTATGCATATTACAGATATACAAGTTGAGTCAACCCAATTACCAATTATCATGGTCATGCACTGAGCAAGTCTTGGTGATAAAACGGTGCTTCTAATTTAGTGTGTTACTCTCATGTAGATATGTTTATCTGCACACACATTGTGTATAGTCACAATATCAAAATACTTGATAAAATGTCAATCATAGGAAATTAAATTAGTAATATAAACATTAAATACTAAAGCAGCTTATCACATGTTGTCAAATAGATGAAGTCTATCAACTATCATTTCCCAAACACATTTACACCACAGGAGGAGGATTAAACTGTCTCACTCACAGGAATGTCTGTTTATGGCTAATGCAGCAAATTAAATACCTTACATATCCAGGTGTAGCAGCACCTTTCATAATTCATTATTTCAGCAGAGTCACTTTCCCACATTACCCTTTTTGTTGTTTATTCTACAACTGACACTTTCCTTGATAACCAAGCTTTCATCTTTCCTTACTCTTTGTTTTTTAATGCTCCTCTGAGGTGAAAATCAGTACACGGTATTTACTAAAAAGTTACGGTCTACTACTAAAAATAAAAATATGAAAGCTCTGAATACAGAGCTATACAGACCGAGTGAGTGATGTTAAAAAATGCAGCAAAAGGCTTCTGAAACTTAAAGCCATAAAAGTTTAATTGCAGCCGCTCACCCTTTCATTCTTATGTTTTGTGCACTTTTATTCTAGAAAGGTCTCATAAACATGACTGAAGGTAATGTTTTATTGCGAATAGAATATTTACCACCCATTCATGTTATATTTTTATGTAATACCAAGATCTGATGACCAGCACATATAGTTCAGTCAAGGGTTTACGTAATGTGTATGATAATGTGCATGATAATATTATTTTATGATAGGAAGAGTCATATCAGTGGAAAATAAGCATCACTCATATTCACTGCCAAAAAATGTCACAAATAGTGCAACCTACTGGCTAAATAATGCAGGACTAGCCACTGTGCTTGGCAGTGAAACAAATGGGGTGAATAAACATTGATTTTTGAATACCAATATTCAGGCCATGTTTACTTTTTATGCAACAAATCTGGCTTTCCTCTCAAACTACCAAATCTCAGAAAAACCTCAGTGAGTTTAACCTTCTTTTTTTTTTTTTTTTTTTTATCTTTAAGACATACAGAAAGTCACAAGCAGGTTTAAGGATTGAACGGCAGCCACAATAACAAAACTATAATGCTGATAAAAACACAGTCCTCCTGTTACATATGTACACAGTGTAAAAGAGGCCTTGTCTGATTACAACAGGCTGGACAAATCAGCAGCCACATAAAAACGATGCACAAGCTTTAGCCTAGGTAAAGAGATCACAACACACCCAGTTGATGGCATGGTGGCCAACAACACACAACAATGCACAGATATCAGAAAATAGAAATTACTTGCACTTACTGTTTGTAGGTCTACATGAGGATTGAGAAGTTCATGTGCCAATCTGGTGACCTCTAGGTATAGGCTGTGGTAATGATGGCTTCAGCTCAGCCTTGGTAAATCCAACTGTCTCCATACTTTACCGTTCACTTTTTCTTTTCCTCCACAGCTGCTGGTGAGTGCTGTCTGCCCTGGCACACTACCAGGTACTTCTTCCTTAATCAATCAGAAATGTTAGTTCTCAAAATCTTCTGACTAATTATTTGCTAAATATTTGTCTTGTTTACACCAGCACACCATTAGTTAGCCAGCATTTCCAGTTGGAAGCACTCTTGGTGAAACAGGTGGCCGGAAATAAATGGAATTTAACTTTCAAAATCTTGCAGGTCGTTAAAAAAACATGTCGGCGTCCACAAAAAGTCTTCTATCCAGCCATTTTTGATAAAACGTTTCCTCTGGCGAACAGCAAAATTATATTTCAGCCGTTTTACAAGGCGCGTCATTTGTCATGACTGATTCAGGCAATCAATTATGGCAACGTAGCTAAAGAATTTGCCGCATTTCATTACACTTCCGGTTTCTATATTCGCCTTTTTAAGGTAGCAAAAATGCTATTTAACAATGGGAAACAATGTGAAAATGGCACCAAAGATAGGCTAATTAGAGATAATTTGGAACTGAAAAAGAAGCATGATTAGACAGTGTCTTGTGAAATTTGCTTGTTAAAATGTCTGTTAGGCTATTTTCCGCAGATAATGCCTAGTTGAAACAGTCTGACAAGTTTTTATTCATCGTAGTTCCCTGTCCTGTACCTACCAATTATACTGATATAAATGGGTGTCATCAATAGTGGATAAATGAGTGAGCTAACCTTCACCCACACAATAATGTGCGCCATCTTTCCATTCTAATAATAATCACCCATTAGTAGGTAATGGTTTCATCATCAAAATAATAGACACAGAAAATTTGTTCTGGATTTTCCATACTTGGATCAAGAACCAACATTTTCAATTTACACCGTTTGTCCTGATTCACACTGTAAATCCTTTAATATTATTACATGGATAAGATTAAATGTTAACCTTATTTAAGCAAAACAACCTTTCATCTGTGTTTGCAATAGCCACGAACACAATTATGTCTGAATGGCCACTGTTTATTAATACTAGGAAGCAATGGCATTCAGTGGGAGATACAATTTCATTCAATTTAATGTACTCTCCAAGAATCTAATATTTGGTGACACGGATGCTGATGTAGTAGCCTACATGTGTTACGTTCTTCATCTTCGCACTCGCACACTGTACCACAATATATGAATCATTCATGAGGAGATCATAGTGTGTGATCATTCAGCTGTTTGTTTAGATACTGCGCCAATAACATGTGCTTTATATAGACAGACATTTTATGTTGACACATACAAAACTACACATGTAACATAACATTTGTTTGCATTTATTCATTGACCTTATTAGTATAGTGACTGATGAAGAGGGCATTATTAATATCAACAATTATACTGTAAAGTTTCACTTCAAGTTATCAGAAAGCATACGCATTCCAGCTAATACTGTTTTTAGCAACTACAAGCGCTGGTGCAGGGATGGAGTCAGATTGCTTTGTAGAAAGAAATATGAGGCCTTTAGGAACAGTGTCAGTGTGCAGTACAAAATGTTTGAACTATGAATTTCAAAAGGCTGTGGGAAAAAAATCTAAAACTTGCTACAAAGACAAATGAGAGACTAAGCTACAGGGCAAAGATGTCAAGGGTGTCAAGGCTTGCAGACATCATAGAGCACAATTCCAAGCAGTGTAGCCTAGTTTGAACTGCAATACTTCTTTCCTCGACTATTTTGATGGATTATATTGCAGATTTGGAACTGATGTTAACCCCCACCCACCCTCTCTTTCTCTTGTTAATGGCAACCTACTTTTTACTATCTCAGAACATAAAGCAAAAACCTACTCTGCTAAATAAACACCATGGCTACAGGGGCGGTGTATTACAGCCACCATCAAGTATTATCAAGTACTTTATGATACTGTATGATATCACATTGCATAGTCATTACATCCTGAACTTCTGGTCTAACGGGAAACAGGTTGATTAATAATGGTGTCTCACTACACAGAACTCTGTTTCCTCATGTGCTCACCACTTCCATACTTGTTTGATACGGCCACCAAACCAAAATACCGTACCGTAAGTACCTATAATTACCAACATTATAGTTTGCTATTTATCATCCATTACTTCACATTTCAAAACAAGAATAACGAGGAAGGCAAAAACCACAACCACAGAACCTCTATTCCAACTGGTTCCATCAGGCATGAGGTGGTGGAGCATGAAATGCAGAACTTCTCACTGTAGAGACAGCACCAACAGAGCCTTAAAGCCATCAGGCACTTAAATGTGACACTTAGTATACAAGAATATGGTTTGTTTGATCAGTGTTTCACTTTAGTACGGACTGGAATCCCATGCTGGTTTGCTATTGATGGTGTTCTATTCTGTTACTGTGACGTACAACATGCTTGTATTTCAGTTTAATCTGAGTTGCACTAAGACAAATCTCAATCGACTCGGGTGACAGGGCAATAAACTATTGAACTTGAACAGTGCGTGAGTGAGTCGGTGAGGGAGTGAGAGTCAATGAGTGATTAGCCAGCATGTGAGTGAGTGAGCAAACAAAAATGACGGATCGTTCTGCCATTCAAGCTCTAAATGGCTGACTGATGTTAAGTGAACAATACTTTGCTTTTGTCATCTCTGGGCATTTGTGTACTTACAGTACACGTGTAGGTTTCGAATGCTCGTGCGTATTTGTGTATCAGGCTGTCAGGGCTGTCCTCCACTCCTAATGGTTTAATGGGCACCCTGTGGTGCCTCTCAAACCCCCTGGAGTGGGACACACTCACAGTGTGAAGGAGCACAAAGGCGCAGCCATGTCTTCCGAGAGGAGGGTCTTTGTGACGAGGGGCCACTGCTGTGCTGACTGTTGCTGGCCTCATGGTGATTACCCTCCCCGGGGGGTCTGCATTGTGGGCCTTGAGACCCAGAACTTCACCTTTACATAACCCCCTGCCGTGCCTCCACAAGGGACCAAAACGCACCCCTGTCGATCACCTCACTTCGGTAGAACAGCATTCAGTCCGGCATACTCCGTCACTTTTCTCTATCAAGAGTAGGAATATGACTGTCACAACCCCAGTAAGCCCTGCAGTACATTTATACACATATATCTAATATATAAATAAATACATCTGGACATGTTACTGACTGTAAAACTTATATCCATGCATAGTCATATGTACAACCATTAAAACCAGTGTTTTTAACCATTTTGTCCTGACAAGCTCCAAAAACAGTATCAAACAGTGCAAAATTAAAGTTAGATTTACAAATACATAAATACATAGATAGATAAAGCATATATACATGCACACACCCATATAGTCCATGCATACAGTAAATACATCCGCAAGCCCATAAAATCTTCTCTCATTTCATGACCTACTTATAAACAAATGCATATTTTATATGTCGAGCAATTTCAAACACATCATGCTCACACACTGAAATCCAAGTACAGTATGCAGATCCAATCCCACACATTCTGCCCACTGGCTTCTGCGTTGTATTCCACACCAAACACGATACAGGAGGCTATAATTGTGTGTTGACTGCTTTCCTTAATAAAGCAACCCAAGGCTTAATATGCCTTTGAGAAGGCTGTAGCCTGGAGCAGAAGAGCGGGCATCCTAGAGCCTTGCTTAAGGTCCAAGGCAACGGAGGCTAGTAGCTTAGGTCCTTTGATTCCACTGATCAGGGTCACACTGCGGGGGTCGGTCCATGGTGAATAGTTCAACACCCACCTTCGAATCTTGCTGTCATGGAGACTGTGGTTGACTCCTCACATTTCTTTTTTCAGTCTTGATATACTCTGTCTTATTAATAGTGTGTGACTGATATATTGCTGTATGTATATGTTTTTATATTTATGCATATATATATATATATATATATACACATACATACATACATAAATGTATAATTGACCTATGTTTGGAGTGGTTTATCCTAACTAATACACTACCACCTCAAATTACACAAAACATGTTGTCAGCCATCAGTGTATGAGATCTATTAATATTGAGGTATGGAGAATTAAATCCAATAACCCTACTTGGAGAAGATTACAGAGTAATTGGCAATGTAAAGGATGACAGATAGTGTTAAATTATTTTAGGTCCTTAAGGAATAAGCTTGTCTTCAATTAAGTGGTTCCTGGAGGAGAATAACCAGGTTGTGTGGGTTGTGTTTGAGATCTATGAAGGGCTACAAGGTCAGGTTTTCCTGGAGGAACTCTTAAAGTGACTAAAATCCCAAGCATCATAATTCTTGTCAGTAATTTAATACAATTTTAACATAAGATACTTCAGACCATTCTAGACTATTCATTGTTTTATGCAGAATTTCAGCAGTACCCTTTCTGCACAGGTTAATAGGAGGAGTAATTTACCTCATTATCTGGCAATGTGAAGCCATGTGGTATATCTGCTTCTCTCACCCATTTTTCTCTCTATGCTTCTCTAGTCAGTAATGCTCATCCTCTAAACTCAAACTAGAGTTAGATACCCGGCTATCATAAGGACATGTTTAATTTTGCTATTAGTGATTGAGGATGCATCTGTGGTGTCTGGCTGGCCACCACAATCAATAAGCTCTCTGAGCAGCATCTGGGAACAATGTTAGTGTAAAGGTCTGCTTAATGTGGAAATCAATGGCTGGAGTGTTTGAGGGAAAAATGCGGACAGGGAAATTTCTTTTTAATTTCTTTTTTTCATTTGTCAAGCAACGTGTTCTGTTTCTGGCCTCGGCAACTGTGCATCTGACAACCATCACCCTTTGTAATCAGCTCTGAAACTTGAAACACATACTGACTGATTGTTTTTTGTTTGTTTCATAGAACTAATGGACAGTGTACATTGTTTTGTTCACGCTTCATGAACCACGGGTCCAGTTGCATAATCACAAAGTTAGCGGGGGTTGTGACTTATAGAATCCAATTTGATGCAGGCTAGCTTAACCTAACACCTCAGTTTTTGAGGCAAGATGTGTGCACATGCCAAGAATACCTCCGCAGGATAACATCCAGACCACCTCAACTGGTACCTTTCAATGTCAAGGAGCATTCAGTCTACTGGATGTCTGAGCTCCTTCCCCTGTCCATGAGTATGAACCCACCCACCTTTCAAAGGACACTTATTTGTTGACTTGTTTAGGTGAGGGTCAGAACTTTAGACTGAGAGCTTTAGACTCAGCTTCACCACAACAGTCGCAGACACAGTCTTGTCCAAGATATAAAAGTAACTTCTTCATCAATCCACTCCCAGATGCAAAAGGGTCAATTGGTAGAGTGTCATTGCTGTAGATTTGGAGGTTCTGGCTCTCATCACAACCACTTCCAGAGCACCCTGGTCACAGATTAAACAAGACAGCAAAATTACATCTTAGTGATTGGTCAATTTAAATGAAATTTGATTTGTCCAGTGTGTACCCCGCCTCTCGCTCAGTGTTGGCTGGGATTGGCTCCAGCCCCCCGCGATGCTGCACTGATAAGTGGTTGAACATGATGGATGGATGGATGGATGATTTGCCTTGACTGAACTGGTTTCATATTACTCTCTTCCCTTCCAGCATCTCAGCAGCATCTCAATGGCTGTTCATGGCCATTCAGTGCTGGCAGCAAAAACAAGAGGAGGAAACAGTGAGTCGTGACAGAAGCAATGTAGTCTGTATTTCCCAACAACCCTCTCCTTTTCAATTAACTTCTTTCACACTCAGCTGTGATTCAACTCTACAATAAGCATTCAGGCAAACATTCAAAAGCATCTCCCCAAGTGATCTCTAAATAAGGGCTTGTTTAATGGAAATATTTAGACAGGGGATTCAGGTCTACATGCTCACCAGTTGTGTTCCTGCTCAGCCTCCATTTGAGCTCCCTGCTGCATTCGAGGTCTGTTGTCTACAGCATAATCAGCTTATATTCTATTATGTCTTCCCAGCATGCAGAGAGATGAAATTTCAGGTGAAGAGGCCACTTCAGCTGGGATCACATACAAATATCTATCTCACAAATCACGACTTGTTCGATAGATAAATCAAGATAAGTTTCTTTCACTGCCTCAGACGCAAACATACACAGACAAGTGATTTTGTACTGTGGATGGCAAAGACTGACCAGCAGAGGACATGTCATATTACTGCAAAAAAATATTTAGATCTTAAATGGGCAACAAAACAAGGAATGAGACCATCTGTAAGATAACCCCTCTCTCTCTATATATGTATTTGTATGTAAATAGTGTTGAAATTGTGTGTGTGTAAGTAAGAGCGATAGAGAGAATACTAATTTCATGTAATGCAAGCACTCACAATGTGTGCCAGCATATTGGCAAACGAAACACACACACACTTCTGGTGCATTATGTAATTCTGGAGGAGTTCCCACTGTACAGCCAAAAAGCAACTCGGAGGCTGCAAGGTATGCTGCTGCCTGCAGGAAAACTGCTATGAACTATTTATGACACTTCCATTACAGCCACAGTGTTCTTTCATGCTTTTCCTACTTTTTTAACAGCTGTGCAAACTTGCCATCATGGGAGAGGTCAGAAGTAATTAAGATCATTTTTTGGCATTAGTGTGTAAATTTTTTGGCATTAGTGTGTACATCAAAAGCGATGCATTTGGGCCTCTGTCAGCCCAGAATCCTTAGAAAGATTAAATTAAAAAATGAAGTACAAAAAACAAGAAATAAAATATTATGTCAATACCTCCTGGCATCGCACTTGTTATTTACCCAATTCAGGAATTGTATTATTTTGTTACAATATATAGTACAGTAACCTGAGTATAAAATTGTAATTGGCACAAACCTTTTGCGTTCTGTAAATTGAATTCAGTTTATTCAGCCCAGCCCTTTGTCCTGAGACAATGATTCAAACAGCCTATAATTAGGGGTTTGGAGCATTTGACTGTCTGATAACTGCACACTAGGAGAGAGGAAATGGAATTGCTACAGCTAATCCATTGTTAATGGCCTATCCTGGGTTTTCCACAGCTTTAATGGTCTTTAACCGAGAAGCTGGATAAGGGGAAGGAGGAGAGGGGCAGAGAGAGAGATAGAGAGAGAGAGAGATGAAGCTTGGGGGAAAACAGTAAGATTGTGTCAAGAAGACAGAAGCAAGACAGACAGAGAAGGGAGTCAGTAAGAAAAGTGACATCCTTGCAAACAAAGAAACGAAGACACGAGGCAGAGAACATTTTGAAAAAATCGCACATGCATATTTTTGTTTGGTTTTCTCTTACATTAATCATCTGTTGTGTCAACACTGTGGTGCCAAGAGTGCTTGCTGCTTTACTTGCGAAATTCACTATATTCTGCTCCGTACAATTACAAATATTTGAGTCCAGTGTTCACTCATGTAACGACACATCAAAATCCTACATTGGGATGAGAGGATTTAACAGTCTAAATACTGAAGGTTTGGGCATGTTTGTACTTTCTTCTTTTGCAGACAGCACAGTTTCTTGAAGGATCCATAGTGAGGAAACCAATACCATTCTGTTTATTAAACGTCTGCATAGAAAAGTGTACTGCTGCATCCAGTCTTCTTTTTATAATCCCCAATATAGGAGCGCACTGATTTTCCATTTTCCATATCAGTGGAAAACTAACTTTGTTCAACATGCGAGGAACAAGGAAAAAGTGCAACAAAACAAAGACCGGCAGCTTGGTTTGTTATTCTATGAGGAGTTACTCAATATTTCATTAGGCTGTTGTGCAGAATGTCCAAGTGGAATGAACAAAAACATTCCTTGCAGGGAATCTTAACTAGCAGCCTTGAAACAAAGCATCATTTTAACTGTTTGAACAAACACCTCAACAATGGCTATCATAAACCACATGTATCACTAGTCACAAACATGTCAGTGAGTACATTGTGAGAAGTTAATAAGAATTTTATTATTGAGGGTGAGCAAAGTTCTGAAGACTCTATTCCCAGTTCATGTTGAAAATTCTGTCTCTACATAGTTGAACATATAAGGGTAGATATTATCAAGAATCAGATGACTTTGTCAATTAAAGGCCTTTCTAACAAAAGAGCTAAGTGTGCAGTTACCATCTCCTGTGCGGCTTTGCAGAAAATATGTAATGAGGTGTGTCCAGGTGCAGAGGGGACCTGTGGCATTCAGGCCTCCCTGGGGATGAATTTCTATTAATGATCACACATAGAAGCCTTCTGCTGCCTAATGCCACTGGAGAGATGACTTGCAGATTTCCACCCCTCTAATTGGTAGCAAATTGGAGCCTTACTCTCTGCAGAACAGTATATCCCTCTCTTTGTGGCTGATTGTGGAAGTTTTCCTTATAACTTTCAGGCAAGGATGGTGTGGGAAAAGTCTTCAGCATCCACCATCAAATCAGGTTATCTCTTTCTATACTGCAGTGCTCTGTGTTCAAAAATATCACTTCCACCGCACAGGTTATGGATAAATACTTGTGACACTTGCCATATGGCTGCATACCCACTGCACCATATGTTCTGTGCAGCGTAAAAACAGAGGGGATGAGAAAAGAGGGTAAAAAGGGTCAGCTGTGGAAGGTGCAGTACAGTAGTGTGCACTAAGTGTCAGAAACTGTGTGGATCTGCGGCAGACCTGCCTGGGTTATGTAATGGATTAGCCTGGTCTGTGAAGCCTCTGTTGTTATCATTAATTCATGTCAGCCAGGACAACGTGCACAGGAGCTGAGGAGCCACCGTGGGAGACACTGAGAAGGAGGCTGATCTTGCGGGAGGATCAGGCGACACAGAGGATGGAGGGATGCAGGGGTGGAGGGGGGAGTGGGAGTTTGAGGCTTGGGTGTGGTCAGATGGAAAATTTTCAGACGTTCAAAAAGCCAGACAGATAAAAAGACACGATTAACAGAACGATGGCAAGAAATAATTATTTTTGTTAAGTTATAATTCCTGAAAGTGACCATTGTGTTTAAGATGATTCTACACTTTAAAGATTAGTCACACTGTTAAAATGAGCCCTTGAGACAGAATTACATGGAATCATGTGAATGACCTGAAACTTTTTCTTTTCTGCTGAAGTGTGTTAAATTTCTAATAACATATGTTCTGTGACAAACTGTGGGAGCACTTTCTCTTGGTAACTGAATTTTTGTTGTGAATCAAATCTGGGCTCTCACAAGCAAAAATGTTGTAAAATTTGTTTGGATGGTTTGATGCCTTTGTTACTATAGCAGTCTATAGGTGCTTGTTTCAGACTTTTCTACATGGCACAACAACTCCAAAACTGGTTACTTTGTTTTTATAAACAAAAGTAATCAATTGATGTGAAATATATATGTATATATGGTTGTGATGAACCATTTACAGTGTAACAGTACAGTCTTGCTTTCATTTTGTTTGTACCTGCTTTAACCTTGTACAGCGCAGAAATTATATTTAGAACAAGGTTACCAATGGTTACAGTCGTGAAGCAACTACACAAATATGCTGTGTTGCCACTAGTGCAGCCACAAACGCGTATAAGTGCATGCTCAGACACATGCAAGATACAGCTAAATACAGTATGAAAGGCAACCACTTTTAGCCACTGGATAAGAAGTAGAACAGTGTAGACATCGATAGGGTTGTACGGCACCCAGCACAAGTAGTAGTCACCATACATAGCCTTGAATCACATTTCATTTCTAATCTTCATAAGTATTTTTGCAAGCATTGTATCTGTACGTTTGTTTTTTGTATGTGCAAACTACTACTACACAGTTTTTAAGTGTGATGGCTTGGATTTAACCTCACACTTCTTGACTTTAAACATGAAGCAACCCTCCCTTCAAGTATCCCAATGTAGCTGCAGCTTTATGGATGGAGATTAATGGCACTGTAGGTGACTTCCAGGCCTTTTAAGTTCCACAGGAGACACACCAGGGGTCCGTGTCAGTGCGGTCCGCTCCTCAGTGACACATCACAGGGCAATCGTTCTCTTCTCTCAGTCCATCTGGCCCACTAGGCCGTTGTAACACAGATAAGCCTTTGGTCTGAGACTTTTACAGTTAGCAGAGGGGGCATAAAATGCTCGACTTCCTTCCACGCAGATTGATATTCACTTTCTTTCAGTCTCATTGCTTCCTTCATGTGATTTACAAGCCCAGTCATGTCACGCATGGCCTTAACCCTAACCTAACCCCTGGCAGCACTTAACCTCAACTTCATTGCTCCGAGGACACATGATAATCAGACACAGTTAGGCCTACAAACACGGCTCCTGGAGGAGCAAATGTGTCATAAACTCTGCCATGTGTAGAAAGTCTAAAGGCATGAAGTTTACCTTGTTTTTGCTCTAGAGCATGGAAAGAACTTTAAGTAGCTTGCATTCATATTTGTTCACACAGTGTAAACATTTGGCATTTTCACAAAAAGCAAAGAGAAATTCTCTCCCACAACAGCATCACAAGCATCACAATCTCCTTTTTACTTCAGCCAGATGGCAGGTGGCTAAGCTAGATGGGAAAGTTATTGTTATCAATCAATAGAGAATAAACAAAATGCACCACCGCTCCTGAAAGAAATGAGAAACCTCAGGCCAGGAAATCAATAGAGATCTTCCTTTTTTTGGAGTTTTTTATATACACGTAGCTGGATTTGATAATATGTGATTTATCAAGATACTTATTCCGCTTCAGTGTCGAGGTCACATGTCAACTTTGTCTTTGCTTTATTTAAGTATAGCTGTGCAAATTTTAATTGACACTGAGGTCTTTGTGTGTGTCATACAAATGGAGACTTTTCTCTTTATTCTAATTTGAATCATCAATCCATTCTTTTATGAACTACACATTAATTATTAAATGATATTGCAGTCAGATTACAGAATGATTGTCATTGGATTAGCCATTATTAAAAAAAAATGCTGCAGAAGCGCTACCTTACATTGGCAGATTCTCTCTTAGTATTAGTCTTGCAATGTAAAGAGATAATATCTATTCACCTTTCAAAGAACTCAAAGAAATCTGAGTTTGAAGTTTGTGCTTCTGATCTATTGGACAGCCAGTATCATCAGAGGTTGTTACAGTGCTGGGATGGAGTGCTAGATAATTATCATCAGTGCAGTGTGCCTGTTCTTTCCTGTCTTCTCTCCCATATTCAGATTCTGGTTATGTAATCACTGCATGTCGGGTCTGTGGAGGCTGACAGCATTGGATGTGGCTGCGGATATAGATCTCTTTTATAAACCTGAAAGTCTCTGTGAGCTTGTGAGGGCAGTCTGCACCTTCTAAATGAGGTTGGTCATTTGGATCAATGTGGGATATTTCTGAGGATGCAGGTGTGAGGAGGGTGGGGGTCTATATCATGCCATGTCCAGGGCAAATGCATTTTTGACAGCTCAATAACAAGACAAAACAATCTGAGTTTTACAGTGGGGCTGTATAACAAATCAAGAAGAAAAGGAAGTGGGACAAGGCCAGTGCAATGGGTCAAGACAACTTCTGGTTAGTGAAAGTGAAAGAGAAGTACAGGAGTGAAACATCCCTATCTCCCTTTAATGAATAGTGTGAATGATTTGAAAGATAAGATATAAGTTCAGAGTCTTGTAAGGATTTTGTGGAAAATTTCTTTTTAAATGCAGTCTGTACAATTCTATGACTGGCTGCAGTGGGTGTGACCAGTGTGTTGCTGGTAGATGGGCAATGTGTGTTGATGCTATTGTAATTTTCGTCTTCCAACCTGGGCAAAATGAATAGTGACGCAGGAGAAATGAATATAGTGTAGTGCAGTAGATGCTAAAACCCTTGTCGCTTGCAGTTAATCTTAATTGGTAGATAGAGTGAATCCATACTGGTCTGATGTCCTTCAACAAGCCTTGCATGTGCAGGTGTCTGGGTATGCGTACTGTGTGTGCATGAGTTATGATGTATTGTAACTAAAACAGCCAAGAGACATCAGGTATCATGTAATTTTGGGCTGACTTATTGTGGCCCCACTAATAGATTTCAAAGTTTTGATTAGTTGATGTAACCCTGAAGCAAGACTCCACGAATGTAAGAGAAACAAGTCATTTGCTTCAACTTCGAAGAGCTCACACCCCCTAAAGCTAAAAGCATGAACACAGAAGAAAAGCGAAAGCCTTTAGAGGTCATCTGAGATGACCCAAATCTGTTTAGTTGTACTATACCTGACTGTTCACACTCACCTTGTCTTAGTGTTGTGACCTTCTCCGGGCTTAACCCTGGTCAATCAACTACTGATGCCAGAGACTCTAATGTTAATGCCCCCTGTGGTCCAGCTAATCTCACTTTACACTGGTCTTTGCAGTGGGAAAATGCACTGGGGTCATGTTTCTCTTAACAGCTCCATACCTCCTCCTCTGGCTCAGTGCACCAGTCCTCCTCCTCCTCCTCCTCCTCCTCTTCCTCCACCTCAGCTACATCACATCATCTCATTTTTACACCAACTTCCTGATTTTGCTGGGCCCATATTTCCTTTTTGGTGCATTATGTGTCCACAGACTGCCAGCCACAGCCGGTATTAGTGCTTTCACAAAGTGGCTCCAGAGGTTAGCCCTCACAAGTGGAAATGTTCCCTGCAGGGTTACAGCCTATCAGGGGGATCCATTTCACACAGAAGAGTCAATAACCAGCCCTGAGTGATAAGAAACAAGAGCAAGTAAAGGCTCTTTGGGACTATATGGCTTTACGGCTTCACGCCGAAGGTTCAAGCCTCAACTACTACTCTTTTTAGTTCAAGTGGGGAAGATAATAACAACAACAATAACTATTTTGTTGTTGTTTTCTGTGCAGCAGGACCTCAAACACATCTGCACTTCTTTAAAAATATGTTATATTTATATATTTATATAATGTATTTTAGAGAAATGTTTCAGCCTGTCTATTTGTTGTTATTGTTCAGAAAGATATTAGCACGTTGAGATGATGAGGGGACAGAGGTGCATCGTTATAACAATCCCATGAGACTCATGTCAAAACATGTTCACTTGCATTCTGTCATTGAATGTGAGCATTAAAAATGATCCGGCTGCCACAAAAGAACCTGGGCCATTTTTTGTCTGATGACAACAAAAATGCTGCGGATATAAATACATCAAGGAGATAGAATACTTAATTATGGCCCCTGTGACACATAACTGATTTTCATTCCCACTTTCTGTGGATTACATTTTATGTGCAATGCTGCCACCTGCTGAACAAAACAAGGAAATTATTTAAGTTGAAACAGCAAACAAACAGAGATGTGAGACATCTTTGTAAATTTAAAGATAAAGTGCAGAATTATGTGTCTTACTGTTAAGGTATAGAACTGTAGAAAAACAGCTTAGACTAAATTTAAGTTATTAAATATAATGGGACATGTGAGGTGGCTTATCTCACCTGGTGCAGATGACATTTGCCGAGTAAGACAAGGGATCAACATGGTGTTGGCTTCTGAAAGACACGCCTCTACTCACACCACACAGCTGTCACATCTCACTAGGATCAAAACAAACAGGAAGACAGGTTTGTCTTTCAACTGTTCTTCTTAGGTTGGGTGAAATCCTTCATGCTGTAGTAACATTTCTATTTGAGGAATGTTAAGTGTGAAGTTTGAAATGTTTAATTACAGCACCTTAGACTGGCTTTCAACAGAACAAGCTAAAAATATAGTGTATAAATTTGGTGTCAACTGATGACACCTTGTCTCCCCCCCCTTCTCCCTTCCTCTCCTTTTCTCTCCTCTCGTCTCTCCTCCGCCCCTCTAACCTCTAAAGTGTGTGGCACTAACCTTATTTTCCCGTGCTCCCCAGTGAGAACTTGGCTCCATACTGGATAGCTTTACTCTGGGATAAGCACAAAGAAAGTAAGGCTCTTTGATGTAGCAAATGCAGTCCAGCAAAGGTCAGTAAGACCCGCCCTATCGGCCACACTGAGGGCCAGGCTATTTCCTTCCATCACTTAGACCTCGAGGATCCACAGACCCATGAACATGCAGTCTAATCCACCAGATCCCAAATGACCATCTTTTAGGGCAAAAACAAAGGAAGGTCAAGGGAGATTCAGGCACATCATTGCTCTTAGATATTTAACAGTTTGCAAGCAGGCTAGACTTAGAGTGTGCGCCAAGATTAGCCATGTCTGAGACAGCATCCTCTTTTCTGGCTGGGCTGGGTTCTCAATGGGGTGCTGAGGGGTAAGGGGGGCGAGATCAGCTTAACTGTCCTGCCTCTTATCCTCTCTTACTAACCTACATTAAATTAAATGAGCACAGGGCCAGCTCTTGATACGTGTGAACACCCTGGGATATTACACAGTGGTAATTAATAGGAGTAGCTGAGATTACAAAATGATTGTATCTGCGTGTGTGTGTGTGTGCGTGACCCCCAAGCTCACAGGAGGTCTTCAGCCGGACATACCCCCCACTGACCATACTCCCTACTGGGAAATGTCTCGCCATAGTCTCTATTTGAGAGGTTTCCTGCTATTCTGTATCTCTGGCCCATTTTGCCAAATTAACACAATGTCACTTTGGTACATACCCTGATATAAATTGTGGGATTCAAGTCAAACCCAAGGACACGTGCCGCTTAGTAAACTGCATGTTTATGCTTATAAAACATTTTGTTTTGTTTGAAATGAGCTGATATGAGTGACATCAAGCTACAGCAGATATGCTTTTATTCTATCCATGAATGTTGTCTTATTTTGCTTTCATCCTTCATTTCAGAACACATGTCGTACGGGAGCTTTCATCAGAGTAGGAGTAAGGTTTATAATTGAAACATGAAGTAAGTGGTGACAGCTTAAGATCAAATGTATTGATCCTGACAGGAAATCATTCACACTGACTATTTCAATGCTGCTACTCATCGCAAATCCTCTCCAGATGAGTAAATAAAGCATTTATTATACAATAATGCAAATGAAAACACACAGACAGACTTGCATACACTTGAAAATGCAATTGCAATAACACAGGAAGCCACATAATGAAGATTATTTAATTCTGTCTGAATCCAGATGTAATGGATGTGCTACCAGATTTCGGGGAAGGAAGGCAGGACGTGAACAGTGAGAAGTCAACACTTTCATGTCGTCCCTTTCTCACTGTGATCCAACATTTCGTCAGCTGTGCCCTCAAAACACAGTTTTCACCTCAGATCCACTCTGCATCTCACATCAAGTAAATGTATGCAGGGGAGCAGATCAGACCGTTTAACAAGAACTGTTGCTGTTACACTGCAACTCCCTCTAGTGGACAAACTGCGGTCACTGCAAAGAGACTGGTGTGATTATGAGAAACCCTACTTCGTTCTTGATGACATAAAGTAATGCACTGACTGAAGTGTAGTGTCACATAAAGGCATAACAAAAAAACAAATAAAAAAACTAAACTATTAACAACAACAACCTGCTTAAGTAGCATCCAAAATGAGGCAGGGATTAAAAACAAGGACCAGGGTTGAGAGCGTGGTACACAGAACTCCTTGGTGAGGGTAGAAGAGCAAACTGGACTCATTTAAACTGGACTCATTAGGACATTTCATCGTCAGCTGGATGACAGGCAAAGTGTGATGAAAAATAAATGAATTAGCCTCCCCCAATTTGTACACTTCTGATGCTTGTGTTTTGAACAGTTGTTTTCCACACTGCTGTACTGTTTGATAGATAACTGGCGCTGGTTAGCTTTTTTTAGGAGATAAATCAGATGCTTAACATCTTAGGAAGCCAAGCCTGGCCCTCTCTGCTCATCAGAATCCATCCTTAATTACATAATGGGATGAATGAATTGACTCTATTAATGCAGGTGACCATCTGTTGGCCAGTCTCAGTCCAGACAGTGTCCGGCGATAGTGTAAGCCAGTCCTCATCCAACCTTTCATGCCAAGCATCATGGTCAATCTATTACACTGTAGTAGATCTGTCTCATAAGAGAGTACTTTAAATCATGGAGTGGGCCATTTGACATGCCTTCATCATTATCTCCTTTGGCTGATTTGAAGGAAACTGAAGGGGTAAAAGTGTGTTTTGCAAGGGCCTATTTTGATACGGGTGTCAGAAAGAGAGTGGCTGAGTGTACATATGTGCTCCTCCATACGAATTTCATATTGCAGCTCAGCTGTCACACCGTAAAAGGCAAGGAACAAAGCAGCAGGTTTGTGTCATGTCATTTCTGAATAGACAAAGCAGTGACTTTTTTCCTGGAAACTCTTTATTTCTGACTCTCTCTCTCTTCTCTCTCTCTCTCACTCCAGGGGCCTCAAGCTGCTATCAACTCTAATACATAGTGTTAAAATAGGTGCAGCTTAAAGCTCCGTGCACACACTCAGCAAGCTGGGAACAAAGACCTACCTCCACCCTCTCTTCGGCCTTTCAACTAGAAATGAGCCACCTTATCACTTACCAACAAAAGCACACTGGATTTATATGAAGTGTCTGTTTTCCCCACTCTTTTTTCAGTGAACCTGAATGTCCAAATAACTGAAATGGCTGATACATTTTCCGGAGCATCAAATGTCCACTGGTATTGGAATTAACAAGATGCAGCCCCCTAGTACAGTAGCAGTTATTTGAAGAGGCAACTTGCCAAGGGCACTCTCAAGCCAGTCCCTAATGATACCAGTCCACAGAGAAAGGATTAGTGGGGTTTTGGTGTAAATATAACATACTTCCTGTTTACTCTGAGCAGAAGCTTCTTGAGCCTGTCTCAGTGTGGATGCATCACACTTGACACAGTTCTTTCATTTGAATCTGAGTGATGCATTGACTTGTTTGTAAATGATCCTCTCAGTGACATGTGTTTCAATTCAATATAAATCAATCAATCAAATTATGGAAGAAAACTGTGGTATTTACATTAGAGTCACTCCACTGAATAGCCAGAACTATCTGCTTATGAAGTGAGATCTCAGTATCAGTGACAAACATCATTTTATATCTTCCCAGCAGAGGGCGACACACAGCCTCTTCGAGAGTCTTGCTCAGAGAAGCGGCCTCAGCTGGCAGACTGGATTTCAGTTTAAGACAATTGAAAAGCTGCTTATGCTGTAATATCAGGCTATTTACCTAAGATTTGAAAAGAACCTGTAAGGACTATTTTCCCCTATGGGCCACATGTCATTTCCATTTCTGCTCAATTTACCCATGTCCTTCTTGTGCTTACAGGGATATTGTAATGAACAAGGTTACGCAAACCATTTAAGAAAAACTGGTGATTTTGTGTTTTATGTTGTTACTTCTATGGCTCTGTAAGCTGTAGGCAGCACTGCATGTGAAGGTTATGGCACCAAACACAAGCTAGTAGGCACGCCTATGCTCTGCTGATGTTGTTTTTTTTTTTTTGCACTAAATAAATCCTTTTCTTTTAGGGCCATAATGAGCAGGAGGCGTATAAAACTCTAAAGAGGAGGGAGAATAGAGATGAGATGAGATGGGAGAAGCGAGGGGAGAGAAGAGAGACTTGATAGTTTGTGCCAGATCTGTGGTACAGGCAGAGGGAAAGAGGGAGCGAGTGCTCCTCTAGTCTTAGCCCTATTTGAAACAGATGCTGTTTATAACCCAAAACCTTAATGGGGAGCTCTCTGGTCTGGTGCTGGCCTATGATCACGTTCCAGCCCAGCTCCAGTGCCCATCTTTTTTTCTTGTATGGGGAAAAATGCCACAGGAAAAAAAAAAAATCTACTATCCCTCTCCTGTACCAGGGGCAGCTCCTCTGTGAAGCCCTAGATTTATCCAATCAAACCAAGCTCTCTGTGCTCACTTCAAATAGCCACCCCCCTGACTACAGCCCTGCACTAAAAGGAGCCCTCATCTTTCCTCTGACCACACAGCAATATGACCAAAGACATGCTTATTATTTTATAGACTGTGATCTCTGAGCACATGTAAAAGCATAACCTAAAAGTGTGGATTTTCAGGTTACACGTGATCCCTTAATAAAACTACACCCGGCTGGTTGGCACTGCATTTCAGATGAGGACATCAGAGATATACCAGGTTATGTGAGCATGAGACAGCTGTTGGCATTGCGGCCATGTGCACGTGCCCCTGATGTTTTGCATAAAGCAAATTTTTTTATATTGAAGTGCCCCACTAAAAACCAATTCAAGATTCATTTTGATTTCATGAACGTTTTAATCTACTTCTTCCTGGCAAGTGCACGAGATCAAAGAGGGAGCCGACCACATCTCATCATGCAAGAAATAACATAATATCTATTCCATTACTGAAAAACAGTGCCAAGATTACAACAGATGATTACTCATGTGTATGCTATTTCAAGCAGAGAATTAACTGGTATTTAGTTTTTGCCCACTGGTCACAGTGACAAAGTGCAGTTTCAATTTTGGAACACACATGTGAAGCACACCAAGATGAGAGAATCAAAATACCTCAGTCAATGTATAAACACATCATAGCTTGTCATCATTATGGCTAATCTTGATTGAATAGGTGGACATTGCGCAGTACATCTTTTCATCATGCTATTTTGTGCCTTGTGCTATAGGGTTTGTTGTAGTACCTTGTTTGTTTGCATTCTGTAATCATTTTGTATTACATTTTGATTATTAGAATCGTAACCAGGCCGGGTTCTCTAATGTGTGAGATGTACTTTGCTTGACATGGCAATACTGACACTGAACACAAACATTAAAGACTGCAGCACACTGTTTAATTTACAGTACCCATCAATAACTGCTGAGACTGATTGATAATGGTATTGCTTTAACCAAAACTTTTGTCGCTCAATGTGAAAGCAAAGATAAAATATCTCATCCAAAATGCATGTCCCAATATTAATAATGTCTTGTGATTTATGACCGATGGGTGCTGAGGTGGAAAAGATGCATCAGTCTACATTAGAGGGTAAGACTGTGCAGATCGAAACTGTGTAAAAGCTTGCAGACTGGTTTACAGTAGACGGAGCAACATTATGTTAATATTTGTGATTTACAGGACATCTGCAGGGTCAGAATGAACATGGGGTTGCAGGCACGGGCTGAGTGTAAATGCTCTCCACGCAGCCAAGGGCACATACACTCTGATTTATAGCAAACACTGAAAGAAAATGGCGCATTGGGGAAATTGTACATGTATTCCTCAGCTTGAACATGAATACACTTCCCATTCAAATAAAGAGTAAACTTTGCTACTATTGTTATTTTGCAGGCTGTGAAATCTGTGTTCAGAGTTGTGTAGGAGCTTGAATTCTTCTGGGGCTCTGTAGAAGAAGGGGGGGGGGTCGGTGCAGTGGATTACATGACTGGAAGTGTGAAATAACAGATCTAAACAACATCTTACTGTTTAGCCTATTCATTGTGACAGAAAAAGAGACACAGACATAGAAGTACATTGTAGAGGCATTGATGTAAACATTATAGTCTCTGAAAGAACTCCTATGTCATTGTTTTGTACTGTCTGAGGTTTAAGAGGTATTTTAAGGTCATGTCATTTTTTACTTGTTTGTCTGAGTAGAGCGGCACTGTGGCACAAATTGTGTGATTACCTCGCTATAATTAAACATCACTTTTGATAAATCTGATTCCCCAAATGCTCTCTGAACCAACCTGTTTATTTATTTATTTATTTTTCTGTGTTCCACAGACTTTTTTAATCTATAAAAAACTGCGCCGTTCAAACATTTTGACGCCCCCTCCCCATAATTTACAATATAATTGACTGTTTTTGCCCATGCATTAGCCTGGGATCACAGGCCCCCGAGGTTCAGACATCTCTTTTCTCAGCATAGATCAAATGGAGCCAGCTAACCAACGCATTGAATTCCCTCGCAAGGAAAATTGGGCTGCATAAATATGGATTTTAATCACTGCCCAGTATTTATCTTTCTTCTCCACTCATCTTTTGATGTTGCCATATTTTTAGACTAAAATATGAGTAACATCTTAATCAGCGTATGACAGGAAAAGTACTGTATTTCTACTATTTCCTTTAATTGTTGTTTCACTGGAATAGAAATCCCCATCTTTAATTAGTTATGTAAACATGGAGTGTCTTGGTTTTGGATTAACACTGGGGATAAAACTGCTAGAAGGAAAGGAAAACCAAGAATCTAAAGCCAAGTGTCTGTGATTGACTTTTCTCATGGGCCTAGAGCACAGACAAAGACTCAAAAGGGGGTCCAAGTGGGAAAGGCCTAAAAAATGTGCCCAGCAAGCTCCTTCAGTATTTTCCAGCCGCCTTTTGTGGCCACAGCCACATTTCTTGAATTGTCAGTGACTCTCCGGCACCATCTATACACATCAGTCACAGGGGCTGTCTTATTTATTTTATCTGTTGTTCCCCCTCTTTCTCTTTGTTTTTGTTTCTTTTCTTACTGTCAGGTATTTAAGCAGCCTGCCGGTTTTATAGAGCCAGCTGAATGGTCTTGATGGACCGGAGACTCAATGGACAGCATGTGACCCATCTGACCAAAGCTCTTTTATGTACCGCCTCTCTTTGTTGTTTTGTTTTTGTTTGTCTGTGAGAAAAGAGAGAAAAGACCACTTCATTGGGTAGGAGGTTACCAACTTGCTCTGTTAAGGCATTGGGGATTTCATTAGCCTCAGTCAAACAAGGCAATAAATAATAACTTGTGACCTTTGAAGTCTTACAGACTGAGAAGTGGAGTGAGCTTCACTCTAGCAAGTCTAAATCAAAGCTGACAAAGACACTCCTCTAGCCTGTTGAAGGCGTTTGCTGAGCAAAGGGCAAACCCGTTATTCTTATTGTTTTATCATAAGCTTACCCTGGCCATTTGTTTCCTCAATGATTGCAGGCAATCACAGCAAAGCCATATCTGGTGTGTGTTGGACAGTGTGGCAGGGTGGAGCAGTGAAGTAAAACATGGTTCATTGTGAAGTGTGCAAGAAATGGTGCCTTCACGCTCCAGTACACATGGTTGCTCAGAGGTGATTAACTGCCCCCCAAAGAGGAAATGCTGTATTACTTTAGCTACTGTGTTTCCAAGAGGGACGTGTTATTCTGAGTAGGGTCGTAGAATAAGTTCGACTTGAGACTGAGTACAGCAGGCTTTATTTCCAAAAAATACAATTTGCAGTGTCGGCCCACTTATGCATGTGCTTACCAATAAAATAAATTTGTTTTGTTTTGTTTGTTTTAAATGCGCTGAGGCAAAGTGTGAGGGCTGTTTAATTAAAGATTAAGAGAGCATGACCCCCCATCAGTCTAAATTTCATTGGGTCCTAAATTTGCGTGACCTAGCCAGGATGGGGCTTTTGCTGAGTTGCCCCATACAATGGCCTCTGGGAATTTGCTGCCTATGTCCCCCAACTGAGTCCCCCACACCCACTCCCAAAGTCCTATGGTCCCCTGCAACTTTGGACCACTTCCTGTAATCATCCCCACATGTGGTGGTGGCATTTAGCCTCTTCTACCATGGCACACGTCATTATGCCGAGCTTTAAGCAGGTCTACCTTGCTCCAGGCCAAAGGGGAAACTTTCTTTATGGACGTGGGGGGTAGAGGAGGTGATCGGAGGTGGGGGTTAATGAACCACTGACTGAATCATACCACCTAGAGAGGTTTTGACATGCTGAGGTAGCAGTAGCAGCCTACACAGTGGCTAGCAGTAGCTCTTGTCCAGCTTTGGAGCTGGATTCACGTGAAGGGAGTGTCTGTAGGAGTGTTGGATGGCAAAGGTCAAGCCAGTGAAAGCTGTAAATCCCAGAAGGGGATCGGCCTAAAGGTCAGCCAGTCATGGCGATTAGAGGAGCCATCTACAAGATGCGAGAGAATAGGGGGTGGCACAGAAAAATCCTGGACCCCTGCGTTCGAGGACAGACACTATTGTTTTCCCAAAAGCCACTTTGATGACATGCGTGCTTTATATTTCAGAATAATAGAGAGAGCTTCCTCAAAAGAGAAAGGAGCACTTAAGCAAACATATGAATAACATGCAACAATGTCTGTTCTGTTGACTGAATGTCTTGAGTGTTTGGATTGTTGTTTGCATGTGTCTGCATGTGCCTATATCTGTGTGTGTTCGCACAGGTCATTTTTGCTGATTAATACATGGTAGGGGCTTAGTGTGCTTTGTAGTCTGGTTTATTTGCTCTTATGTCAGTGACACTGGAATATGTGTTATTATGTAATCTTATTCTTCATTTTCCTTCTGGTTGTATGAGACTCGAGGGGCTCTGCAGTTCTGGCCTTGTCCCTTCTAGGTTGATTGCTATCATAATACTGAATGTTTGCCTTAACCATCAGCACAAATTCTAAGACTCTGAAGAATAAATGGTTCTTTTGGTGAGAATGTCTACTTCTTTGTTATAATAATAATAATAATAATCCAAAAAATGTATAGAAAGATGTTCATTGAGTTTTGTTTTTTTTTAAGTTCGACTTACAAAAAATACTTAAATTAGAAGTTTTATTTTTGTAAACTTCTTACATTGTGAGCCTGTAGTTATTGTTTGTGGATACAAACCATGCACATCTTTCATACTGCCTTGTGTACTCCCTTGCTAGTGCATGCACAGCTGGCCAATGAGATAGAGTATTGTCTCTCAGCCAACACTTAAAAACTCATCTCCTTCATTCATGCCTAACTGTATTTCAGGGATTTCTATGCGCTCCGGAGACTCACTGGTGTGGTGCTGCACACAATATCTATCAAACTGAGTTTTAGTTCCAGCCATTGTTGGCTTATTCCATATTGATCAACACTCACAAGAGATACTTACAAATCTAAAGGACAGTTCTAGTTATTTTCAGCCTGGGCCTTGTTTTCCTAGTTTTAGTCATTATCCTGATCAATCTGACGAAGATTTTACCAATACATTTATAAAAGAGGGACAGTTTGGACTGTGCACTGCTCTCTGAATACAATTCAACATTCTAGTTTATAATTGAACCCAAATGCAGGGCCCACACTTACCTTATCAATATTCAGAATCCAAGCCATGTCCATCTTTACACAGTGCTTCTCACAGTGCAGTTATATTGTCCCGGAGACCCAAGGCCCTCTGTCACATCTCAATAAAACATAATTGACATTACTTTATCAGGTTAATACTTTAGGACGTTTCTTTATTTTATAAGAATCACTTACAAACAATTGACGTAAAGAAAATGCTTTACTCAGTTTGGGGTCTCAGAGACCCCGACTGTGAAGCATGGTTAAATAAAATGGCTTTTAATTTGCTTAAAATCTGTGATTGGTTCTCGTTTAGTAAGTATTTCCATTTTTGGTGTAATAATAATGCTTTCTGGTCATTTCTGTATTTTGTCGTCTTCATCAAACGTGCAAGTCCACTTTGTGACAAATAGAAGGGTTACCACTTTAATACATTTCTACATATTGGGTGTTAATAATGTCAGAAGAAAAGAAAAAAACCTTTGGCAGAAGAGTCAAGATGAATGAAGAAATTAGTAGTTATTGTTATTATTTTCACACATACAACAGTGGAATCTGTGAGACCACAAACAACGAGGAGGTAAAGCCAATGGAAACAAAACACAAGGGTCATCTCACTTGTTAGCTCTTTTAAAAAACTTCAGTGACGCTCGTTCTTCATATCAGATTTCTGTACAATGTGCAATGTCACCTGGGGAAATACTACAATTAGGATTTTTTTTTGGTGTATCAACATACCGTAAGAGGTTTCTACTGATATCACCAGTATATGACTATAAAATTTGAATTTTTCAGCTTTATGGTACAATTAACCCTTTTACAAGAAAGCAAAGGTGTCTGATGCAGTTTGTGTAGGGTATAGCACATTTGAACCCATATATTTTGGATACAAACATTTCACTGCATTAAACACAAACACTGAGGTGTGAGCTAAGTCTTAGCTTTTGTCCACACAATAGCTGTGAATACTTCATCCCCTATCTAGGAAGCCTGTGCTCCTCTTCACACTCCCACCGTGACCTCATTCACCTCCAGACAAGTTAACTATGTCCCCCACTCACCCTTGGTCCAAACAGAGGGAGGATGAGTGGTGCACCACTTAAAATGAGCCGGCCGAAATAGAGGCGTAGCCACCACCTCCCCACATTCACAAATACCCCCTTAAATGAGGAGAAGTCAAAGACAGAAATTCTAATCACTTGCCTTCCCCTCCTTTTTTGTTGAAGGAGATAAATAAAGAATGGAAAACCATTTGAACTGAGGCCAAAGGCAGGGGAGGCCCTCAGAGTATTGTTGGATGATCTCCACTTAGTGGAGGCGGGGGCTGAAAAGAGTGCCGTCTTGTTAGTTAGTGTGTAATGAACAACTTTCACAAGCCAGTTGGTCAATGGGAATTACAATGTTCCATTCTTGTGCTCTTAGAAATTCACATCGAAGATGTCTGGCACGTAACTGACTTGCCTTTAAACAAATAATGAATGAATTTAAACTAATATCATGATAAACAATTCATTTTTATCTAGTATGTTTGTCTCACATTGGTCAGCAGAGACCTGAACTTCATCTTTCATGTCGCTGCTTAAAAGGAACGAGAGCGGAGGCGTACAGAGGCTAAAAAGGACCGCCTCTGTTTGGTAAATCGCTCTCTCTCTATCTTTTCATATGACCAGACCTTTCATTCCATCCTTTTCACCACAAAAGAAAAAGAAAAAAAGTTTGTCAGTCCCCTGTTTCTTTTGTTGTGTGCTTTCTTCTTCATGCTCTTTCTGCTTTTATCCTAATCCCAGCCATGCATGAGTGATCAGTTGTGTCCTGTTGTTTCACTGTTCTGCTAGTTTTCAATCAGTAGGGTTCCTCCTTTGTTCCTTTTCTTTGCCAAACACAGAAAAGGTAAGGAGAGGAACGAGTAATGAAATCTCTTCTGTAGACTTAGGCCTTTGTATCCCTCATCAGGATTTTTAGATATAGCTCTGACTGTAATTAAGGGAGATTGTTGCTGTGATGCTGCTCTCTGCTGCCTTTCCTGTTTGTCTTTGGAGAGTTAGAGGAAGGCTGCATCAAAGCTTATATCTGGAGTCCAGCAATCACGGAAACTGCACTGTTTTGATGTATGAATCCAATAAAAAGTTCATCGGACATCAGAACTTGTCAAAAACCAGTATCTGACAGGCCAAGACATGACGGTTTTCGTCTTCGAGACACAAACAAACGGCTGAGCATCTGAAAATCTACCTGATACCAAAAACTGAATTATGAACAGACTCCTGCAGGAAACCACTCTGGGTTGTCCTTAAGACATCTCAGAAGAAGCTTTGATCCTCCTTCAAAAGTGTCAATAATAAAACAACAAAATAAAATTATTTTTATTTATACTTTCACCAGAATTAAAGTTTGGTGGAGTAAGATTTAGTCTGACTGCCAACATCACTGTATTTTTCAATATTTACATTTGCATACAAAGAGACATCTAGATCTATAGAACACGTGGTCCAGTGTGAAGACTACTGCTGTGTGCTATTGCTGAGGTGATTGTTATTAGCGTGATCATGGCACTATGCTCTCCATATGGGCTCAGTGGGGACAGAGGCTGAGGCCCGTTCAAAGGGACAGTCATTGTTACAGGCTGATCTCTAATCTCTGTGGTTGTCTGTCCTAATTAAAAGTCTTGTGTGTGTGTAGGGTGCCTGGGCCTCTGCTCTGCAGGAAATTATGATCGCAAACGTCTTCCTGTCGAGTCCTGCACTTGGCACTACAAAGTGATACGGGCCGCCATTACCTGAATGGGCTGGAATCAGAGCAGACAGCCGCATCATCCCAGCTCTTAGTCTATCAGGCCATGCACAAGTGGCCATTGTTGACGCCAAAAACGGGATTAAGGAGGGTCTTCAAGGGAATTGATTTTCATGTGAGAACAATAGTGGGGCACAGAACACTGGGGCCTGGGTCTGAATCACACGGCCAAAGAGCTTTATGAAAAGGGGTGCGCCGCGAGCACTGAGATTAAAGCAATCAGCTTCTTCACCCCCACTCTTTTTGGATAACCCTCCTCCTTCCTCTTCCCTCCCTCTGTCCTTGTCCGCTCGGCACAGTAATTTTAGCTCACATAATGACCAAAGAGGAAAGCCTGTTCAAAAAGTGTGGAGGGAAAAAAGACACAAGTTGTTTACTTTTTTCCCACATTTCCTTTTTCACTTTGGTCTAACAAAAGTTCAAGAGCCATCGACAGGGTGGAGGTATGTGAATCACGATGTAGAATGTCTGAGCAGATTCTGGACACTCTGTCCAACGCTCCTTAGAGCCAGGCCAAAGGCTCATCTGTGTGTATAGAGAAAAGCTGTTGGGAGTGGGTATCTGGGCTGGGAGGCGACATGGTTCTTTGGCGGGGACCAGCGTTGGGGTGAACATGATGTGTCACTGAGAGGGGATCAGGGGTTACGGATGAAAGGGACAGCCGCCTTGTCCTCTGTCTTTGGCCGACTGCGTGCAGCTGTGGGCACCATTGTGGACATGCTCATTTGCATACGTTTGGCAGGAGCTCCGGGAGGCAGCACAGGCCAAGAGGAGCGGCCCTGTTTAAAATGGAGGCGAAAGGGCGGGCAAGTAGACACCCATGTATGCAGATACATACCCATACATTATCTGCACTGCAGTACACACAACAGCAGTGGCCAAGAAAGAAAAAAAGGCCAGTGTCAACATGTAAATATAAACAGTAGTGAGTGAGAGTGTAAGTTGTATTTCAGTGGGTGATAAGGCCATGTCACCCTGATGTCATAATGACAGAGTTAGCGACTGACGGAGTGTGCTGTGTGGGGCTCTTGGCTGGCGGCGGAGGGGTGTGTCCTACCCTGACTAGAGACAGGTTTATTGGGCCTGATGAGTGCTAAGCTCCTGTGCCTAGCCACAATGGAGCCTGTGATCTCCCTTTGTGGCTCATTGGGAAGCACTGGTGCGCTAGGCAGCCCCCGCTCTGTCATTAGACAGATTGTGAACAGGCTGCACAAGGCCCGGCCAGGGATGACGGAGCCACCAGCCACTTCATTAGGGGCATTATGAAGAGGACTGAAGCTTTCTTCTCTCTGCCTGTGTCCAGAATTCACAGGTCTGTTTAATCACATAATTCTCCTCAAGTGCCCCAAGGAGGCTGCAGCACAGCAAGGGCCCTTTAGACCCATGACAACTTGGAGAGATTAATTATATTCATCTTTTGGAATATCTGCAGAATGAGAGAGGATTTGATGTTGGCTTGGTTTTATTTTTTTTTCCTCTCGTCTTTTTCCAACCAACTCTTTGATGTCTTCCTGTTATTGTTGGGGGACGTCTGTGCAACCCTCTGCTGCTGGAGCTTTGATATGCAGGGGTTAAGGGTTAGCGTCCAGAGGTCCAGGGCCAGGACGTCCTAACTTCTGTCTTGGAGAGGGCTGACCTCTGGACCTGAGGGTTGGTTAGAGGGACTCCACATTCCGCCTCCCTTTGATGCATGCTCTTTCACAGCAGTTAATTAGCCAGGGTGGCTAAACGTTTAGCCTGGGCGTGAAAGAGTCTGGGATACCATGTGTGTCCAAGACATTGCCTGCTTTTTTGTGTGTCACAAGGTCTTTTGAAACAATGTGGTTCTTGGACAACTTGTTTGCATAGGATAGTGGGTGAATGCTGCAGTCTATTCACAAGAGCTCATTCACCAGGAAGAGTTTTGAGAAGGCTTTTCTGGTAATGAAGAGAAGTCCTTGACATTTCACTCATTTCCTCTAATCAACTACATGATTTCCCTCTTTTTCTGTGTCTTTGTTTGCTATATGTTACAGGAATCTATCCTGTGGAGAAGGGAAATAGAAGAACCTCTTATCTGACAAGTGGCTGTTGCAGCCTGTGAATCATTTCAAGCCACTGCTACATATCATCCTCTAATCTTCATACAGTCTTTGGGGGACATTAATACACATTTCTGAGATGTGGCTTTCATCAAGTATCCAGTGAGTGGTCAGGATTTCGAGCAGGATCCAATTTTCTCTTCCTTCTGTTCTAACAACTGCTATATGCAGTCATGAGCCAGACTGGTAGCCTCAGCTGTATCATACTGGATTCATCACCACTTAAATATCAGTTCTTTACTGCTGCACGTCAGGGATAATAATTTCCCTGTGTGTTAGCAGGAAAGGGAAAATGAAGCCTGTTTGTTCGATTTTGGAGAGGCAGTAAAACTTGCCTCCTGGCCCTGAGCACACAGGCCTACAATAACAAGGTAATATATCGCGCTGAGGCTTAACAGCAATAGGTGTGAATTAAGATGCGGCACAACTTGCGATAAACACATCTGTGCACTGCAGTGTACAGTAAGTCATTAAGCACCTGTGACATATTTAAGTTTTCTTTTCCTACCAAATCTTCTTTAGCCTAAGGCAGCCTTCAATCATTTGCCCACAGAGGAGCAACAAATAAAATTTCATTTCATGTTGTCTGTGCTTCGGATAGTGGGAGGAGGGAGCCAGGCTGGGTCTGGTTGATATTGTAGAGATATTGATCTGCTATTGAGTACACACCGTGTCCAGACAGTTTCCATCCCCAGGGACCCAAACACTAACTCATTCTCTCATTTTAAACTAACTTGTATGTCTGCAGAGCTGCCAACGCTCTCAGGGTAGACAAACTTTAAAGTAAAATACTCTCAATCTTCCCGTCTGACTCTTTCTCCTATGTTCTGTCTTCAGCTTTGCATCCATCTCTTACACCATTGAACCTTATATTGATTCAAACGTAACATCTGCCACTACAAACTAAATCTTAAAGACGTGTTCCCAAACAAGAACCTTTTGTCTTAACAAGCATGAAAGGATTTTAGGAGATCTATACTCTGTCTGTGATTTACACATCAAGGCTTAACCTATTTCTTTATGAATAAGAAGTTGCAGGGGATGGGGCCGCTCTCAACGCATAACTTGACTCATTTTTGGATACGCGGAGAGTTGTTTTGTTACTTGAATATGCATCTTATGAGTATGATCAACCACAGGGTTTCTTATGTATGATGGTGCTGTAGATTGGCCTGTAAACAAGGAAGTTCAATGTGTTCATCCCTTATGGGAAAAGAAGCATTTTCTGAGCTTTCAATTACACAGTAACACTGCTGTATTACACATCATAATTTAACAAGCTGAACCAAAAAACTTATTTTTTTCTTGATTCATGTGGAAATCATATTTTATGTCAAACAGTTTGGTGACTCATTTTTTTTTAGCATTCTAACTATTTTCTCAGCTATTTCTCACAGCTGTTGCTCCGTTATCATGGATGAAGTCATCAAATTATGACACATTCTGTATGAGGATCATAATGATCTGTTGAATCAAACACCTCTCGTACTCAGAACTGTTTCCTCAAGTCAGTACATCTGTCTGATCCATTGATTGCTGGCGCATATAGTTCCTCCATGTGTGCCATTTTGTTTGTGTGTATGTGTCTATGAGTGAAGTTTACTTGGTAGTCAGGACATGTTCTGGAGTGCTTGGCGTTGTTCTCCAGCTCGGCCACCTGCAGCTGGAGATTGATCAGCTATCCAGCGCCCCAGCCTAACCCCCCACTAATCAGCACCACATCCCTGGCTGTACCAACCAGACTGTGTGAGCGAAGTTCACATCTGTAAGATGTCATGGCTCTGCAAAGGACACTAATACCAACATAAATTTACACAAAACTCACAAACCATAAACCACTCTCTCCAGAGCTACTGCATGTACAGTTGCAATATGTAATGTAGAATAATTAGAGAAATAGCTGGCAGGAGGATAATTTATAAATGTTAAGGCATATCAGATGTTAAATTCTTGTTGTTTTGTTTGCTATCATTTATCACAAGAAAATAATGTAAGTGTTTCAGATATACATATTCGCACATATTTTGTCCTACCCTGCATTTTAATCATATATTGTTCTATTTTTATTGTGCATTTATCAGGAACACTTTACTTCACCCCTGTCTAGCATTTATAAGCTATGTATAAACATTTAATAAATGGTTTATAGCACATGTGAGGTGTAATGAAGCTGTATTAGGATATACTAAACTTATATATAATATATATATATGAATGTTTTTTTCAACAACTGTAACTCCTTCTGTAGACACCCAGAAGTGGAGGTTACTGTATAAACTGTATAATGAATGACAATGTAGTTAATATAGTTAACACAGTTAATAATGATATAATATAAAATATGTCTTTGTGATAGAGGTTTTAAATATTGACCAATACTGTACATTAATACACTTAAATACATCCTTATACAACAAAGTGAAATAAATAAATAAAACATATTTGTGCATATACTTATGGGTGTGCAATTGCTCCCAAATAAACCTAGACACTCATTACTCCAAAGCAGCAGAGCATCCTGCCCATCCTTTATCATCACAAACAATGAAACCAAGAAGGAAATTTGCAAGGCTGCTGTCTAAAATCTCTCTTATTTTAGAACTCCTACACCTCATCAGCCTCATTGTGGCACATGGGTTTTGACAAGAACAAACTGGTCTTGCTGGAGGTTGTGCCAGACCCTTAAAAGTGACTCCCTGCTGCAGATCCAGAGGAGAGAAGTGTTCTATTATCAAGGACTCTCCCTTAATGATGAAAGTAAACAACATGAACAAGAGTGTTTAATATTTCATGGCCCACCCACAGGTGTAGCGCTGTGCAAGGGAATAACACATACATCCACACATACCAATGTGGGTCTGATTAAGACCAGGGTACTGTCCCTGCTGCAATTGGCAAAATCTCCTGTGTGTGTGCAGGGTCTTGAACATATTTGCTGCCTCAGTCTTTTTTCTCTCTCTCCACTCTACCTCTCTCCTCCGCCCTCTCTCTGTGGTGATATATGGAACATATGGGAAATTATTGTGGGGTTATAAAGGGCTGTTGACTTCAGCAGACATGCAATAAATTAAGCTGTTTGTGCAGGGGAGGAAAAACATGAGCTCTTTAGGAACACTTAGTGCAGATTTCCTGTACAGACTTGCCTCTCCTTCTCTTTCTCTCTAACTCCTCCTCATACCCTCCAGCCCGTTCCCTCCGTCTCTTCCTGACTCCCTCTCACTATTGTAACACAGGCCACAGCACAATCTCATTCTGTTCTCCTGGTTGGTGGTAACACAGTGGGATATAGCCACACAAATTACACACATGAAACTCGTAAAGCCTGGAAAATATTTTAATAGTTTCCGCACCCCCTTAGCGGCAACAAGCTGCATGTGCAGAGCTGGTGAGCACCACCAACATTATTGGTGCAATTAAATGTGAAACACAAGAGAGGAACATGGGGGAGTGGGGGCCCAAAATGGCTGTAAACAAGGAAAATGACACTTGACAAGTTGTAATTTATGGACGTCGTTTCAAAGGCAAGAGGCTCACCGTTGCTACACTGGCAGATGAGGAAGAATAAGGCACAAAGATCCAGGCATTAGAGGAACTATGCACAGAATGTTAGTGCATCAAAGCCACACAGAGACAAAAAAAGGGAAAGAGAAAGCTGTGACTTCAAAGTCGAAGCATGATGAGCAATGCACAGAGAGTAAGGGAGAGAGAGAGAGAGAGAGAATGAAACCAAGAGAGAGACAGGAAGTGTGTGTATATGTGTGTCAGAGAGAGAGAGAGAGAAAGAGAGAGAGAGAGAGAGAGAGAGAGAGAAAGCTTTGCAGGATGATAGTACCCAAAGTAAGCACGGAATGGGGGGTGGGGTGGTGAGGTGGGGGAGGCCCCTGGATACAGGCATACTCTACTCATCTCAAAGAATGCTAAATCACACACACACACACACACACACACACACACACACACACACAGACAGGCTGTCTGGGGAAGAGATGCCATTAAACAGAATAGAATAGAACTTGAGCTCTCTACCCCAAATCCATCTAGAAACAAATCAACGTCACCATTTACGTGTTTACTCTTTTTGCAAAATGAGGACAAAACTGAACCAAAACAGTCACCAAAAACCGAAGACATTGTCATGCTTGATAAAAGCCTCCAATGTATCCTTCAACAACAGCAGCCGGGGCCAGATGTTTATAGTGATAGTTACACTTTGGTTTTTTTTATTGCAAATACACTCTCTTCTCTAACTCAGCATACAGTATACGGGTGTAATTTTAGATGCTAACACAATGATTGCAAATGGTGTGTTTGTTGTATGAACAGTGTTATAGGAAGGTTTCTAGATAAGTGTTCCTTGAAAGTGGATCTGAATCAATTTGCACCACTTACAAACCTTTCATACCAAAAGGTTTCTTAAAACTCATCTTTAAGTAATAATTTCTAGTCACGTCATCATGACTGTGGCCCTTTTTCCATAGAGCACCCAACCCCACTATTTATCAGCTCTCCAGTTTCTTATCTGCTTCAAGAATTACATTTAAAACCAAATGGATGAAAAGATCTAATGCATGTGGAGCACTTATTCTTCAAAGTTGTTGGACCTGCTAAAGGCACTGAACAGCAAAAATTGTTTAATTTGAGCAAACGGCAATCACTTTACTTGAAAGTGCTGCTTCTCTCATGTGTGATCCATTTGTTTGCACTAAATTCCACAGTGAACCTAAGGAAGTAACGAAGATTAACCAAAAAGTCTTCACAGCAGATATGGAAGCCCCTTTGCCACGTAAATACGCGTTGAATTTGCAGCGTAGATATCATGTAATTTGCAAAATGACAAGATGCTTGTCTGATGCACCAAGCACCTCCAATTGCAGCTCATTAACTCAGTCAGGGGGAAAGCGTTCTACAAGACAGAAACGATTAAAATATTTCCATTAACTGGAGGAATAAATATCCTGGTTGCAGCCCAAAGTGTCTTCATTTGGGCTCAAATGTGAGATATGCCGTTGCTATGGTAATATGGCAATGGCTGTAGCCCTCCTCCCAGCTGTTGGTGGGTTTTGTGTGTGAGAGAGAGAGAGAAAAAGAAAGAGAGAGAGACTGTGTGACTGTGTGTTTGTGTGCGTGCACGCATTCATTGATGCTGCCTCCGTGCTGTGTTCCCCCTTTCAGTCTTCAGAATAGTGTCTCTTCTAATCCGTGAAAGTTGCGGCGCTCTGAACCAGTGGCCAAGCCTTTTCCCACTGAATCAAGGCCCAGGGTCTGTGCTCTGCTTTACACTTGATTGGTCCCTCCCGTGGCAGGACTCCCCTCCCTGCTGGGCGTGGGCCCGTCCCCCTCGCTGGGCTGCTCAGCACTGCCTAATCGCCTTCTCCCCACCATAATTACCAGCACTGAGCCCAGGACTCACCAACACACCATTAAAGTCTAGCCAGCCAGTCCTCACCAGCCCTCACACATCCAGCACTTAGCACAGGCCCAGAGACAGGCCTAAGACCAGTCCCAACTCTTCCAACACAGCACCTGTTCATGCCTGGGATGCCCCGCAGCACTGTGGACTTGGCTGGTGCTGCTGCTGGGTTAGAAAAAGAGAGGGGGTTGGCAGCTGTGCTGTTGTCCTCCTCCCCCTGCAGTGGAGGTGATGTTTTTATTTGGGCTGGGATGCTGCAGTGAGAAGCTGTGAGAGGTAACTATCTCCTTGTTGTGCTGTACAGAGTACCAGAGAATCCACCCTGCAGAGACAGAGCCCTTTGATATGTGACCACTTCAAACCCACACATACAATGGAAGCAGTCAGTTGTGGAAATAGCCCAGGTTGTTTGGGCAAGGTGAGAGAAATTTACTTAGCTCAAAACCAACTCCCATATTATTTCAGCAAAGCAAACACAAAAAATATTGTACATTCTGTATATTGGCAATCCTGGAATGTGTATATAATCAGAAATAGAATTACTCCTACTTTCAATTTCGTTGTGCCGACAAGGTTTTTTAAAATTTCGGACTATTGCACCATTGGTGAGAGCATATGGGACAGGCCAGGTGAAATGCAGCGACCTGGCAAACAGTCCAAAGCCTGATGAGACTCGGGTACACGTCAGAAGGCATTGGGTGTGCTGGCACAAACAGTACCCAGAATGTGGATCAGACAGACACCCAGCACTCCTTAGCTTATTACTCTCTTATTAGGAACATTTTTGCCTTGCATGGATTGGCAGAGTCCCGCTAGCCACCCTCTTCACATGGCCCAGGCTCTGTCAGAGCTGATCAAAAGACATTTCTTCACATCTCCAGACGCCAGGGAAAAAGGAGAAGAAAAGAGGGAGAGAAGAAAAGAGCCAGAAGGGGGCATACTGCTCTCTCTTTACTCCGGTCTTTTGGTGAATGAGGACTTTTCACAATACCCACTCCTTTTTCTTTATTTTTTCATTCTTCCATTGGCAAAAAAAAGAAAGAAGAAAGAAAAAACTATATTTCCCATCGCATTTTGCCAAATTGTTTTTGCCATATCAAAAACAATTGTCCTCAGGTGAAGAATGCGCCTGCAGAATTACAACCATTCCAGGGGGAGAAAGAGGTCTTCACAAATCTGACTGGCTTCCAGGCAGCCAAGACCCCCTCGAAGTGGTAATGAAAAGTGTAACTTTAGCCTCCCAGCTGTATGTCTCAATCCATAATCCTTCCCCAAAAACCTCACCGTAGAGCCGCCTACCACTCCCATGGCGTTCCCAGCCTGTGCCGGGCTGGGCCTGCACTGATTTATGTGGCAGTCCCGTGTCATACTCTCAACCTGAAAAGGATTTGCTCTCCTATATTGACCAGGGTGGTCAGGGCAGCTCTCTTGAAAAACAGAAAGCCCAGTCTCTGGGCCTCCCTCCCAGACAGTCTTTTTACCCCTCTGTGCCAATAATGTGGACACTTTGGACCTTACCAGAATCAGACGATGCTCCAGTGTTTCCATAGTGGTGTGTTTCAGCAGTGCAGAGGTGAGTGTCTGTGTTGGCGTGTGTGTGTGTGTGAGTGTGAGTGTGTGCAGATCTGTCTGCGACAAGATAAAGTAAGTAGTCTAGTACCTGGTCCGTATAATCATGTCATAGTCTTCAGGATTGGTGGCTCGGCCTGTGAACTGATAACAGACCCATAGACCTCTGAAATGCAGAGACAGATGACACTTTAGCATGTTTTAGTTGTTAATTCTGCTTTTATTACGTTGATCTTTGTGTGTTCGCTTCGCCATTTTCACCAGCTGTGCAGTGATTTGGAAAAGTGCATGAAATTGTCCATCTCTGTGATATACAATATGTATTTCTGTTTCAGGCTTAGCAAAGTGTTTTACAAGTGTGTCTCCTGGCAGCCCACGCCAACTACTACTGTGATTAAAAATGTATTGATTTCCATTGAATTATTCTGGCAAAGTTGAAAAGGAAGACGCTAATTGGTAGAACGATAACTAATTGATGACGTGACTGTAAATTACTGATTTTTCAAAGAGTTGAAAGACATAAGAGAGAGCTGTCTTCAGCAGGTCTGTCCATCACAGTTTTTCCTATATAGTGCAGCTGACTTGGGTAAAAAGTACAGATTGTGCTACTTACCCATAAAGCGTGACTAAGGATCCAGTAAGAGTTGAGTGTGGAACACGTGTTGATAGGTGAGCTGTTGTGGATGGTGGTGGACAACTCTGCCACTGTGCATCCACTCCAGTTAAGTAAACAACCCAAGGTGACCTCTGAACAGCTGGGTTTATACATCCCGTGGTTGGTTGTCTACGTAGTGTGGCGGTGGGAGCAGCGGGTGGTTGACGCAGACTCTAAGGAAGGGATCAGCTCATCCTATTTTTTGTGTGTGTGTGTGTGCGGTGTGCACCCGCACTGTACATGCACACGACTGTGTCTTATGTGGTTAATGCTAAACACTGTGGTACAATCTGAGCAGGAAATGAAAGCATTTCTGCTCTGAACATGCACCTTGCATGCCTGATATAATCCACTTTTTACACCATGTAGATTGGTTAAAGGCAAAAATTAAGGAATCTCGTTCCAGCAAAATGTCTTGAAACTTGTGTTACCATTTCCTGACCAGAATGTCAAAGAAAAGCGGCACGACCTGAGAAAGACATTTGGACCAATGCAAATGCAGACAAAATGGCTGCTGTTGCTAAGCTAACAGGGGAGGAAGAAGATGGAGCTAGTACTCTTTGAATGCTGTTTGAAAGCAGCATGTTCATAGTCGACTTTTCACAATATTAAAGCGCACAACACAGTTTGTCTAGTTTGTTTGAGCAGCTAAATAGTCATTTTGCCTGCTCTAATACATTTTGTTTCAGATATACAGAATGTGCTGTATCATTCAAGCGATCCATTCAATAATTTGATTTTCTTAGCATGAGATTGTTTACAATTTTAAAAAAATTGAGTAAATAACATAACAGCACATAGGCTTCAGTATTAGAACGACTGACTATGTAAATATTTTCAGCCAGAATTGTGAGTTATGAGATGAGTAAAATGTGACAGCTTCATATGAAAGTCTGTTTGAGTCTTTGCAGTTGAAAGCCTTTATAGTATGACACAAGGAAATTCTTCACATTTTTTATCCTTTTTTCACCCCCTATGCGTTAACTTTGGAAAATCATGTGAGAGATAGTTTTCTTTGTAATCGAGATTTAAAGGATAAGACACGGTAACTTTCTCTCACAGTATACTTTCCCACTGATTTCAGATTTTAAAGTGTAGATTATGGAGGTGAATATATTTGAGGTTTTTCACTATGCTCCATAATGTCTAAAGTTTCTTTGACAGTTTCTCTGGAAAGAAAGAAAGAAAGATAGAAAGAAAGATAGAAAGAAAGAAGAAAGCAAAAACTTATATGTAATGTAATTAGTAATTAAAATGAGTATTTTATCTGTTTAAACCACTACTTTATATTAATGTTGTAATCATATCACTGGTAAAATAAAATGTCACAGTGACGTTGTAGCAGTTAGCTTAAATAAAATAATTTTAATTAATAAGCAAATGTTTATTGTGTCGCACTTGACCTTCTGATGTAAATACATTACAAAATATTCATAAGGAATTGATTTATGTTGTTGCTAAGTGTCCTGATAAGTAGGAGGGACTCTGGTGACAGTTCAATGTCCTATCTACATGAACATATGAAAAACAGATGGTGGCTTTTCATTCTGCAAACTGAGAGAAGTTTCACATTTCAATCTAAGAGAAACATCTGATTTGACTCAGTTTTTGATCAAAAACTCTGGTTCTTATTTATCATCGCATATTATTAGATTATGATGAGAGCCTCCTATTCTAGACAATTTCCCTTGAAGAAATAAAAAGACTTGAAATAAAAGAATCTTCTCCCAGTTAGATGCCACCTTGAAATAGAGTCCTAATGAATTTCATTGTCTTTTGATGATGCGCGTGAAGTTTTGCAAATGTAAAAACAATTAAAAAGAATTACAAAGAAATGCACAAACAGATGGCTTCTTCAACAAACAGCTAAACTAACACAAAGTAGCATAATCACTTTCAGATTGTTCTTTCAGATGCCATTTGTCTGACAAAAGCTGGAAAACTTTAACAATGCTCACATAACTTTCTTTTCTCCATCTGCTGAAATTTTGATAAAAACTATTATGTCCATTTATAACATTTTCTATTAGTTAAAAGTATTTGGCTGTGTATAAGAGGTCAAAACCAAGTTCATGCACACTTAATGAAAATTAATAAAGATTTCAAGACACTTGTGCTCACTGTGTAACACTATTTAAATGTAGCAATGTTTTTTTACGACCAAATTTAAAACAAAATGAGTCCTGTTTCCCCATTTTATCAGTATGCTAATATTACATTTGTGTATGTGTATTTTAAATGAAAACGTTGTAAATATTTCACGCTTTTTATTTTCGCGTTTATTTTGAGTAGTCTTTTTTTAGTCTAGTTTTTAATCCACGTCTATATACTGAATACATTTTCAAGTTTATTTCTGACAAAAACTAAAATTAAATTAAATAATAAAAAATACCCTACAACCGTAGATTTAAATTACAGTAACAATATAAAATTTTAGTTGTCTTACTTCAATTTTACGTACATTATAAAATCAACGGTTACTACTTACTCGGACAAATAAAAGTTCAACATCGAATAACATTTGACCATTCGCTTTAATACACTGGTCTTATTTTGATGTTTTCCTTATGACAGAAATACATTTTAAAGTTTCAAAATAAATTTTTTTCACAATCATATCGTTTAGTAAAAGGGAGTGATAAAATATGTGTTTATAAATTTTGTTTTGGTGCCAAACAGAATACAAAGGATGTTGATCATCTGATGATGATGATGATGATGATGATGACTGAGAGCACTGTGAATACAATATGCATTCAAAGAAGCGGGAGGCCTGCTTATATCACAGAGGCCTCACTTTTATTTTGTCGAGCTAAATTGATTCACCTGAAGGTTCTGGTCACATATTTCTTTAAATGTAACTTAAGTGAGCCGGACCATAATTCTAGTGTACAAAAGGGACACGTCAGAGTCCCACTATTGATGAGAAATAAATAGGGAGTAGGTTTTTATGGATGTTCTTCAAAGGCACTCACATTTCACACCGTCAAATTAATGCACCTTATATTTTAGTTTCATGAGTTAGTCCTGCTATTTGGTATTCCGGCTTTTTTCCAAGGTATAATTTAGATAAATAAATTAAATTATATGTATTTTGTAAAGTAAACAAATAATTCAACTGTTTAAAGATCGTCAGAAATTGAAATACTGTAAGTCATTTTAACCTATATTTTTACTTGAGGATTGATGGACTGACATGTTTCGGTCTCTGCATAACATTCCCATTCAAATTTGAAGACATGCAGTCATGTCTGGGCTACACTTCCATCATGTTTGTTATTTATCAGTACTCTATTTTTTACTGCTGATGTATATTTTGGATGAAAATTTGTTGTCTACGGCGTTACCTGCCCTGTCCTGTTTCCTGTCACATCACAAAACTTGTCTGAGGTGAGCGCTGCCATGCATCACTTTTTGTTCTGGGAGAATCTGCTGCATGTCACTCAACATTTGCAAAGATGACATACATGATATGTGACCTGTGCACATGGTACTGCTGGAGCTGATGCTTATCTGAAGGACTCTGACATGCAAGTTTGAAAGAGCAAGTGCAACTGATATAGTGAGGAGATTCAATAACCCTTGGCGCGGCTTATGTTTTTAAAAACATGTATTTGCAGCCAGCATTGATGCTAGACAACATCTGCCATCACTACTGCAAAGTAACTAGAACTGTGCCTAAATGTAAAAAAAAACAAAAAACACATAGAATACACAACATAGTGATGCTAATGTTGATGGTATTGTTTCTATTTTGAAAATTCTAAAATAACAAAAAAAACTTGTTTTTTCAGAATGTAGACTTGTGCTGTACACTTCAGGGGGACCTACAACCTTCCTTTCAGAAAATGAGTCAGCATTATATAACCAGGAAGTTTACTGCCAATGTCCTGCAGCTAGTTTACGGTGATGTCTCATTGCTTGTTCAGCAGGGTCCTGCCTGTGTGCGTCTTTATTAGTTTCTGTGCGCTGCTGGCGTGGGCACCCCTGCAGCAGTGGTGACAGCCCTTATCCCTCCTCTGTGCCCCACCTCATACTAAGTCCTGGATTTGGAGGACAGGCAGCTCACGACAGAACAAGTGCGCCAAAATAGAGCGTAAGGCCACATTCTAGTGTATATTTCTTGGACAACAAGTACACCTCACATTCTGCTTAAAAAAGACACGACACAGTTAATACTTCTTCTGCCATAGAGTCAGATTTAGCCCCCAAAAAAGATAAAGGGCAACCATAGTCAACAGGAAGTTATCTGGGGAGCGCGAGAAGTTCATCTTTGGACAAACAACACTGTAATGAATCCATCAACCCTCACATCTTATTTTAAGGCCCCATAGTCAGACAGATGCTGAATCCCTTCAGCAAAAGTTGCCAACATTTTTGTTCAATTATGAAAGAACAAAATAATACAATATTCACACATAGTGCACACACACATAGACACACACACACACACACACACACACACATTAGACTGTTGTTATTACTTTTAAATCTGTGGGCTGAATTCTTTTTTCCAAAAGGAAAAGTTTCCTCCTGGGGAGCACCAGGAGGTGCTGTAAAGCAGTTAGCCTTTGATAGCACAACACCAGCAAAAACAAACATGGCTGATGGGGGCGATGGGGGTGGTGGTGGTCAGTAATGTATACTGCTTCAGAGTTAACGCAACATTAACGTTGGTAGAGCTTTTTCGATCCTGGAGCATCGATATTAAAAAAGATCCCCCATGCATGCACTCCTACCTGGGGCTCAAAGTGGAGACGCACCCTGCTATGATCTCAGATGAAAAATTCAAAGTCAACTGTAGCGCCGTTGTTAGCATGGTAGCTAAAAAATATTCAGCAATGCTTAGCACCCCACAATGCAACATGCCATAATCAATGTGGAGCTGTGTATTTTTTCTAGTAAAGCAGCCATGTAAACACTGACCACCTGTGTTGATGAATTTGCTGTATGTATGTTACAACATCTGAAAATTCTTCTTTCAAATGAAATATCTGCTGCTGTCTTAAGCAAGGTTGTACACAGTTCCAGGCCATCTCATCCTATCCATATTAACACGAGACACTTCAGATATGCAGTGGCTTGATCGATAGGATGGAGAAAGATTGGGTTCTGCTGGGGAACAGTGGATTGATTGAGAACAGTTGAAGGCTTGTTCCATTGAGTCCCAGATTAGGCCTAGCAGAATCTAATAAACTAAAAGATGAAGTGAGGCGACCAGGTCCTCCTTCATCCTCATCTGAAGTGCTAAACCTCATCCTGACTTTGTAACGTTGAGGCTTGTGAGTCACAAATGTGAAGATATAATGTTATTTAAACCCAATCTGTCACCAAATGGAGTGAAAAATAATGCTTGCCAAGTGCACAAGTCTAACATCACCACTCATGAGATGCACACCCACACACGCACAAACGCACACACACACACACACACACACACACACACACACACACACACACACACCTCCCTATCTCCATGTCATTACAATAGCAAAGTCATCAATTAATAAAAAGTACACTTGTGGAGTCATTAACACGATCGCTATCAAAGGTCAGGTTAGACATTAAGGAGTAAGTGACAGAAGTATCAGCAGTATCATATGACTTAATATGACACAAACTAAATAATTAGTTCCCATAACTGCCAGGTTATTTCAGATGGTAATGAAAACACATTTGAAAACATTTTCTTGATATGATAGCATACAGTAATGAATAATTTCACAGCGACGAACATCACGGCATTCCTCTTGGGTCTTAGCTGTTGCCTCAGCGCGTGACCCATTTTGCCTTTTAAACAGACCAGAAACATTGCTAATTTTGACAGCTCAATTCACGAGTACCCAACCCCTAACAAGTCTGCCACCTTCTGTAGCAATATACTGAAGATGGTGACAGACAAGGAACACTGACATGTTGGTGCCCTGATGGTGCAGGTGGTGCTCTTGGTTCTGGAAATGCATGCTGCCACATGCCCATAATGAATGATGTTGTCTTTTATCACATTCAAGCCAGAAAAATGGATGTTTTGCAAACTGGTTCTGATTTACATACACACAAACACGCACACACACTCACAGACACTTATATGTAAATACATATATGAACAGTGGTAGGAGAAGTATTCAGATCCCTTCCTTAAGTAAAAGTAATAGTATAACACCGCAAAAATTATTTTTACAAGTGAAAGTCTTTCAAAATTCTGCTTAAGTAAAAGTAAAAGTAGTTTATCCTTCTTGTTTTTATCATATATGATAGTAAATAAAATGTTTTGGTTTTGGACTATTGGTCGGATAAAACAAGCAATTTAAGGACATCACCACTTTTTGTAGCTCGTAGGCTAAACCGTTAATTGATTAAACAAGCAAATATTCTGCAGACTAGTCAATAATGAAAATCATTGATAGTTGATGCCCTAGTTTACTCCTTAATAATGCATCATTTTATACACTCATCATACAGTAATCTGAAAAGAAACTATCAGCTATATTTGGCAGATAAATCTAATGGCACAAAAAGTACAATATTTCCTTGTGAGATTTAATGGACTAGAAGTATAAAGTAGCATGAAAGTTCCTCAGAATTAAACTTAAGTACCGCACTAAGACGAAAGTCTCATGTAATAAATTTCATCTTTGTTTGTTTTGTATCCTAGTTTTGATGCAATCCGATGTAGTGGAGGTTGTTCATAAGAGAAACCAAACATCCTAGTTAACATGACGCACTGGAAATGTGGTTTTTTTTTCTAAAATATATAGCCTCCTGTTCGTAATTCTATAATACATTTTATGCTGACGGAGAGTTCACCATAATTTGGATTTTTGTTACAGTTTTTGTATCTGTCTATGAAGCAATTCAGGCAAGCTTATACTATTATACAACTGAAACTCTAAGTGAGCCCTAAATCCCGCACAGTTGGTTTGACTTTGTCTTTACAAAGGTCAAAGGATTCTGTTGAATTACTTCACATCAGTTTGTTTAAATCAGCAGGTCTGTGGTATAATAGAACAGACTAACCTAAGTACATTCGGGATATATCATTCAGGCATATGAATTCAAACTGCTGAGTGAAGCGGTATTCGCAACCTCAGGCCACATTAAAAACCAAATCAACATGGCTGCTGGGCTTGAAAGAATGATAATAATCTAAAAGAAAAAATTATATATTGCCAAAATGAAATTGGCAAAGAATGCAGGGTGTGCACGTGGAAGTGGGCTGCTCTATAAAGACATCTGCTGATTACTCAGTTTGGGGAGGCCTGGTAGAGAGGAGCCTGGCAGTGAAACATATAAAGAGATTGAGACCACACGATGACTGCTGAAAGAACACGGCACTCAGACCCTCACAACCAGTCACTCTGAGCATGAAGCCATAAAGACATAGAGCAGAAAGTTGCCTACACTCTATTTTACACAACAAGAGAACCTGGGCTGCCCAGGGTGGCAGAATTGTATTAGGCCCCCAAAATCCAGCCAAGGGCTTTCTCGTTTTGTTCAGGCCTGGAACTCGGCAGGCACACAAGATATCCAACATAGGCTGGATTGAATTTTTCACTGCTATTGTGAAGTGTTAGCAGACAAGGGGGGGAAATCCTCTATTTTGACGGGGCAGTTTTGAACATGTTCTCCGCATACGTCAGATGTGCTGTGTCCACCTGCCCACGATGGTGGCAAATTGGTGTCTGTCTCGGCTGACAGTGACATGTCTATAGATGGGTCTCCCTAGATGCGTCCATGCGTGACGTCTGCGCTCTGTCAGGCAGGTGGAGACTGAGACCTGCTTGTGCCACCCTGTAGATGCCTTCCTAGAAATGGCAGCAGGACTGGCCCTGAGAGCCATTACACAGTACACAGAGCCTTCCCACCAAACAGGGCCAGATCACGGGACGTAGACAACACCCACACCCTTCTGCCACCCTACTTTTAGATTAGATGTTTAATCAGCAACAGCCACCTATGTGATACAGCTCGTCAACACTGTCATGCTGTTATGTTTCTTAAAAGTTGACTTCCAAGTATCTGAACAGAAAAACATTTGGTCCATAATGTGATGAAAATTTTAACAAGAAATGTTTGTGAAACTGGTGCAAAATTCAAACATCAAATTGTATCTTATTTACGCGGAAGCTTTTAGGATTAACTCAGTATTAAATGAAGGAATTTGGGTTAGGTTAAAAAAAAATTGACTATTATGTGATAAAACTTCCCACAGCTTTATCTGGTAAATTGTTGCGGCAATTGCATTTGAGCACAGGTTTCATAAGAGATTTGTTTGGGTGTGTTTCTCTGGTTAGTTACACACAGGCTCTACATCTGACATACAGATCCAGAGAAGAAACAGACGGACCGGGGAGAGTCAACTATCGTTCTTTTCATCTTTTTCTTCATCACATGTCTATAAATATTGGCTGGAACAACCTTTCCTCAGTGGGCTTCAGGTACTTTTGTTCAGTGAGAGTGCTCATTTCAATTGAGCTCAATGTTATTTTGAGAGATGGCAATCAGAAACAGTTTTTTTAATTTATATCTGGGCAAATTGTATTTTTTTAATCTATTTTGGAGATGACCAAATAAACACGATGTCGGCTCTTAATTGAAGGTTGTTGCTAAATTATGCATAACTTAAGCACAAGCCGTACTAAGGCAACATGTTTACATTAAGCTTGTGTTTCATCCGGACATCTGAGGGCATCTGGTTCTACCTTAGCTCGGCCATATGTGTCCCTCTGATCATGTTTAGCCAATGTGTCCTACGTGTGTTTTCCTTAAGCCTCTGCTCTCCTCCTGACCTCTCACCCAGGCTCTTTCTTTTGCTTTGTTGTGCAGGTCAGAGTCCATGCACCCGCGCCCACACAGCCCCATGGCCACATTTTGGTATGCTGATGCACAGACACAGGTAAGTCTGGTCCAGGTGCACCCCACAGAGATCCTGACCCATTCTAAATCACATCGCAGCGCTCAGGTCAGGCCTAGGGCCCAGCAAGCTCCCAGCACAGGTCACAGAGGGCTTCAACATCCCAGAGACTTCAGACTGCCATGAAGAGGAGTGTTTGATGTGGCCCTGAGCTAGGCTATGTTACCATGTTACTATGCCTTTAATTAGCTCCAGCAGCTGCTACTTCCTGGTTGACAGGCCCTGGCAAACTCCACTGTCTCTGTAATCCCTTACAGGTGACTGTCAGTTGCATGTCAGCTCGTTGTATAGTGACAGGCTGTGTGTTCTTCTTTAAGTCAGGTGTTGGAGCTTTAGAAAGCAACATTGCTGTTTACCAAGCTAATTAACTGTGAAGTGACTGTAGACAAGATTTGAATGGAGAAAAAAAAGCTCATAGTGCCATAATGACCACAGCATGTTTCCAAATATGTTATGCAAATATGTCTCCAAGCGCCAATCCCCTGCCCATTGTATTTTTTTTTTTTTTTTTTACAAGTTTCGTGTCTGTTGTCTGAGGATGCAATCATGATAAAGAGACAGCAAAGTTCTCCAGGTAACAGTAAAAGTGCCACTCTGCATTCTTCATCTAGATTTCAAGCTTTCACAAAGACATCTTAACCACTGGAAATTGCCCTCTGAGGACTGACAGCTAGAAATTGATCTCAGATTAGATGAGCGCACCTCGTTCCCTGCTCTCCTTTGTCACTCCCAAGTTGGTGGATCTTTCCTTAAAACTGCACCAGAGATGAAAAAAGAGAGACTTCACAGCTGGCTACGGCATACTAATACCCTGGACTCATTAAATTAATGGGGGCCAGATTCCCCTTACTGAATGTGTACCGATGCCCTTTGAGTTTGCCGGGGCTAGAGGGTGTTCAGCACTTTGAAAGCCCTGACTGGCATATTGAACGTGTTTTAATAGAACCCTTTTGAGACTCCTGTTAGGATGCACAGTAACTCTTTGCCTTTAAGTTCCCGCACCTCTCTGTGTGATCTTGTCAGATAGCCACTCTATCTTCAGATTCAGGCCTGGAGAGGGGGGAGGGGACAGTGAGCGTTAAATGAGGCCAGAGATGTCCATATCTCAACAGAGGCCATTCTTTCCTGGAGATGTGAATCTTTGGGACATGGTGCTGAGCAAGCTTTGATGTAGAAAGGGGCTCGGCGTAAGACTCTGAAACAGGAGGCTTACAGGCCAACATTCAGTGGAATTCCCTTCAGGGAGGAGAGTCTGGCTTCTCGTTGGACAGTCGTCCATACAGTGTTGATTTAATTACTCTCTCTATTCACATAGCCATTGAGACTGCACCATAAATTAGATTCACACCCACATATGGCCATTATAAATGTCATTGCCCATTTAATGTGAAGGCAGCACCGCGACTTACTCCATAAAATAGGCAAGCCACAGGAATGTAGAGGATCCATTGACGAGGTTTTCTTTGCCAAAGGTAGCAATAGCAAAATTTCAAAGTGTAACGGGTATTGCTTTTAAATGGCAATATATTGAACAGCTCTTAATATAATGGAGGGAATAGAATATTAATATATGTCTTTAGCATATTTGCCCAACAGCAGAAAGATGAATTGATAAGAAAAGAAAGCTTGTGAATTTGCATGACAAAAAAGCCTCTTTAGAGTACTAATACATCATCCTCATGGTTATCAGAACTGCAAGTACCAGATGTTAAGATAGGGAGAATATGTCCCCAATGAAATTAAGATATTAAACTGTGAATCTTTTTCTATCTTTTAGAGATTTTTATATTGATATTGCAGTTAGGTAACAGCAAGCCAAAAACATTTAGCTTTCTCAGCCCTGAGTTTAAAGGATGTGATGATATAATGATAATGTTCCTTTCAGTTCTGCCCTGTCATCTTGACTACGTGCCCTTGAGTACCACCGACAATGATGAGATTAGGAAATCAGGAATGAGGTAGCAGAACCCGTCCCGGCGGGCTGAAATACCCTTTAGAAGCAGCTGAATAAGACAAGCGGCTGGCATCTACAGCAGGATACTGACAGGAAGATGCAGCGTCTGAGCCAGGCAACAAGGCTCTGGCTGTTGAAAAGAGTGAATAAACACAAATCCAGTCAAGCTAAAAATGGCTGACTCAGGTGCTCAGCAGAGGAAGCGTCACATCTCTCGAATACAATTCTTTCTCTGTCTTTCTGTGTTAGCCTTTGCATGTGACTAAACACCACCATATACCTCTTACAGAATTCCATGTTGGGCAATCATTTGATTTCCATTGCTAGCTTTGACAGTAATGATTTCATAAAGCCTTTGATTTTAGCTCGATCGCCATGGCTGCGACATTGCTGGATGCCTCCCACTCTAGAATGTAGTGGTAATTTATTCCCTCCCTGGTGCTCATCATCCTGATGCAACTCACACAGTGACAAGAATCCATCTCTGTGGTACCTGGCAACAAAGTGGGAGGAGGGGTGAAAGGAGGGGGATCAAATATTTTGTGATCACAATCAGAAGAGAAAGGACGGTTACTAGGCAGGTTTAGAACATCCCAATGCAACATTACTACCACTAGAACATCCTGTGAACATTAAAACGAGACAGAGAAGGTAGAAACAATTCACTGGCTGAGATTTGATCCTATATAAGCTATCTTCAACTGCTAAAAGTTTTTCTCAGAGTATGGCTTAAACACTTCAAAGTTAAGTACTTTATAGAGAGTATGATTCATTTGGGACCTCATATTGTCCAGCTTCAAAAACCTAAAGCTAGCCAGAAACACACTGTGGGCTGTTTTCAGAGAAGAGAAGAGAAAGAATTTGGCTTGAGCTTAGGCTGCCCATCCCCATCCAGAGATGGGCTCTTTTTCATCTTATCGTAGTCTTAGCGCATTGGTGTGGTGACTATGTGCTTCACAGGTGGGAGTCTGCCTCTGTCAAATAAGCCAGTTCACTAAGGACGGGATTTGCCGCTGTTATTTTTCTATTAGGGAAGAATTATGCTAAGCCTTTAGAGGCCATCTTTGTGTTGCTATGGCAGCCCATATTTCCTACCGGGTTGAGACCTTGAATGACTACAGTGCAAAGCCAAGTAGCCCCAAAACCCTTTGAGGATTAGAACCAGGGTCTCTTAGTTATGCAAAACACCTCTGATATGATTGAACCTTGAATAGTTGAATGACAAAGTTTATTGAGATTGCCTCTCTTTTCATCTGATTATCGTCATTTGATCATTCCCAATCACTTGGCATGGCTTCAAATGCAGATTTTCAAATGGCTATTGTTTAGGACAACACTAAGAGCTTTTTTCCCTAACATGACCCCAAACCTCATATCTTTGACTATTTCAACACTGAAAACAAGAATGCATGATTCATAGTAGTAGGAATGGAATACAAATGCATCTCAAACTGAAATACACTATAATGCGGTACTATTGAGGGCAGAGGTGCGACTACCTTTATTTTTATTTTTATCTATTGATTACTTTCCATTAATAGATTTTTTTATCCATAAATGTTGGAAATTTTTGATAAAGGCCCATGACAAGTTCATATAAGTCAAGGTGCTATCTACAAATGGCTTGGTGTCTGAAAAACAGCCCAAAATCTAAAGGTATTTGATATTAAAATGTGTAAACAAAGAACATCAGCAAATACTTAAACATGAATGAATGTTGGTATTTTTGCAGTCTTAAGTAGTTATTTGATTATCATGTATCATTGTCAAGCTTGATCAATTGACTAATCTTTCCAGCACTAATTGATGCAAATCAATACGTTGATTACAAACATGACACCACATGCTGCTCCTTCTAAGTAGCTTAATATGCAGTTTGAGCCAAAAGTGAGTGTTGCTATCTGTGGCTTTCGAGATAACCCTATTGTAATCACCGTATACTACAGATGTTCTGGAGTTCTGCTTGTGTAGTGGAATTTACAGCTGATCGGGAATGTCCTTCCTATAGATCCCACAATGCTCTTCAGCTTACTAACTGATGTTTCTGATTTGTTGTAACCATCAAACAACATTTTGTTTCCCATGAAAGCAATTTCACAAATCACAGGTCAAATTTCATGTGCAGCCAAATCAATAGAAATATTTTTTCTTCTTTAGATTTTGTCATAATGTTACCAACTGTTTTCAGACCCACCATCAAAGCCTCAACTCTATTCGGAGACATGTATAGACAGCTACTCAAAGCTGACACAGAGATGAGGCTTTGAAAGTATGAGATTGACACTATTGTGGTCACAAAGCACAACAGGAAACTACTTTGAAGAGGAAAGTGCTTTGAGTATCGGATATCACTTTCGAAATAGTGGCCGAAGACAAGCTCAAGCTCAAGTATTAGACATGTTGAATTGCTGTACATTAAACAACAAAACCAGACATGTGCACTGTGCGCCACTTCCGAGCGCATGTCCAAACAAAAATGTGGGAAGGCCAAACCCCCACTGTTAAAGTTTTGAAACCACAGAGAAATGTGATTTTTTTTTGTTTCTATCTGAAAATTGCTGCACATTTTCTCTTCCTTCTGTATCTTGGGACGGTGCAGGCTTGTGATGCAAATAAAAAAGTTGACAATATATCCAAGCGATCAGTACTTTTTTTTTACTTCACAAAATAAAGTGTTGCTATCAGAGCCGTGTCTTGCTGGCAGTTTGGGAATTGATCAGCCTCAATCCCAAGCTGCATCCTTGTCAACTGGCAGGTCTGCTGAAGATGACACATTTTCTGACAGTGCCTTGTCAATGACTGTTGCTTGAGTGAAATCCCCAGCCATGTTTGCTCACTGCCAAAGTGATATCTATCATCTTATTTTTGACAAATTTGTCACACCCATCTCTCAATCTAATTGTTCTTTGAAGTTCCTGTAAGACAAAGCTAATCTTAGTGTGTGTGTGTGTGTGTGTGTGTGTGTGTGTGTGTGTGTGTGTGTGTGCATGTTCGTGTGCGTGTGTATGTGTGTGTGTGTTTGAACAGTGCTTGCCATTGAATACTTCTCAAGCCTTTGAGCCTGTGTTCAGCGAAGTTTGAAAAACATGACAGTCACATTTTAGGTGCTCTGATGTCACACAGCCTTTCTGGCTTAAAAGTTCACTCAATATGAGGTTTGGTCTACTTTGATGTGGGGTCTCTAGTGATGCGATTTTAGCATGCTATCTGCCTCTGCTGTTCTCTGTCACCCACTCCTGCAAAGACTGACATGGGAGCTGCCAGAGCTGAGACTCAGCCTTTTATTCCTGGTGACTACAAATTAAAGATACGGCGAAGGTAAATTCAGGCAGCGCCATGACAAGCAGGATGTACAAACTTCTGCCAGTATTTACTCCTGCAAGACAGAGTATACTTTAAAAAATGGAAACTAGATTTCAGCTGTGATCAATCATGTATTTTTTGTTTATAGGAGGAAAAGTTGTTATTTTTAATGACTGGTAAATGTTAGGAGACTTCTAATAGCATGCAAAGCAAAGATATCAAGCGCAGTATTGCTAATGCACCTCCTGGTTCATTTACATAAACAAGCTCACCTGCTCTTTTGTGAAAAGGAATGAAACCCCTGGAAAACATGCGGGGAAGTTTATTTATGACTTACTCATTTACGTTCAAAATACCCCCCAAAAAACAACTTACAATTCATTTCCTGCTCATTATGCAACATGAGAGCTTGTGAAGTTGCTGTTCTTTAAGGGGGGAAAACGCTCGGTGATAAAGATCTAGTAATCTTGTTTTATGCTTATGACGGCTAGAGAAGATCCTCCGCCCCCCTGCGACGCGACTGCTCACCTGGAGAAGCAACCGGAGCTCCACATGACTCCTCTGCTGCTCACATCTCCGTGCTCAGAGAATTGGGATTTAGGGAGGATTAAAGCAGAATATTTCAATTTAGCGCCGGAATTCACCTGGCTGTGCCAAAGTAATTACCTAGCCCTTCAGGAAAAATGCAATTATGGAAACAGTGCAACACACCTACAGACGGGGAAGAAAGGGCTCTAAGACGAATAAACAGGAAATCTAGGACTGTAATGAAAGCAATTTAAAAATCGTCGCAGGAGCCAGAACCCCTAATTCATTAGCCTACCTAAATAGTCAATAGGTGATTGAGCTGAAAAGACATAAAATAAGAAAATGCCCTATTCAGCGTTAAGCGCACTGCATTGAAAAGGCTGTTTGAAAGCGAATACTCCAAAACGGAAAAGAGAAAAAAAAAATAGAGACACAATTGTCATCTTTCTTTCTTTCTTTCTTTCTTTCTTTTTCCCCTACATATTTGAGTTCACTAGATATTGGAAAACAAAAATGTATCTGAACCCGAAATAGGCCTATCTAACTTCCCTATGTATTTATAAATGCATGAAAACCGGTTGCTCCACTGTTTAGTGTTTATTTAGTAAAAATTAGATTTCATAAAGAGTCCTGTAATCTATTAAAACAGGCCCACGCACACTGTGTGTATGCTAGGCTACTATAACACCACATACACAAAAAAAAATATGAAAGGAATACATTTGGATATATATGTTGATCAGATAGCCTACTATTAGTAAAAATCTGGTAAAAGACATTGTTGAAAAGCAGAAAAAATGCGGGTTGAACTGATTTACATAAGTCTGGGTAACATTTTGGAAATAATTGACATATAGGGGATAGAAAAAACTGTATAGGCCAAAAACGTTGAGCTAAATACTAATATTACAGTACACTACAACTAATAGGTAGCCTAATAAATTAGTTTAAGGCTGTAAATATTAGTGTTACATTTGGATTTAAAGTCCAGGCACAACAGAGATGTGTTTTTTGTAATTCAATTAGTTTTGACCCATGACATAGTCTTGCCTGAGTCTGCGTAGCCTACAAAAAAAAAACAAAAAAACAATAAGTGTATTTTATATGCTGTTATTTAGTCCTTAATTCTGTGCTGTTTCGAGAGTTGTGTCAAGCAACTTGTTTTAGCAGAAAGGCCTAAACACAATACTTTTGTGGTATGATATTGGCCACTGTCCAATCTTGTTATAACTGGATAAATAGTGGCTGAGTATACATAAATTAAAAGCTCTGATTCCTTTTCAAGCATGAATCTGTTACACAGTCTAATAACTAGCCTATAGCCTACCTTTCGAACGCACATGCTTGAACAAAATCTAAACCTGGAATGATTTATTTCAGGAAGTAGTGGCTTTATGAAACGTGTGTAAACAGGTGAAACAAAGCAATAAGTGGAAGATGCTGATGCTCTTCAAAAATGAAATCATGCTCTTTGTAGTAGATAATTACGTGCTTTGGTTTTGTTGCAGATTGTACCAATGTTCGTTCCTTTTTTCATTTCATTCGCATATGAGAGAGAAAATAAATCAGTAGGC